>NC_143386.1:42989116-43670366 GCF_980474605.1 Leiobunum rupestre | reverse complement strand
TATTAAAATAGGGTTAGTCAAACCTCACCAACTATTATCCTGTTATTTTGATTGAAATTAAACCTTGTGAAAACTTCGGACTTTTTTTGTAGCGTTTAGAAAATAAGAAGTAGAAAAATAATTACTATTAACGCAATCCAACGAAGTTTTATCTGATAACTAGTCAATCCCAAAAGGATACTGTATTATTCACGATTTCGCCATAGCGTTCCCAGTTTGGGGTAATAATATTTTCCGTTTCGCGGACGGGCTTTTATCGCGTGACTTTATTGGTAAACATTTGCGAAATAAACGAAACGTCTGTATGGTAGAAAATTCATCGGAAAACTAAAACATTTACACGTTGCTGCTTTCTTTAACATTCGACGGTGTTATGACAGATTGTGATACAAAACCCCAAGGTCTTTTAATTTAACACGCGAAAACTGGGCCTCCAATAACGACTGAAAAAAAAACACACGGTGTCAAATTGTTAATGACAGACCAGTAATCCATTAGTTACATAGAAAAAATTGGGTTTTCGGTAACAATTATATAATAAATAATAATCAGCTGGGCCAATACCCAAGGCACCACCCTAGGCCTAAGTCATCGAGCGACTTTTAAAGCCTTTAATTCAGGTGGCCGGGTTACAATGCGTAGGAGGTGGTGGCAAGCCCTGCATGCCACGCGATCGAGTCAACAGCTCCCTACACTAACTATTACCGTTAACCTCAACAAGTTTTTATGGAAGGGGAAACCGAAGATCTCGGGGGAAAACCCCTTTAACCAGTGGGGAGAGAACTTGCAAACTCAACGCGGAAGGAGTTGTTCCGAGTTTTCACCCAGTGCCACAAGTTGGGATCGAACCCGGCTCCTCTTGCTGCGAGCCGAAAGTGCTAACCACTCCGCCACCCCACCTTTATTACAATTATTACGTAGAACCCTCAAAGCTAACCCATATAGTATCAAGCTATTAAGGTAAAGCTACGTTTTTAAATTCGCCTAAAAATAAACGTCTATAAATATTTTTGGGTATTTCAAGCGCCTTAGGAAACCTAGCTTAAAGATTAGTTCCATAGAACTGTCCAAACCCCAAGTACCGCTTATGTCGAAAATATCTAAACGTGGGCCTCAAGTCGGGACAATCCGTACAGCGGTCCTCACCCCATACAGATACGTATAACGCCAAGCCGGAGAAAGGTACTCACCCGCTGCAATTTAGGTCATCTAACTTGCGCTTCTTCGAGACGTAAAAGTGTCCTGAAGCGTTGGGTCCTCTGCTGACGTTGTTCGAGTACTGATGATTTGGGGCTTGCTGGTGTTGTTGCTGAATAAAATGCACTTTTTCCAGCATCCCCAGTTCACCCTAAACGAAAGACAAAAGACGCCAAAAGGTTAAATCGAAAGTCGGGAAACAATCGACAGCCAAAGCGTACATCGAGCCACAGCCACTCCGCCACGTTGAAACACTCCATCATCAGCAATCCGTAAATTCCGCGACCGGCGTCAATAATCGAGTCGGTGGTAAGCCGTTCCTCATTCTAGGCGTCGTTAAATATTCGCGATAATTAGCGGGATTATTTCGCGAATAATATGCACCGAGACAACGACAGAAACTTCGTAATGCACCGCCAACATTATCGCCTACGACGCAATTTGCAGGGCGACCGGCATACTTCTACCGCTGACTGGCCGTAGACGCGTTCGAGAACGACTCACAATCGGATTACGAGTGAAAAATAGCTTTCGGAGCGACTCCGTTTTTTTATCCGATCAACACCCGCTGTCAGCCTTAAATGGCTTTAATTTTTATAAAGCCTAACCTCGCGCAGTGTTGCCGATCTCTCAACAGTTTCGTAATGCACTAAAAAGGTTCACCGTAGTGGCTTATGACGCGCAATCATTTTCACACATTCAAAAATATCATACGTTAAATTGTAATGACGCGAATGGGTTTCGTGTTACTAAAAGTGTATTACGTATCTCTTACGAAAGAAGTATACAGGGTGCGTACCACTAATGGCAGCCCGTTTTCTCTGATATTTCCAGTTGCAAGATAACCACAATTAAAACTAAGATTTACAGAATAGCTCATTTCATGATTGTCATTTAAACTAAAATGTAGGTATGCACGGATATATCGGCCTATTTTTCTAATATCGGTATCGGCCAATATCGGCTTAAGCGGAGCCGATATTGGCCGATACCGGCATTAGAAAAATATTTCCAAAAAAATATTTAAAAATAAGAAAATTCTTGATTAACTAAAAGATAATATTTTATTTGATTGGCCCGCGCCACGGACTCCAGACTTCAGAAACTAGATCATATATTTTTAGACCGGTGGTTACGAGTGTAAAAAAATAAAAAACCACGACCTTCGATTTGAGATCGAAAAAAATGTATCACTTAAAATGAAAAGAAACATATTCGAATATGCTCTTGCAAACTTATTTTCATGAAAAATTATAATAAAATGGTATGACAACTGAACCGTCTTTTACAATGATTTTATCATATACACTACTGTTCTGATAGATAGTCCGATATTAACGCCGATGTATCGGCTGTATCCATATCGGTGCATCCCTACTAAATTTCTTCCATAATATCACATAAAATGTGTAATAAAGTAAAATATTAATATTTGTGCAAAAAAGTAGATACATTTTGTATAAGAAATCTTATTTGTACTCATTAGGGCAAACTTTCTGAACCCTCATAAAATTCCATTATTTTTACAAAAAAATGGGAAGAAAAAATAGTGCTGAGCGAAATACATCACATATTAACTTTCTAAAACACGAGAAAATATTCTTATCCTCGAAGAGTGTAATTGCTTTAATTTACATGGGTACATTTTGAGCCGGCTAAGTTTCAAGTTTAATTTTCACAGCCTAGATGAAAACGTCTCTCTTAAGAAATATATCATATACTTTTGGTGTTACGTTACGACGCGACGCGTCTGCATCTACAAGCATTGGCCCACCCCTGAGTTTTATGAGCTAAAATTGTTCACGAATTTTCCATATAAATAATCATCAAACGACTTTTCTAATACCAACTCAGAATTGGATGAAGTACAAGGAATATCTTGGAAACATTTTTTGTTCTGTCTATTATCCTGAAAATCACTAGCAATGGTTGATTTTATAAAATAAAAAGTGGTCTTGCCCAACTTGTTAAAATGTTGCTCTTACGTCACAAGACCCAGCTTTATTAGTGTATTCCTCGCACGAGCGATTTGCACGCGCTCTAGAAAAAGCTATATTCCTCGCGACTGTAGCGCGCGCTCGTAGGCTTGTCAAAGTAAGAGACTGTGACGTAAGAGCAACATTTCAACAAGAAGGCCACGTTAGTTTATAAAAAGAACTATTATGCAATAACTATTTCGATTAAAAATCCAAAAAGAAAATCAATTTGACCCGTTTTTGCCCTTTAAAAAAACTGTTTTCTGAAAAATCCTGAAATGACGTCAGTGGAAAGAACATGCTAGCGAATAATTTGATTTTTATTATTTAGTTCAAGTCCCCCAGCGTTTTCTTTTGCAGCTTGACCCTTCAATTACCAATAGATAAACTTATACTTCTGCTTAAAGTCAACAATAACTTTAAAACATAATGAAAACATTCAATTATTTATCATATTTATATACCCCCCCCCCCCCCCTGGAAAAGGGTCTATTATAATTTTTCCTAAACTATCTGGGGTTCAATCTACAATGAATCATTGCGAGATCTATATTTAGGCCAACTCAAGAAATATAAACTTTTACTGGTAAAAAAACGACGCAGGGGAGCGTTTCGACTTTCACCTCCCAGATGGCACCACCAGGCCGGAATAATGTATAAATGACGAAATCGCACGTATAAAATTAAAGGGGGTCAGAAGGAAGTTTTTTTCCACTTCTCATCCGCATAGGCGCATTGTACCGTATCTGAGTGACTACCGCGTGCATATATACATTATTATTTTTTCTTCAATGCATTTATTATGATAAAGAACAGCAACCGTAACAGAATTTTGCTTTTCAAGCTTTTTACGAGGTCGGTTACTTTCCGGTCGGATGACGTGGCTCGGAAAACGGCCAATCAAAAAGCGTGGAAAACGCGCCCTGGTGTTAAAAAGTTTGCAAAAACCTTAACAGCGGTAACCCTTTCTCGACGCGAATGTTTGCAAAAAAAAAGGGGCATATAAACCCGAGAATTAAACTTGGTTGTAACCCGTAACGCTAACATAATCATACAGATAGATATCATTATTTTTATTAATTCTTTAGAAGTTAAAAATGCGTGGATAAGAATTTTTACCGCTTTTTTGTACGCCTAGGAGGAAAAAAACCTAGAAAGAGGCTTGAGGTGGATTGTGTTAGGCTTAGAGGGAAAAATTGAATTAAATTAGCATAGAATACAAGCGCCCCAGTCAAGAAAAACATTATGCAAATCCACAAACGGTATTTGAGGCCTATACCAAATAAAGTTTATACCATAAGTGTATAGTTACGTTCCGTAAGTGTGACGTAGAATTGACGCGACGTGAAAACAAATTATCAAGCGCCAGTCCTACGCCTCGGCACGGCGGCACTCTGTGACGATCTAGGAGCAACAAACACAGGACCCCACACAAGTTGCTCGATGACTTAGGCCTAAGGTGGTGCCTTGGGTATTAGCCTAGCTGATTCTTATTATTTATTAACCCGTCAAAAGTCGTGGATTTTCTCGCGTACAATTTTCATTGGCTAGAGGCTTTAGCGCCTGCTGCCGTCGGAAGGGGAAATTCCGGAAATTGTCTTCCCCCCGCCCGTTAAATGGTCGCCGTAAACGTTCGTCCAATGAAATTTGTACACAACACTGTCTTAGCGCGTTTAAAGGCTAACTGCGTTCTCCTTGTGTTTGTTGATCCTAGGTGACGATAAGGCAAAGAACGCATAAAAAATATACAAGAGGCATAGTAAATCCACGGATTTATCGTCTCTGTGTAATTTAGATCTAGTAACTTCCGGTAATGTGCTGACCTAAGCCTCGTCTTGAAATATATATTAACCGGAAGTATCAAAAGGAAACCCTAGCTTTATAAAAACGAGATACATTTTAAATCACTGTGAAAGATGAAGTTGCTATTCCTTTTTTATATTTTCTGAGATTAGGCCTAGTAGAAACTTAACAAGTCCAAGATAAGGAACTAACACACTAATATTATTAGGCTGGTCTTAAGTCTACTATAGTACGATTAAAATGACTTTTCCGCCAATAACAAGGCGGCCGTATTTCGAAAATATAAATTCTGTTCAATATAATGGTTAAAAATATTTGGGTTGAGGCAGGGTGTTATAGAAAGGAAGAATTGAAATTACTTTCCCAAAGGACAAAAAAGTACGGCAAAATCGATTGGAGGACACTCCTATGTAATAAAGCGTTACCGATTGGAACGTTTTATTACCAACGGACGAGGACAGGGGGCGCTAGTCTAGCTTAGAGCGACAGAGAGAAAGCATTAGAATAGATACATTCCTAAAACGAAAGAGATTTTTGTTTTTACGCGCTTATTTTTTTACAACTTGACAGTACCAACGAAGGGCCGAAACAACGTTAGATCTACGACCTAGGTTTTTGGTTCTTCCTATCCTTAATCTACAGTACGAAGTAACTGAACGCGAAATTCTCAGCGAGAGATTTATACGTATCCAAATATTTATATAAATTACGCGTAGCTCTGCTGAAAAGGTTTCCTCGATACTATTCCCAATCTTTATTAATTTATGCGGAGAACTTCAACTACGTCTATACGAGCAGGAATTTACATGGAAAATAGAATTGATTTCCGAGATGAAGGATGGTTGCAAAAAATAACCGAAATTTGCATAACTGGGAATATGAGGTTTGGGAAATGTATTCCTGGTATTTTTGTACTTTGTTACGATAAGGACAGAGGTGGTACCCGGGTTGCCACCAAAATCTGGAATTGAATTACTAAGAAAGGGGACTTTTCGCGATAAAAATAGGGTAAAATAGGGACAATTTCTTTCAAAATAGGGATCAATGTAAAACAAAAAGTTATCTATTTGAAATAAATTCCAAAACTCCGCTCTAGGATTTAAAAATGTTTCCAAGTTTGTAGCGCCACCTTGTGTACTATGTTCGAACTATTTTATCATTAATCTTCCGATTTTATTATTTTGTAAACTGTCAATGAATTACATTAAAATAGGGTACTTTAAGGACCAAATCGCAATTTTAGGGTAGATTAGGGATTTCAGGTATTTTAGGGACCTGGTGGAAGCCCTGTGGTACTTCGTATGTGATTTCATACCAAAACGGGGAAAATCTTATTAAATTCTGTGCCAGACGAAAATTCGGCCGTTTATGAACCTCTCTGTTTAAAATGGCTAATTTGATATTCACAAAGATATACGCGTATTGATCAATTAATAAGTAAAGAATGTGCATTATTCAGGTTTTCCCTGACCAAATTGCCAAATTTTCCCTGACCATTTTTTGAAGAATAAAGGAATGGTTTGAGGTAAAAATCTTGAAAAATATTTTCTTCCAAAATTTTTTTGGGATCATTTTAAAATTCCCTTACTTTTTTGGACCATTTTCAAATTCCTGGACTTTTCCCTGACATTTTGGAATCATTTTCAAATTCCCTGACCTTTTGGAAACATTTTAAAATTCCCTGACTTTTACCTGACCTTTAGGAAACTTTTCAAATTTCCTGACTTTTGCAGGTCGTGTACGGTTCTGTTATTCGAAGTATATAATTATCTATTGCGAGAGAAGTATGCATCCAGTCCATAATTTTAAGTGAAACATGTAATTTTCCAAGTTTCTGACAAACCACAAAAAATAAACCGAATCACGGCTTAAAATTGACCACGGGTATTACTTCGCTTATAGTGGTAACATACCAAAATTTATGGATACTTCTCTCTAAGCGGTATGAGTATATAATTCTGGAATTATTAATTGGCGTATAATTTGGGTTCCAAGAACGCCTATGCGCACGCTAACCCCTACCGTCTAAGATATTTAAATCCGAAAGAGGGCATAGATAAGTGCCACCGTACCGACACGAACACCTGGAACAGCTGGTAACTGGTTTAGAGCGCCACCTTGTATCAATTCGCGCACCATGATGACAGTGACGAAACCCACGGCTACGGGGCGCGGTAACTTTACCCACGTCTCTAGCCTTCGTAAAAGGAAAACGTATCTCCGCCGTGACAGATGTCGGAGATCATGAGAGGTAGAATATAAATAATGATTACGGGTTACTTCACCTTGAAATCAAACGTTGGGCTTTGCCACATCACTCCCGATTTTCCGGTAAAAAATTCAACCTCGCAAAGTTATGGCGAAATGTCTAATTAGTTTTTCTTACTTTTTTTTAAATAACCCTAGATCATTAGTGAATAAAAACCGCTCAAATACTGAATAATTTAAACGTAAGATAGCAATTTCAAATTTTGTAAATGGACTTGGGTCTTACGATGGACCTTGGTAACCTAAGCGCGTAATGCTAATGATGATGAGGTAAAAAAGCACTCTGCATGTTGGACTCGCGCGATAAGGTAAACAGTGGAACTTGTTTGGTATCCCGTGAAAATGTCATGAAAAATCGTATATAATGTAGCGGTGGACTCTTTGGGAAATTAGTTGGGAACGAAATCAAATGCCCCCGTCACCTTGCTAGCAAATACCAACTGGAAAGATTAAATGTAAACTTTGGAAATTGTTGTTTATAAAGGCGAAATTGTCGCTCGGTACGCGCAGACTTTACCCCGGTGAGTAGGCGTATTTTGTATAATTTCGAAATGAAATATTAGTCGCTTTTAAGATAATATGTTTGTATAAATATTGTTCGTACTATGAAGATAATAAACTGTCAAGTGTTCCAAAAATACAACTTTTTTAGAATATTGCGCATACGACTGGTTAATAGTGGTAAATATTGGTTTATGTGCAATCTAGAAAATCATTCGGAAAAAGTGCCTGTTCCAAACCGAAGTTACATTTAACCTTTAAGTTTAAAAATACTATAAATAATTATTGTATGTATATTATTTAACATTACATACTATTTTTTACCATTATTTACAATCAAAAAAGTAACTAACGTGTCCTTTCGCAGGCTCGAGGTAGTTTTCTACAAAACATTTTTACTTTTAGAAAATTGACATAATGGATTTTCTCTGCATTAGTTTAATCAGAATCGTATTTTGAACTTGAGAAGTAACATATTTCAAACAGTATCATAATAAGGATACTTCTATATAAGAATTATGTGTATATACTTCTGGTAAAATGAAACCTTACAAAAGTTTTGCGATAAAATAGAATGAGAAAAATTCTGTAAAAATTATCAAAAACTTTGATCTTCGCTTTTACATTTTTAATTTCAGAGATGAGAGGTTTCGAGTTGAAGAGAGTTTCCAAACGTTTTTTTTAATTTTTTCCTGAAAAGCTACAATTAATCAAGTAAAATTGACTCGCAATAAACATAATACGTCGTTAAGTCAAGAACGTTTTTCAGTAAACTCTATATTGAATTAATTTCTCGAAAACGGAGAAGTCGAAAACCGCAAATTAAAATTTAAGATTACTTAGCGTTGCAAAACAATTTCAAGAAAACGATAGAAATTGTATATTTTTTAAAATTCTTTCGTTAAAAAATTTCCTTTTGAAGTGTAAATTGTAGTTAGCTTTGAGATAAAACTTCCGCTCTGGAGTGGTTTTCGATTCCGGAAAAGACATTGGAAAATTACGCGTAATACCAGAAATAAATAAAATAAAAATGGTTACAAAGGTAAATAATTTAAAAGTAAATATCAGTTACGTGGTGTAAATTTTACATTTTGGGTGAACTTGGTTAAGGTTTCCTCAGTTTGGTTGGAAAATCGCGACCAATAGACCCATGTTATTGTACATCTTTAATTTTTAAAACTTAGGTAGATACTTCTCTCGTCAGAGATTTTATTTACTTTTACGCATGCGTAAATCTGAAACAGAATTTCGGATAAAAGTGATTAGAACCTGTAAAGGTACTGCTTTAATTTTTATAGCCTAGGCGGACACAGGATTCAGGGTTTCCACAAGATTTTTAGATTTCAATCCCCTTACCACTTTAAAAGATTATCCCTGACTAAGGCCAAAATATTTTACTTTTATCAGAAGTTAATAAATTTGGATGGACCTATATTTCAGTTTAAGGTTTATTTCTATGTTGAAAAAAATTGTCAAAACTTTCAAGGTAATAAATGATAATCGTAGAATTTGTCATAGTAAAATTACCTTCAAAAAGTGTCAATAAAATTTGAATTCCCTGACCTTTCCCTTATTTTTAGACTAATGTTTTAAAACTCCCTGACATTTCCCTGATTTTTAAACTGTTTAAATTTCCCTAAGAATCGTATTTAAATGTAAGAAAAAAAATAGGTTTCAAACCAGGGAAATCTGAGCATACTAAAATATTAAATAGCAATTAAATTTAAGATTTAACTAAATTGTTAAAATTCGCTGCCCTTACCCCGACTTTTTAGATCCATTTTTAAATTCCCTGACGTGTAGCAACCCTAGGATATTTCTCTCGTAAGGTACATTTAATTTACTTATTATTTCAACCAATATTGTTGCTAAAGTAAACCCGGATTAAAAGTATTTTTCCAATTTTAACGTATAGCTTCCAAAATGACGTCTATACGAACTGGTCCGCGATATAGCGAAAAACAGTCTATTGTTAAAAGTACATTGTCTTTTCGAGAACAAAATGTTTTTGAAAAGATTCATTAATAAAAGAGTGCGGCTTTTTTCCTATTTCTTGCTCCCCGTATGATATTGGTTCAACCTAAATTTGAAGACAATTACTCAAAAGTGTTATATTGTGTACGAGCTGTTGTATGTGGAAACTGAACCATAAAAAAAGACATCTTTGTGACGTCAAAAAATACGTTTTCAAAATATAATTTTAAATATGAAGTAAAAAAAGGTATTTTTTTTGTAGATTTCGTTTCGCATGTTTTTTTTTAAAGGAAATCTAGAGCGCAATATATTTGGAAATTAATGAGGGTACAAAAATGCTGCCCAATAAAAGGGGGTTGGGTTTTTAAGGATTTCTTATCTTAAAAAAATAAATTAAAATTATATTCTATAAAAGATTTAAAAACTAAAATAGACGCATTCACATATTACCTACCGGGATATATGCAAAAAGGGGCGAAATCCAATCGAGGTACCTTCCTATTTAATAATGTTTGAGGTAGATGGCTACAGTATAAAGTTTATGAAAATAAACTGTTTTAAAAAGTTATTAATTAATTACTAAATTATAGTACTTTAAATTCTTATTAAAAATATATAATTTTTGTAATTTAAATTAACAATTAACTTTAACAGTAGTTAACACTCTCTGCCCAAAATGGCGCTATAATACAATTTTAAACTATCCAATCAGGGAAGATAATTTTGTATATTAAATCTCGACAAAACCGTTCTCCACTAAAAACTGAAAACTTTCAACCAATCGTTGAAAATCAAAATTATGACGTCATGTTGCTATCAGAGCGCCATCTACTAACAAATAACACCATCACCACGTTACCTCGGATGAAATTTACCCCTTTAAAGTCGTCTTTGCCCGTTAAAAATTGTAAATCGATCTATAGACCATCGACTTCATAACCCATGAAATTGTCACCCAAACTGGTGGATGGCAATTAACTACCCCGTTTCCGTAAGCATGTCCTGTCCAATGACCGAGGCTTGTTTGTTCTTCATTGACGACTATTTTTGAAACCGGAAATCCGGTGGACTTACTATGAATTAAGTGGCCGATGAAATATTAGGCAACATTGAAGGCAGAGTTGGTAAGTTTTTACCTACAGATATTTGATAAAACCCTTAAACGTGAGTTTTCTCGGGTTTCTTTAACCCTCGATAGAAAAATTTCCATTATTTTAACAAGCACTATATAAACAGTGACTCGCAGGTCCTGGCTCTCGGAAATATTACAGGGCTCAAAGCCAATACCCTCTAATAAATTATAGATATTATAGGTTTGTAATCCCCAAGTTATAGGTTAAATATAGGTCTAAAATTATCAATTTATAGGTTTTTATAGGATCAAAATTCACGGATACTAAACTTTAATAAAACAATATCACAAAATTATGACTAAAAGTATCACATTTTTGCTTTTTTGGAATACATAAAGCAGCCTGGGCCACTTTTAAAATGCTAGCATATTTTACGCGTCCCAACACTTGTTTCAATTGTTTCTACCTCACGCAAATTTAAGGTAGTTGATCCGCTGAGATTCGTCAATTTTTAACCCTTCCAATTGTAGTAATTTAAAAATCATCGAATAAATTACTGGAAAACTTGACATCAACATCGAATGGTAGAGATATTGCCACTCTTACACATCTCTATAAGCTAATAGGCTTCTTGATTTCACTCGGTTTTAGAAATTGTAAATTTAGATATTTTTGGAGATTTGAGAGTTTTTTGATCAGATAACCTGCCATTTTCAAATAAAACCTTTGGCACAAATTTATAGAGGCGGGAGTTTCGAGAAAAAAAAACGTAATTGTTTTCAACAAAATGTTAAAAATGTAGGATAAAAATAGGAATTTTCGGTTTTTATAGGACCATTTCAGAATTATAGGTAAATATAGGTATAATAGGTTCGCTGGGAGCCTAGGATTTATTGAAGCGTCTATTAAATACAGGGCTGATTTGATTTGTTAGGGGGGAGAAGCTTATTCTTCGATAGTGAGGTGGAGTAAATGTTTCCCCTTAATATAAGTAAATGCATTCTTGCTTAATAATAATGATATCCCGCTCGCACGTTTCATTTACACGTATCTCGAAAAATAGCGACATTATCTCGATCATGATCGATATTTTGACGAGAGTGCAATAACGAGAGACGGAACGGCAAAAAAGTAACGCTGTTCGCCAGTAAATGGGAACACGACGGCTCGACGGGGGCAGAGAGGAAAGAAATGTAGATAGCCCATTTAACGAGCGATGCAAAAGACCGAGCCATTACCATCCCTTAGGAAAGCTATCCGCTGACCAAGTTACAACAATGGCCAGGGAACACACGCCGATGGCCCCGCGACAAACCGGGTCTAGTTGGAGGGGAGAGCGGCGCTGCTTGTTCCATCTAGCGGCCACCACCGCGCCAGATTTAATTAGGCCCCAATCCAAACGCGCGTGTGTACATCCTTAATAGAACGATTCACCCTTCTATTATACGAAACGCTCTCTAGTTTACGTCTTACCGGCTAATTCCACCAAGTCGTAAAAGGGGGTTAAGTCTACGCTTCGCTAGTTAATAAGGCGGTATCGGGTAACGGGAACCCCCAACCACAGCCTACTGTATCTTTAGATACGGGCATTTTCTCCAGCCGATCTCATCAAAGGAAACACTCCCGTTTTCGAAGCGACTCAAATATATGACGTCGATATGTATACAGGGTGTTTCAAAAGGTGATGCGCAAAATTTGAGAGAGTTGTAGGGGAGTGAGTTGAGAAGTATGCCAGACAGCTTCGAAGTGTGGCCTACTAGCCCCTGGAAGTAGTCTGCAAAAAGCGCAAAACCAAGCAGCAGGGAAATGCGAACATTAGGGTTTAGGTTCGTGTGATAATTGAAAAAGGACTTTGTAAACAAATCGAGGTAACCAGGCTACCAACGTAAAAAGGTAAACTTAAACAGTATTTAAAGTCCCTGCTGCTTGGTTTTGCGCTTGTTGCAGCCTACTTCCAGGGGCTAGTAGGCCACACTTTGAAGCTCTCTGGCGCTCTTTTAACTCATCGTAGGAAAATAGGCATGTTTCTCAACTCACCCTCTACAACTCCTTCAAATTTTGTGCATAACCTTTTGAAGCACCCTGTATACATATAATTAACACGAAAGAGAGTACGCTTTTTGACCCCCCCCCTTCGTCCGTCCTAGCGGCCCATACAAGTTGGAATAAAGTTTATCCTAAAGGAAAATTATATATAGGTATTGTGTTTGTATTGGGGAGAGTTCTGGCGAAACAATAGAGGCAAGCCGTTTATGTTTCTGATAAGGCAGCCAGCCTCGCGAAAAAACAGTTGTGCTCTGGTTTTTTTGGGGATATCATTCTTTCTCCGTACGTCTGCCTCGGAGAGGTGCTTGGCCCTTCAGGAATTAATTGGTTCCTCGCGCTAAGACACCTACTCGAAAAAAGAATCTATTTTGTAGCGAAAAAATGCTCGACTTTCGCGACGTTAAAAATAAACAGAACAATTTTCCATAGTCAAACGTGGTAATTATCATATAGAGGAGTTTCTTATAATCTTTTCCTGGTTGCGAAAATGGAAAGGCTTGGGAACGTATGTACAACAAATAGATTGGGGACCATTGAGAATTTATAGATATTGGCAAAAGTAAATTAAATCTTACGTGGGAAGTATAGATCTCCGTATACTGCTGATGTTATTGGCTTGAAATATGTATCTTTGAAGGTTTCCTTTTATAGGAAAATAATGCTAGGCGTAAATTTACTATAGTGATTGTCTAAAACATGGTACCATTGTCGTAATTTCAAAATTTTTACTTTATATTTTACTTTTAGGTTAATGAATTAACTTATTATTTCAGGTTATATTTTAACTAAAAACATAGCAACGATTACAAACTTTAGTTTACGTTGGTCACTTTCATAAAATTTTCAATTTGTATTCCCTGGCGTTTTACGAATTATTCAAATCCTGATATTTCCTTGACGTTTTTAGGCCTATTTTTAAATTACCTGCCTTGTCGCAACCCTGTAAACTATAACGAGGGCTCCCCCCATAATCTGGAATTAAATTAGGGAAAAAAGGGATTTTTGCCGATAAAAATAGGGTAAAATAGGGACAATTGTTTTCCAAAATAGGAACCAAATAGGGATCCTTGTAAAACAAAAAGTTCTTTATTTGAACTAAATTCAAAAACTCCGTCCTACGAATTAAAAATGTTTCGAATTTTGTGGCGCCCCTTGCGTACAATGTTCGAACTATTTTATCATTAATCCTCAGCTTTGATTATTTTTTAAACTGTCCATGAGCAGATGTATAAACATATTTTAAGATTATGTAGGATTTCCCGGATTACTGGAAAATAGGGTACTTTAGGTACCAAATCTCGATTTTACGGTAGATTAGGGACCTTAAATAAAATAAGGACTTCAGGTATTTTAGGGACCTGGTGGGAGCCTTGTATTAGAAATATATTATAAGTTTCTGATATTCGCAACTTCATTGTTATTAAATAGGAAAGGAAAAAGGTATTTTCCATTTTTCACGATTTTTCTAAAGAAAAACAATTTCTTGGGTTCAGTCTGGATTTTTCTTCCGTTTAAACAGTTCTCAAAATATCCCGACGCAAGATAACGCGGAACATCTGCTCGAAACCAACGGACAACCAAGATATTCCTCCACTCTTAGAATATTAGGGGGTCTGATTTTACATTATCCGTACAACGCTCTTGCCTAAGTAGAGAAGATTTAGCGTGCAAAAAAGGTACTCAGACAACGGGAGATCTTGGGACATCTTTGAAACTACATTAAAAAGAGAAATAATTTTTGCGAAATACTTCTGGAAAATTGCGGCCAACGCGTTTCGTATTACCGGGGCATTAGCGCCCATCGCCATCTACCGGTAACATTAGGCAGCGCGGTATTACGGTAATAGGCCATTTCTCGGGCATACCGGGAGAGTGTCTGAAAGGCCAAATCCCCCCCGTTCACATAAAATAGATTTCGCGAAGCAGGCGAGGCACGATTTTTGAAAGGCAGACGTGGCCGATCCCGTCGTACAAGCAGTTTATTACGTCCTAGCTTCGAGCGCCTTTTTTTTTATATCAAACTATAAAAAGGGACTAACTGGAAGCGTGCTCGGGGCTTTTACACCCTCTCACGGCGGGGAAACTTAATGACGAGTCGGTACGCTCACCGGACATCATTTGAACGGCCAGTTTCGTAGCGTCGCCCGCTTCGGTACCTAGCGCGAGGTCGGTGTGACGTGAAAAGATTCTAAGCGTCCCCTGTCGGGAAATATCCCAAGTTCCGCCAGAGTCCTTTCAGCCCCCTCCCTCCCCCGGTCGGTAATCTTGGAGAGTCGGTAAGATCGAGAAATGAAACGTCTTAGGCCATTAAATCTCCCATAGAAAGGTCATTAGAGAGGACCAGAAACAGTTTCTAGTTTATTCATGTGGAAAGCTGCAGTTTTATTTTGATATTAGCCGGGCACCGGATGGTTCAAATTTACTTTGTCCCGCTTTCCCATATTACTCTTATACTTAATGACGCCCCACCGACGGGACGGAATTTCACCCTATAGACTTATAATAGACCGATCCCATTTTACTGCTGCGGGAAAGACGCGACAGATAGCGAACTTAAATTGATTTCTAATTCTATATAGTCCGCTGAATAGTGGCTTGGTTTTCAAAGATGCTGATACCGTGCTTGTATATTTACGGTATTTCTTCTGACTATTGGTACGATCGTAAGTAACGGCTGAAGAATAAGTATGCTCCCACTCAAATCTTACATTTTTTACTAGAAAATATAGGATTATATATTTCTAAAAATATAGTTTTTTCCCCCAAATTATAGTATTTTATAGGACAATTTATTCAAAATTATATGATTTTATACAATTTTTACCAAAAATATAGTATTTTATAGGACAATTTTTTCAAAATTATAGGATTTTATAGGACAATTTTTCAAAATTATAGGATTTTATAGGACTATTTTTCAAAATTAAAGGATTTTATAGGACAATTTTTTCAAAATTATAGGATTTTATAAGACAATTTTTTAAATTATAGGATTTTAGAGTATAATTTTTCCAAATTATAGGATTTTATAGGACTATTTTTCAAAATTATAGGATTTTATAGGACTATTTTTCAAAATTAAAGGATTTTATAGGACAATTTTTTCAAAATTATAGGATTTTATAAGACAATTTTTTAAATTATAGGATTTTAGAGTATAATTTTTCCAAATTATAGGATTTTATAGGACTATTTTTCAAAATTATAGGATTTTATAAGACTATTTTTTAAATTATAGGATTTTATAGGACTATGTATGCCATTTCATTTACTAACTTTATGCATTTAAAAACCAAATCAAATTATTTAGTGAGATAAATCTTTCATTTTTACTTAAATAACTATTTAACCATTTAATCACAAAAATACACTAGCAGCTAACCATGTTAACAATGACAAAAGTATAGACTAGAATGACTTTGTATAGGAATTTATCATATAGCGAAATCTAGCAATTTCACTGACAAGTGAGTGGCGCGATTTGAAATGGACTAAATAATGTTATAGGACATTTTTGGGAATATAGGATTATATAGAAATTATAGGACCTCTGGGGGCCGTGTATGGCAATGGAATTGTCGTAGTCGGTAATTGAAAATGGACTTAAGTGGAGACAAAGATTTTGTTTGAAATGCAATTGCAAATGACTACTTCCTTTTGGTGGTGTAGTATTATTTTAATTAGTAAAACCGGGTTAAAACAGATTTTTCAATTTCAAATTTCCGGGATTTTTCCTGACTGACAAATTTTGACAATTTTTAACCTATATTTTGGTAAACCAAAATTAAATTCGATAAATTTGAGACCCATTTTCAAATTCCCGAACTTTTCCTTTTTTTTCTTGGTACTGTGACAACTTCGTAGAAGGACTTTAATAAGGTAATTAACATATTCCTCAAATTTAGTATTTGTGGATTTTCATTTCTCGTATTGGTTTAGACAAATTCCACTTTAGCCAAGCCGATATTACTCTGGAAAATGTTAGTCGAAGCGTGAATCTATTTCACACCATGAATATTCAACGGACTTACCCTAGGTACGCAAATTTTCTCTAGTTAATCATTGATTCACGTATTTAGATTTGCAACTAAGAACTAGTGAGGAATATGATCGCTTTACTTGATTCGAGGCTTAAAATTACCATTACGGCGTGCAGGGTCCAACTTCGGCGCTTTTAATCTGGGAGGGCTCTTCAACTCGCGTCATTTCCGCTTTGATTCTTATTGGCTTAAGAGAAACGTGTTGTACCATGAATGTATTCATTTCAACCATGAATATCTAACTGTAGGTGGAAGTGAAGAGAAGCACATTGTGAAAAACTAAATGAAAAGAGACTTAAAACGGTTTTAAAATTCACAATTTATTTATTTAAAAATCCAACGTTTCGGAGGAACTGTTCCTCCTTCTTCAGGGATTTTTACAAGACTTGTAAAAATAAAAATAAATAAATTGTGAATTTTAAAACCGTTTTAAGTCTCTTTTCATTTAACTGTAGGTGGTTTTTTTCCCGCCTGTTCTGGGTTTTTTGAGCAGGTTAAAAAGTGTAGCCATATGACGTCATTTTACTTCAATTCTGTCTTGACGAAAGAAACGAGTTGGAGTAAGAAGGGAGTAGCTAAAGGTTAAAGGTTATTTATAAAATGTTTCCCGTCATGTTTTCGTGAAACGAAATTTAAGCAGACGACAAAGCTAGATTACTCCCTCTACACCTCTTTTCGAGGAGGAGTAAAAAGTGTAACCTTCGAGCTCTGGAACAAGCGAACAAAATTCGGGACAGGGGAAATCTTACCCCGAGAACAGGCGAATAAAACGTCTTAGGATATAAGTTTACACTTTTTGTCCCCGGACAAGCGAAAAAAAAGCCACCTTGTTTCATTACCCTTTCTATCATCTGGGGCTGAGATGGGCTTTCTGCGTTTTACGTAATCACTTGAGCCAATCAGGAGACAGGCGTTTTTCGTTGACTCGATCCGCAAAACGTTTCCGGGATTGCGCAATTTAATCGGTGAAGAAAATGACTCGTGGTTCTTATAAAAATACCTATACTCTAAACAAATTACTTGATAATCATAAATAAAGGAATTTATTATTAATATTCTTACCTATTTTCGTTCAATCAAAAAGATGTTGATTAAAATTTTAGAAACTAAATTTCTCGCTAAGCCTTGGCGCTGAAATCTAGTTAAGTTTCAAAACCTTGCCCTTCAATACAATTTTTGGGCGGTGGCGCGTGATCAACGTCATAATAACTAAGACCCTCCCATTCTAGCGACTGATCCCAGACTACCTAATGTAGTTCAATATTCATGGTTAAAATGAATAAATTCATGGTTGTACGTTATTATAAAGGCACGTGCACATGGACATTTCTGGCCACTAGGTTCTCTCACATCTCCCGTTTCCTAGGCAACAGAAAGGTTTCACCTTTCAGAGTAGAGACCCACCAAAAAAAGTATGGCGCTACAAAGAGTAAACCAATTTGGGATGTATTTTAATTATTTTTGCTTCTTTAAAGTAGTTTAAGGTCACAGGTGGGGTGGCGGAGTGGTTAGCGCTTTCGCCTCGCAGCAAGAGGAGCCGGGTTCGATCCCAGCTTGTGGCATTGGCTGAAAACTCGGAACCACTCCTTCCGCGTTGAGTTTGCAAGTTCTATCCCCGCTGGTTAAAGGGGTTTACCGCCGATTTCTTCGGTTTCCCCTCCATAAAAACCTGTTTAGTAAGTAAGTAAATAGTAAGTGTAGGGAGCTGTTGGCTCGCGTGGCATGAAGGGCTTGCCACCACTCTCCTACGCATTGTAACCCGGCCACCGGAATTAATGGCTGATTATTATTTATTAATATTTCGTTATTGTATTTGGTTTTAATATAAAAACTGTTGTTTGATCTCAACGGCAAAGTCTAAGCCTATCTTTTAGAAAACCCCTTAGTAAATCGAGATCAGAAAGGCATCTTTCGCGAATCCGAAGCAAATATACAAGTCGACACGTCGTTAAAACGCCAGGGAGGCGTTTATAATAACATAGGCAACGCTCCATCTATCGCATTTAAAGGAGGAAATATAATTAATGGAACCATTAAATAAATAATACACTAAATTAATGGATGATGTTGATAAACTCCGCAATGACTGCGTTCAAAACGAGTTAGGATCTTAAATTTTAATAATCAATTTTATGTTCCGACTCAATAATTTATCATTTATTTGGCCAAAGTGAAGGAAACGTAAATGAAAACTAACGCTAAGCTTTGGCTTCAGATCGTAAACAAGCGAGCGGAAATTACATTCCCGGAAGTATAGTTCACGAAGTGGATATCAGGTGGCGCTATTTCTATATGGTTTTGATTTAACTATAGGGCTGTGCGATTAGTGGTTTTAGGCAATCGAGTATTTCGAGTCGAGTAATCGAGTACTTGATTAAGGGGAAAATTTCTCTTATTCGAGTCGAGTAATCGAGTACTTGATTAAGGGGAAAATTTATCTTATTCGAGTCGAGTAACTAAAAAAAGCTCGAGCAATATTTTTAACGACTCGGGTTATCGAGTACTTGATTAGGAGCTGGTTTTATACAAGAAATTATGAAATTAAAATTAAAAGGAGTATGAAGTAACTTTCAATGCTGAAAAATATTCCTTTAATTTAAATGAACCACAGTTTCCACAACTTTGTAGGTACCGTTTATTGCCCCCCCATAAAATTGTGAAAACCACTCTTTGAAACATGAAGCGACGAGGATAAAAAAAAACAAATACTCGACGAGTTTAGAGAGCAGCTCATTCGAGTAATCGGGTACCCGACTATGCCATTTTTTGGTACTGTAACTCGGTAATCGACGAGTATTCTCCAATTACTTATTCGATTGGAGTTACAGCCCTACTTAACTACGAAGAAGGGATGTAATAAAAATATATAACCAGTTGTCCGGGGCCAAAGTTCATATTATTAATTTAAAACGAGAAGTGTTGCACCTAATTTAAATTAATTTACTTACGATAGCTCGCATGGATAGGAAACTTTGAACCTTTATCCAGAGCCGAAAATCCCCCTACAAAAAAAAAACTGCTACAGACTGCCCTACGCCCTAAAAACGCTTCATCCCAAACACCGATGTATCGCGTGCGCAACACTATGCAGGCGCTCCATAGAAAACCCATTTGAAAGTCCAACCCTTGCGTAATAACTTTTCCCTCGACACCAGTGGATCACTTCTACATAGATGGCGTTAGTAGATTGAAGGAATATTCATTATATCGTTGCACGCGCTCGTAGAAAGTAAAACACTGTGACGTAAAAGCAACACTTAGACAAAAAGGCCGCGTTATTTTATCAAAAGAACTATTCAATAAAAAACCGTATATAAAAAATACCCGAATATTTAAATGAAATTTCTGGGAGTCGGAACATTAAGTAAGAGAAAAAATTTGCATTCCCTTTTATAAAAACAATACAATTTATCAGGCCGAAAATTTAATTTAAGAATTTTCCTTAGGGGTAGGGATTAAATAGCGGGAAAACGGGGCTTTACGCGGAAACAACTTTAAGGCTTTTTCAAAAAAAAAATTTAGGAGAGTTTACAAAATTCATTTAAATATTTAAAACAAAACTGGACCGTGTTACGCCATGCAAAAACTCCTTAACATCGAGTATTAATATCGGAATGGAAACGTTTGAACTCCCGTTGGCTTTGATCCAACACAAGAAAAAACTTTGAAAACACGAAACAATATGGTCAAGACTTGGGGTAGGTTCACAGTCGCCTAAAGGTAATTCTTATTAAAAAAAAACGAACATCCAGCTAATAGTATTCCAAAAAAAGTAATTGTAGGATTAAAATTCCAGTATTTGTATAATTAAATTTATCAAAATAGATCGATTAACCCATTTCTTGCCTTGGGTATTAGCCTAGCTGATTATTATTATTATTATTATTTTAAGCAGGAATCCATGCCTCTGCTGGGAATGTTTATCGCGGCAGATATTCGTCTCGATGTGGCTGACGGTTTTTTTTGACGTCACTATGTTAAATTAACAAACGATTACGTGAGAGGGGAGCTTTTCTCTCGTAGGCTGGGCCAGAGCCGTCAGAGTGATCTTACCATACGCGATACGCCAGGATAAGCATTCCAAGTAGAGCTATGGATTCCTGTTTTATGTAGAAAAAAAAACTACATATAACAGTTAAACTTGAAAAAAACATTACTCACGCGCTTTTTAGATGACTTTAAATACCTACGGTTGGCGCCATCTGGGAAAATTTCGAGTATTTAAAAATCGGTCTTTAATGGCGTTACCCCCCGGTGAAAGGATATTTTTCCCTTATGAAATGTGTATCGGTCTTAATAATCTGGAATTAGTTACACCACTTACAAGGAGACTACCCGAGGTGGTTATCACCGATTTTGTTGAAACTCGGAGGTTAGGTAGACCTTATGGTAGTATGAAAATTTCCAAAGGGAAAAGTTGCAATGGGCTTTAGTTTTCAGATGGCAACCAAAAACTTTTTGATCTCTCAAAACCAAAAATCTCCATTTAAAAAAGCATGGGATTTTCTCGGTTTCACAAGGTTTACATACTTAAAATTGTTTTTAAAAATTTAATTTTCAAAACTTACCCAAAAAGATGAATTTGACCATTTTTTGGGTAAAATTGATCAAGGATTTTGGGTAAAATTTATAAATTTTGGTAAAATTTTAACAAAATTTGGTTAACCGAGAAAATCCCATGCTTTTTAAAATGGAGAGATCAAAAACATTTTCGGTTGCCATAGGAAAACTAAAGCCCATTGCAACTTTTCCCTTTGGCAATTTTCATACCACCATAAGGTCTACTTAACCCCCGAGTTTCAACAAAATCGGTGATAACCACCTCGGGTAGTCTCCTTGTTAGTAGTTTTCACCAAACGCCAGTAGGTGGTTTCTTTTCGTCTGTTGTCGGACTAAAAGTGTATTCTTTTTACCCTAAAACGTTTTATTCGTCTGTTTCGGGGATGAGAATTACTCCATCCCATAAACTGTTCGCTTGTTCCGCAGTATTAGGGCTACTCTTTTTACTCCTACTGGAAAGGAGGTGTAATGATCGGATTTTGTCGTCTGATAGCCAGAATTTATCCGCTGAAAAGGCCACAGGCAGCCATTTTGGAAAAATGTTTTCACTCCGACTCAAACTATTCTCCACCACAGAGTCTGAGTAAAATGACGTCATAGCATTACTCTTCTTACCCTACTCCGATATCCCGGAACAAGCGAAAAGAAACCACCTATTTTGGGGAGAGATAATTTGTCTATAGGACATTAGAATAGAACGCCGTGTATCGTGATATTGTTACTACTACTACGACAACAATACCAATATAATAGTTTCAAATTTGTTTTATTTTAAAGGTTGTAGGTTAAAAAGCAAATATCGCGTAGGGTGGGGTGGACCACCTTTAATAAAGAAAAGTGAAGTTTGGGGGGAGAGTAGGTGGGTGTGGGGGAGTGTAATAAAGCGGAGGGGGGGGGGGGGTACGAGCCCTCTCGGGGGAATCGAAAGAGAAATAGCGATGAATAGCGGCGCTCCTTGTCAATAAAGGGAAACCTTTGATTTAGTAGCCAGAGAAAGAAAGTTTCTTCTTTACGTCGAGGAGCTGAAAGATAGCGCGCGTGTTATCTTCGCCCCCCCCCCCTGCCGCCCCTTTGAACCCCGAATATCACGTGATACGTGACGTGGACGGTACTGATCCCCGCGAGTTCTCCTTTTATGATATATTTATAGTTGGGGACTTACCCAAAATTCGCTGGCAAATCCTTAAACGAATTACGTAGAGAATGCACGACTCCAAATAAAAAGGGGAAGCCTAATCGAGCCGAAAATTCTCTTTCAGATGGAAATGAATGACTGAGATAAAATTGGAAACGGCTAAGCTCGAATCTAAGAACGAAGTAAGTGTAGGACTGTTACTAGCGGAATCATTTCAGACTACGGTTGTAGGATTTATACTACAAATCATACTGTTGCGCTTTACATTGATCTATCGAAATGTCTAGCAATAATCAATTAACCGAATATAAAAGTGTAGGACTGTTGCGGTATCATTTCGAACCCCAGTTATAGAACTAAGTGGTAGGATTCATACTACAAATCATACTGTTGCGCTTTACATTGATCTATCGAAATGTCTAGCAATAATCAATTAACCGAATCTAAAAGTGTAGGCCTGTTACTAGCGGAATACTTTCAAATCCCAGTTTTAGAGCTTAGTGGTAGGATTCATACTACAAATCATACTGTTGCGCTTTACATTGATCTATCGAAATGTCTAGCCATAATCAATTAACCGAATCTAAAAGTGTAGGACTGTTACTAGCGGAATACTTTCAAATCCCAGTTTCAGGACTAAACGGTAGGATTCATACTACAAATCATACTGTTGCGCCTTACATTTATAAAAGTGTAGGACTGTTACTAGAGGATTCATTTCAAACCCCAGTTTTAGAACTAAACGGTAGATTGATCTATCAAAACACCTACCAATACTCAATTAACAGAATCAAAAAGCGTAGGACTGCTATTAGCGGAATCATTTCCAACCAAAAGATTTAGAGCTTAGTGGTAGGATTCATACTACAAATCATACTGTTTCGTCTTATTAATCTATCAAAACGCCTACCAATACTCAATTAACAGAATCAAAAAGCGTAGGACTACTACTAGCGGAATCATTTCCAACCTAAGATTTAGAGCTTAGTGGTAGGATTCATACTACAAAACATACTGTTGCGTATTACATTGATCTAAAAATACTTTTAAGAATAATCTAAGTACTTCATTCACAATCTGCTCACCAGGGAACTGGCATCAGAGAAACTTAACTTTTTAGGTTAAGCTTTAGCAGTCGGTTTATAAGACACCTTTACCAAAAGTAATGTATTTACTTTCGCCTTTACTTCATCATAGGTTTCTAGTATATAGTCTGTACCTCCACAGAAACATCTCTGCTTAGAAGCCGACAACGGGAAAAGAGAACATTCTTAACTCTAAGCAATTTATTCGAGACCTAACATTTTCGGAATTTAGTTTGCTCATGGGTTTATAAAGGGGAGGAAGTTTGGGCTCTAGTATATCTTTACACACGAACCAAGAAATTCTTAAAGGGACTCGTGACTAGAATTTCAATTACACGGTAGGCGTGCTCAAAATGCCTTAGTATCTCGCGTGATCTTCCCTTTATCTTACGCGATCTGGGTCGATGCTTTCAATCAATTCTAAAGCGCCATCTGCATTTTTATATCTCAACTGAAGTGGGTAGTTCGAATTTTTTATTTTAATTTAGAGTTGTTAATTTTCCGTAAAGATTAAATGCGAAATATTTCCGCAAATCGGAAAAATAAAAAATTGAAACAGATATTACTTTTTAAGTGTTTTTATTCTAGACTAGTCTAGAGGTTCAGTTTTACTTTTGGATTCGAAAAAATGAGGGGAAAAAGCCGCGAAATTTAAATATTAGCTAATCATGGAATTAAAACCTTTTTTTTTCTGAAAAATACAGAACATTTTAAGACTACAACTCTTATTATAATTACTACTAGAAGGCGATCATTGTTGCAATTTGACAAAACATATTCTTCGACGAATAGGATACGAAACCTTTTAAAACAGGGTTGCCACAGTTTTTTATATTAAAATTCCCAGACTTTTCCAGGTTTTCCCAGACTTATTTAGTGCCAAGATTTCGTATTTTTATCCAATATTTTAGTAAAAGTTTCCTATTGGCAACCGTAATTTAATTTAGACTAATTTTTAAAATTTCCTGACTTTTACAGGTACTGTAGCAAACAGCCACAGCTTTATCGTTTAAAAAGTAAGGAAGAGTGTTGTAAGAAAATATTAACACTTAAACCTAAATATTACTATTTTGGTGGATTGTTTTATAAAAACTAAATTTATAACCAGATTGAAACTCGCATATTCGGATTCCCATTACAAAACGCTTTAAAATGAATACTAACTTGACTACTTTTTGTCAATGAGTTATGGCTTTGGCAACAGCAGGTCAACAGCGCCATCTCGCAATCGAAAGTCTAATACACGCGGAGAAAATGAAACTATTTGCATTAAAATCGTACTTAACCCAAAAGAGCTGGTAAATTTAAATCAATATGCCCTTTTGACCTCGATCTCGTAAAAGCAACCTTATCCAGAGGGTTATCTTATACTGGGGTAATAAGTTATCACGTGGCATAGTTAGTTTTTCCAACTCGGAGGTTATCGGAACATCTGACTCACGAACTACCAACAACTTCGTAATAAGACCTAATGTTGAGCCCCTTTTTGTCATCCCCCATTACGTCGGGTCGTTACAAAATCTGTTACGCAACACGACTCCTTACAATTTCTCCGTACCTAGCGAATTCAAAGCCCAGTTAACGTCATTTTTCAATTTAAAGAATAAGATCCCAAAATACTCTGAAAAAAACCCACATAAAATTTAAAACGCGCAAAGATAACATTGCCGTTCCAACAAATAAAACTTTTTTAAGGCGATAACATTCGACGGCGTTCATTTACGACACGCGAATGTAAAAAAGTCAACTCCTCTATTTCTCCTCGGATTAGCCCGTTTTAAAATAACAGGGGCCATTTCCCGACAAAAGAAAAGTAGTGCAAAATCCCGAAGAAAGATGTTTAAATTTAGGAGGCCGATTTATCCATGGCAACGCGCGTGTTTATCTAAGATTAGCTATTTTAACAATGACGAAAGATCGGGTAGGGGGACACACACACACACACACGAGGAGAAATCTGTCCGAGCAGATCGCCCCTGGCGGAATCGGGCCGAAGCTTTAACGGGAAGGGATAAATTCTAGGATAGCGAAAGAGCTGGTAAGGATTAATCGGGGACTGGAATTAAGTTCTCCCGGACCCCGCTAAGAGGCGCTGTTATCTGCAAACACTAACCCCCCCCCCCTTTCATCTCTCTACTGACAAAAGAGCGGGGACTCGATCATTAGAATTCAGCTACTTCTCCGTCTAATAACGTCGCTTTGGCGGATACTACGCTCGAAGTGAGGTCGCGACGCGTCTTTCCCTTCGTAACAGTGGCAGGTAAGGTCAGGCCCCACTCCAGGTCGTTTTAAGTCCCTTATCGGGATCTCACCCTCTGTAGGCCTTGCCTTCTATTATTTCTAAAGCTAGTAACTAAAGACTTTCGCAGCTAGCCCGCGCAATTCCTCGGGGGTATTATATAATTTCCGTGTGTAGAGTCTATTGTCATCGCCACCCCCCCCCCCCCCGAGAAGGGGTGACGCGAGGAAGCGCCATTGAAAGTGCAGCGGGATATTAAAGAAAATTTATTCGCAGGATGGAAGTTACTTCCGACCTTTTGCTAGTTTTAAATATATTTTTGGCCCGTTTTCGGGGGGAGAGATTTAATGAAATTTTCGGAGACATGTTTTGTCTCCGTTTTGGTATAAGCGCCATCTGATGTACAAAATGGTTAAATAAATTCACGCTTCTAAGAGTATAAAAGAGCGATTTCGGTATCTTGTTTCCTACCGCCGAGATATTGTTAGGATATAATTAAGATAATTCAAATTTCCCGGGAAACAAAACGTTATAAAATTACTAACATTGGCCAACTTTTATTAATACCGAAAAAAATGTTTGGTCAACTACATCGTTCACATTAGTTTAGAAGACAAAAATATACGTTCATACTAATTGCGATTATGGATAGATTTAAATAAAGTTATTTATTGTAATCGTCGATTTAAATCGCCTATTATATTTGAACGTATTTAAGAAAATATACAAATGTTGGTTCACTAGAAATGCCAATTCAGAGCAACCTAAATTGCAAGTAGTATATTTAATTGAGATAAAATTAAATTTTAGGTTACGTGAATTTTAAAAATCAATAAAATCTAACACATCATTATAAATCTGATTTTAAATCAAATAATTTTAAAATTATTTAAAAAAATCAACAAACCTTGAAATTAGTTTAAAAGAAAAAATATGCAAAATGACAATCGAATCAAAAATTCAACATGACAATCAAAATTTTCGATTTATTTTAAAAATCAAAAAATCAACAAACCTAGCAATTAGTTCATAAAAAAATACAGAAGATGACACATTAAGAAACCGGCTTTAAGGAAAATATAATGTATATGAAAATAGCAGAAAATTCCGTATAATTAAGAAACTCGATGGAAATCACAAGAGCGTAGCCTCAAAACAGGTTCTACGTACGCAAAACGAAATAAAAGGCAAATTGGAAAACATCATCAGGACAAAGTAGTTTTCTTATCATCAAATGTATAGGACGAGAGCCAGAGCGGAATTCCAATTCTAAACGCGCCATAGACGCAATTTCGTAAACAAGTTTAATTGTCCTACGCCGTATCCCCCTCTCTTTAAAACCACTAAAGTAGCTACAACATTACATCCATAGGCTACAAGCCGTTAAAACTAGGCACCACCACCGCTCGAAATTCCCCGAAATAAAAAGATAAATTTCCATTAAAGATTTTTAGGCACATTATATATGGGGCCGACGTCGCGCCGCCTGGTGGAGAACTTTAACGATTATTTTTTTCGGTCCCTCGATTTTTACGGCAATAACAATGAATCATTTAAAATCGTTAATATACATTATGGGAAAATTAAAATCGAATCGCTGGAAAATAACCCCTACATTTTATATCGATCGTGTATAACTGTCATCTTTGCTTCCTGGAAAGGCGCTGGCGAAAAATAAAATTCGCTAACAACACCCACGTAGAAATAGCCAGAGGTTCCAGATATAATTTTACTTCTGCCGCCCAACAGCTCTTCAAAGGAGACCAATTTAAAATAGGCCAAATTCTAGCCCAATTTGGCGAGTTTATTTTTTAAAAGGCGCTCTTTTCAAAATATTGGTGTTTGCGTGATGTCGCGCGCTTTCTCAATAGTTTTAAGTGTCACGGGGAACTTTATAGAAACTTCAATTTTTATTAAAAACTGTACAACACTAAATTATCAAAACAAAATAAGTGTTCCTAAGAGAGTAGATTCAATTAAAGTTGGGAAGAAATTATATTTGAAATGGGTATCCTACCGATTTTAGCGTATATTATCGAAAACCTCCGAAAAGTAGCCCAACAGCCCAATTAATTTTTAAAAAGAAGCCCAATTGGGCTGTAAAAGAGCCCAACTGGCAGTTCTGGAAATAGCCGTATTAGAGTTGTTTACCGAGACAGCGCCGTATAAAGTTGCAAAGGTCGTAGGCTAACCTTACTTCCGCTTCCCATTTTTTATATACATATATATTTAAAGATATAAGAGAGGCAGGTCAACACGCGCGTGTGATGGTAATCCGATATTGATAGTTTCCATGGCAACTGCGCTATAATCCCCTTTTTCGAAACGGAATGCCACGCCGACAGGGCATCTTAAAAGTGTTTCTCGCTTCGTCCGCGAGGGGGCGACGCGGCTATTCCTGGCACAGTCGTATCCGTTGATAGACTACTTGGAATGGGCGTCCTGACGACTCTCTGACGTAAAGATTAGATCATCCAGCCACTTGGCCAAGCTCACTCTCGACGCGGTAAGCGCAAACTACACCCGGCCCGTAGCCGCCGACCGCCCTGCCAAGAGCCCTAGACACCCTCTCACTCGCGATTCGCAACGTGACGTGAACAGATTCTCGGAAAGGATCAACGATTCGGGTGACAGAAGCCTATCAAACGAATGTGCAGCCGCGAGCTAGATTTATTTTTCGCTGACGTCACTAGAATGCCAATACGTCGATAATATACATTTTATATAATTAATGTAAACAGCGAAAGAAAAATACAGCCCACTATTATACAAAGGGTTTCATTTTTATCTCTGCGTTACGTAATAATGACGTCAATAAGCATTATAAAATATTAGCGCCGCCATCTAACGGCGTAAAATATAACTATTTCGCACTTACGAAAAATATTTTTCGAACAATTGGTATATTTTTGGTTATAAATTACAAAACCAAAATGGTTTCCCAAATTGAAAATAAGTAACTTTTTTTAATTGATTAATATCTTAAATTGGGGTATTTTCGTTTCAAAAACATTATCAAATTTAAAAAATAAATAAATAACTTTTCAAAAGTAATTTTCAATTTTAACATTTTTTAATTTAAAACTCATAATGAAGGCTGCTTTGAAAAAATATTTTTCGAGCAATTGGTATATTTTTCGTTTGAAAAATATTAACATTTCAAAAAATTAAATAATTCCCAAAACGTACTTATTTAAAATGATAAAATCGACGTTAGCGAATGAGTGTTGTAAATGCAGGCTGACCACAGGAAACTCTCCCATTTTTAATAGGAAAATAGGAACTTATACGAACGTTCAAATTAATCTATAGGCAATTATACATATAATTTAAATAAAGATAAAACAAATGCTTTTAAAAGAACTTTTGTTTAATAGTAATATTTCATTTAATATGAAAACATCACAGACTTTGTGACTAGATAAGACTATAAAATATATTGTGACTAGATAAATTTATTAAAGTAATATTACATTTTCGTTTTAAAAGACCAGCCAGCCGTAAAAGCCAAGACTGTTTGTTTTTGAGCGACTTCGATCGAACTTTAAAACTATATTGATTCGAAAGAAAAACGCCAAGTACGAAAAATATATCGAAAAATAAAGTTGTTAATTTTCTAGAAAAATTAAATGCGGAAACACTTCCGGAAAATTCGCAAATCGGAAAAATAAAAAACATCAATTACTTTTTAAGGGTTTTTATTCTAGACTAGTCTAGAGGGTTATTTTTACTTTTTGATTCGACAAAATGAGGTAAAAATGCTGCAAAATTTAAATTTGCGAACAATAATAGGCTAATAATGGAATTAAAACTTTTTTCTCTGAAAAATACTGAAAAGTTTCTGGCTCGGAAATTTTCCGACTTACAAATCTATCGATAGGAAGACAATCGAAATAGAGAAAAATGATAAAATATAGGACAGGGTTTGCACAAAATTTAGAGATTCCCTGACTATTCCTCTGTTTTCCCTGACCATTTTAAGAGATTTTCCCTGACTTTTTAAGGCCAAATTTTTATTTCATATTTGACTTTTATCAGAAGTTAATAAATTTTAATGAACTTATATTTCAGTAAAAAGGTTATTGCAATGTTGAAAAAATTATCCAAACTTTCAAGGAAATAAATGATAATCATAAAATTTGTCATAGATATGGTCTAAAAAATAACTTTAAAAAGATAAAATTTAATTCCCTGACTTTTTACAAATTCTAAAAATTCCCTGACATTTCCCTGACGCAAGGAGAACGCAACCCGTCAAAAGTCGTGAATTTTCTGGTGTACATCTTTCATTGGTTAGACGCTTTAGCGCCTGCTGCCGTCGGAAGGGGAAAATTCGGAAATTGTCTTCCCGTAAAACGTTCAGCGAAAAGATTCGTCCGAAAAAATTTGTACACACCACTGCGTTAGCGTGTTTAAAGGCTAGCTGCGTTCTCCTTGCGTTTGTTGCTCCTAGCTCAACGTGACGCAATAATATGAGCCAGCCACTTCAAAATTACCCGAATGACATCATAACGCGTGACGCCGGAGTTTCCCCAAAAACGACAGAACAGACAGAGTGGACAGAAATCCAAACACTCGAGAGTTTATGGAAGAATGGAGAGCGAGAAAGTCAATCGAAGTTTTCGGCGTTCGCGATGGCACGCTACGAAAATATCCCCGCGGCGTCGGCTTCCCGGCATCGCTCCGAGAGAAAAAACGCTAGGAAAATACTTCATTAATTAAAGTAAAATATTTTTTCCCTCTCGCTTTCTGTTCATGGTGAACGGATAAAGAATTATTTCCGGTTGCTAGGCAACGGCTCGAATCCGATTGAGCGGGACTTTTAAAGCCGCTCTTTTGCCGTCCATGACATTCAATTAATTTCCCTTATAAAACTTTCCCTCGGATTTTACCACGCGCACAAAAAAAAGGAATTCTTGGGCACGTCTTTGAAATCTCCGATCACGCGTAAATCGGTAAAGAAGAGGTAATTCCAAGGGCTAATTTCTATAAAGTGGCACCTAGGAGCCAGAAACACCGCACCCCACACAAGGAGAACGCAACCCATCAAAGGTCGCGCATTTTCTTGTGTACAGTTTTCATTGGTTAGAAGCTTTAGCGCCTGCTGCCGTCGGAAGGGGTAAATTACGAAATTGTCTTCCCCCCTCCCGTAAAGGCTCGTCCAATGAAATTTGTACACAACACTACGTTAGCGAGTTTAAAGGCTAGCTGCGTTCACATTGTGTTTGTTGCTCTTAGGTGGCACGTGTTTCTGATGGTTATTGATAAAATTATATTACTTATATATTTAATGAAGAAGAATTAGCGAAACGTTATATTTTAATTATTACGAATTCCAACTGTTCTAAAACCTTGTTATTAATAAAATTTTACGGATTATATTATTCAAATTTAGCCTTTACTGGATTTACGTTTATTAAGCAGGTACTTTGTATATTAGAATATGATATTTACATAATTAGAAATGGTGGGCATTTCTGATAAAAATTAACATAAAATATAAATTAAGTAATCAGCCCGGATAATACAAAGTACCCAAGGCACCACTGTAGCCCCAAGTTAGCTAGCGACTTTTAATGCCTTTAAATCAGGTGGCCGGGTTACAACGCGTAGGAGGGTGGTGGCAAGCCACGTTAGACAACAGCTCCCTACACCATTACCGTTAACCTCAACAAGTTTCTATGGAAAGGGCAAAAAAAACCTTCCACTAGTGGGGAGAGAAAAAATAAAGATTAACAAAACTGAGAAAAATTGTAAAATATGAATTCAGATATATCCGGAATAATTGAGCACTAAAATAAAAATATTTTTCTTTTGAGCATTAAAATAAAAATATTTTTCTTTGAGCATTAAAATAAAAATATTTTTCTTTGAGCATTAAAATAAAAATATTTATCTTTGAGCACCAAAATAATAATATTCATTGAGCACTAAAATAATAATATTTATCTTTGAGCACCAAAATAATAATATTCATTGAGCACTAAAATAATAATATTTATCTTTGAGCACCAAAATAATAATACTTTTCTTTGAGCACTAAAATAATAATATTCATTGAGCACTAAAATAATAATAATATTTTTCTTTGAGCACTAAAATAATAATATTTTTCTTTGCATAATTATCAATCGCAATCAATCAGCGATATCCCATCAAGGCGACCAGCACCAAATGTTGCAATAGCGCTTTCGAAATAACAAGTTATCTTTTTCGCGAACCGAGAAACGGGAGAGCTTTGGAAATCTGGATCCGATCAAATTTTTCGGGTCGAAACTCAGTCTGCGCCTGCCCCAATACACGAAGATGTCGAGAAAAATCGCGACAACTTAACCAAACAGAAGGAAAAAGCTAGCAAGCCGGAGAAAAAACGTAACAAAGTTCCAATCGGGTTAAAGCGACGCGCCTTTTTCACAAACCTCTATCGGTCTTCGCGTATGACCCTACAAAATCATCGACCCGCCAGCAAAACCGAGACTAGAGCCGATACCTAACGCGGCCCGTACCAGCCTCTAACCTTTAAACGGAAGTATCGGGTGAGAGTGACGGGTGCCAATGACAAACACCCACCTCCGTAAGCGACAAAAATGATTTAGCAGTTAGAGCCCAAACGCGGAGCCGAAGCGAACACCCCCGAAAATTACGCCCCAAATTTCTAATAGATGGCGGCTCAGTTTCTCCGCGGGTCACACTCTTCCAGCTTCTAACCAATCAAGACGCGGACGTGTCCCAGCCTCGACTTCTAGCGCCGTAGCAAATTCGTGACGGAACGTTTTCTCTTTACGATATAATGACAAGGCTGAAAGATGATATTGACGAAAGGTTATAGATGAGCCTATTCCCTTTTTAAAGAGAGGGGCATCGGTGGGTTCTCAAAGGTCAAAGAGGTCACTTAGGGGTGATGGCGGGGGAGGTAATCAAAGCTCTAACGACCGAAGCAATAAAAGTTTCTTTATCTACCCCTCTTCGTTTACAACGTGGGAAAATAGCCCAAATTTCGGGGGGGGGGGGGATAAAACGCTTAAACACAGCTTCTATTTTCGAACACAAGATGGGGTTACTTAGGGGATAATTCTTCAATAATTTTTCGATTTTATAGAATGTTTATCTTGAAACGGTTTTTTCTTAGTCGAATTTACTATTAACGGTTAAAATGGCTTTTACCCTGGAGCAACAAACACACTCAGCATCCCACAAAAGTGCATTTTCTTCTGTACATCTTTCATTGGTTAGACGCTATAGCGCCTGCTGCCGCCGGAAGGGGGAAATTACAAAATCCCCCCCCCGCCCGTAAAACGTTCAGCGTAAAGGTTCAGCTAGGCTAATACCCAAGGCACCACCCTAGGCCTAAGTCATCAAGCGACTTTTAAAGCCATGAATTCAGGTGGCCGGGTTACAATGCGTAGAAGGGTGGTGGCAAGCCCTGCAAGCCACGCTAACCAACAACTCATTACACTAACTATTACCGTTAACCTCAACAAGTTTTTATGGAAGGGGAAACCGAAGAGCTTGGGGGAAAACCCCTTAAACCAGTGGGGAAAGAAATTGCAAACTCAACGCGGAAGGAGTAGTTCCGAGTTTTCACCCAGTGCCACAGACTTGTGTCTGTTGCTCCTAGCTTTTACAAGCATTGACAGAAATTGCGTGCATTTCAGAAATAATAAAGTTACTTTTAAAATCTTAAAATCAACTAAAAAATGAAATGACGTCTTACAAATTTCTAAATCAGTTTCTGATTTACGAAAGCCTCTTAAGATTGATAGGAAAATTCTTCAAGTCAAAGCTATATCCGAGTAGGATTTGTCGATCGTAAGAGTCCTACGGTAGGATTTGCAAAGGACTTGAACGTTTAATAGACAACTTTGCTAGGACAAACCCTTTAAAGGAAGATTTAAGTTTGATATTTATGTTGAACCACAAAATTTCACTTTCTGCCACTGGATTAATTAACGATTTTTCAATTTATTGTCTATTCCCTTTAATTAAAAACTAATTATAGCAAGATTATTTCAATCTTAGGATTCCCAAACGTCCGTAAAGCACCAAGAAAGCTTTGGCAGGTTAAACAGGGTTGCCACAAAATTTTGAGATTCAAATTCCCTGACCATTTTAAGCGATTTTCCCTTACTTTTAAGGGCCAAAAATTTTATTTTATACTTTACTTTTATGATCAGAAGTTAATACATTTTAATGTACTTATTTTTCAGTACAAAGATTATTGCAATGTTGAAAAAATTAGCCAAACATTCAAGGAAATAAAAGATAATCATAGAATTTGTCATAGATCTACGGTAAAATTACCTTCAAAAGTGTCAAGAGAAAATGGAATTCCCTGAATTTTTACAAATTATTAAAATTCCCTGACTTTGTAGGCTTTTTTTAAATTCCCTGACGTGTGGAAACCAGTGTTCTGGGGTGGTAAAAACCACCTGACATTTATTGTGGTAAATAGTGGCAAAAAGTGTCATGGTAAATAATGATTTTTAGTGACAAATTGACATATAGTGGCAAATATTAGAAAATGTAAAAATACTAATAAGTGTTTCGTATGAAATACCATTGGGCTATTTTTTATATTTTTCACATAAATATATAAAATGTTTGGCTATTTTGAAACATTTGTAAAACACAATTAAATATTTTTATTTTATTCATTGCTAAAAGTTACAGCAAATAAAGTGTTCTAAGAGTACAAAATAATTTTTTTCCCCTATTTGTCATTATATGCCATTATTTGTCACTATATGCCATTATTTGTCAAATTTGCCATTACTTGTCACTATTTACCAGTGACATGGCCTATATTCGAAAAAAGTGACATTTTGGGAACACTGGTGGAAACCCTGTTAAAATACCCCAGAATCATTTGCAAAATTATTCCAGCATTTCCCTTAGCTCCTCCTTTTCCCGTGCCTCGTGAACAGATCGAACGAATGACAGTTGGGTATTTTTGAAGCCCTATTTCCGAAATTCGAACTACTCTGTGACCTTTAAACCCATGGTACACCGATCCACCAAGATTGGAGCGATTCAGAAAAAATACCAAATGTTAAATGTAGGATAAATCTTTTCAAATCATCGTGTTATAGTGTTTCCCGTATTTTCCATTTCCGATTCTATAGAAAATTTTCCATTTCCGATTCTATAGAAGCATATGGCGAAATAGGGAAAAAAATAACCTTAGAAATAGCAATATCAAAGAAAATTCTAGAAGAGAAAAATACCGAGGACATGGCCGGGAAAAGGGAATGGTTCAAACTGCGAGCCAGGGACAAAAAAGATGGGGCATTGTCAGAGGGACCCAACGGGACATAACAAATTTTTAAAAGCCCCAAACGCCGGGGCTTTAATTGAGGGAGCCCGAACCTTTATCAAACGTTCCACGTTTAGCCTCGAGGGGACCCGGCCAGCCCCGACCCCGCCGCGAAACCATTCAACGGAAAACGTCTAAAATAGAAGCGGCCCGCCGAAATAGGCTATTTCCGCGGCCACACCTCAGCTGACGGTACGGTTAAAAGTAACGTTTCAAAGGACATCCATCATTACAAAGAATCAAGTTACTTCAAGTAACTTGGCGGAAAACGAAATCCGCCTTAAAAACAGCGTACATTTTCGAGAAACCTGTCATTTATACTTTTCTTCTAGACCTTTCCACGTTTTACGCGAATCGTATGAAGATATACTATTTTCTTTTGCCTTTATAGAAAAAATTCGATTCTGAGTTAAGCCAGAAAAAATTTTTGAAAAAAAAATATCGGCCAATTTTTCTAATATCGGTATCGGCCAATATCGGCTTAACAAAGCCGATATTGGCCAATACCGGTATTAGAAAAATATATTCAAAAATAGGAAAATTCTCGATGAACTAATGATAATATTTTATTTGATTTGCCGCGCCACGGACGCCAGACTTCAGAAGCTAGATCATACCTTTTTTTAGACAGGGGGTTAAGAGTGTAAACAAATAAAAAACAACGATATTCGATTTGTGATAGAAAATATGTATCACGTAAAATGAAAAGAAACATATTCGGATGTGCTCTTGCAAACTTTAGAAATAAATAAAATAAATAATAAATAATATCGAGAATATTCATAATGAGGAATAAGGACTATGTTGAGGCGATCTGTAACAGGGTTGTCTAATTTAAATAATTTTGAATTAAATCAGTGATTTAAATCGCGATTTAATGTATTTACGAAAATGTGCAAAAGAAGGTTCTTTAGAAATTTAATGAACAGAAAATTCAATTCTATTTTATTATTAATTAATAATTCGGAATTAGATTTGTAACTAATTAATTCAATTTAATAAATATTTATTTAAAATATAGTTTACGTTATCGCTGCACTAAAATTATTTATCAATTTGCCAAGAAAACAGTCATAAAACATTAAAAAATCAATTAAAATCAATAAAAATTCGATTTAAATCAAATAAATCGATTAAAAAAAATCCAAAACCCTCTAAGCATCATGGTCTATACCTCAGTAAAACTACTTGTGTACGATATAAATGTTAGACCTTGAATAAATTGTTTAAATTAAGTATAGGTGGTTCTCTGTTATTTCCGCTGTCTGCTCATAGCATTGAGGATACAGACGACGTAACAGACAGAAATTATAGGACGTAGGGTACCTATTAAATCTAATTGTTTCTACATGAATAATATTTCTATAATGTTACTTTATCAAAATGAGTGTTAATAAGTCTAAAACAGTTTTTTGTTACATTGTTCCTGTTTCTTAATTTTATTTAAAACAGTTTAAAACAATAAATCGTGTTTTAAACAATAAAAATGATTTTCTAATTTAAAAAAAATTACAAATATTTCCAACCATGCCAGAGCTAACAAAGTATAACTTTTAATATCAAAGATTTTTAATTTGAAGTAAAAAACACAAAGAAACGGTTGACAAGTACTGTCAGAAAGTTATAATTTACCAACTTAGGTTCCTAGAAAAATGCTACGCGCTACGGTTAAATAATGAATGATTTCATAACGAATATTTCCCTGCTTTATAAGCATTACCTATATGACAATTTAATTTACTTAAGGATATTATTACAAAAAAACATTTTTCATTATTTCGTTTTATAATTCGTTATTTCAGAACGGATTTTAGGCCTCCATTAGATTTTAAAAGAGTAATGTATAACGCAAAAAAAAACGTCGTTACTAAGGAACTCGGTTCAACTCGCGTGTTCGTCCATAATTTAGATCCACTAATTCGTAGTTGCGGGAAATGAGCTACCGCTGACGGTTTCATGTCTTTTCCCGAACAGAGCAGATACCAAATACCATTATCATTAAATTGGCAGATTTTTTTACGCGTTACTGGCTATGCCTAAAGATAACCAGATTTCGAGGAATAACCCAAGCGGTTTAATACCTATTAAAGCTAATGCGATGTTGAAGTTTCCATAATACCGACCTAAAAATATGGAAATATTACATACATACGCTAATATTTCTAGTACGCAAATAGAGATAATATTATTTTCGTGAAATTTTAAGGTTTTTACGGCGAAAAATTTCCCAACAAAATAAACCCAGTGACCTTTAATAAATCCTTAAAAAAAGCTACCAACGAGATTTCTATAAAAGATAAAATGGAATACAGATCCGCGAGTTTAAAACCTCGCAAACTTTACTCTCTCTAAAGCGATCATTAATTCTGTCAAGTGAAGTCGCTAGAGAAGAGAGGGGGGACTTTTTAGCAGCGCCACTACCGGCCATTATGAGAAACAGAAATTTTCCGCCAGCGCCGCCAATCGGAGCATTTTTTCGTTGGTAGAAAGTTGAAGAGGGCTTTTTATTTCAACGAACCAGTTAGCAGAAGGGTCTCCGGGAGCCCGAGCCCCTTCAAACGCGGGACTTTGATCTATTATCGGGGTCCTTTTGGGGAATGGGGTCCCACTCGAAATCCTCGTTGGTTTACAATCTTTCAAGGATCCAGGCTGTAAAGGATTCTAGGATACTATCCAAGGAATTTTTTTTTTTTTTAAAATGAAGAGTATTTATCGAGGCACGAATAAAAATCTAAATAGTTCGTCAAGCCAGCTAACCTCAATTCTTTTCAATTTTAAAGTTATTTGAAAAAAATTCGTTGAATTCATTATGGCGAAAATTCAAGTGATTTTTTTTTACTTTGTTCAAATAAGCGTTAAAATAAAACGAATTATTTAAAAAAGAATCTAGGAAGTCGCGGTGATGTAAGTTTCGATTTAAATAAAATTAATCAAAAAAATCATGGATTTAATACAACAATTATAAAATATACGAAAATGGTTGAGTTGCAAAGAAAATTGAGAGGAAAATCATTTTATTAAATTGTGGTTTACATTACTAATAAATATTCCAAGGAAATAGGCATAAAATATTAAAAAAAAATCCGATTTAAATCAATCTGAATAATAATATCCTAGATAAGGCGCCATTATAAATACAATTTTACACAATTTGGAGTCCGTTACCACAAACGCTCTAAAAAAGTAGCGGATTAATTTATTTCTACTAAACTGCAGTTAATTTACATTTATCAAAATTAAAAATGTATATTTTTTAGTAAAACGTAACTCAAAAACTGAGCTAAATATACGTTGTGAGTGTTTAAATAGTTAATACGCTCAAAACTTTACAAAAAAATTCCTAGAATATTTTTCACGTTGCCTAGAAGCTAAACATATACTATACACCATTAGGTAACTTGGTACACTAGCGGTCGTTCGTTGCCACGGCGCATTTAGAAGGTATGTAAATACGGTTTAAATTTTAGCTGAGGTTGAATTACACGAAGTGCATCAACTCAAATGCTATAATGCAATTTCGCTCTGACAGACTGTCAAGACAGTCGAGAATTTAACGATAAAATACGATTCAACAGAGAATATCTCAAGTTTGGAAGAAGGGCCACTAAATTTAATTAAATTTCCCAGACGGATCCGACAGAACCAAAAACAGCTCAATTGACTAACGCATTTACACAATTCAATAAAATACTCATGTTTATCAGGATTGGGACTTTATTCATTAATTAGAAAAAATCTATTTGATTTAAAACGGATTTTTGTTTTAATTGGATAGATTAATAGTCTTAGTAACATTTAATTAGTACTTATAGTTCAGTTTCCTCTGAAATGCAGGGGCGTAGGAACCAGGAGGGGGGCAAGGAGGGCAATGCCCTTCCCTAGAATTTTACTGGGAGGGGCAACTAATGTTATTGCCCCTTCCAACTTTTAGTCAGTTGAAATCTTCGCAAGGCTCAAATTATCATTTTAAAAGCATATAAAGCTTATAGAACTTCAACTGTGTTTAAATTTCAGTCTTTTCCCGCCAATGCATATAGTATAAAAATGTACAAATGCATTCGGAGAAGCTACACTCCATTACAAATTCAAAACCATTCTCCAGACCAATTTTGGTTTCACTTTGCCCCCTCCAACTTCTAGAACGTTCCTACGCCCCTGCTGAAATGCTATTAGGTATTACTACATAAATAAATTAAATACAGAAGAATAATAGATTTAAATAAATTATTTTTTTTAATAATTTGATTTAAATCTTTATTTTAATTCGTTTAGCCTAAATAGGTCTTCGTTTTATGCTCAGGAAGAACATATTTTTCTGGAGCTTTACGTTTTAAGGAAAATGACAGGCAATGTTACCAGTCACTGTCAGCGTATAAGGTGTCAAAACAGTCGACGGAAAATATGACGGAATTACGGAAATTAACTCCATGCGGAAAATTGTTTCCCATTCGGTTCACCATTGACGCCCAATTTTGCGCAGTTAATTTTCCGGCGACAGCGAAACCAGTCTTAATTAACCATTGCTTTCTTACACATATACGCTAATCGTATATTTCTACAGAAAAAAATGTTTAGTTGATTAGCGATAACACGCAACAGTGGTCAAGGTTATAATCGAGTCATCCTGATTCCAAAGTTAGTCGAAGCGATTAAAGCGCACGCCGGTCAAGTGTTTCCTTCCCCCCTTCTGGTGCCAGAGGATTAATTCGACCATGATGACCACCTATTGTCTCAACCCGAGTAATTCATAAATACATTATCGGTCACGCGGCTTACAGAACGTGGATTTGAACGACGAAAACTAAAATATTGATCTCATTTTGAAATTTTTTCGTGGTTTTAGGCAATCGAGTCGGTTATCGAGTATCAAGTTTTTTCGTCGAGTAATATTGAAGTCGAGTCGAGTAATCGAGTACTTGATTAAGGGGAAAATTTATCTTAGAGTCGAGTAACTAAAAAAAGCTCGAGCAATATTTTTAACGAGTCGGGTTATCGAGTACTTGATTAGGAGCTGGTTTTATTCAAGAAATTATGAAATTAAAATAAAAAAGGAGTATTAAGTAACTTTCAATGCTGAAAAATATTCCTTTAATTTAAATGAACCACAGTTTCCACAACTTTGTGAATACCGTTTATTGCCCCCAAAAAAATGTAAAAACCCCTGTTTGAACTTTGAAGCGACGAGGATAGAAAAAACAAAATACTCGACGAATTTAGAGAGCAGTTTATTTGAGTAATCGAGCACCCAACTATGCCATTTTTTGGTACTTGGTAATCGACGAGTATTCTCCTATTACTTATTCGAGGTCGAGTTCGAGTACTCGACCTTAAAAAATGCCAAGTACTCGCACAGCCCTACAAATTATCCAAACAAAGTTCAAAGAATTAAAAGCTGTGTTAAAGGAAAAGAGTTGGTAATTGATACGCTCTTCGGCGCTCCCGCGTAGGGAAAGAGTATACACGTATATTTCATCGTCATCACGCCACTCGCGGCCGAAGGTGGAATTACATTTAGGTTTCAACATCCCTTTAAATCAATAGCGTCGCGAAACCGGGCAGCGGTGCAAAATAAAACCAGTTGCGAAAATACAAATAGAGCGTAGAATACGCGCGACCCTTGTCAGCGCGCCACGAAACGGATAAAAGCGACGGCGCGCCACAGTGAGAGAAACCAAAAATTATCGGATTCGAATAACCCGATAACACCAATTCGGCCGCGACTACAGCGAGCATGCGCCAAAAGAGGGGGAAGGGGAAAAGGGGGAGAGGAAAGGCGATTCTTCTGGTATACACGTTTGGTATTATCTGGGAAATCGAAGCAATTAATTTCGGAGGAAGTCAAAAATCAAAGAAACTGAAAGTTGCATCTACAGCGAAATTACATCAATACCAGAGAGAGATATCCTCTTTCCTTTTGCTCCGATATACGCGTAATTAAAAGGGTCGTTTAACAAGAGGTTTTCGTCGAATGATTGAAACAGGACATATTTATTAATTAAAGATGTAGTAAATGTAGTTGTACCGAAACGCATCTGTGATTTTTGTTTCAGACGAGATATAAACTTTTAATTATCAGCCTAAAAGATTTGAAAAAAATCGAGTCTCTCAAATTTAAAAAAAATAATTCAGCTTTGAAGATTTCAAGAAATGAAAAATCAGACTCGAAGATTTCAAAAATGATCAGTCTCGGAAGATTTCAAAAATTATCAGACTCAAAGATTTCCAAAATGATCAGACTCAAAGATTTCCAAAATGATCAGACTCTAAGATTTCAAAAATGATCAGACTCTAAGATTTCAAAAATGATCAGACTCTAAGATTTCAAAAATGATCAGACTCAAAGATTTCCAAAATGATCAGCCTCGAAGATTTCAAAACGGATCAGCCTCGATAGATTTCAAAACGGATCAGACTGGATAGATTTCAAAACGGATCAGACTGGATAGATTTCAAAACGGATCAGACTGGATAGATTTCAAAACAGATCAGACTGGATAGATTTCAAAACGGATCATACTGGATAGATTTCAAAACGGATCAGACTCGATAGATTTCAAAACGGATCAGCCTGGATAGATTTCAAAACGGATCAGCCTCGATAGATTTCAAAACGGATCAGCCTCGAAGATTTCAAAACGGATCAGACTGGATAGATTTCAAAACGGATCAGCCTCGAAGATTTCAAAACGGATCAGCCTCGAAGATTTCAAAACGGATCAGCCTCGAAGATTTCAAAACGGATCAGCCTCGAATATTTCAAAACGGATCAGCCTCGAAGATTTCAAAACGGATCAGACTCGATAGATTTCAAAACGGATCAGCCTCGAATTTTTGAAATTATAACAATTGAAAATGGTGCACGAAATGGCACGGATGTCAACCTCATAGGTAGCCAAAGGGAATTTTGAGTTTTCAACAAACGAATGCTATTCCTATTATAGAAACGGAAATGCATTATATATAATGACTTTTTCGCTTTCCCATCGAGTAAATAAATGAGCGAGGCTTAATGTTGAATTCGTCGTCCGATTAGAAGAGAGCAAACTTTACCTCCTCGTCGCCTTCGAATAAGCGGGGCGAAATAGTCCTAATCTCGACCGTACATAAAGGTACAATATATATACGCGAGGAATAATAATATAGTTATTCTGGTCGTTAGTGTAATGGAAGCTGGCCTATCGTCTATAATAACTGGCCTATTCAAACTATATGGCGACGAAACTAACGGGCGCTCCGTTTCTATATGGCGACGAAACTAACGGGCTCTCCGTTTCTAGATCTCGGCGAAAATCGGGTTATAATTATATATTCCCTTTAAGTTAATAATCAAGATCAATTTTATATCGGCGTATACGCGCCGAGATCCATTTGCGCGATTCCGATTCTCGTCAAGCCTCGGCCATACTTAGAATAATGTCCCGACTCCGAGCGGAACTCCCCATTCCTTCCCCTGGCGCGATTTCAATGAAAATGCCCTTGTTTTGCCGAATTTCACGTTTTCATCCTAGTCATTTGTTTACAATAACGACGAAGCGTATGTATTTCAACCACGTTTAGTGGGTTATACCGTAAGTCTATAATGACGTTTCATGGGTGTGCCAGCTAGCACCAACAAACGCAAGGAGAACGCAGCTAGCCTTTAAACACGCTAAGGCAGTGTTGCGTACAACTTTCATTGGACGAGCCTTTACGCTGAACATTTAGGTGCCAGCTAGGCAGTGGCGTAGCGTGGGCCATTGTCGCCCGGGACGGAATCATAATTCCAAACAGGATAGGAAGAGAGGCGAAGTAGAAGGGATGAACGCGCCAAAATCATCCTTGTAAAAAGGGGCAATTTTGCCGCCCTTCTAATGGTGGCGCCCAGGGCGGTCCGCCCCCCCCCCCCCCTCTCGCTACGCCACTGCAGCTAGGAGCAACAAACACAGCACTCCACACAAGGAGAACGCAACCCGTCAAAAGTTGCGCATTTTCTTGCGTACAGTTTTCATTGGTTAGACGCTTTAGCAGCTGCTGCCGTCGGAAGGGGAAAATTCGGAAATTGTCTTCCCCCCCGCCCGTAAAACGTTCAGCGTAAAGGCTCGTGACGCTCGTCCAATGAAATTCGTACACAACCCTTCGTTAGCGTGTTTAAAGGCTAGCTGCGTTCTCCTTGTGTTTGTTGCTCCTAGCTGAGAGTTAGTCAAAATGATTACTGAAGTTTATAGTTATGGTTTACGTAAGTGCGTTAGTGACCTATCTTCCGCGTGTTAAATGTTAACTGAGAAGCCGTTTTCTCGAATGACCATGCAATTTGAGTGCACTTGGTTGAGTATATACTGATGTGTGATGTGACTTAGAATTGACGTCATAACCAAAATCCCAAGCCCCATAAGCTATGACGTCATTTTAGGCTAAATACAACGTGCCGATTAAATTTTAGAAGGCCTACTTTGCACGTCCCTGATGACGTAATTTTAGGCTTAATACAAGATGGAAGACCTAATTTGTACGTCCCTGAAAACGTCATTTTAGGCTTAGGATTTGTCACGCAAATCAATCAATTTATTCAAAAATAAGTTTCGATGCCTATAGACGGCGCTTAGTATTGGTAGATGAACGTATATTACTCGCGTCGTATCTAGAAGTTATTTACTGCGGGCGTAAGCCCTGTATTATCTTGTTTTCTCCATATTTTTTCATTGTTTTTCGCAAACGGCGCCTGCCAACAAAAGATAGCCTATTTCACTCCCGCCTCTTTCGAGCTCTTCTAATAAAGGCAATCAGCGCACCCAAGCGGAATGCGCTGATTATATTTCGATTGATTATACGAGCCGGGGTGGTAGGTAGGGCATATAACAGAGACCCTCATGTGCCACCCCCCTCCGGTTCTCTATACCTCCCACCCTCCCACTTCAAAAATTCAAACCAAAACGAGATTAAAAGCAAAGAGCTTTTGCCCGAACTAAAACTCAACAAAAGAGAGCCCGTATTTCGGCCCCAAAACAGATTATTCGATAAGTCCAGTTAAGGCTGCCGAAACCAGGGGGCGCGACCGAATTATGCCCGTACCGGTACACTGACAGCTTTTAAACAATTCCCAACGGTCCTTTTATAAGTTAGTCGCCAAATAAAACGATATTAACATAAAACTTCCATTTTGGCGTGGAAATTTAAATTTTCAAAGTAACGTTTATATTAACATTTTTAAGGGATGATTTTAAATTGGGGAAAAAATCGTTGGTTGATGTAACGGAACTATTAAAAGTGGAAAATAAACAGCAATTTGGATATAAACCCTGACAACAGGCTGTTTTCCAAGTTATTTAAAAGATGTAAATATACATGTCGAATTTATTTACCATTACAGCGAATAATTACCATTAATGGTATTTGAGAATTGCGTTTTAAAGGATAATAACTATAAACACGCCGTAGCGAACGTAAATTTTAATGAACTTGGAACGGGTTTATCTAATCGTTAGCGCACCGTTTTCCTATAGAGTAATAAAGAAGTAACTAACAAAAGGATAAATTTATCCATATAACGATTTTAATGTTTTGTTATCATCAGAGGGTTTGTTTTGTATGAGCTAACCTTTCAAGGCGAAGCTCGTGTCAACTCCGTTATTAACTTTCGCCCCCTTTTAATGGGGCACAGGATATCGGTTGGTAGAATAATGTGTTAGATCGATTGCGAACCGAAAATGAGGTAAATTAAAATCTTTAAATCAGCTAAAATCTTGAAAGCCGAATTATAAATCAGCTAAAAAAATCTCTAAATTAGGATTAGAAATCAGTTAAAAAAATCTCTAAATTAGGATTATAAATCAGCTAAAAAATATCTAAATTAGGATTAGAAATCAGTTAAACAATCTCTAAATTAGGATTATAAATCAGCTAAAAAATATCTAAATTAGGATTAGAAATCAGTTAAAAAATATCTAAATTAGGATTAGAAATCAGTTAAAAAATATCTAAATTAGTATTAGAAATCAGTTAAAAAAATATCTAAATTAGGATTAGAAATCAGTTAAAAAATCTCTAAATTAGGATTATAAATCAGCTAAAAAAAATATCTAAATTAGGATTAGAAATCAGCTAAAAAAATTAAATCAGAGTTAGAAATCAGCTAAAATATATCTAAATCAGAGTTAGAAATCAGCTAAAATATATCTAAATCAGAGTTAGAAATCAGCTAAGCAATCTCTAAATCATGATTGGGTTTCAGCTAATAAAATCTATAAAAATATCTAAATCAGAACTAGAAATCAGCGAATAAAATTTACATAAAAAGCGGCATCAAATTGAATCCTAAAATCGCAACATTCATTTTAAAATCTTGAAATTAGTCTCAGGTTTTAAAAACCAATTAGTGTTGTTAATTAAAATCTGTCAAGTAAAATGGAGAAATATCCCACAAATCGGTTAAAACTCAACCAAAAGACTCGGTAGCCTTTCAATTTGGATCAAAAGCCAGTTCTGACCAGAACACCTCGAAAGTCTTTTAAATGCGAAACTAGAATACGGTTGCAATCAATGCAATATTTGAAATCCATCAATATGTTGGCCCGGAAAGGGGGCGTGTCTAAAATAAAATGATCATAGGGTGGGGGGGGGCTAAAAGTATCATGCCCCGCTTCCTGTAAACCGGGTAAGGAAGCAGTCAATAATACGCGAAGCGGTGCAGCGGCATTATAGGGGCTTCGGGGGGGGGATAAAAGATTTATGGAAGACAATATATATCGGCTAATACCCAACAATGGATTGGACCCGGATATGGATTATCAAAAGGGACGCGCCGTACACCCTTAATAAATTAGAACGTACACTCGCACTCACGCCGCTGCGAAACCCGCCTCCGGTATAAGCCAACGGAAATCGACTGCTCAAATATTTAGAAATAAAATATTGACCGTAACTAAAAGCCTAGGCCTAGTCAACGTCGGATGCGGGCGCTGCATTAATATATGCTAAGGCTCGAGCGAATAATTGATGACGCCAACGAAATCATTACGAAATTTCCCAAGTCAAAACGTGTACCCCCCGCCCCCAGCGAAAAATTTAAAAATATATTACGCGTATAGCAAGCTTCCCAATTATTTTTAATCGTTTGATTAATTAGGTTCGGTGTCACGATTTTATTTTAGAAAAGAAGGGTTTAATTTCCCGGGTTTATAAAGGGAATTTAAATGAGCTTAATTAGAAAAATTTTAATTTGTAGATTTGTAAATTCTATAGATTTAATGGGGGTATTTTCTAGAATTTCTAAATTTAGCATTTTTCCCCTGGTTTTGTTTGTTTGAGGTTTTTTTGATTATTTGAGATTTTGGTGTGGCCCTTCGACCTTTACGAGATAATAAAACCGATTTTATGATAGTTTCAGGTATTTTCAATTTTCTCTAAAATTTCCAGGTCCCAAACAAACTAGTAATATAAAACAAACCTAATAGCTCAGTCATACTTTTTTTAGTCATTAGAGCAAACACACTATTAACCCTTACTAATTTCCCTGAATTACACTAAATTTTATGGAGTTTCCCTAAAAATCTAATGTCTTAATTTTTCCAAAGCTTTCTACGAGTTCCAAGTTTGTAAGAACCACGTACAATTTTAAAAAATAACTAAATTAACAAAAGTTATTATAATTGCAAGAAAGTCACCAAGATATTTTACTCTCCAGGTAATGGTAGACAAACAGACAGACACAGACTTAGATATCGTAAACCAGATCTACGCATTAAATCTAAACTCGTAAAAAATACAAGTTTTTCCCCCAGGATAAAGTAATATACGTCAGGTTTGTTCGATTGTAGAAATGGCTTTGTGGCGTAAACTATCGAAATACAAACAATATGTACGTGGCCAAAAGCGCGCAACATTTTAGAAGGGTGGCCCCAAAATACGCAACCATAGGGCCAACGCCAAGAGTCAATATTTGAGATGACAAGCCGACGTCAGCCTCTTTTGTCAGCGAGCATAAAGGCGGCTGAATGAAGGGATGATCCTTCATAGGATACGCTAGGTCGATTAGAAGCTCGCCTTGTGCCAACAGGATATGACCGACAGATAGTCGTTGCCATCAGCTTTTGGGATGAAAGACCGCGTAGCCTGTTCACGGAGCAGAGGTGCCAGACTGCCAGTTAATCGGGGAAAACGACAAAATTGGCTTTTTTTGGAAATATGGGAGGCAGTTTTGAGGGTGTTAGGATTATAATGATTTTACTATTTTGGGTAAAAAATAAGATCTATTTTTAAATAATTTTAAACAAAAATTTTTTTAGAAAATTTGTTATATTAATAATATTAACTTCATGTCTAGGTGGAAAATAATATTTGAAAAAAAAAATGCTAGAAAATATTTTTTTGTCCATAAAAAAATTATTTTGGGTTTCTATGAAAGTTTCTACACAATTCTTTAATATCAAGCTATAGAAAAATACTACATTCTTTATAGGGAATAGAAATTAAATCATCTACTAGCACGCACTAAGACTTGTTATTAAAGTAATTAGTTCCAATAACTCCTAGCTCCTGGTGGTATAAAGATGAAATTCGGTGATGAACCCATAAATACGGAAGTTTAAATTTTCTTGTACAATTTTAAACGACAAGGCGACTTTGTGGGGTAGTTTAAATCGAAATTTGGGTACGTTTTAATCGAATTGGGGCTCTTTTTAATCGAATTGGGGGATCGTTTTAATCGAATTGGGGGATCGTTTTAATCGAATTGTGGGATCGTTTTAATCGAATTGGGGGATCGTTTTAATCGAATTGGGGCCAGGGTTGGCAAAATCCTTGTTTTTTTTAAAAAGAACAAAAACAATGTTTTTTATTGTTTTAAACAAGATTCATTGTTTTAAACTGTTTTTAAAGCGAACAATAAAAAACACATAATAAACAATAAAAAACTATGTTTAAAACACGTTTTAAACTAATCATTATACTTATGAATCACGAGTAAACTCATTTAAAGAAATATTACGTATCATTAAACGTATTGTCATAAGTGGCATAATTACCCTAAGTGTGTCAATAAGATGAATTTTTCCATGATACCTTGTTTAACGAAATTGACGTAAATGACGTCATTTTTCCAGTGACGAAATTTACGTAATGTGTTTGCGAAGCGGCGTCTGCGGCGCGAGCATTAAATATACCATAAAGAGTACTTGAACGGAATTCGCGAGTCCTACGGTTCTTTGGTCTGTTTAGAACAAGCTCAAATTGAAGATTTTCTGTGGGAAAGGCTCCTATTGGCACACTTAGGGTAATTATGCCACTTATGGTATTATAAATAAACTCACATTGAGAAGAACCAATGAGTACACGCTTATTTAAACGAGCCAAGAATTTCGCTAAGCGTTGTTGACCAACCATTGACGACCTTAGGGTTTTCGATGCCCCATGCAAATACTACCTAACCCGTAGTAGGGTTTTTAATATAGTTATCATCCTGAAATTTTTGGTCGCATAGAACTAAGAAAAGGGAAAATATCCACATATTGTTTTTAGTTTTGGTTTATTGAAATGTGCACGTCTGCAGTCATAAATCATCACAAATAAACAATGTTACATAAAATAAGATTTTAGGTACCTCTATAATCTTAAAACTTCCATCACGTCATAAAATTTCTAAAAAATCGAGAAAGGGGACCGAAATCCCTTGATTTTTATCTTGGAGTGCCGCCTAGTCGGTTTTAGCCCGATCTGTCCAGACCGGCCGTGTTTCTTGTTACTTAAAACCCGGCACAACCCGACTAAACAGCAACCCTACTTTTATCTCGTGCATAGGTAGTGTCCCAAATAGATGTATATTGGCAGCTATATAAATTCTATTTAAACAAAAAGACAAAATTCAATGCGCTCGTAGGATTTTTGCACTGGTATGAAATTTATGAAATCATATCGAGCCTTTTCAGTCGCTCTTTTCAGAGAATCTTTAAATCAAACTACCGTTATAAATACAATTTACCTTTCTTAGAGCCTTGGAATGGTTTTTTCTACCTTTTCCCTCATATTGAATAACGAAAATCTTACAAAAAACAATGAAAATTTACCTTATAAAAAACATGTTTAAAACAGATAGTTTAAAACGTTTAAAACAAATTGGTGTTTGTTTAAAATAATTGTTTTAAACGTGTTTTAAACACTTGTTTTAAACCTTTTGTTTAAAACTTGCCAACCCTGATTGGGGCTCGTTGTAATCGAATTGGGGCTCGTTTTAATCGAATTGGGGCTCTTTTTAAACGAATTGGGGATCGTTTTAATTGAATTGGGGATCGTTTTAATCGAATTGGGGATCTTTTCAAACGAATTGGGGATCTTTTCAAACGAATTGGGGATCGTTTTAATCGAATTGGGGATCTTTTCAAACGAATTGGGGATCGTTTTAATCGAATTGGGGCTCTTTTTAATCGAATTGGGGCTCGTTTTAAACGAATTGGGGATCGTTTTAATAGAATTGGGGCTCATTTTAAATCAAATTGGGGCTAGTTTCAAATAAATTTGGGCTAGTTTTAATTAAATTTGGGCTACGGGGACGTGACATTTAGCTGTCAATACTGAAGAGCGCAGCAAATGAAAATCCGGTCGCGTTAGGGCGGATGATTTCGCGGGGTAGAAAAAGAAGAAACGTAGAAGCGTCGGTCTGAAAAAGGCTGCTGATCTCGGCTGAATTGAAGTAGGCATTTCGCCCGTACACGGTTCTTTAATAATCAAGAAAACTGAAATCCGTCGTCGATTTTGTAGGGTAGGGCGCGGCCGTTCTTTTAAGGCCCGGCCCGGAAATGCGCCGACGCCGTCTCGAATTTCGGAGACACACACAATCGCCGAGGAATTATCGCCCCGGAATAATTTCCTCCGCAAAACCGAGACGGAGCACATTTCACGATTTCAGATATCATTTCTTTGACATCCGCTCGGGGCGGGGGGGTATAAGAGGGTTCCCAGCTAATAGTTCTCAAAAAATATATAGAAATTAAAGGATCAAATTTTCAAAATTATACGATCAAAATTATAGGACCAAAATTTCCAAAATTATAGGATAAAATTTGAAAATTATAGGATAAAATTTGAAAATTATAGGATCAAAATTTGAAAATTATAGGATCAAAATGTGAAAATTATAGGATCAAAATTTGAAAATTATAGGATCAAATTTTGAAAATTATACAATCAAAATTTGAAAATTATAGGATCAAAATTACCAATTCAAACTCGTTTTATAGGGTTAAAATATAGAAATACGTCTATAGTTATAACAATGTAAGACAGATCAGAATGAGCCATTTCAAAATTATACTAAAATATAGACTAAGGATCGTGCAAACTTATTAAGATATAAAAAAATATCTAATATTTAAATAATACGAAATAAAATCTTAAAAAATCATCAAATTCGGGAAGTAAAATTAAGATCGGAGTGAAATCATGATATCCGAAAAGAAAATTAGTAAGAAATACGAAAAAATGAAAAAATTTGAAAAAGGAATTCCAGAAAAATTCGGAAAAATATTTAAAAAAATCCAGAATTCCGGAAAACAAATCTATCAAAAATCAGGGAATTTGTAAAAGCTATTCAAGAAAAATCAAGAAATACGGGATTTAGGGGGAAAAACTATGAAGCAAGCTAGTGCAAAATCGGTTCCAAATGTGCCAGAGAAAAATGAAATTTGCGGAATGTCAGGAGAAAAAATCAACAGACATTCAACAATAAAAACTAAATCGACGTTTGAGATAAGTAAAAGGTTATTTTAAACTGTGTACTTATTATCAACTGAAAAATATGCATTTCAGTTTGCATTTATTTTCGAACATTTTGAAATATTTTTTTTTTTTGGTTTTATAATAATTCAAAATACTGCAAAAATTATTCCAAAATATATCTATTTCATCAATACCATTTTTCGATTTTAGTTCCTTATGATCGATCCCAGTCCCTTTTCGAAATCAAAAAATCATCTGCTAAAAGGTTGACTCGAACCCTCCAATTTTTTTATAGGAAATTTATATTAATTTTATAGGAAATTTATAAAGAGTAATTTTTAGGTAAATATGGGAAATTATAGGAACGTTCAGTGAATTTAAAGGAGATTATAGAAATGCTTTTCATAAAGATAAAACAAATGATTTTAGAGGACCTTTGGTTGAATAGTAATATTTTATTTAATATGAAAACATCAAAGACATTGAGACTAGGTAAATGTTTTAAAGTAATATTACATTTTCGTTTTAAAACACCAGCCAGCCGTAAAAGCTAATGGTATTAGTGCTTTAGTAAAGGGCTTGCTGTTTTTGAACACTTTCTATCGAACTTAAAAACTATATTGAAATCTGGGGATGCACCGATATGGGTACAGCGGATATATCGGTATCGGCCAATATCGGCTTCGTTTAAGCTGATATTGGCCGATACCGATATTACAAAAATAGACTGATATATCGGTGCATCCCTAATCCAAGCACGAAGTACGAAAAATAGGAAAATCGAAAAATTATGGGAAGTTATAGCAAGACAATCAAAATATAGGGAAAATTATAAAATATAGGAAGTGTGGTCACCCCGAAAACGCGCTGCAACTTGTTTTTAACGTAACTAGCTCCGGTTACTCCACGTTTCTGTAAACCCTAGTGCCAGAAATAATTTAAACCGATTTGTGACTTCTTGTTTTTATTAAAAATTATAAAGATGACGTACAACGAAAACCTCCCCATCGCATATCTTATCTAAATTGAAGAGGGATAGTAAAAAAACTCATTATTATACGCAGAAGTATACCGCCTGCCTCTTTAAATACATTGTATTGTTATCGTTTTCCATAATTACAAAATAACGTATAATTAAATTCGATTCTTCTCATTTGATGAGAACGGACGAAAAACGGGTCGTTATAAAACCGCTGAAATAACAGAGTACCCTCGCCATGTGATATGGAACTTCTAGCTCTTCAGTCGACGGCGAAGCCCCCCAATCTGCGGGCATGGGGGGACTCCAAAAAATAAAGGGGGGGGGGTCAGGAGCGAGGTAGGGTGCCAGTACGTACGTGCTCCGATAGCAGCGACCCCAAACGGATAACGGGAGAAGCGATTCTGAAGTATGGCTCGCCTCGCTGTTGGCTCCAGATGTTCCTAAACTAAACAATGATTTCCCATATAATTTTGGCCACTCTGAAACTCTCCCTTCAGAACCCGCGGATTATATTAAGAGAAGCCCCCTGCTACACGACTACTACTTCTCAGCCGATATTTCAAACCTAAGATGGAACAGGGGTAAAGTTAGCGTTAAATTCTTCCCGATTGAAGTGTTAGGTGGATACCGACGTCGCACTAGGTCGAATATCCTCTCGTATTTTTTTCAGAAACGGTGGCTTTGAGATATTCTACAGAATAAGCGAGTGAAAAAAAAATTGGCTAGGTTGCGAATGGTAAAAAATAAAACCTTCGCGATAGGTATTTGCAGAAGTATATAGTTTATTTATAAGGGAAAAGTATCCCTCTACTAGTAGGGTTGCCACTGTTTCATATTAAAATTCAGGTTTTTCCTGAATTATCTGCCAATTTTTTTAATCGACATTTTAGTAAAGATTTCTTATTTGCAACCGAAATTAACTTCCCTGACTTTTCCCGGATTTTTAAACTTCCGGAATTTTCCCTTATTTTTAGACTAATGTTTAAAATCCCTAACATTTCCCTGAGTTTTTGACTAATGTTTAAAATTCCCTGAATTTTCCCTTATTTTTGGACAAATGTTTAAAACTCCGACATTTCCCTGATTTTTAAAATACTGTTTAAAATTCCACGAATTTTCCCTTATTTTGGGACAAATGTTTAAAACGTCCTGACATTTCCCTGATTTTTAAACTGTTTAAAATTACCCAACAACCGTATTTCTATGTAAGAATAAAAAATATTAAATAGAAATTAAATTTAAGATTTAACTAAATTTTGGGACGTGTTCATCAATCAGACTATGAAAGAGCAATTAAATATAAACCAAAATTAATCAAAAACAATTTAATCAAAAATTAATTAATTATTAATATTTTCCCAATAGAATAGTTTTAGAAAGTCGTATTAACTTACAAAGTTACATGTTTCTAACGAAACACATAAGTGAAATAGGGAGACAAGTACTTATGTCTCAAATAAATCTTATATACTTCTGATATTCGTGGCTCTTGTTGCAATCACAACCAGTGTTTTCGCGTAAAAAATTGCTTAACCAAAAAACATTTAAATGAAAATGATTTTCGAAATTTAGCCCCAGAAAATAGATAAACACAAAATAGGTTAGCAGTCGCGCTTGACTCGTTTTAGAATATTGGAAACGAAAATATGTCGTTTAATAAACTCCGCTTGTTTACGGTATATTGCCGAAAAATAACCGCTTTGAAAAAGGCCAGCAAATTGTATATTAAAGCAGCTGTAGAAATTATTCTTTTGCCAGATTTTAAAAAGGCAAAGCACCAGCATTATTCGAGTTCGTAAACAGTGAAATAAGCTTGGAAACGGTTTCAAAGGACGTCCATTTCTTTACAATTTTAAACTAGGTCCGTACAGATAGTTACGCGTTCATAATTTATAGAACAGAAACAGGTCGAAAGTGGATAAAACAGGGTTTAAAAAATTGCTACTCATTACGTAAAGAAGTTAGGATACAAATATTTATTTAATGTCTACTAAGTATAGTAAAAAACCTGCTGAAATTTGACAAATTAGGATACAAAATTTCACAACAAGAAATAGTGATATGAACAAATCAGATTATCTATGAAATTAATATTCTACTAAGTATGGGAATAAACCTACTGAATTTTGACCAAATAGGATATCAAATGGATAGACTTTCACTATAAGAACTGCTGCTCGTAATGGCACGAACAAATTAGATTAGGAAATAAATATCCTACTAAATATAGTAATAAACCTACTGCAATTTAACAAAATAAGAGGAAAAATACGTGGGATTCCACAATAAAGCCGCGTTCACACTAGACACTTTGGAAACGTTTTAAAACGGTTTCGAGAGATGGAATTGTAAATTTTGGTGTCGAATGTATTTATAGTATGCCTATTAATACAGTTGACACCGAAAATGTTTAATTTGATCTTTCAAACCCGTTTTAAAACGTTTCTTAAGTGTCTAGTGTGAACGCGGCTTAAGATTATAAGAACCGGTACGAAAGTTACGATTAAAGATTAATTTCCCGCAACGCGTAGTTTGACAGTCCTAATAGTCGTAAAACTACCAAAACCTAAGCCAAAATAGTATTAAACCTACCAACGGTCCATACTAACGAGTCTAAAAGCTTGAAATATGGAAGGAGAGGATAGGCGTCACCGAGTTTAAGCGAAGCCAACGCCTTTTAAGCTTAACCATAATCGGGCGGGAGGGGTGGAAAGGTCACCTAGAGGTCATGTCCGTCGGGCGCGCACGCAGCCAGAGCAAAGTCTTGTTTACCAAAAGCCGATATACGCCATAATCTATCCGGGGTACGTGATATTTCGTCGTAAAAAAAGCTCAAAGAAAAATAGCTCGCAAGTTGGGGAGTAGAGAAATTCAATCCCTATCTCGAGGACTCAGGCCAGCCTCCTCGACTTCTTTCTTCGGAGCCTACTATCATCCATCCTTCGCAAAAACGAGTTTCCGGCCATAGCTCGCGCGAGCGTAAAATAATTGTCCAAGTAAGGCGATCCAAGCCACGCCAAGACCTATAATATCAAACAGAAAACCCACCGCGTTTAAGCCGATTATTAACTGACATTACCATCGAAACGTTGGGTAGGGGTAAAATCTGCGAAAGGAAAATAGTAAAAGCTAGTAGTCACGAGGTAGGTGGTCTCTGGTTGCGCGTCACGCGTGGTGTCGCGTTAAATGGATAAAATACGAAATTGCCCGAGACTCCCCCTGGTGGTGGGCTTCTTTCGCGAGTTTTCCCCTAAACCCCGCCGTCTGGCGGTGGAAATAGTGGGTGGTCGAAAGATAAGTAGAAATATGCTGGAAACCTTTTTTTTTTATCTCGAAGCACGAATTGGGAATATACTATATATACTGTTGTATAAATAATTCAAGCACACATTTTTGAAAGCTATCGTGTGTCGCGAGTTTGGCTTCCAAATGCGAAATAGGTCCGACGTGTATGAAATTATGCTTATTTTCAGTTTCCTTCAATGTTTGGTTCGCGAACTGATCGTTACGGTAAATATTTAAATGAATTTTGTTTTATAAATAAGGTTTCGCGAAGAATTTCGCCAAGATGGCAATCATAGCTCAAAAGTCAGGGCAAAAATCTACTGACTATACTTCTATCTACAAGTTTAGAAACGAGATGGCGCTAGTAGGTCAAACTCCGGCGAGTTAACTTCTCTTTGAACTGGCGCGGAGCATAAATCCAATAAATTCGGAAATTTATTTCAAGTGTTTTTGTCAAGGCTTGTGTATTTTTTTCTAAATTTATAATTTTTTTAGGGTTTTTTTTAGACTTTTTCATTTTAATTCAAAATTCAACAATATATTTTTTCAATTATCAGATTCAAGAATATTTTCAAAATTTAATTTTAATTTATGTTGATTTTATTAAATCGTCAAGGATTTATAATATATTTATGGGTTTAATAAATTCCATTATAAGGAAAAAGTTTTAAAAAAAAACTTTTTTAAAAAAATTCTGATTTATAACGAATATTTTATTTAAAATTATAATTTTTGTGAATTTATAAAAAAAATTGCACTATTAAGAAATCCAAAACCGTCACGAAATTTTTATTTATTTACGGGTTTAACGAAATTTTCATTACAAAATCTTTAAAAAAATGTTTTAAATTATCCGGCTCAAAATGTTTCTAATATTTTATCCAGTTGGAATTTTTATAGATTTTAATACAATGTCAGGATAATTAAGAAAAAAGTAGTCCATTTCTAAACAAGCTCACGCACCGAATAAATTTATAAACACGGTAACAATAACCAAACGCAAAACGGATAAACAAAGCAATGGTTGTTATTAATAAGAAAAATCGAGCTACACAAAACACAAAACGAACACCAAAAACAAGTCAATAAGTTGCCGTTGGAAGCCTCATGCAGTATTTATCAAGTTTGGAGGAAAACAAATCCTGACATTACAGTTGTAATCGATTTCTTTTGTTAGTATCGCATTTAATATTCGAAATAGAAGTGGAACTCATCTAATATTAAGTGGACCACGTAAATTGTTAACTAAATAAAGGAATAAAAAGTTCGACCGATCGATGTAGAAGAGATTATTTTAAACAAAAAAAACCTGGTAAAAATAACGAGTTAAAAGTCCTTTTTATCCGAGTAATGAATAAAATCCGGGAAAGTTCGTCGTCTGGAGTCTAGACATTAGACGGGGAAACCATAACTTTTCGCTTATGGAGAAGAATTGGTCACCGGCGTTTCAAGTCTAGGGTGATACATGAAAATATCCTCCTCCACAGACAATATTTAGGACTGAGATATATATTTGATAAATAATTATCAATAATTAAAAAGAATGTATATTAGGAACTAAATTTTGGAATATAGAAATCCAATTAGGAACTGTATTGTGGACAATAAGAACTAATTAGAAAACAAATTTTTCAAAATAATAACTAATTAGAAAACAAATTTTTCAAAATAATAACTAATTAGAAAACAAATTTTTCAAAATAATAACTAATTGGAAAACAAATTTTTCAAAATAATAACTAATTAGAAACAGATTTTGAAAAATAAGAATTAATTACAAAACTGATTTTTGAAAATAAGAATTAATTACAAAAATGATATTTGAAAATAGGAACAATTAGGAATTGAATCTTGGAAAATAAGAATTACAAAGCCGATTTTTGAAAATAGGAACCTATTCGAAACCAGATTTTGGAAAATAAGAATTAATTACAAACTTATTTTTAAAAATAGGAACCCATTAGGAACGGAATCTTGGAAAATAACAATAACCAAGCTGATTATGGAAAAGAATAACTAATTACAAACAGATTTTTGGAAAATTGCAACAAATTAGGAACCAAAGTAAAACACGAGAACGTTATTCGAACTGAAGTACCTCAAAGAGAAAACAAAAAACAGACAATTAAAAAATTGACTTCCTGTAGTTTATAGACTGTTTGGAACTGGAATAAATATTTCCTGAAAATCCAGTTCATGAACTGTTTCGAACTGGATATAAATCCCAGAACTGTAATAAATAGTTCACGAACTACAAAGCACGAATTTGATTAAAAACGGTAGCTCAATTTTATTCGAAAAATCACCAAAACGGGCAAGAACCCATAAAAATATCGCGATGAAATTTTTCCATATTATTTTTAGTAAAAAAAAATCTCCCTCTTTCCGAAAAATGAAAAATAAAACTCCGTCTATACATAGAAAAAGAGAGTAAAAATATATATATGAAAGATTGCTAAAATTGGCCCGAGCCGTCGCACACGTCTCCGTAAGAAAAGGTCCCTATTTCGGTTACGCATCATTGGCTGGCTTTATCGTCCAATAGAAATTGCCAGAAGCCGGCGAGACCGGGCAAGCAGAAAGCAAACAAGACGGGGGGGCGCTACAACCCCCGCGGATACTGGCCTACGGAAGAACCAGCGCCGTCCAAGCCGGGGGGGGCTAAGACCCCCGCCGGAACAGCGCCTTGCTTAAAGGATTTAAATAATTCCCGTAGATTTACGTAAGAAAGACGAATGGTGGGGGCGTCTTGATAAGATAATTCAAATCTGGCCAGGTAGTATGGTCCGCGCGATACGGGTCAAAGGGGGGCCTAGTCAATCGAAATTGGCAGCGTGTCAGCGGGGTAGACGTAGCCTCGGTAGACGCGCTGGCAATTTAGTTCGATGACGGCGAGGGATTCTCGTCGAGTGCTTTTCTCGGCGAGAGGAAATGACACGTACTGTAAACACGGGCTGCCAACGCGAGCCGAAATGTACCCTTCGCTGTCATCCTCGGCTGTCAGTTCGAGCCGAAGAGGGGTTCCAAATCGGGCCACGGGAGGGGTTAGTTATTAACGTGATGGGATAGCGACGGCGATTACTTTATATATTATATAACAGCGAGGTTTTTATGATCAGAAATATAATCTTTTTTTTTAAAACCGGCATTTTAATATGAACTTAAGGTTTGCCACCTTTCAAAAATATATATTAGAACCGCGATCATGAGTTTTTGAACTTCGATTTGCACGATTTTATACGAGTTTTTCGGAAGGTTCTTTTACCCGTTTAAGTCAATATGGCAATTACCATTTAAAAGCATTTTAAAAAGACCCTATTTTGACTATAATTATGTAAATTATTTCCAAGAAAATTCGGGAAGTATCTTTCGAAATAAATAGGAAATACTTTTGAAAATTCTACATGATTTGGGATATTAAGAAAATTACAATAATTAAAATAGTTAAATATGGAAAATCAGAAAAATTCAAGACGATAAATTTAACAATATGGACCACGTAGCTTAATTAGGTAATATTTTAAAATCGACCCAAAAAATTTAAAATCCGTCGGAAAGAAATTCAAAAACCGTTGAAAGAAGTTCAAAATTCGTGGAAAGAAGTTCAAAATTCGTGGAAATAAGTTCAAAATTCGTGGAAATAAGTTCAAAATTCGTGGAAATAAGTTCAAAATTCGTGGAAATAAGTTCAAAATTCGTGGAAATAAGTTCAAAATTCGTGGAAATAAGTTCAAAATTCGTGGAAATAAGTTAAAAATTCGTGGAAATAAGTTAAGCATTCGTGGAAATAAGTTAAACATTCGTGGAAATAAGTTAAAAATTCGTGGAAATAAGTTCAAAATCCTTGGAAATAAGTTCAAAATCCTTGGAAATAAGTTCAAAATCCGTGAAAAATTTTCCAAAATCCGTGGAATTTTTTTTCCAAAATCCGTAGAAAAATATTCAGAAATCGGATAAGATTTATAACTCCGTCGAAAAAATAAAGAAATGTGATTATGTGGAGCAGCTCGGTAGAGTTTGTCCATCCCATCAATGCATCGCGAAAGTAAAGTAGGTCTAATACGAAACAGGGGCAAGGACGCTTCACCTCAAGGCTCGGCAGCAGCGTATGGCGGATAAGCAGTCATAATGGCGTTGGATTTTGCGAGAAAGGCGTTCAATCCAAGGCCGAAATTTTTCGATCAAATTTGTTTGATTTGCTCAAACCGCCGGAAAGAAAAAGTGTGCCGAAATCGTAGGCATGGATGCTCCGTAAACGCGTTACAAAAAAGCCGTTAAAATTCAAGGCTTTTCCAATTCAATCAATAATTTATATAAAAAAACAACATATAATAGAGCTTCAAGGAAACACGTTAACGTTTTATAGGACTTTAGAAAGAATATTTTCTAGTCAAAAAGGAACGTTATTTGGTAAGGGCCAGAACTTGGTTATTAATTAATACGCGCCAAATTTTTCAATTTTGTAATGACGAAAAAATTTAAAAATTGAGATTATTTTGAGTACGGTATTTTGAAATTAGAATATATGACACTTGATTTAGGATTTAGGATTTAAAAATTTTGCTTTAAATTTTTTTAAAAAATTTTAAATCGGATTTTAGAGAGGTTTTTTGGATTTTTAATTTCAAGATTAATTTAAATCAAGTATCTGGTAAGTTGTTCGGTAATTAAGATTTTAAATTTCGATTCGGATATTTTAAAGAGTTGTCTAAGATTTTAACAGCTGTTTCTTTCATTATAAACCTTGATTTTAGGAAGAGATATTCTGGATTTTAAATAAATTCCTAATTTGAAATCTAGTATCGGAATTTTTGTTACATTTTAAACCTTGATTTTCGAAAGAAATTTCCCGAATTAAAATTGAATTTCAAGATTATATCAAATTTAGTATTTGGAACGTTCGGCCATGGAACTAACTAATTTAGCGTTAGTTAGTTCCATGGTTCGGCTCATCACTCTAGCTAGTAGAGGAGTAACATAAACAACACTACACGACATGACTTTACCGTACAATAAAACGAACACATAACCATCATTAAAACTACCACCACCATCGTAGCAGTCACGACTAACAATTTACACCCTGGCTTTCATTAAGCTTGTCTAGTGCTCGGAATTGTTTATTCATTATCCACAAATTTTCCGATTTATTTAAAAAACGTTGGTAAAAAGAATATCATTTTAACTTATTTAATTATGTTTTTTTTACGCAACCAAGCATTTATTTGAATAAAAGTGGTATTTATTTAAATAATTGTTTGTTTTATTTAAATAATAGGCTTATTCACTTTCGATTGTTTAAATAAATATTATTTAAATATCGCCGAGCTTATTTTATTCATGGATAAAAATTAATCGAATGCCGAACACTAAGCTTGTCACTAGCAGTCAGAACTCGTACAAAATAGCCATCAATAAAATTAAAACAGTCCCGAAAACTTCCGTCGAGTTTCGAATCAAATAAATATCTATAGTTCCAACTAAAAGTTTGGACCGAAAGCGCGTAAAACGAACGGCAGCCGTCAAGAAAATGCGTTAAATTTGGCGTATCAATAACGATAGAAACGTTCCCTTTTCACGATAATCTCCGCCTCTACGGCATTCTCTTCGAAAGAGACGGCGAAACATCGTGCGAGAATTTCCCTATTCTAGCAATAATTTGAGCAATTTTAGGGCAACGCGGAGAAAAGTTTTCGCAAATAGGATGACAAACGCGGCTCGCTTGTATATTTTAAACGCGCCATTCGAGGTCAATGGGAGTTGTCAGCGAGGACAATGCGGAAAGCGGCGGGCTTCGTGACGCTGGCTTTCGCGGCTTTGTGAAGTTGGCGCCCGCTTCTTACGTTCTTTTATTGGAAAGAGCTCGGAAGAACACGCGTTTGTGAAAATAGCAGGGGCGGGGTCCCGGGTTTCGGCCCCTATTGTCTATAGAAGAAAATGGATTTATAGAAACCTTATGGCAGGCCCGTTCGCGGGCGGACCACCATTGGGATTGTACTAGCCTCCATTCGCGTCAGCACGTCCTCGCTAACGAAAACAATCGTTGTATACTTTTGGGCCCGATTTAGAATATTGTATTAACGGTCGAATTTATGGTTTGCGAGTCAGACCAGTATTCAATCCGTAACCCTGTTAAAGTATAGGAAAATGTTTAATACCACGCCGAATTTTATCAGTCATTAAAATTTAACAATTTGAAACAATTGTATGTCCTCATATTGTCTTTAATGAGGACGGAATACAGGTATTATTCTAAGTGTCTATCGACATAATGGGCGTTATTTCGATTTCTCTGAAGCGGCGATTTTAGGAAGCTTTGGTGTGGAACACGGTGAAGCAGAGGCTATTTTAACAGGGTTGCCATGCATTTTTCGTTCCAAATTATATATTTCATATCGAAAATGTATGGCAACCCTGTTTTCCAGCGACTTATTACAGGGTTCGTACAAAATTTCCGGAATGAAATTCCCTAACATTTCCCGGTTTTCCCTGACCATTTTTGTAGAATAAATGAATGGTTTAAGGTAAAATCTTGAAAAATATTTATTATGTATTTTTAATACATATTTCAAAAATTTATTTGACTGATTTTTTTGGGGTCATTTTAAAATTCCCTTACTATTTTCGACCATTTTTAAATTCCTTGACTCTTCCCTGACCTTAATTTTGGAATCAATTTCAAATTCCCTCACTTTTCCCTCACCTTTTGGAAACATTTTCAAATTCCCTCACATTTCCCTCACCTTTTGGAAACATTTTCAAATTCCCTCACATTTCCCTCACCTTTTGGGAACATTTTCAAATTCCCTCACTTTTCCCTCACCTTTTGGAAACATTTTCAAATTCCCTCACTTTTCCCTCACCTTTTGGAAACATTTTCAAATTCCCTGACTTTTCCAGGTTTTCTAGGTCTTGTACGAACCTGTATTAACAGGGTTGCCATACATTTTCGATGTGAAATAAATAATTTAGAACGAAAAATGCATGGCAACCCTGTTAAAATAGCCTCTGCTTCACCGTGTTCCATCGCTTGGTTTTAGATAACTAGTTTTCAAAACCAGCGTGAGAAATCGCTTCGTGTTGGTTCGGGAAGCAACTCGTCCAAGTCGGTTCGCTTAGAATCGCTTTCAAAATGACAAGGCGGCGAAGTTAAAATGCTCGTATTTTCAAAAATAATGGGGATTAAATTCTAAATAATGTCCAATAATATTACTGTATGTATAGTAAACATGATTAACTAATTGTTTATTGATAAATTTTAATATATTAAAAATTCTGGTCATAATTTGAAATGACTTTAGGCCTTGGCTATAAGCGAACCGGGGTGAAGCGATTTCGCACGTGTGAACCAAGAATTATCGTCGGCGGTCAGAACTGGCATTCAAACCGACCTAAACTGGGTTTTAAGCACTAGTGTGACCGTGGTTGATGTCTTAAAACAAGCAATAAGTTGTCTATTGAAGGCTAAAACCGATCTGTATTCGCCGCTAAATTGTTAAGGCAAGGTGAGTGTGGGATGCTAAGCTACCTAAGACAACTTAGCGCCGTGCTAACAGGCCGGTTTTGATATGCTAGTTGAGCTCACACTGTTAATAGTTACTAGTCTCCTGAGACACTCGATAGAGAGACTTTAAATTAAAAATACCACAATGGTTTAAAATGGGAAATCTAGCGAAAACTTTTAATACCAAATCGGATTTGACACAATAAGTGACGTAAATTTGGTTTAATTGCTTCGAAACTTTAAACATAGTTAAAGGTAACTGAGGAGCCCGAGATAATGAGATTTTCCATTTAATCCCCAAGGCGAAATGTGCCCAAAACCATCAGAAGACGCCAAAATTGTTAAAAAGCCCCAAATTCGTCTTATCGAAAAACCTAATTTGGAACATCCCAAATCTTCAAAAAGCAGCCCAAATCTTCAAAAAGCATCCCAAATCTTCAAAAAGCACCCCAAATCTTCAAAAGGCACCCCAAATAGCCAAAAAAACCACATCAACACCACGAAAAATTGCACAAAAAACCCACTAAGCTTATAGTTGTATCACGGATTCAAATAAATTCTAATGAAAAAACGTCACTGAAAGCGCTTGTAAGAACCCCCACCCACAAAAACCATTTAATTCCTAGTGGACATGACAAAGCCTACACGGGAAAGCACCTTATTGCACCACACCTCTGGCCGCAGACAATGGAAGCTCATTTGAGCCATTTACTTGATAGTTGCGCGAGCGGGCTTATGTCCGAACAGCGCGCGCCACACAAAGGCGATAATGGCCAAGCACACGCTATCCCTCGCGCTATCCTCGCTTCCAAAAACGAACCACGTTTTTAGGGCAAGCCGGCTTTCAGAATTTCGGGCTCTTTTAAATATAGCACCCCCAAATTGGACGAAAGCACGATATACATTATAATCTAGACAAAAGCGTGTTTATTTTTGCCAAATTTATTTGATTATGGATCGGATTTTGGTAATTACGTAAATCCACGAGTTGAATATTGAAATTACTAACTTAGCTTCGACAAATTTATACGTAATTGTCTTAAGCCTAAGCAAGCGGTAATGGTAATAGGGAAAACGAAGTTATTTATTAAGGAAAAAAATATTTAGTAGAAATTATGAGGAAATGTGGACAACGGGTTGAGAACTATCATGGTCAATTTACGATTAGAAAGGAATCATTATACGTAACTGATTGCAAGTTTAAAATTATAAAGGAAATATTTTAAAAATTATGGGAAGAAAAATAGGTACTGGTAAAATTAATTTTTTTAATAAATGCTAATACTCAACTATACAAAGGTATAAATCGATAATACAAAGGAATAAATACCATTTAGTTAACTGCTATATGTAAGCAGATTACTTAATTTTTGTTAAACAACGACCTCACAACGTACGTACTTCTCACTCAAGCTCGCGAACAAAAATCACCACGTTCATTTACATAGGGAAATCAATTGTAGAGTCGTTGCTATATTCTACAAAGATAACAACGGCTTTAGAAATTGAACCTAAACGCTTTACTTTTCCATTGAAATTCGCACGTATTTCATTTTCACGAGCTTAAGTAAACAGTACTTTAATTAAATTGTACGGTCGTTGTTAATCAAAATAGCACCAAACTTAGGCTGAATTCACCAAGTGTAATGGGAGTTTACTTAATATTTTGAAATCCTTTAAAGGAATTTTAGGAAATTTATCAGTGAAATAAAGGAAAATATAGGAGGAAGAAAATGGGGGGAAAAATAATTATACAATAAGAGAAAACGTTTGTCAAAATTGTTTTAAGGGGTATACCTTGATAACCGATAGAAATAGTCTAAAACTATCGGCGAACAGTGTTGGAAATAAGCATCTTCAAAAAACTAGGACGTTTTAAAGACTTCTAAAGGTAAAATATCAACTATTTTAATTTCTTCAGACTTTTGAGTTAAAATATAGGGTATTATAGGAAATTTAATGATATTATACGGAAAAAAATTAAATATAGAAACTGTGGTCAGCGTATAAAATTACCTTCAAAAGTGTCAAGATAAAATTGAAATCACTGACTTTTAACAAATTTCTAGAATACCCCGCCTTTTTAGGCCCATTTTTAAATTAACTGACTTTTCCCCGACGAGTGGCAAACCCTGTTTTAATAATGGACGCCATTAATATTTTTTTTCTCAACAGTCAAATAACATTAGTGACGGTATTCGAAATGTAGAAAATAAACTATTAAAAGAAAATGGCCAGGTATATAGGTCCTTCGTATTGATTATTATCTTTAATAGCAAAAAGCGGTAATACATCATTAAAGAACCCCCCTACCCCGATTGTTGGAGTTCTATTCTCCTCCTGTTTTTGATAAACGGAACTTTTGAAGCATGTTCGAGAGGAAGGGGAGTAGGCGCAAAAATTGCATTTAAAAGCGAGCTAAGAAGACGTACGTAGCATACACCCAACCCCCGCCTCCTCTCGTCCCTGGAGTCGAATTCAAAAGGATATAATTGTGCATTGTACAATAAATCAATAGTTTCGATTTCGTAGAAATAAAGAGGTCAGTTCAGGGGGAGGGGGGCGATACAAGAGGATGGGGAGGATGGGGAAAGCGAGATTTCAACCATTTCGCATAAGCATTTTCCCCCCCGTCGCATCTCGGTTCTGACAACTGGAGGATCGAAATGGGATTCCAGGGGATCGTTAAAAATAATGATAAGCGATTGAGAATGGGCGAATTCATTATAATAATCACCGTAATTTCGGATGGATAACGGGCTTAGCTTCTCATGCATAGATCGCCTTACGTAATTAACTTGGACCGAACAAGATGGACACGAAAGGGTATAATACTCGCTTCACGTCGAAATAATACTTTCTTGTAAAATAACGTGGTCTTCTCGTTTCAAAGGTGCGAGATATCGTTTAAAATTTTAGTGTGTTTTGGAAAGTGGAAAGGTAAGCTTGAGTTACGGAGCTAGCTGACATTGGGGACCCAAATTTTCGAACGATTCTAAAGACCTTTAATGCTGCTCTGACGTAACCGTTACTTTTGATAGTCTTACGAGCGCGAGCTAGCGTCAAAATTGAAGCTTTGTATCATGACGTCAGAGCAACATTTAAAACGAGTAGAAATTAGACTGTTATAGCTTTGACGTAACAGTTTCTCACTTTTGATAGTCCAAGAGCGCGTGCTAGCGTCCAAATTGAAGCTTTGTTTCGTGACGTCAGAGCAACATTTAAAGGGAGTAGAAACTCGACTGAAATAGATTAGACGTAACCGATTCTCACTTTTGCTGGTCTAAGAGCACGTGCTAGCGTCCTAATTGAAGCTTAGTTTCGTGACGTCAGAGCAAAATTTAAAGGGAGTAGAAAATAAATATAATAAGTTACAGCTTGTTGTTAACGTAACTTTTAGCAACCACTCCCAGCTTCGGTTAAAACCTGGTGGGAGAAATGATAAATTCGTGGAAGCCCAAACCGGTTTTAACACTTCTCATACTCCCTTTAACGCAATCAACGGCTTTTTAGAGCATTTAATAGAGGCTCTATGAAAGGCCCAAAATGGGTACAGCCATAAACCACTTCTATGTATTTGAAAAATTACGGCTTCAAATGGTATATCCTAGTAATTGTCCCGAATTCGAAACAAACTGGGTGAAGGTTTCCGCGAGTGTTCAAAAAGCGCGACAGACCGCTACGGGAAAACTACTGGTAGAAGGACATACCACTCTGTACCAGCTTTTGGGTACAATACGCGCCTCTGTTTCCAAAGTCGCTTATCCAAATGGTCTACGAGGCCGCGCCCAATGGGTCAGTCTAGTACAATTACCACTCTACAAACCGCGAACCAACCATCCTCAACTACTTCAAATCAAACGCAATATAGTTTAAAGGTGGGACTTGATAATACCCCCCAAACACAACACACCCACGCCAGCACCCCACCCATTCACTAATAATAAAAGGAGATAAATTAATGTATTCGTATAAATATACAATTTCAGTTTGAAAAGTATAACATTGAACAAGACGTCGCGGACATTTAAATATACGCAATGCCCCCGATTTATTAACTATATTTAAAATATTAAATTGAAATTTGAACAAATTTCCAATCATCTTGTACATTAACTTAATAAATACAAGAGGAATTTTATCGAAAATGATTTTTCGAGTTACCGAGTTTCGTAAATAAAGTAGCGAAACGCCAACACGTCAATTTATAGTAATTTTTAGACAAACCGAAATTTTCGAGTTACTTGATTTTGGAAATAAAGTATCGATACGCGAACACGTTAATTTCAATTAATTTTTTAGACCAAACGAATTTTTCGAGTTACCTGGTTTTGGAAATAAGGTAGCGAAACGGAGTTAGATGGCGCCTGTATCAATTGGCACGAAATTCAAACATGACAATAGTGTGTACGCCAGTTATGAAGTAATAATAATAATAATAATAATAATCAGCTAGGCCAGAAATATCACTTAAAATTAAAATTTCTTAATACAACCGAAAACGTAGTTCAGAAATGATCAGTACCAACTAAAAATATAATACTCAACCTAGTCGCTCTTAATTTTAAAAAAATATGTAGATTTTAAGGCGAAAATCGCCAAAAATCACTAAAATGGGCAAATGGCCCACTTCTAGGGGCCCGATCTCACAAATGTTAACAATGCCGGTGAGGGCATATTTACAATCGATGGACGTATTACGTGTCTTTGTAGCTCTAACGTACGGCGAGAAATCGTGCGAACACAGTACTTGAAACCAAAAATTATAGTGGATTTGTGTGTTTAAAAGAAAATACCTAAGCCAAAATCCCCCGTGTGGTAGTTAAATTTAGATAAAATATCCAGGCGGGTACGCATTACTTCACTTCTATTTATGTATGTATAGAACGTTTTCCCCCAAACCTTCCATTCGAAAAATCCCCCCCCCCTACTCGCGTTTAAAACCAGACCTCCCCTCGCCACCTCCCCTCGCCTTTGAATAACTTGCACCAACCATTGGGGAATAAAGTTTTTGAGAGGAATTTGCGATTCAAATACGAAATCATTTAATAGATTCTGTCGTTTTTGAAGATATTTGGGCAAAAAAAGCGATAGGTGTCTAGGACTAGGGGAGGGAGACGCCAAACAGATCTAACTCTCTGAAAACGGGAGGGTGGAATTCTTTCATTAAATATGAAATATAACTTGAAATGGAAATGTTTCAAAAATGTATGACGAAAAAACTGGTATTTATAGGCTGCATAAAAGACTATTTCCCAACTTCTTAATTCTCATAAATCCACGACTAAGAAACCGTGAACGGCCTAATGAAACTTTTAATAAAGAAAACCCTCTTTTCTACGCTACACACCCCTCCATATTCGTTCAGTTTTCACCGAAAATTTTCTTTCTCAGAACTTTGCCGAATACTCAGAGGCTAATTAAGGAAAATATAATTAGCTGTAACTAGCTACGGGTTCACGCGGGGTAGAAGTGCTAATTGCAAAAAATACACGAGGCAAACACAAACTGGCTTTGGCCGAGGTAATTATAACCAGCCAAAACTTCAGCAACCCAAATAGATCTTGGTAATTTGACCGTACTTTTAATGCGTAATCGACTATTTACAAGGAGGAAAAGTACAGAATGTATTCAGGTATTTAAGTCAAGATTTTAAATCCATTAATACCAAAAATGCGTCTGCTTTTTAGATTTTTCGTGACAGCCAACTGTAAACGTGGTGTGACAAAAAAAAGCAGACGAACTTTCTTTTTAAGAAGTACGCGAAGATGGTAACAGAGGTTAATGTTATTCTTTCTTTTTCTTAGGTACTTGATTACATTCTCGGTAAATTCTAGAAAGGAAATCGCAAGCTCACCACATCCAGATTCCATAGGCACTCCGAGAGACGCAAAAATAAGCTGGTATCCAGTATGTCATTCGAGTAGGACACGTTCAAAGTAATCACCACATACCACTTTGGCGAGGAGAATAAGTATATAACGCGTCTCGCTTTACCAAAACTTTTACGAAGCCGGATTTGTGTATCTCAACGAATAATAAAAATACACACTCGGTCGGGGATGTTGCGTAATGTACCGGGGATTTTCACTTAATTTAGATGCCTCCGGTACGCTTGTGTCTTTTGGCTGGCAGAAAAATTTCAAAATCCAAAAGTAACCCACACACACGCGCGTTTTGCGAGTGTCACGAACCTTCTCTGTAGCGCTAAAGCGTCCGAGTGAGGGTTTTCGGAGAGGAACGGGCGAGCACGGATGCCGTTGAGAAGGGAGGGGGGAAGAAAATGAAACACCCCGACTTTTGATTACCGTGAACGGTACCAGATGTCGCGACCAGACGGGGAAAACTCGCGGTAAAACAAATTCTCGAGAACTATCGGAGGGAGCGTTCCTTAAATATTCGGGAAACGTTATTACGAAATATATTAAATTCGTCGTTTATATTTAGATTTTTTCGGTTGAATGTGGATTTGGTAGCTTTCTCGCTCAGAAATATTAGATTTTCGATTAAGTTTTTAACGAAATCCTTTATAAATTGGGTTTTGGCGATTTTTAAAAGCGTGGCTTTTAGTAACGAACCCTTAAAAATCGGAAATGGAGGCGATATTTTGGCGTTCTTGCTATTGGCTGTCGCGAAGCGCAAACTTTATCCGCTGCCCTCGACAACCCCGTTTTACGAATGCTAAAACTTCAATCCTAGGAGTAATAAAATACGCCCCCATAACGTTACCAGTCACTGAAGGCATCACTAGAACTAGAAGTGACGTTCTGTCCATGCTACCCTCATCATTTTTATGCAACCCCTATTTCATTAGTGGTGGTTGCTGACGTGTAGGATTATTGTCCAACAGGGCCACCTACTTATAATTAACCCCACAAATTCTAATTACTATTATACTCTTCTAACATATTGGGTTTTATCAAATTCTGATAGTCTCAATGTATAAGAATAAGTGGACCAAAACTCCAGATAAGTGTAAATCAGGCAATTGGAAGTCACAGTCTCTTTATCTCTTAATGCTAGTCAACTCACATATTGAACTATGGGTAGAGTTTAATCTTAGTTAAAAAGGATTATCATTAGGCTTGTAGCCAGTTATAAAAACTTTCGAAATACACCATTGCGTAACAGTTTCATATTATAACTACATATACACACTTGGAACTATTTGAATTTTTAATAGACGTTTTGTTTAGAACAAATTTATCGTAAAATATATCGGTGTAGCGTTTTGCCTTGATATATAGTCAAGGATGTTACATGTACTCTTATAGGTCATATGACGACAGGGCCTGTGCAATAACAGTCTAGAGGCCTTGCATACATTCATTTAAGCATATTTCATTCAAACGACACCACAAACAGACATTACTGCCCTTCTCGAGGGATTAAAATAATAAAAATGACGTTTACCTCTTACTAAAGGCTTCCTCCGCAGGTCTAATTTCATTCCATGGGAACAAAGGCAGGCGATACAAATAGCCAAGGCCCAACTCCGTTAAGTAACTGTTCATGTGAAGCAAGCTGTTTCCTTGATGAAAACGCACTTTCTAGATAATCTTACCAAGTCCCGATTTTCTCCGTTCTTCTCACACAAAACTACTTAGTTCTTACTGGTCTCTTTATTAGTCGACTCATTTCGTTTCTTTAATTCAATTTTGGGTAAAAACGAATTGAAATTAATGACTTATCATTCCGGTACGTTGCAAACTGTTGCGCGGGTTATAAGCAACCGGAAGTTATCGCAATGACCGTGTCCTAAAAAGCACAATCTCTCTCAAAAACAGCGATAGTGCTGACATCTATCAGGAACTTACCTAACTTTTCAAATAATAATTATCGCGCGTCGGTTGAAGGTTGAATTTCCGTTCGTTTCAATCAATGAGGTAGAATAAATCAAGGATAGTGATCCAAACAAATCTGGGATTCGCGGGACACGTTTTATTTGAGTTGGAGAATTAGGCTTAAGTTTCAACTTTATCCAATCGTGTTGGCGCCATCTGTTTCTATAAGCAGACACTCTTGCCAAATATGTTAAGGTTTAGTTTTCCAATAACACGATTAATAATAAAGTTTATTAAACAGGAAAAGAAAGTTAACACTTATTGCACCCTGCTTTAGTAGGGAATGGAGATAATATAAAATACCATGAAAGTTACACAAAAATATGAATGAAATAAAAATAACAGCAATGACAAAGGAATGGCGATGGATATGGCAAAAGGTACAGTTAGGAAAAGTAAAATATAAATAATTTTTTTTTTTCGTTTTATACAATTATATACAAGAAAGATATTTACCACCCGTAAAAATTGTCAAGCCGACACTTAAAGAACTAGAGGATTTAATCTTAATTGGGGAAGGGAGGGCATTCCATGAGTTTACTACTCGCTGTGTGAAGAAGACACGGCGCGAGGTACAAGCATTACGCTCCTTACATATCGTAGGAGCTTTCCTACCCGTCCAGCGAATGGTAAAGCAGGAGGTGGCCGGGACGTCATACAACTCATAAATTAGTTTGAAGGCCTCAACCAAATCATTTCTCAGATGCCTATTCGAAAGGGACAAAAGACCAAGGCGCGAAAGACGTTCAGGGTAAGACAGAGAACGAAGGCCAGAGACCATCTTGGTGCCCTTACGTTGCACTCTCTCAAGCCTCTCAATATTCTTTACCAGGTGAGGGGACCAAATACTCGAGCAATAATCGAGATGTGGACGGACATAAGATTGATATAACACCTTAAAGGACTTGATAGAGAAATAGGAAAACGAACGTTTTAAAACATACAGGGCACGTAAGCCGCGGGCAGAAGCCACCCAACATTTTTTCATCCAACATGACGCCAAGGTCACGAACAATTTCGCTGGCCTTGATGACCCGACCACCCAACCGGTACTGGAAAAGGGGATTGTTAGAACCACAATGGAGGACCGTGGATTTATCAGGGTTAAAACTCATCCCATTTGCTGAGGCCCAGGAGTCCAAAGCGTTTAAGTCACTTTGCAACAATAGACAATCGTGGGATACTTTGATTTCGCGCCCAAGTTTGAAGTCATCAGCAAACAGCCTAATAAAAGATTCCCGAATAGCTAACGGGAGATCATTGATATATATGACGAACAATGTAGGTCCTAACACCGAACCCTGAGGAACACCACTATTAACGGGGCACCAGGAGGAAACGACATCCCCTAATGTCACGCGTTGAACCCTCTCGGTAAGAAAATTAGCAATCCAGTTAACTAGCAAAGGGGGGACATCGAGTAATTCTAATTTACGGATAAGGAGGGAATGAGGAACGGTGTCGAAGGCTTTACGCAGATCGAGATATATCAGGTCTACAGATTCACCAAGGTCTAAGGATTTAGTGACGAGATCTAAAGTGGCTAAAAGGTTCGTAAAGCACGAACGTCGCCGAAGAAACTCATGCTGGTCCGGAGAAAAAAAAATCACGAGACGATAAAAAAGAAACAAATGAATCTCTAACGTGCGTCTCTAACTGTTTACAAGGAATACACGGCAAACTTATACCCCGAAATGTGTCAACTGAGGAGGAAGTGGGGGATTTACGGAGAGCGGTAACATTGGCCTGTTTCCAAATGGCGGGTAGCCTACCAGATTGGAGCGAGTGGCGATATATTTCCACGAGGGGAGAAGCTATGATGCTTGCGCCTTCGCGTAATAGACGTGGATGAAGGTTGTCAGGGCCAGGAGACTCGTGAATAGGTAAACGGTAAAGGTAACGGCGAACAGAGCTATAAGTGACACCAAAGTCAGGTAGAGAAAAATCTACGCTGTTTAGAGACTCATTTAGATCAATCCCCGAAGCAAAGTCTCCGAGGTAGACGGATTCCAAGTGGGGTTCAGGTGTAAAAACGGATTTAAAGAAGTCATTAAGCGCCTCAACAATTGCCTCAGGCTCACGGAGTGTATCGCCTTCGAGAGTCTCGACTAGAAACAGTGGCTTTTTTGGTTTAAGGGAATGAGAGACGTGAGAATATAAAACCTTTGGATTGCTGGGAATCTCATCAACGAGACGAGCTTCGAATTTGAATTTTGACGCGCGAATATGCTTGGTAAGAGCATTACGGCGAGTAGCAAACTCATGGCGAAGTGCTATAGTAGGGGAAGCACGAAATGCCCGGAACGCTGTACGCTTGGCCCAAATGAGAGACTCGGTATCTGACGTCCACCATGGGTCCTTACGGAGCGCCGATCGACGTGAGGGTCGGACAGTTATTAGGGGGACACTTTCCTGTCGCGCTTCAAAAACAAGGCGTAAAAACAAATTGACCTTGGAATCGAGAGAGGGAACCTGCCGGATACTAGACCATTCCTTAGTTTGCAATGCCGCGCGGTAAAGATCATATTCGCCGCGACCATATTCGTACCGCGGAGGAGCCGGACGCGGTAAGGGGGCAGAGCATACGCAATCGAGGGAAAAGGAGAGGATGTCGTGGTCGCTATTACCGAAAGGGGGAAGGTTAGAGATATTACGGGGAATATCCCAATCAAACGTGATAATTAAATCTAGGAGGGAGGGGACATTATTACCACGGTGGCGGGTAGGACTAGTAATATGTTGGCGCAATTTACAACTTGATACAGTGTTGAGAAGACGAGCCTCAATAGAACGCGCACCTTTGCTAGTAGTGAAGGAAGGCCAATCAATAGCCGGAGCATTAAAATCGCCTAACACAATAAGGCGGTCCGCTAACTTGCTGGCTCTCTCCACCGTTCCCACAAGTTTCTTGAAAAAGTCAGACGATGAGTTGGGACTACGGTAACAACACAATATAAGAATTAAGGAGGAAGCAATTTTAAATTGGCAAGCTAAGATATTCGGGGAGGTAAGGGAGCGATTGAGAGAAACAGCGAGCCACGGACGGCAGTACAATATACATCCACCACATTTGGTTAAGTCACAGTCAACTCTAAACGCGTCGTAACCATCGATATGAAAAAGTTCAGGGCCCATATCTTTCCGAAGCCCAGTTTCAGTGATAGCTATGAGATCAGGGACACGTTCCCAGGCGAGTAAGCGTAGTTCGGATAGTTTGCTCAGCAACGAGCCAGTGTTCGTGGAGAGAAGGTTCAAAGAGTTATGCCAAGCGTAACGAAACTAGTCGGACTTTTTAAATTGTAAATATATATCAATTTTTATTAAATATGCAAATCTAACGAAGTTTTTACTTTTCCCTCATAATTACTAACGCATATTGAACTTGCAAACTCGCTAAGCCTTAACAACTAATGTTTATGAGCAGTAATTTTTATTCGCGAAGAAAACTATTCGCAATTGAAACCTAGATAGGTAGCGGCTAAAGTAGACGCTATTAGTTTTTTCTCATCGTTTTTGGTAAATTTAACTTTAAAATATAATTTTTGCATCGTTTGCTTATATTTCGATAGGTTTATTTAAGAAAAAATGTTCTTATGACTTTTTAATTAATCTGTATCAGACGCTAGGTCATATAATAGGCGCTAGCTTCTCTGAGGTAGCACCTATGATCTAGTACCCGCCACCTAGACTCGTTTCGCTCGCAAATAACTTTTAAATCTTAATTTTTGACGTGACTGTTTCTAGGGCGCTGCCATGTTGAATTCTCAAAAGCAATATTTTACAAATTTTAAAAGAACGTATAAAATTTTACTTGTGGGGTGGCGGAGTGGTTAGAACTTTCGCCTCATAATAAGAGGAGCCGTGTTCGATCCTAGCATAGACAAATAAAAGATTCGCCAGGACAGCTATCGTTTTCAAAACGCGTCTTCTCAACGTAACCCTTGACTACTAGCGCCACCTTTCGAAAAAATGGTGAAAGCGTAGAATTACGTCACTTTGGGTGCAACTTACGTCACAGACTTTTTAGATAATTTTTAAACCGACGAATACCGACCGGAAAAACCAGCCGGATATTGTACCCAATTCCGGTTCATCCCCTTCCCCACCCCAAAGATAATATAACTACGTACCCTAGATTCGAAATTACGGCGTTTCTCGATAGCGCGTTTTCTCGTGAGGCTTTTACTAATGGCGTTTTTCTTTGGGCTGCTCTCTCTGCTCCCGGAGTGCTCCGAAAGTCCTTGCGTGTCCCATTGGGCTTTCGAGAGCAGATCCCGCAGAGATTCGCGTTTACCATTGGGACGTTGCTCCGCGAGAGAGTGGCTGATTTCTTGCTCTCTGTTGATCCGAGATAAGTGACGGATCCACGGATTCGGAGCAAGTTTTGTGGAAAATGGCGGCGGTCAGGGAAGAAGATTTACGAATTATTTTGTTATTAGAATCTTCATCATCAAGTTCAGAGGAGGAAGATTTTTTGGAACATATTTTTAAGGATATAGCAGAACATCCGAAAATTGAGGGATTTATTAAAAATGTAGTGCATAGATTTTCAAATGAAGAAGTACATCAATTTATTACTAATTCTACTATATTGTTATGTAAATGTAGACTGTAGACTAATAAGAAAAAATTATGGTTTATGGAGAATTTTCTATTTCCAAACAATAAAGGACATGGTGGTCGTAGTGCTATTTCTGCCGAAAATCACCTTTTGACTCATTTTTACAGCGTTCTAGGCCTAATAAAACGCGTCTGAATTCTATACAAGAAAGTTTGAGAAACAATTGTTTATCATTGGGACACGGCCAACTTTGATCACGTGCTGTTCGCGCTACTACGGCCAACACATTCGTCGAAATTCCGCGAGCAAGGATTTTCCCCCTATAAACTGTACTATAATGTGTAGGAGTTCAGCGCCACGTTCGGTGGTTATATTGTCCCCAATGTAAAAACTATACTAAAAATAATAATCCGCTAGGGGCGCTGACGTCATACACATCTTTTGCTCATAGGTTAACACAGGAACGTCAACGAATGAGATGGCCGCTGTAGCGCGAGAGATGCGCGAGAAATCAAAGTTGGCCGTGATTGGGAAAAGCGCGCCAAAAATACTGATTCGAAAAAAGTTACGTTTATCATTGGAAAAGTACTCTCGTCCGCTCTCTTAAGGATCGATGATGTCACACGTCATTTTTTTTTGATCCGAAAGGGAGTTGAGAGCGGTTTCGGAGCAACCCAAAGAAAAACGCCATAAGTTCGCGCCGGAAGTCGGAAAAATCGGGCTCCATAGCAGGGTGAGAAATAAGGAATTTCAATAGATAACCCAAAGTTTTCTTTCGTTTAGAAACATTTTTAGAGCTACCGGCAATGATCCATTATTGTTTTAAAACAATATAACGCAAAAATATCTGGTATCTTGAAAACCGCGAGTCAAAAACCACGGCGCAATTTTCACTAAAACTTTACGTTTTAACTAGATGTCGGTAGCCCTGCCAGCTCCATGGAGGCAGTTTTTTCCGACCTCCGCCGGGAACTCAGTAAGAGCCTGCGTTTACGTGCAAGGAGATTGATTTCGAATCTAGGGTACGTAGTTATATTATCTTTGCCCACCCCCAAGTGGAGGGTTACATTGAGGAGACGACAATATTAGTACGGGGTAAGGCACGGGATTGCTGTCCTGGAGTATTTTTTATTTGTCTATGATCCCAGCTTGTGGCACTGTGTGAAAACTCGAAACAACTCCAACCCGACCACCTGAATTAATGGCTTTAAAAGTCGCTTGATGACTTAGGCCTAAGGTGTTGCCTTGGGTATTAGCCGCTACATAATAATAATTTTATTAGTCAGGAAAAGAAAGTGAAATACACTTATTGAGCCCTGATACTCGTTATATTGAACATTGTAGAGACCATGAATAATTTTGAACGTCTCAATGAGATCATTTCTTGCACGCCTGTCCTTAAGGGACATTAAATTTAAGCGTTTAAGGCGCTCTTCATTAGAAAGAGTACGCGTGCCATTAACCAATTTCGTGGCTTTTTTTTGTACTCTCCCGATATGCTCAATATCTTTGACTAGATGGGGTGACCAAATACTCGAGCAGTATTCGAGATGAGGGCGAATATATACATTGTACAAAATTGTAAACGACTGAACACTGAAAGGAACGGCGTAGTAAATAAAGAGCGCGCATACCACGAGCAGCGGCAGCACGACTATGAGGAGCTCCAAACATACGGCCACTGAACATAACCCCAGTTTCGCCCAGGCATTTCGCCTAGGGCGGCAAAACCTTTAAACACGACCCTGGTTATTTGCTAGAAACATTCGATTCGTGCAAAATTAGCACCCATTGAAAAATGCCTTGAGACTGCGAATTTAAATGTTTCATTTTTGCGTTTTAAATGGATAATTATCCCGTAAAAGGTACTTTATATACTTCTGTTATTACTAAACGCTTGTTTAATATTGGAGGCCAAGGCTTAGAGAAATTTTAAACGCTTTCCGAATTAAACCTCAAAATTGGATTGACTGAATTTGACTGACGATTAGGAAAATAGAAACACATACACACTTCTAAATTTCCCGACCATGGATTTACTAATCCTTCATTCCAACTATTTTCTCAGTGGCGAAGAAAGATGGTAATGTCGGCACTTTTTCCAGTATGCACATGCTGTCAGTGACGCACTTGTTTATAAGTTACGCGGGGAAATTATATAAACGTTTTTGCTCCATGTTAGCAAAGATAATAATTATAGACCTCGAAATCACCGCCTCGCACGTAGTCGGAACTCTGAAAAAAGTGGTAATCGCTTCGTTACAAAACCGTCAATCAGAATTCGAATCTAGAGTAGGGAATAATTTAATATCTTTGATGTTAGGTGACGATCATGGGCATTTTAGCCATAAGTGGTATCATGAATGTATTCATTTCAACCATGAATAACGAACTGCATTAGGTAGTCTGGCCTCAGTCGCCAGGATGGGAGGAGCTTAGTTATTATGACGTTGGGAACGTGCCGCCGCTCAAAAATTGTATCGAAGGGCAACGATTTGAAACTTGACTAGCTTTCAGTGATAAGGCTTAGCGAGAAATTAAGTTAAAGTGTTGGTTGCACGAAATTTTAGCTATGGCTAATTAATGATTCATTAGAAAGAGCAAACATTTTATAGCAAGTACAGAAAATTTCATCAAAATCGGTTAAGTGCTCTTTGAATTATTATAAAAAGAAGTCGAAATGGTGGAAATCGAGTTTTTCGGCGAATTTCCAGACTTCTAAAATTCTTCTCGGCACCCATGACGTCAGAAAATGCGAAGCGTATCATTGGCTAATTGTCTGTAATACATTTCTTTACATCTGGGATTAAAAACGGGTTGATTTAACACCCAGGAAAAAGTCCTACGCAGTAGTAATTGAAATAGGCATATACAAGCCTACGTAGTAGGAAAACGATATTAAACCGAAGGCTACTTGTAAATTATTTTTAAAACGTCGGGTCGCGCGCACGTAAAAAAATATTTTTTATTTCGATAATAAGCCTAATATTATGATTAAAAACCTCTGGTTTGAAAACTTCTACAAGTAAACAGAATCCCTCCACTTCAGTTCCTTCTATTTTAGGAATAAAATTAAAGCTTTGATCCAAATTGCTCGTGCTACGGAGGAGAGAAATTCGCCGAAAATTTCAGGATTTTGGGGAACGAAAAAGGTCAGTTTCGGACTCAAAGTTAATACACTTAGGCTTGGAAATTGGTTTCGACAATGACATTTTTGGAAAGAGAACGTCTTGGGCTTCAAAACAAGCCCGCATTCATTCGTTTTTATTATTATCGATGTTTCGTGCAACCAACAAGTAAAATTTGAATACACATCTTTCTGATTGTACGAAAATAGGTAAGAATATTAATAATAAATTCCTTTATTTATGATTATCAAGTACTTTTGTTAAAGTACAGGAATTTTTCTAAGAATCACGAGTCATTTTCTTCGCCGGTTCAATCGCGCAATACCGCAATACCGCAATACCGCAAACGTTTTGTGGATGGAGTCAACGACAATCGCCTTTATCACCTGTCTCCTAATTGGCTCAAGTGATTACGTAAGACGCAGAAGGCACCGCCCATTTTAGCCCTAGATGGTAGAAAGGGTAATGATATAGTTCGATATTCATGGTTGAAATGAATACATTCATGGTGGTATATATTTGCGAGCGAAACGAGTCTAGGTGGCGTAACGGCACTAGCTTCTCCAAGGTAGCGCCTATGATCTAGCGTCTGCTACAGACAAATTAAAAAGTCATATGAGCGGTTTTTCCTTAGAAACTATAAGAACAAGAAATTAAACAGGAAACTTTTCTTTAATTAGCAAAATATTTGCTTTACATAACCTTTAAATCGTTAGACTTTTAAGTTTATCTTCATATCATTGATTATTCTAATCTCCTGTAAATTGAACGTCGCGTCGTGTTTTTACTCAGCCTTAATCATAGATATAGGAAACGTATATAAAGGTCTAGATAAAATATTTAAAAGGGAGTGAATATGGAGGTGACAGCTAGCAGAAACGCGTAATTTCTGCAAGCTATCCTTATAAGGCGCTATCTATCGGTAAGAAAGCTTGTGCTATCGTCGCGAGAGCTATTGTCTCCTGCTTAAAAATTATACTAAAAGTCACCAACAGATGGTGTCTAAAGACTACGGCTTGCGGAAAGGTCAAGCACTTAGTACTAAAATGCTAAGAGAGCTCGCGCTCTTGGTCACGTGCCTTCCTCGGTGTCTGCTAGGTGTCAATTCCGTATTTTATGTTAGGCTTAGACGCCCCGAAATTTATCTAGACCTTTATATACATTTCTTATATCTATGGCCTTAATCAGGAATCCATAACGCTACTTCGAATGAGTATCCATAGAAATCGGATAACAAACTAGAACGATTTTTGAAATTTTGTCGCGGGTTCCGATTAGAACTTTTAAAAAACCCTGCCTTTGGCCCATGCTTTTCGTTTGGCTGGCAACGAAAGTTACGCCATCGGTGCCAAACTGGTGAACTAACACTCTATTTCGCCTAAAACTAAATGGCCGACTTTAGCTCGACGCTAACGCGGTTTTTTTTACATCTTTAAAGTAACTTATGTTTAATTAAAGTAATCAAATCTTGTAAGAGTACATACTGAAAAGAAAACATATCTTTTCAGAGGTTAGTGTTAGAAATAGTTTTCTTTTTACCATAATTGCCAATCGCTAAGAACGCACTAGAAAACGCGTTTCTTTCCAATCATAGAAAGATAGTTTTTTAAATAAAAAATGAAGAATGGTTCAAAATTCCGTAATTAAATATTTAAGGAGTAATTACTCAAACAAAAACATATCTTTTCACAGGTTACTGTTAGAAATAGTTGTTTTACCGGTGCACAGTAATGGTTTATCGCGAATATCTACGTTAGTATTGTATGTACGGCTATAAACCCAAGTATGAGCATTAGGGTCCGGATATTTCCTACAAAAAATGCTCTATGAACATTTTACATACGAGCAATCGTTGTGTCGTAATCGCGGTTTTAACGTTGTACCCGAAACGCGTCTTACAACTTTGCGCCTTCGTTGACTTAAAACGCATCCGCCGTCTTCATGTAACCGCGTTTAAAATTTACCACCCAGCTAACTCTTGTTATTTTTGCAATAAATCGCTTGAAAATGAAGCTATTGTGAAGGATGTGTGAGACAAAATGATGGGAAAGTCGGAATAATGGGTCACTTCAATTTAAGTAAGGAATAAATCCAAAAGACCAGTATCAATGCTTTGAAAAGAAAACACGACACCGATGAGACTACCAAATGATATAAGAAATATTCAACATACAAATTTTCCCGTTTATATGAATTTAAATGTAATATAAAATCGTCTTGAAAAACCGTTTATTGATTTATAACATTCAAAAATAATATTAAAATTATTAACATTAATAATATAATAAGTTTGCGTTGTCAACGCGCGTATTTTGAAACGGAAAAACCCGATTACTATTGTTAAATCTTGGATTAATAATATGATATTTTTAATACGAAACAAATAACGAAATACGTGGAATTTTTGGCGTTAAATAAGCTTAGAACGTATTTCGTTATTTGTTTCTTATTACAAAGAGCGTTCGCCATCATTTAACCAAGATTTAACGATAGTAATCGGGTTTTTCCGTTTCAAAATACGCAGTATATTAAACCGAGGCTTAAGACTGAGCAAGATTCAGCGCCTTAAAATTTTCGTCTACTTTAAAGATACATTCTGAACGAACCAATGGATGAAAAGTTATGAAACTAGCTTTTAAATAAACCTTGAAACTTATTTCAAGTCATATTTATAATTCTCTAATGACAAAATTCGTGAAAAGTATTAATATCGTTCCGAATTACAACCTACTTTCTAAAATCTCACTTGGCTTTCTAATACGCGCGTTGACAACACAAACTTTACCTAGACGAGCAGATGCTCGGTTATCTACATGGTGCGGGAAAATATTATTTTTGAATGTTATAAAGCAGTAAACGATTTTTCAAGACGATTTAATATTACGTTTAAGTTCATATAAACGGGAAAAATTGTCAGTGGAATATTTCTTATATCATTTGGTAGGTTAATTAACGTTTAATTATCGCCAACTTTACATTAATTTCAATGGGATGGGGCCCGTGGGGGAAAACTTTTAACCAAGTTACGCGCGAGCGCGCCTCTTAAGGCAGCGCAGATGGCGTTACTGTCGTTTTAGCCAAGAATCTAATCGGTACCTTGTCAGCCATTCGATTCAACCAGCACTATATAAACAGTAACTTGCAGGTCCTGGCTCTCGGAAATTTTATTTCTTGGCAATATCATTGAAGATATTTGATTCCTGGACCAGTCTAGTAGAAATTCCTCTCGCTGGCGGGAAATCGTGTGCTAATGGACCGGTGCTCTATCGGGAAAAAATAGACGTAACAACGTCAGCGCATGCGTGAAAAATGGGGCATACTTTTTAAACGTAAACTACGACACGCGTTAATTTAACTATTTTCAAATTGGACGCAAAAATTAGTTCGAAAGAAAAACGTCAGGTGTCCATCCTTTCTAAATCTATTCCGTGCACCGATTTTCGCGCTTGCGCAGATATAGCGTGGCATTTTCTCGCCGCTAGAGCGCCATTAGCATCGGTTTAAGGGTTTTTGCAAAGCTGGGATATCCCATGGAAGAAAAAGTACTTTTTCTTCCATGGATATCCCTATGTGTTCATTTTAGCTCCTAAGCCTTGGTTGTTCAAACCGGTTTGTTTACTAAAATAATATGGCCGTTGGTTTATCAGTTGTAGAGCTAATTATACGACGACATAATCGGCATTTGAGATTCGATGACGTCCAATATGACATCAAATATTACGTAGGGTACGGATGACGCAATATCTGTTAAAGAAACCGTTAGTGAAGAAACAGAGCTAGTGGCATACTTATAAGTAATTATGTGACATATGATAATACTTCAAAGTTAGGGAGTCAAACCATGGAGTGGAAACTAAAATATACAAAAAGTTTAAGAAAAGAGAAGTTCTTGTCAAGTCCTTATGGCTATGCGAAAAATGGCACTAACGGCCGTAACGACATCTTGGAATCTGGAGTGTACCGCACAGAGGGTGCCAACAAGTGTAGCCGGTAGAAGCAGAGTTGAAAGCGCACGCAGAAGACAAGCACGACTTGCGGGACAAATGAAAAGAACGTGTGAAGCGTCGTCCACCGCTCCACACCGAGAGCAAGAATCCGTCGGACTCAAGTGAAATCTATTAACCCGAGGCGCGGGAATAAAGTGTCTTCCCCTCCCACTTTAATTTGAGACGCATAATGTCTTGAGAGCTAGGAACTGGCTTCCTGATTGCCAACCAGGCCTGGGTTCAAGCTGATGAGACTGCCTTCCAGCAGGCGCCCCTTAGCTCACGAGAGTAGAAGGAAACCGGATACCTACCATAGAAGGGCGCAGTAACTGCTTAACCCCAGCGAGCCTGTCCACCATTTCGTTGCCATGTGAGCGGGACATCACAGAAGCGTTACGGGCCAGTGGTAACCGTCACAGATGTTATGGATGATGGTGACCACCGAGTCCGTAGAGCGCGAGTGGAGTCTAAACAAATTACTAAAGCTCCCTGGAGGTTAGCCGATTTGTACGACAAGTTCGTTCCTGACTCCAAAGACTCGTCACGCCGACATTGATGGCAGGAATCGAACCATCAGTGTAGATCACCGTCGCATCCTTTGCGAGGGGCTCTAGAGTCGCGAAGAAAAGTGGTCGCAGAACATCCGAGGTATAATTATCCTTAGCGGTAGTGAGCCAGAGCGAGAGAATCTTCTAAGTAGGTGGTTCCCAGGGCGGGGTGTCCGTCGATGGTAGGTTACTCCGGGAGGTATTGAAGAGCTAGCAGAGGTTGTTCGTCTGTGCCAAATGCCAACCCCAAGAAGGAAAGGAAGACAGCCCACCGGAAAAAGGTGTTCCAAAATCTCAAGGGGTGCCAAACCATCCCGCAAGAGCGAGACGTAGTAAGCTGGAGTGTCAGTCACGCCGCACGGGGTAAGGTTGAAGTGATCCAACAAATATCGTCTGAAACGCAATGGAGGAATCGTGAGACTAATGGCCGTGGAAGGCGGGACTCCCAGGATGACTCGGAAGAGCCATGTTCTGAACCTTGTCGAGCTTGGCAAGCGTAGTGGAGGAGGCCGACGCGTAGAGAGAGAGCGGAATAGAGGGGTGTAGAGCAGCCTAAGTACTGCATGGTCTGTTCCCCAGTGCCTTTCAGAAAATTCCCTCAAAAGATCGTCTATAATGGCTTCTAGATATCTGTATGACTTGACCCTAGACAGGACAGTGCGACCTAGTTTGAGAGCTAGAGCGTTCGGGATCAGATTAACCTTGGAAATAACCAAGTAATGGAACTTTAACGGCTGGAAGTCAGGCTCCATGATCCCATCGTACGCCATAGTTAGAGATGTTGGCCAGGGTGACCAGCATAGTCGAAAAGAGGTGCCTCATGTCCCGCTTGAAAAGAGTGAGAATGACTCCAAGGATTATCACTTGGTTCGAGGGTTTCCCGTTAGCTGCCATTTTGAGAAGAATGAATTACCATTTCACAGTTTTTTCTCACGGGGAGACAAATTCTTCCGAAGAACCATGGAAGAACTAGTTCTTAGAATTTTGACACACCACGGCAGCTAGGAGTAACAAACACAAGGAGAACGCAGCTAGCCTATAAACACGCTAACGCAGTGTTGTGTACAAATTTCATTGAACGAGCCTTTACGCTGCACGTTTTACGGGCGGGGGGGGGGGGAGATAATTTCCGAATTTTCCCCTTCCGACGGCAGCAGGCGCTAAATCGTCTAACCAATGAAGAATGTACACAATAAAATCTTGGAAGATAAAAGTGTTTCTGGAGGGGAAAATACGATACCTTTAGCATAGGCGGTAATATAAGCAAGCGCGGGACAGGGGGAGTGGCCTATTTGGTCGAACGTACGTTTTTAATGACATCTAGTGGTGTGGAAATTTATTTGGAATCGTCTGCTTTTATATATTTTTAAGTTGACACCGGTTGTAAGAGTTAGTCGCGTACGGGTAACGGTTATTAAGGCTTAGAATGATTTTTAGATTTTAAAATTTAACGTTTAATTAAATATTATGTGAAAATATCGTTGTTACGATAAATGTAAAAGTGATTCGCGATATCACAAAAACATAACTTTTTATCCGGTACCTAAGCCTGGGAAGAGAAATGTTAATTTAGAACTCACTCAAAAATGGATTTCAACTGTGTTCATTATAAATAGATTCCAAAAATATTTCGTAAATTTATCTCATTAATTTGGTGTAAAAACCAAGAAAACAGGTTATCTAGTTCTAAATTTGTTTTGGTAGTGGCAGCACTAAACGACGTTCGACCAAAATGAAACTGAGCGTCCCGAGCTGGGGAACCGAAATTTTCCCCTCCAGAAACACTTTTATCCTCCTAGATAAAATCCACGACTTTTGACGCGTTGCGTTCTCCTTGGGTGGGGTGCTGTGTTTGATGCTCCTAAACGGCAGCAACCGATTTTTCGGAGGCCACGTGCCGGAAGTGGGTAATCGCTTCATTTCAAAACTTTCAATCCGAAAGCTGCTCGCAGAATGAGCAATAATATCGGCTGTAAACCACGCCCGTTTCTTTGGGAATCATCATAGCCTTCTTTCAACATTCTAATAGCGTTTTCAATTTGATTGCTCGAGTTTCACTTCGAATTCGTCTCTGAAGTCATAGATCTCGCCCCGATCAACTAGGGTACGTTCAGTAACGCTCATCAAAAACATCGCTAAGTAATCGATGCCAACATTTTGTTACTGTACGATTTTTCACTTTTCCGATTTGACGTCATGATAGGCATCCTATGCTCATCAAAAAACCATATCGGCGAGAAGGTTTTTTTGATGACTTGACGTCAAACGCGTCGGGGTTAACATTTATAGCCGCCGTCTTTAAAAACAGCGTTGACTAAAATAACACCGTTCAGTAACTTCCTACGTCACTATGACGATGAGCGGTCATCAAGCAAACATCAAGGCCGCGTTCAGTGACGCTCAACGGAAAGGAAATTGTGATCTCCGTTGGCAATCGTGACGCCACGTCTGTTGAACGCTTTTTTACGATTGTTGTAAATTTTATAAAATTCGTCTGTCGTGTCGTCTGCAAACTAGCCTTCCCGCGTGCTGTGACGTCACGATTGCGTTTATCAACAAAATAAGCGGCTCTCCCAGCCGCTTATTTCGTTGACTCTCCGTTTGCAAACGAACGTGACGTCAATCCCGGAAGTGAAAAAGGTCGTACAGTAGCGAATGCGCATTCAACGGTCCAACCGTGTGCTCATGTAGGTGGTGGTGGTGGTGGTGAAGCTGAATAATACAGTGTAAGCTAGGATACAGTACAGGCTATAACTCCGTATAGGACCCCGCGAAACGACGAATGCTCTTCAACGGCACTCGATATAAATTTAATTCAGGCGTCATTCGATTGGTATAAGTTCTCTCTATCTAACTATGCCAGTGGTGAGTCGCGGTTTTTCATCTAAGGGGGATATCCCCCCCCCCCGATTGGAAATTACGGCGTATAGGTCCCCGGGAATCGACGAATTCTCTTCAACGTCACTCCATGTACATTTATTTAAGGCGCCATTCGATTGGTATTAGTTATCTCTATCTAACTATGCCAATGCTGAGCCGCGGTTTTTAATCAAAGAGTGCTAGGAGGAAGTGGCTACTATTGTGGCTGTGCCATATTGTTTGTTTTTAGTCGTGTCGCATAAATTGACTCACAAGGAGACCCGAGGTGGTTATCACCGATTTTGTTGAAACTCGGGGGTTAGGTAGACCTTATGGTAGTATGAAAATTGCCAAAGGGAAAAGTTGCAATGGGCAAACGAAAATGTTTTTTACCTCTATTTAAAAAAGCATGGGATTTTCTGGGTTACCCAAATTTTGTAAAAATTTACCCACAATTGATCAATTTTACCCAAAATCCTTGATAAATTTTACCCAAAATCATTGATCAATTTTACCCAAAATATATGAAATTCACCTTTTTGGGTAAGTTTTGAAAATTTCATTTTTTCAAATTTTTTAAATAAGTACCCTGTGAAACCGCGAAAATCCCATGCTTTTTAAAATGGAGTTTTTTTTGTTTTGAGAGGAAAAAAACATTTTCGGTTACCATGGGAAAACTAAAGCCCATTGCAGCTTTTTCGTTGGGCAATTTTCATACTACCATCTTGTCTACCTTTTGAGAAAACTCGCTAGCTCTCTTTCTACCGCGCGAGTGACGTAGCTGGTTGATGGTTTTCCCGTAGACACGGAGTGTAGGGTGTCTTATAAGTACCGTGTAGTTTGTCTGTCATGGGTAAAACAAATCTGTGCAAAAATGTGGTGAAATTGCATAATCTTGGGAGAATGTGAAAGAATATAAATACGTTGGAATTATATTTGGGTTTTTCAATTATTATAAAACTTTTATTAAAATAAAAAATAGGAACATTTTAATATTGAAAAGGCACATTTTGAAATTCATTAAAAAATTATTATATTCTTCCGTTTAAATCTGTCAACTGAACAAAAAGTCAGCTTATTTTTTAAACTTCACTACTTATTTTTTTAGTTTTCTTATCTTTTTTTCCTGTCTTGGGTCTCAGTAATACTTTTTGAATTTAAATATTTATTTCTAGATCTCATTTTTAAATAACAAAAAACAATCTCTCTTGGATATTTTGAAAATTATGGCATACGTTCATTAGTTAGGTTATTGATAAAAATTTAAATCTTAATTTCCTTTACAATTTCACTATTAATTTATAATAATATTAGGCCTAGGCCCTATGCTATAAGCTTATAAAAGTTCTGGGTTTAATGTCAGCTAATACTGGAAGTTTTAATAATTTAGAGAATATAATACTTACAGAAATTTATATGAAGTGCCAAAAACAAGTGTAAAATTGAAGGGAAAACGACCGCACGTATTTATTTTGTATACCGCATTTTTTCTGGTTTCTTTTATTAGGAATTCGACTGATTTCTCTAGTCTCTCCTCTCTTCGCGCTCCACTACCCTCCCCGCGGCTTGTTTCTGGTTTCCTGTCAACCAGCGACGTCACTGAAAGTGGGCCGGTAGTTGCCAAACCCCCCAACGTACCCGCTGAAGCGCTTCTCTACAGACCCCGTCGAAAGAGCTAACCTTATTATACGCAGTATTTTACCAACCTTGCCTTGTCAGTGTCTCGTCCTTGTAAGCCTTGGACTGCCATTTTGGCCAAAAATCTAAAAGGAACAAGCAAAAATTTGCTCCGATCTCGATCCGTTGAAATCGGCAGATCGGTTTTGGGCAATCTCAGAGCACCCAAGAGCGGGAAATGGAAGCCAGAAGCGCAGGACAACGCAAGTGTCCATGTAAAAGTGAACAGTTTCCATTATTTCAACAAGCACTATATAAACAGTAACTTTCAGGTCCTGGTTCTTGGAAATATTACTTCTTGGCGATTTCCTTGTTTTATTGAATAACTAGCTGGGTAGCCCGTCCTCCGGCCGGGCCCCAGCTAGAACTAAAATCCCGTGAAGACTGTTTTGGCCGGGCCCCAGCTAGAATTAAAATCCCGTGAAGATTGTTTCGGCCGGGCCCCAGCTAGAGCTAAAATCCCGTGAAGACTGTTTCGGCCGGGCCCCAGCTAGAGCTAAAATCCCGTGAAGACTGTTTCGGCCGGGCCCCAGCTAGAATTAAAATCCCGTGAAGATTGTTTCGGCCGGGCCCCAGCTAGAGCTAAAATCCCGTGAAGACTGTTTCGGCCGGGCCCCAGCTAGAGCTAAAATCCCGTGAAGACTGTTTCGGCCGGGCCCCAGCTAGAGCTAAAATCCCGTGAAGACTGTTTCGGCCGGGCCCCAGCTAGAACTAAAATCCCGTGAAGACTGTTTCGGCCGGGCCCCAGCTAGAACTAAAATCCCGTGAAGACTGTTTCGGCCGGGCCCCAGCTAGAACTAAAATCCCGTGAAGACTGTTTCGGCCGGGCCCCAGCTAGAGCTAAAATCCCGTGAAGACTGTTTCGGCCGGGCCCCAGCTAGAATTAAAATCCCGTGAAGACTGTTTCGGCCGGGCCCCAGCTAGAGCTAAAATCCCGTGAAGACTGTTTCGGCCGGGCCCCAGCTAGAACTAAAATCCCGTGAAGACTGTTTCGGCCGGGCCCCAGCTAGAACTAAAATCCCGTGAAGACTGTTTCGGCCGGGCCCCAGCTAGAACTAAAATCCCGTGAAGACTGTTTCGGCCGGGCCCCAGCTAGAACTAAAATCCCGTGAAGACTGTTTCGGCCGGGCCCCAGCTAGAACTAAAATCCCGTGAAGACTGTTTCGGCCGGGCCCCAGCTAGAACTAAAATCCCGTGAAGACTGTTTCGGCCGGGCCCCAGCTAGAACTAAAATCCCGTGAAGACTGAGTCATAAACTAAACCTTTCCCCACACCCCAGCGCAGCAACTAAATTGACAGGGCAGAAAAATATTGGTTGTATAGGTGTGTGTAGGTTGCAGGATTCACGGCTCCTTTCCAGGAGCAAAAATACATTATTTAATAAATTAACTTAATTGGAAATCGATGAAAATAGCGCGACTCGCTGGCTTTGCGCCATAAGAATAGCTTAACTCGTTGTTTTACCAGAAATATGGAAGTACATACTGCCTTTAAAGGGAATATAACCTCTCGTATTTCTGTCGCCCTCCGAGGGTTCCAATATTGTCCGCTGCCTCCCATGGCTTTTCACACCTGCGGCGCTGATAATCGCTGATTGTGAAGGGAATAAAGGAAATTGATGGGGTCTTCCATAAAGAACGTGTTGGAGGTTCTATTCCCTTTAAAGGAATATGAAGAATTTAAAGCTTACTCTTTGGTCTTTGGTACACTAAATGTTACAATGGGGAGGGGTCTCTTAAATGTTACGTTACATTACCCCCCCCCCCTCCCAGTCTCCATTCAACCAAGTGACGATGACGCAGCCGCGAAATTGACTGAGGCAAAAAAATATTGGCTGTATAGGTGTATGTAGGTTGCAGGATTCACGGCACCTTTCCAGGGGCAAAAATACACGATTTAATTACTTAACTTAATTGGAAATCGATGAAAATAGCGCGACTCGCTACCTTTGCGCCATAAGAATAGCTGTGCGAAATTTGGCGGTCCTAGGTTGAACGGCTCGGACGTCTATAGAGAAACAGACGCGAGACAGAAGACACTTAGGAATATAGTATAGACGAAATTTGGCGGTCCTAGGTTGAACGGCTCGGACGTCTATAGAGAAACAGACGCGAGACAGAAGACACTTAGGAATATAGTATAGACGAAATTTGGCGGTCCTAGGTTGAACGGCTCGGACGTCTATAGAGAAACAGACGCGAGACAGAAGACACTTAGGAATATAGTATAGACGAAATTTGGCGGTCCTAGGTTGAACGGCTCGGACGTCTATAGAGAAACAGACGCGAGACAGAAGACACTTAGGAATATAGTATAGATATAGATTGAAGCTTCTAGTGGCATATAAAATGTCAATCAGAGCGATTTAAAGTGTATACATTTATAATTTCCAGCTTATGTGCAAAAGTGACATATTATGTTAGGTGGTTATGGCATTTTTTTTTAATAATTCATAGAATTCCAATTATAAGTTATAATATGGATTTCTGATACAGTTCATTACTGTTTCTATGTTATCAGTTTTAATTGTTATATGCGGAAATTTGAAACCGGTCAGGAGAATATCTATCAAAAACAATTCAATCATTTTGAATTATGGAAATCTTACTCAGACTTTTGAACATATGAGGTTAATTAAGAAACGAGTTTATTGTTATTATTACAATAAAATGTATCTATAGTAAAAAATATAAAAGTGAAAGGAATTAAGGGGCCAGAAAAATATTATTCTTCATTTGTCCCAAATCACAATTTTGAAAATGTTGGGGGTTCCTTGGATTTTGATAGAGCACTCCCAGCTGCCTTAAGTATATCTTCACTTTGAAGCATAATCATATTCCAATGGGACTAAGAAAAAGGCATTAACATTATCCACTAAACTAAACAAATAATGTAATTTACCATAAACTGAAGTCCATCTTGTACTGTTCTGTCTCTCGAATAATTAAGACTGATTTTGGACCCTTGGACGGCAACGGGACTTTTAGTGGCAATTAATTTTGCCAACGCTAAGGCACCTTCATTTAAGGCTTCTTGGTTGGGAAAAATACGACTGACCAACCCAAGCTGCGAAATCAGAAATTATCAATATTAAATCGTACATTTGTATTTCTTATTTCAATCATAAACACCATTACCTCTTTGGCCTCATCCGATTTCACTTTTCTGGCAGTATAGACCAATTCACGAACTAAACTGCCGTTACCTGTTATTTTTGGCAATCTTTGTAAAGTACCTAAATCGGCTGCCAATCCAATATCTACTTCCTAGTAATCAATGAAATTAGTACCATAGGTAATGGTAAAGATAACAAAGTTTTCTTGCCTTAATTGAAAACCAAGCGTCTTGAGTGCAATACCTTATATCGCAAGAAGTAATTAAATCCACACCAGCCCCAACACAACCACCGTGAATTGCTGCAATGACTGGTTTATTGCACTAAATAGCAAATATAAAATTATCAATTAATCCAACACTTGCATATATTTATTAGAACATACTTTTTCAATGGCATTAAAAGTTTCTTGGTAAAATGTCACCATGGCTTGTAAAAATTTGGCTTTCCTTGCTACGTCATCATCGTTAGTTACTTGTGAAGCAAGGTCCGACATATCATTATAATCCAGTCCTATTTAAGTACATGCATTAGAATTCCATCCTTCAAATTTTAATTATAGACACCAAAAATTTTTCTAACCTGATGTAAAGAATTTGCCAGCCGCAGTAATAGTTACTGCCCTACAGTTTGTATCATGTTGAATTTCTCTGAAGCATCCGAACAGTTCCCTATAAATTCACAACACTTTTAAATTTTGTATTGGGCTAAATATGGTGCAGTAGCGAGGTTGGCAAATCATATACAAAAACTACTATTACCTCCAAAATTCCTTGTTCATTGAGTTGTACGTTTCAGGTCGATTTAATTCTACGTTGATTATATGCTCAGCAGGTGATCTGACTGATAATGTTTCATAATCATACGTCCCTTTAGTTGGTCTATTTGGTAACATTTTCGAGGATGAAATAGTTAGAGTGCGACAGTTGGTTAATACTGTTCTCCCTAAAGGAAATAAACCATAATCAAGTTCAGGGTTTTGGCCCCATGGGATCATAAAAGATGTCCTTGAAAAGTTGAGAGAGCTAAAGCTGTGTTAAATTGACAGAGAGGAGGTTTGGATTGGGTGTTTTGAACCCACAAACAACCTAGAACAGAAGACTAACAACCAAGAACAATTTAGCCAGTACATTCATAATTTTCAATTATAATTGTTACTGACACTTACATAAAAAATTAAAATACCTAAGTGCAACGCTCCTCTTCCCAGCAGTGAGCACATAATTGGGGTTTTCCTTCAAGGTTTGAAAAAGACTAGTCTAGTGACATGAAACGTTTCGCCTTTATAAAGTATTCTAAATTTGTACCTGTACCCAATCACGTAGGATCACAAAATTTAAAACAAAATTACCAGGAAAATAAACGAAATGAAAGCAGTCTACGGACGAGCTATCACGAACTAAAACTACTAAAGCCGCGTAACTAGACAGTTTTTGCTTTTTCTCCTTTTGTGTTCAAACGATAAAAATTTTAGATAATTTACAAGTAACATAAGTAGATAATAAATTAAACTGTGCCTCTGTATATTCACGGCCAACTTAGATCCACTGTGGTATATTGGAGGCACCGAATAAACACGTGTTTTTTAAAGCCCAATCCGGATCAACACCCACTACCAAAAACAAAATCATTTTTATGATCAATGGTGCTTGATTTGTAGATTTTTTCGCAGAAGAGTCCATTACGTCCAATCAAAATCGTAGCCAAAATCGGGAGCCCGGGGATTTAAAGATGGCGCGTATCCTATGGTTGTCCGTTCCGGTTGTTGTTGCAGTTGGATTAGCATTATTCAGACAATATCGCGTTTATAAATGGGGAAAATGCAGGAGCAAGAAGTCTATGAGAGGGAAAATTGTAATTATAACAGGTGGGAATTCCGGAATCGGAAAAGCTACTGCAATTGAGATGGCTAAACGCGATGCTAGAATCATCCTAGCTTGCAGGGACTTTACCAAAGTCACCTCAACCGTGGAAGAAATTCGCAAAATCACTAACAAAGGAGAATTAGTACCCCGTAGACTAGATCTAGCTTCTATGAAATCAATCAAAAATTTTGCGGAAGATTTCATTAAAACCGAAGGGAAATTGCACATTCTGATAAACAACGCTGGAGTTTTCCAATGCCCTTACACCAAAACAGAAGACGGTTTCGAAATGCAAATGGGAGTTAATCATCTGGGGCACTACCTACTTACTTCATTACTTCTGGAGACACTGAAAAAATCTGCTCCCAGTCGAGTAATTGTAATAACGTCTATGCTGAGCAAACGAGGAAAAATTGATTTAAAAAACCTCAACCCTGTTGAGAAAAATTATGATAAAGGGGCAGCTTATTGCAACAGCAAATTGGCCAACTGCCTTTTTGCTTGGGAATTACATAAGAAAATAGAAGGCACAGGAGTTAATATCTACACAGTCTCCCCTGGTCACGTGTGGACTAATCTTGGACGACATTTGAAGATATCATACCTGACGATGGCTTTATTACTACCAGCAGCTTATTTCTTTGTTCGAACACCTAGTCAAGGATGTCAAACTATTCTTAATTGCGCTATTGAGGAGGAATTGGAGAAAGAATCAGGAAAATTTTATCGCGATTGCAAAGAACAACCATGGCCGCACACGGTTCTATTAAATTGTCACAATTCTCCTAAACTATGGGAAACTAGTCAAATTTTGACTAATGCTCCTAACATTTAAAACATGCACTTCAGACTTTATAAAGCTCAAGCTCTTTTAGTCTCAGGATTTTAGCCAAATTCATAAATTCTAATCTTGTCTGTGATTTTCTGAGCATAATATTGTAGATTTAATAGGAATATAATCTCTAATATTTTTGGCACCCCCAAAGGGTTCCAATAGTGGCTGCTACCTCCTAAGGCTTTTGACATTTTTAGAGCTGCTTAGTGGTTTGTTGCAGAGGTAATTCCTAAAATTGTTGTAAAAATGCATTGGAGATTATATTCCCTATATTTCAGGGTTGCGAAACACAAATTTTGAAATTTCTTTCTAATATGGAATACATTGTCTGTTAATCTTATTGGCAACACCGTAGTTTGTAGAAAAGGAACTGCACATGTGAAAATTGTTTCACCCACAAACCTTTAATAATACATTTTTTATCTTAACATCTATTTCTCAAAATATTATACGTTAACAGTACTGTATAGATTTTAACAAACATTTAAGGGATTCATGTGTTTGTAGACCAAAATTTGATCCAAAGATTTTCAATAATTTAACATTTTTTTCATACATTGTAAGGTGTAAATAAATGGGTGAAATCATTAAAAAATCTTCCTAAACAAATTTGTTGAGCAGCTTATATATTTTGTACAAGGCCTATTAATTCCAAAAGAAAAGCAATGAAAATTGATAAAATATTTTCTTTTGGGATTGTCGTTTATAGGCCTATTCCTTATTTTGGAGGGTTTTCCATTATTTCTATTTATTTGTGCTTTTAAGTACATAAGTAATTTTTTTTAATACGCATTGGAATGCTTGGTATCTAAAAAAAATAAAAGTAAAAAACTATAAAAACTTCTATAAAGCTTTGCTGCTATGATATTGTTTTAAAAGATTTTTAATTTTTAAAAGTCCAACTTGGAGTGATTGTTTAGTTAATAATTTTATAATTTTTTTTATATAGTTTCAAGTTTAAAATATTTTTGTGAATATTTGAGCCAAATTTTTTTTTATAAGGGTTAAGTTTATCTAGTTATTTTTGAAAATAAAGTTTCTAAAATAAAGTAATTTTAAACAAAAAATTGACTTTTAAATAAAAATAAATTATGAAGACTAGAGAATGTACAACTATAACTATTTTCTCTCTAAATGATCACAGGATTATTTATATGGAAGAACACTTATGGTACTTATTTGAAAATGGGTTACTTATTCCTTAACTAATTACTTTTACGGAACTAGTGATAGGATCATAGAGAAAGGGTCAACATGGTTTCTTCATATTAAACATTCAAAAATACAGACACAAAATAATTATAAATCACATTCTCTGTAAAAGTATCTGGCTTTTTTTAATGAGATAAACCATATCGCATAAGCATTAAGATTGCAATTGGTACGTGTTTATTCCTAAACTTGCCAGATACTTTCACTATTATTGTTTGAATAATATGTACACGCATTTACGGTAAAATTATGAAAAACTAGCCTAAAATAACTACACATAAATGAATATTCATCAAGTTAATTTTGTGGTCCCTAAAAACAACTTGTCAGAATTTTACCGTAAGTTTATATATAAAATTAAAAGCAAGCATACCTTAAAGAGCTAGCACAACATATCACAACTTCATTTTTTTGCATCATTTGACCCTGTGTTTTGAAATAACCTTTCTCTACGATCACTAACATGGACTGGGTTTCACTATAAAGTTAAAATGAGCACTGCCTAACGCGGTGTAGGCTAAAATGTGTTTAACTATCACAAGTGCACGTGTTTATTTTTAACAATGCACTTTTCCACGAACCTTTTTAGTGCAAGTTTGATACAGCAGTGATTTAAATTTTAAAAATAACCTTCAGAGTCTATTTAAATTTATGGCACCCGTCTTTAAATATCCCCTTTTAAAGTTACGATGAAAACGTTAAAAAATTGGCAATTTTCAAGATTGAAAAATAAAATATAAAAAAGCAGGCCAAAAACGCTATAGTAAGAATGGATTAAGTTAGGTTTTTCCTTGCATGAGGAAGTACCATATTTCAGCGAAAAAGCAGTAACCATAAAAAGTAGGGTACTTATTTACATAAAATATATTAAAAAATTTCTTCTTTAGGAGCTTTTTTCTGTAGACTAGTTAAGTACCCCTTTATTAGTGTTACTAGTTTTTTGCAAAATTTCACCTTTTACACACAAAATTATATAAATAATTTAATCATTCTTTGATAATTTTTAGGATATATTTTAAAATATAAGGACTAGAAATGAGTAGAAACGTTTGATTCTTGTAACGAATTAAGGGTATTTGTTGAGGGTTTCGCATGATTTAAGAGGGTCTCTTTAGATTCTCGATGAACAACTTTGCTATCCATGGCCCATATTTGAGACCCATCAACCCCAACTGAATCTTTCTTGCTTGATCTTTTACAGTCCCTTTTAGGAAAGCACTTTTCTGGAACTGTAATAGCGAGCCTCCAGAGAACGAGTACTAATATAACAGAGTACGTTGTTAGTATTCCTAACAACGTGGCTACATAGCCATAGGAAAGCAAATAAGCAATGGCACACAGAGATTGCCAGATTACTAGCAAAATTAAAGCAATGTGACGCCACGCATAAATTGCAAAACTGCAAGTAGGGGCGCCTCCTTCTTGTAGGAGCCAGTAATGCCGATGAAGACAACTTGCAATAGTGCACAAGAGAGGTAGATAAAATGTCAAAAGCTGTCAAACAAAGAAAAAAACCTTTTATAAATTTTAAACTAGTATAATACTGCTTATTTTCAAGGGTTAAGTCCTATATTTCAGGGACACCGGCTTGTGGTCCATGGGGAAACATTTAAATCTAATGGTCTAACCTACAGGAAACACTGAAATTTTCAGTTTGAAAGCCAGTGTTGTGATAAATGACGAAAAATAAATTGACTTACATGAACAATCCCAACTACAAATGTAAGACCTCCTGGTATGATAGTACCCTTTACAACAATACCCCAAACGAAAAGAGCTCCCATGTACCCATCGATTAACTCTCCAATAAACCATGGACCTAAAGAAAATAAATTAGTTATTAAAAATCAAATTTACAATTAAATACATATATCCATCGGGTTTAAAATTCCCTCACCAGTAGCGATGTAAAGTAACACTAAAATTAAGGGCCAAAACATCCGATCAACAGTAGCTACTAAGTAAAATTTGAAGATTTGCCTTCTTAACCAATTGTTTCTAGCCTTTCTTCGAATCATTTTATCTAAATGATTAGTTACTCATTAGTATACATTAAAAAATACTGAATTAAAATATCATATTCATTACCTTTTTTAAGATGATATAGAATTCGCAAAATAATCAAGGGCAAACCAAGAGCTACTAATAAACACCCAAACACAACTTGAGCCTAAAAACAAAAATTATTAAAATCGGACGTATTTTCGGATAATTTAGGTGTAATAATACCCCATTAATGTGTCCCATCAAAATAAATCTAGCTAATAATGGAAAAGATGGCCGAGTTCCGTCCAAAGCAAACTGGTGTTTGATAATTGTTTCTGATCCATTTTTTGCCTAAAAAATTAGTTACTTAGTTTTGAGCCAAATAATGAGGGTTGGAAAATTATTACCGTAACGGAAACTTCAATTTTATGTAGACCTGATAAGTATAAATTTGGATCCCAAGGTAAAACATAGAGAGGAGCTTTCACTAAACTCATGTCACTCCATAAACCTTCGTTTATGCGGAGCTTAACAGAATGAACAGGTTGTAGATGATAAACCAAAACTCTAATATGAGTAGAATTTTTAATCCGATGTAATGGTTCCACAGCTGGCATTGTGAATAAAGCATTTTTGGGGTTCGTTACGATCACAATTGGCCAAGTTTTATAAACTAAGTCGGCAAAGGAAAATAGACCATGGTCTACAATACCAAGTCGAAACCTGAAATTTTTTACAAATGTTAACAGACCCATACTTTTAAATTACGTAGTTGTAGCATACTTTCTATTATCTTTCCAATCGGCTAGTTCCAACTCTAAACTTCCAGTTGGCTGTAAAGTGTACATTGCCGGAACTAAGCCACCAACTGTATGAAGATGCCCGCAAAGATAAGGTCCACTTCTGCGCATTAGTTCTCTGACACCAGGTTTCGGAGCAACCATTGTAGATGTGGAGTAATGGCCAAACCAAATGGTCATGTTACTTGCTATACTGTTTTTGGATAGTTTATCCAATTTTGCATATTCTTCCTTAATACATTATTGTAATTACAAAGTGTTTGAGGGCAATATTGATTACTAAAGTAATTATACCTCAGATATAACACCTAAGAAATTAAATGGTCTTTTTGGACCTGGTTCCATACAAGCATCAATACCAATAAATGTATAAGTGTCTCCATTTTGAACAAATGTATAGTTATAGGAACGCAAATGATTCTTCCCTTGAACAGAATATTGTCTGACCAAAAAATGTTATTGATTTCTCAATATTTGTATACCGTATTAAAGGAAATCTTTCATTTACCTAAAATAATTTAAATTACTATTTACACCAGGCACATTGAGATTATCTATCAAAATAATGGCAAAAATTTAATTGTGGTGATTCAATTGATTAAATCATAGATGCACATCTACCATGGTTTCCTCTTATATCAAGCCAAACAGTTTTGTTCAAAACTCCAGAATCATGGATAGCTTTTTGATATATTTTCCATTCCTCAAGGTATTGCCGGGATCCAAAGTGATCAGGTGTTTTACCATCTGTTAGATCGCCTGATGTAGCAAAGATTTAATCAGAATTGAATTATTAAGAATAGAATGGAGCTTTGCGATAACACACCAGATGCTACAATAACAGAAGGCTTGAGAACTGGAACTACTGTAGTACAAAAATCTGTCAAGTCAGTAGATCTAGCTGGATCAGCGAAGATACTTATATGAATATCTGATATCTTAAGTGAGAAAAATGATTTATCTAATTGTGGATAGGTATTTAAAGTATATAAATATCAAATGGACCGACCTGAATAAACGTCATTAAATGATTAAATTTGTCACCGGGTATGGGGTCTAAGTCTTGTAAACTGGTTCTCAATGTTTTGTAGTTGCGCTCCCCGGCGTAACCCTTTTCATTTGGCCGAGGCTTATTAATTTCTTTTGTCACATCATTTTGCGTAGTTAAACTCTCAGAGAAAATTTTATTTTCGTCAATTTTTATCGTATTTTGAATCTTCGAGAGCATGATGGAGAAAAACACAAACGCAATAAAAACGCAAATGGTTACTTTTGATAGTGTCATCGTTAAAAACTTAAAAGCTTTATAAGCATTTAACGGTTTCATAACTGATCCGCCATAGATAATCTCAACTAGTAGTTAAAATACTATATCTGATACTAAAGGAGATCCCAATTTCAACGTTGAAAGGGTGAATAAACTTTCACGAAATAGTATTAAATAGTATCAAAATTCCAAATTGGTTAATCGAGCTTCCGCTTTCGAAAAGCTAGAAACGTATAAAGTTGCTCGAAGTTCTGACAAAATTCTAACTAGATTTACGTCACTTTGTATGGTGAAATTTACGAATATTTCTTGTACAATTTAAAAATCAAGTCGGAAGTTGATCCATGTGTAGCATCAATAGGTTTTCATTGATTGATTTGATGATAAACCGCGTATAACAATTAACTGTATTTAAAATTTGATTTTGCTACAAAAGCTATTAGAAATTCAAAATTTAAGGTCTTAGGACACACAAGTACTTAAATCAGCATAAATATGCCAAGTAAAAAGAAGAAATACAATGCAAGATTTCCACCTGTGAGTATTTTTGTTGGAAACGCATGCTACCTACGAAAGTTTATTGTAACCCACTGTATTTACAACCGTAGGCTCGTATAAAGAAGATAATGCAAACAGACGATGAAGTTGGCAAAGTCGCAGCTCCTGTACCTGTTATAATTTGTATCCTTTAACTCAAATGATCGATGATTTGTCAATATGCAATTTATGAAACCCATGTTTTTACCTTCACATGCATCACAGCTAGAGCGCTAGAGCTCTTTGTAGAATCACTAGTGAAAAATTCTAGTGAAATCACTAAAGCTCGCAATGCCAAAACCTTGACAACTTCACATCTGTAAATATTGACTATAAAAGGAGCAATATTATTACAATTTATGAAAAACTTCCATTTTTTATACAGGAAAACTTGCATTTTAGGCGATAGTCAGTACCAGTTTCTTCACGAGCTAGTAGCTAATGTTCCCGATGTTCAAGGTGAGGATGATGGTACTTTACCGCCATTACCCGTTCAAGAAGGTCAACAAACACAAATAGCGATGAGACATCGTAGTACGAGGTAAGATTAGCATATCCAAAGATTAGCCTAATTACTTACACTTGGCTTTTAAAATTGTAGGGGAAGAAAACCTAAAAATAGGAATGGTGAAAATCACGCAGGGCCAAGTCACTCTACAGCAGAAGAGTCCGAATCCATAGATGACGATGAAGAAGAGGATGAGGACCAAGAAGATTCCGATTGTGCCAGTAGTGAAAATACTTGTGATAATTTAACAAGTATAGATAGGCCTCTCGTTATAAATCATCAGTCTGATACGTATGAAAATTTAAAAAAATTTTAATCCCAGAAAACGTGTAAAAAACTTGTTTTTTCATAGGCCATTTGAAAAAGTGCACAACACACTAAGCAATAACAATGCAGAGGATGATGACTACGATTCTTGAGACAGAACTATATTAGAAACTTTTTACAGATAGCTCAAAAGCCCATCCAACTTGTACAGAATTTTTAAAAAAAACCAACCTCAACAGTTCTTGTACATAAAATTTAAACACCTCCCTCCTCTCCGGAAACTCTTTAACCGCAGACTTTTGTCATTACAAAGTAGACAACTGCCATGCTTTTAAATAATCAAACTCGTAGGTAGGGTCTACAAAGCATCATTCTTACAAAAAAAAATTCTATTTTTTTCCAATGTAACCCCTGAAAGTCAGCTTCGCACGCATGCTTTTAGTTTTACACCAGAAGCTCACATTCAGGGGCTATTTGCAAGAAATAGCCAAATCACCTCTCATGGGCCTTAAAAACGAAACGAAACAAAACATTCCATACGATCGCGTTTGAAAGCCTCATCATTTTTTCCCCAGAAAACCTTCTAAAGGCATTGTACGTCGTTCTTTTAAAAAATACTGTAATATAAGACAAATTTTGTGTTGTCACTTGCGTTGTAATAAAAAAAAACTCTTATACAATTAAATTTGATTATAAATTTAATTTTTTTCTGAGATATTTACAACATTGTTAATCAATATTATTTTATCTTTCTCTTTCCACGGAAACTTTTCCCACCCTTACCAAATTTACCACGCTGACTGTGTTTGCCTTTTTTCTTCCAATCAACATCGCGAACCCATTTATCCCTTGAAAGTTCCCAGTTTAATTGTTTGACATCTAGAGAAAGAAAAAAAAGAGATAAAATAGTTACTTAGAAATTTGATTCTGTCAGCGACAACTCTCATGTAACAATTAACTTACCAGCTTGATCTTTATTAGATAATGCCTGAGAACCAATTGTGTCCAACTTTGAACCAGAGTTTTCTTCAAGTAAATCGGCAAATTCCTCAGCTGCGGCAAACATGTTGCTAGTATCCAATCTAAAGAGGAAGTTTCAGGTTAGTGTAAAGATAAAGATAAATAGGTGATCATAATACTTCGTATGGATTTTGCGTTTCTTTCCAGCTCTTTCTCTCTTCAATGGTTTTCCAGGGATCTTTTTAGAATCAGGTAACTCAAAATCATCGGCACTTCCATCATCCTCTTCACAATTTTCTTCTTCAGACAAGCCATCTTCAAACTTCCCACCAACAAAATCGTCTTCATCTATGCCTATATCCTCCAAATCTTCATCATATTCCTTGAAAGCTTCCTTAAAGTCTTCATCTTCAGCAAAGTCATCTGCGCTAAGTTCGTCATCATCATCCTCGTCTTCATCGTTTGTCTTTTTTCCAGATTTTTGCATATTAGAAGCAAAATCAATATTATCCCAAGAGCCTGGTTCTAATTTATCTAAGAGTTTCTCAAAATCTTCACTAGCAACACTTTCAACATCATCATCTTTATCTTCCTTCCTTTTGCGTTTTCTTTCAGATTGTTTGAGTAAATACTGATACATAAATTTCTCTTCAACAGGTATGTTCTCCTCCTTTTGTTGTAAATAGATGTCGCTTGAAAGAGGCAAAGATCTTGCTCCAGGAGCTGTATAAAATTTACGTCGTCCAAAAACACGCTGATGAAAATCTTCCTTCATTTTCTCATTAGCTTTCTTTGGATTACGGAACACAAAACGGTCGAGAAAATGAATCAGAGTGAAATCTTGTAAAGGGTCCCCGCTGTACCGAATTGATTCCTTCTCAATCAAATTCTTGGCAAACATGGCAACTGATGGATGATAATGATCGAGTAAATGAGTTAGTTCCCAACAAGCTTCATTCTCTGCTCCGCAATACAACGGATTCCAGTATTCAGGATCATATCCCTTCACTTTCTTCAATTTAATTTTTTGGGTCTGTATGTGAACCCACGATGGTTTAGCTTTTTTAGAAACAATTGTGTTGTTCAATTTTTTTTCCATATTATCGTCATCAAGTGGAACATCTTCGTAATGCTCTTCATCATCATCATCATCATCTTCAATTTTATTCACCCTTTCAGTGTGTTCTTGGTTAAATGATAACAAATTTGGTCGCAATTTTAGAGTTTCAGAGATAAGGAATAAAATTCCACACACTAATGATGGAGGCAAATAGTGGCACACTTGCAAAAGTCTTTTATAAAATGCTTTCACCCTTCTTTCAACTGGATCTTTCTTAATAGAACGGAAAAGCAAATTCAGAAACATTGTTTGTCGAGATGAGAAGGCCAAATCAGGATCAAGAGAGGTTTTATACAAGGAAGAGTAAAATCTGTCAGATGGACCATCCGTGGTATCTAATGCCTAAATAAAAATTGAAAAACCAGATGGTTATCGAAAACTTCACATCTCTGAACGAGTCACTTTGATAAATTTACCTGGAAAATTAGCATAAGACACTGAATGCTAGTGTTGTAATTAACCATATGAATAACTTTGAACAACGTATCAAGCTGTTCCATCATTTTGATATTATCTTGTTTAGCAAAAGGAAATGCCCGACTGGTTCCAGTTAAAAGGGCACTCATCATTTTGGAATCCACTTCACCCTTTTTAATGCACACTTTGAAAAAAGCGAAGAACACTTTGATCAAGTGCGCTGCTAATTTAACATCATCGGGACTCAAAATCAACTGATTTAAGAAACAAAGGGCGTAGTACTGAGCTCTAGCCCCAATATTTGGTCTAAAAAGCAAGCGTTCCACTTCTTCGACTACTATCATTTTCATATTAGGATGGCAATCAACAACCTTATTCAGCAAGTGAACCACTTTTCCACAAACACGATTAACAGGATCTCCTATTTTATTCACTAATTTTTGAAGCAGAAACTGAATGAAATTTTTTTTTTTACCAATTAGTGATAGATTAAAAATATTACGGTAGAGATTTCCAATTTACTTGTTCTTGTTCTGGATTGTACATTAACAATTCAGCTAGGACTGAAATGGCCTTTTCCTTGGTTTTTTCTACCTGATCAAAGGTGACAGATTCTAAGGCTTGCAAGAACTGTCGGTATAGATGTTTTAAGCGTTCTTCAAAACACCACAATAATAACTGGCGACTCCTGGTAACTTTATTCCCGCCACTTATTTCATCAAGTTTTGACAGTGCTCTCTATAAATTGGAACCCAATTATTCACGAATTCCACCTAAGAACCAAAAAAACTTTTATACCTTGTCAAATGCCTTTAATTTACGATCTTCAACCAAAAGATTGGAGAGGAATAGATCTCTCAGAGTGTCTGAAACATGAAATATCAGAGACTGAAGTTCAATACTCATTATTTGTTATACATTACCAATAGCTAAAATGCATTCTCTTTTTCCTTTGGTATTGACTAATCCACACAGCATCTCTACACTAGCTAGCGTATGGACAGGTGAGTCTTGTACCAGCATGGTATGAGCAGCCATTTTATCAGCCAATGTTCCAGATTTTAAAACTGTTTGAATCCATTGAAAATCAGACTTTTCTTTTCTTTCTGTTAGAACTGAAACAAAAATTCTTTATAGCGTTGTCAAGTAAAACGTTTTTGGGAAATCTATCTTACACAATTTATAGTTGGTAATATCGTCATCAAGTAACTTTACAGCTTGTTTGCGTAAATTTTCAACCTCCCCCAATGATATTTTTTCAAATGATGATGGATCCATATGAACCTGATAAATATATTTTATAGCATAAATTTCATTATATTTTATAATTTCGGTAAACGCCAAAGTTTTCATACTGATTTTTCATGCCAAATGGTGCCTGGTTTGACAAGCAAAGCTTTGGATTTCGCAACATTTGCTTCACCATCCTCATTTTGATTATGTCTCCATTTAGGTCTTCTACTAATTTTCCTACCAAAACCTTTCTCTAAGTTTTCGTTCGATTTAAATTTGTTTTCACCTTTCATATTGAGATTATTTAGTTTTCATCATTCATACCAACAGCTGAAAGCCCACACGTGCACGATGGTGATACCCGATTTGAAGCAGACGACCCTACCGAAACGAGTCTGCTACAGTTTAACAAATTAAAAAGTCATAAGCAGCCTTGGAAATAAGCTTTTTTTTTACTGGTCCTTATGACCAGTGACCCCTTAGATGATTAATTATTAAACTGGTCTCATGTAAAATGTCCAATGTCATTTTATAAGCCTAAAGAACCTATACTATATGGTTAGAAGTTAGATTATGTTGGTAACATTAATTTTACACGTATTCAAATAGTTAACTTTATTTTATTAGTATCACAATATAGTGATATAGTACTATCTCACCTAAGACTACTGCCATAGCCTAGAAGGCCCTCGTAATTTACCGGATTCTCTCTCTCTACTCTAGGCCCCGTAGCTCCAGAGTCCCCGGTCCGTTACCGGGTAGCCTACCGTTCTCGGGGGAAATTGAACTAGAGGATTGAGGGTTTGAGGGCAGAGGGAGTTCGTCAGTTTCGACTCGTTCGTGGGATGCGAGCGAGGGACTCTGCATAAAGTCTTGACGTGCGGCCGTGGAGGTAGTCCGTGGAGTCGCGGTACATAGAAATCTGGTTTATAGGGAAATCAAAAATAATAGAAACCTTGAATTAATAAACTGGTCATCTCGTATTATTTTATATTATTTCGAATTATTAAACTGGTCACCTTCTTTTTTTTGTTATTATTTCGAATTATTAAACTGGTCACCTTATATTTTTTGTTATTATTTCGAATTAATAAACTGGACACCGTGACCAGTGACCCCCCAAATTTTGAATAAATAAACTGGTCTGAGCAATTAATAAGCTGGTCTTTGACCACTTGACCACCGTTATTTCCAAGACTGGTCATAACTTCATAAGAACGTTTTTTCTTAAATTATCTTATCAAATTCAAGTTATAGGCAAACGATGCCAAATTTATATTAAAATGTAAGTATCATTCTTTGTAAAGTCATATTTAAGAATAACGACGAGGAAAAGCTAATAGCGTCTGCTTAGCGATATTTTTGGGAAAGGCTCATTTCCCCAACTTGCCATATCCCCAACCACAAATACTCCATTTTCCCAACTGTTCATATCTCCAACGGTTCATTTCGCCAACTAGTTTTTTTTTACGGAGTTGGTGAAATGAACAGTTGGGGAAATGAATAGGTCATTTTACCAACCGTTCGTTTCTCCAAATACTAGATAGGGTTGGCGAAATGAACAGTTGGGGAATGTCCTAAACTATGCAAGTAGCTAGGAAACTTGCCGTGACCACTGAGAACTTGCGTTGAGAAGTGATTATGGTTGATCGCATTGTCACCCACCCTAGGAATAAAATTCCTCGTAACATTGCCTTTATTGCTGTCGCTTCAACTACTCTGCCAATGCCTCTTTGTAATGCCCCTCAAAATATTTATAATGCTACAATTATCGGGTTTTATAGAATGGACCACCTGATTTATTAATGCACTATTAGCCAGAGCATCCGCTCTCTCGTTACCTAGAATACCACTGTGTGCTTTAACCCAGTTAAGGGTGATTCTAGCGCCATGATTATTAATCAACTCCCTAATGTTAGCACACATTCCATTAAGGTTGGAAGGATTTCCAATGGCTCGTAGAGAAGATAAACTATCACTAAAGATAGATACCTCTTCATCGTGGGGTTGCTCCCCAGCGAACCACTTAATGCTCTACAATATGGAGTAAAGCTCAATATAATAAATACTAGGATTATAACTCATGTCTAGACGAAATGTCTTTGACACGAGTTCCAATCCGTTTAAGAAGACCACAAATGCCGCAGAAGCGGCATTCTCCGATAGCGAAACATCGGAGAAGATCCCTAAACCTGCATTAGTGGGAAGAGCGTCTCCACTTGAAATCTCTACACGAGAGGCTGGGTGCCTTGCCCAAGGGTCGCCCGGATAAAGAAAATTTCTACCTGTTACATTGTAATCACAGTGTTTAGCGCACATCTGTTGGTAAAACGACCTAAAGATGGTTGCTTCCTCACTTACAACGCTTTCTATCGGGGTTAAGTTGGTAATTACCAATAACGCATCGGTAGATAACGTACGATAAGCACAGCAGACTCGAAGAGCCGATACCCGTTGGTTTGACCTGAGCTTTCGAACCATTAAAGAGTTCTGAATCTCGCGCCAGCACCGTATAGGTGACAATACGCTCAATGCAACCTTTATATACCACTCTCAATGCCCTATAATCCAGACCCGACTCGATCTTTGCAAAGCAAGCAATGGATTGGACGAGACGAGTAACCTTATTCTTAACCTCCTCTAGTGAGGCAAGAAACACAACGTTTGATCCAAGGCAACGCCCAAAACCTTAACGGTTTTGACATTAAGGATTCTCTCATTACTAAGAGAAAAAATAGGAAGCCGATTCATCACCTTTGTTTTTGCAAAGGTGATTACAACGGACTTCCTAGTGCAGAATTTCAATTTATAAATTGAACTCCACTTATTGAGAGTATCCAGAACTTTGTTACCGAGGACCTCAAGGCCACGCCTCGAAGAACTCCAGACCATCGCCTGTAGGTCATCTGCAAAGGCCTGAATAGCACTCGCAGCCGGGTAAACCCGACTAAGATCGAGCGCCATCCATGACTAAATTGAAAAGTAAAGGTCCGCTACAAGAACCCTGCGGACACCCCTTGGTAAGTGACTTGCTAAGAACACTACCGCCTACATCAATCGAAGCAATTCTGTTGCTAAGAAAACTTTTGTATAAGTAATACAAGTTTCTTGGACAAGCAACTTGCTGGAGTCTTGAAAGGACCCCCGGAACCCAGACATTGTCATAGGCCCCCTCTATGTCAAGGGAGATTAGACTAGTGTGTATATCACTCTCTTTGTTATGCTTGACACCTTCGACGAAGTTATAAAGAGCATGCGTCGTAGAGCGGCCATGCTGGAGCCCATATTGGGCTGAATTCATGAGACCTCTCTTATGAAGAGAGTAGTACAGTCTTCTTGACAAGAGTTTGTCAAGAACCTTACCCACTACTGACAATAGAGAGATCGGACGGTATGATCGAGCATTCCACCTAACTCTCCCTTCCTTATAAATCAATGCAATCCTTGCAACTTTCCTAAGTTTTGGAAAGTGACCAAGACTCAAACATGCATTGTAGAGTCGCACGAAAACCAAAGGACAGACCAAGAACATAATCTTAAAAAATTCGATAGTAATGCGATCGAAACCCAGAGCTTTGCCCCTTTTGAAGGAATCAATGACATTTAGTACTTCATCTTCTTTAAACTCTACATCGTCCGACTTGACGTAAGGAGCTTCGACTGACTCTCTGATTTCCTTGGGTACTTCAAGGTCATCTTCCTGCGGGTCGTCTAAAAAAGAGAATTAAGAATAGTTTCATATGTTTCGGTAAGTCCCTCTCTCAGCGTGCCATCCTCTCGTTCCACACAGGAGACACCCGTGGCGGAAGTAATCCGACCACCCGTTGGGGGATTGGTGGTCGTCCTCACACGGCCATCCTCAAATTCTGCCTCCCAGACACTTGGGATTACAGGAGTGAGCATAGAAATCGGATAACAAACGTGCTGAAGAAAATCGTATAATTTTTAATTTGGGTACTGGGTTTCCCTCCGGTTTGAATGATAAGTTGATTTTTAGGTAGTTCGTTTTTCCTGTGGTGTTTCGCGTGCAGTCATCCCGGTGGCGTGTTTTTCCGCTAGCGTTCGACATTTTTACGTTTTCGTCTCTTTCGATCGGCAGTGGTTTTTGGTAGCTGGTTTGGAGTTTTGTTTGCAAGCATTTGATGTTTTTTGCCTCCCCCTTTTTGGTATTTGCCTTCCCCCTTCAGTTTTCCCTCGTTCCCTTTTTTCATCAAACTTATTGTGAACATCCTCCTTTTTGACAGTCTTTTTTTGTGTGTCGCGTGGTCGTTTTCGCGTTTTTCTTGTCTCGTTTTTTATTTTTAATATTCCGTTAGTCTTAACTTGTAACTTCACCTTGAAGGCCTATCGGCCGAAGTACCGCGTATTGATTCAAATAAATAAATAAATAAATAAATATATTTTAATTTCCCCAAACGTTGTTGGTCTTTTTTACCTATTCGACGTTGTTCAATGTTATATTTAGACTGACGGTGGTTTTTGTTTTCTTGCATTTGCTATAATTTATCCCATTTAGTAAGCCGAAGCATCGTAATAGTAACTCTAACCACCGCTCTGCCAGCTAAATCTATTGCCTGGTGTCACCTAAATCAATCTAAAAAACGACACGCTTCCCAGTCAGTTATCTCTGGACATGTTGCCTCTTATCGTAAGGCTCGCAACGGCCACACTAACCACTCGCGTAATTTGAGGATCGGAAAATCTGAGGCATCTCTTTCCAGTCTCACGTCTGGCTAGCCCGTGTTTTCAAAACGCCGGCAGCACCGTCGATATTAAGAGAGTCTCTAAACGTGGGACGTCTTGTTTCTATTCCCTCAAGGACAAATTTGGCGGTGTTTCCTCCATGTTTTATCCTTGACGGAATCTAAAGATGAATTCTCTATCGCGCATGGCCCACCGACGGCGCTGCCATTTTTCGTCCCTCACCTCATATCCTTCTAACATATAGGATCTTTGGCTATACAACCTCAGCCCTTTGTCCCGTCTCCATCTTGTACTTCCCCTCTCTCTACTTTTGACAATTTTACCTGTACGCCAAATTATTTTACTACTCAATAAAATTGAAAAATTGAAATTAAAAATTGAAAATTGAAAAATTGAAATTGAAAATTGAAAATTGAAATTGATATTAGTCGTCTTCTCAGGAAGCTAAAAATTGACAAGTCTCCGGGTTCCGACGGTATTCACTCACTCTTATTACGCAATTGCGCCCCTTCCCTTGTTTTTCCCCTTTACCTTCTTATTTCGTTCTCCTTCTCGAATTGTTCGTTGCCTCCTTCTTGGAAAGAGGCAAATGTCACTCCAATTCACAAAAAGGGTCCCCGCGATCTTCATCTAACTTTCGCCCCATTTGCGTTTAAAACCATGTTCTTAAATTGTCTGAAACCTTGGCTTTTGAACAGCTGCTTAGCTTCCTCTCTTCCCCAAAATGTTTCAATAATGCCCAACATGGCTTTCTACCTAAACGATCCTGTCTCTTTAACCTCCTGTCTGCTTCTAACCGTTGGTCAAGTTGGCTTGATCAGGGCTTCGCCGTTGACGTAATTCTTCTGGATTTTAGAAAGGCGTTCGACTCCCTCCCCCACGCCGCTATTCTTTCCGCCCTTCAAGACGCCGGTGTTTGTGGTGATGCGCTTGCTTGGCTCGCGGATGACCTTTCTTCTCGTAAACAGCGTGTTGTGACTCACGGTGAAGTCTCTGATCGGGCTGATGTCCATTGTGGTGTCCCCCAGCCCCAGGGTTCTGTCCTTGGTCCCCTTCTGTTTAACGTCTTAATTAACTCCCTCCCTGATGTTGTTCGTGATGCGCTCATTGAGCTCTTTGCGGATGACACTAAATTATTTCATTGTATCAAATCCTCTCCTGACTCTCTGCGTCTTCAATCTAACCTTAACCATAGACTAAGAAAGGTTTCTTAGTCTATGCCTTAACGCTGTTGTTCTCTGGGCTGACTCGAAGGGGTTATCTTTTAACACCGACAAATGCCCCGTCTTACACTTAGGAAGGAATAACCCCAATCACATATATTTTATTAGGGATGCCCCAATTAACACCACTCTCTCTGAGCGCGATTTAGGCATTATTGTGGATCCTTCTCTAAAATTCTCGATTCACGCTAACAAAATTTCTAAGAAAATTCGCTCTATTACTGGTGTTGTCCGTCGCAATATTTTCTTCCGCTCTCCTAGGCTAATTCGTACCCTATATAATTCCCTTATTCTCCCCCCACTTGGATTTCTGTTCCCCAATCTGGTGCCCTCGTCTCCAATCGGATATCCTTGCTCTCCAAAAAGCTCAAAATGCCTTCGCTAAGCTTCCCCACAAAATTTCGTCTCTCCCTGCCGCCTCTCGCTCGCAGTACCTTCGCATCGATCCTGTACATCTTCGACACCGTGTTAATGATCTCTGTTTGCTTCACGATTTTTTTTATAATAACTTAAATCTAAATTTGGACGATTTCTTCTCTCTTAGTTCCTCCCAAACTCGGGGCCATTCACTCAAACTCTCCAAGCCCCGAGTTCGTACCGCTCAGCGTCTTAATCATTTTTCCTGTAGTGTGATTAATGATTGGAATTCCCTTCCCCAAGAGATTGTTTCTATCCCCAATCGCCACACGTTTCGCCGCCATGTCTCTGCCTTTTTTAGTTTTACACGAGCCTAGTATAGGCTAGAGTAAAACTCCCGTAGCCGCTACAGTCCCCGCCGCCGCCGCCGCCGTTCGCAAGCACGCCGTTTTCTAACGCCACGGTAGGATTCTCACCGTCCGCAATAACGTCGTTCTCTTACGCCACGGTAGAATCCTCCTACGCTCGCGTTTTAAACCAGAGAGGGAAAGGCCGTAGAAAGCTAGCCATATTCGCCTATAGTTAAACCAGATCTTCGTCTCTAAAATTCACGCGCGTTCGACAACCAACAACCTAGCAAGTCGTTCAATCGGGTTTCGGCGATCATCTGGCGTTTCCGTCTCTGGCGTTTTGGCGTTTTCGTTCGCACACGGTTTCCGCAACAGCGCTTGCCTCTCGCTTCCATTCGGGGGGGGGGGGGGGTAAGATATGGCGTCTCTCCCACCGAGCGCTCCTTTCTATTGTTGGCCAAGCTTGGTAAAAGTTGGCGACTCTTCGGTGCCCAGCCATTCTGTGGAATTTGGGAACTATCACCTTCCCAGAGCCCCAAGGTGTAAAGGGAGGGGAGGGGGCGCCATGGGTTTTCGTAAGTGCATCTCTAAACGTGATGAAATCGCTTCTGATTGTTTTTTAACCCTTTAGCCCAACCACTATGGGTAATTTTTGAAATTGTCACCCCTATATTTCCCACAACCATATTTCGACCGGTTCCCATATTTCCCGCAAAAATATTTCGAGCGGTTTTTCTCGACCGTTTATTTTATCTGTCCATGTTTCCGTTACCGGTTATACTACTATTCGTTGTGTTCGTAAAGCTTGGCTCGTGTGAAACTATTATTTGGGACTGCCGGGCCCACTTGTTTAGTCTTACACGAGCCGTATAGGCTCTTAGTAAGACTCCTGGTCTCGCTCCGTTGTCCGGCGTCCGCCGCCGCCGCCGTAGGCATGACACGGCACGGTAGAAATCATACTAAACTTAGAAGAATCCTCGCACGCGATTGCGAATAACAGCCACGCGAGGAAATCAGCCTCTAGAAGTAACAATCAAAAGCTAGAAGAATCTTCCTACAACTCTTAGAGAAAGAGACACGGGAGAGTCACGTGACACACAAGAGAGGACGCAGGAATCGTCACTACGTCTAGACTGGCGCTGGGGTAGAGCTGTACCGCGAAATGGCTGGGGAGAGGACGCGGGAATCGTCACTACGTTTAGACTGGCGCTGGGGAATAATAGTTTAATAAATATATGTACACTCAAATAAATCGTCGTGCTTATTTATTTTTGGCTTAGTTTAACTCACAAACTCTATACAGTAAGCTCGTGTAAGACTATTATTTGGGTCACGTATGCTGAGCTCCGGCCCTGTGTAAGAGCCGTCATGTTATAAAAGGGTGTGTAACTACGGCAACTAATAAACGTGTAAACCTGTAAACAAACCGGTTTGAACAACCAAGGCTTGGGAGCTAATAGGAACTACAATATAGTGTCAAGTTGTTGTTAATGTAATTAATTTGCAAATTAATAAAGTTCTCGGAGACTCACGTTCTAAAATAAATTTGCATTGCCAAATAAAAGAAGCAGGTTTATTGGAAAAAATAGTTGAAATTCAGGTTGAGCTTTTCTGGCGCATCTATAAGGTTGGAGTCTGCAGATTCTTTTGAGCCTAGGCCTAACTCTTCTAAGCTTGGTATGTTTTTTAATAACGCTGGTGGAATATCCCACTTCGACTTATTGGTAATTTTTCCCAACCTTTTATTTTTCTAAATAACTCACTATTTAACTTCATCCGCACAAACCGAGCGAGTTTATAAATTTCAATAAAGCTACATTGGACTGACTAAAATTCCGACACCGAAAATTCCTTCTCAATTTAAAGGTTTTCCATTGGCTTAAATACATATGTTGGTAGCCAGTAGTGTGACTCCCAAAATTACTAGGATGAATAAAAAGGTTAAAATCTAACGTATTCCACCTATTTACTGGTTCGTGGTGAAACAAACCGTTTAGGAAGATATTTGAATGGAATAAATGTACAGTGGCATACTTATGAGTAATTATGTTACATATGATATAAGTATTATCGAAGTTTTTAAATACGAATTTTACTTTCCTGAGTCCGGCGGCGACTAAAGTAGTAATAACCGTAGATAAATGTTGGTCGAAGTTTTAGCCGATCGTGCAGGGGCGTACGAACCAGGGGGGGGGGGGGGCAGGAGGGCAATGCCCCTCCCTAGAATTTTGCTGGGAGGGGCAGCTAGTGTTATTGCCCCCTCCAACTTTTTGGTCGGTGGAAATCTTCAAAAGGCTGAAATTCTCATTTTAAAAGCATATAAAGCTTATAGAACCTCAACTCTGTTTAGATTTCAGTCTTTTCCCGTCAATTTTCGCAGTAGTAAAAAGTAAACATGCATTCGTAGAAGCTACACCATTGAGTTGGGAATATTAATCTAGAGGTCCAATCAAAACGTCGGATTTCAGTATTTCGCGAAACAAGTTATTAAAAAATAAGAATACTGTGTCTGCTCCCAAATGACGAGAAAACTTTATCATTCTACCCGTGGCGCCGCGCCGTCTATCTCTCAATGGTTCGTTCAAATAAGACAAGTTTTCCGGCTAAAAGATTTTTTTTTCAAAAATAATGGATGGCGCCACGGGTCATATGATAACGTTTTCTCGTCAGTTTAGAGGAGACGGCACATTCGTAATTTTCAAAAACTTGTTTCGCGGGGAGCAGATTTGATTGGATCTCTAGATCAAAACCATTCTCCAGACCCCTTTTCGTTTCACTTGGCCCCCTCCAACTTCTAGAACTTTCCTACGCCCCTGCGATCGTGTTCAGTTTTTGGATTAACGGAAACGGATTATACCAAAAGTGTGTCAGAACGGTATAGTAGTTAATGAGAGTTTGTCGCAAAGTAAAAAAGGGAAACGATGGGGGGTTGGAAAGGGTATGACTCTTTACCTACGTAGGTAGAAGTTACTATAGCATCCACTCTTAATCCCACTGTTGTGTGCTAAGTGGGGATTGGTCGTCCCATTGCTGCACCTTCGGCTGGGTTGAGTGGCTTGCATCGACGGTGCGACAATCAGGGCCGCCGAAAGCGGGCCCGGGCCCCGGTAAAATATAATTTCCGGGCCCCAAAGAGAGCCTTTGCTATTGGAGATAGCAGGAATCCATAACGCTACTTGGAATGAATAACGGTTTCGATTCCCCGCCGTTGTGGCGGAACATAGTACGCGGAGCTTATAAGCCTTTGTTTGTCACTGAATTTGACGTCATTTAAGGCGGTATAAGCGTTCTAGCCCCTCCCACAATGTTCCGCCACAAAATACCACAGGGGATATGGGGAGATACTCATTCCAAGTAGCGTTATGGATTCCTGGAGATAGCTATACTCTTTCTGAGATAAATGAGGGTTAAGTTTACCTCTATTGTTCAAACCCGGGCCCCCTAGCCATTCACGGGCCCCGGTAATATGTACCGGCTTCCCCCCTCTCTTGTCGGGCCTGGCGACAATCAGTAGTAGGGCACCACTACCCATGCTGGTTTTGACACGTGTCCGGGCTGTGGATGATAGACCTCCGGTGGTATGGTCTCTGTTACTAGGTATACCGGGCTATAAATTCTGACACACTGTCAACTGCGGTCACTGTATAGAACCCCTCTTATAAATATATCAAGGTTGTTCAAAAGGAAATAACGGAATGTGATATTAACAAATTATAATTTATAACGTGTACAATTTTCACAACAGTACTACCATATGTAACATAATTACTCATAAGTATGCCACTGTACATTTATTCCATTCAAAAATCTTCCTAAACGGTTTGTTTCACCACGAACCAGTAAATAGGTGGAATACGTTAGATTTTAACCTTTTTATTCATCCTAGTAATTTTGGGAGTCACACTACTGGCTACCAACATATGTATTTAAGCCAATGGAAAACCTTTAAATTGAGAAGGAATTTTCGGTGTCGGAATTTTAGTAGCTTTATTGAAATTTATAAACTCGCTCGGTTTGTGCGGATGAAGTTAAATTATGAGTAATTTAGAAAAATAAAAGGTTGGGGAAAATGTAGATGCGCCAGAAAAGCTGAACCTGAATTTCAACTATTTTTTCCAATAAACTTGCTTCTTTTATTTGACAATGCAAATTTATTTTAGAACGTGAGTCTCCGAGAAATTCATTAATTTGCAAATTAATTACATTCACAGAACTTGACACTATATTGTAGTTCATTTTAGCTCCTAAGCCTTGGTTGTTCAAACCGGTTTTTTACTAAAATAATGGCCGTCGGTTTATCAGACGTAGAGCTAATTATACGACGGCATTATCGGCATTTGAGATTCGATGACGTCAAAAATGACATCAAATATGACGTCAAATATTACGTAGGGTACGGATGACGCAATATCTGTGAAACAAACCGTTAGTGAAGAAATAGAGCTAGTGGCATACTTATGAGTAATTATGTAACATATGGTACTATGAATATTTTGGGATTATTTTCCGAATAGATCTCATTAGAACAAGTATAGGTCACATTCGTGGTGGACTGACGTTATTAGACATACTGGGAATAATGGCGAGGGTGGAGCTGAATTCTTGGCAACGGACGCTGATAGTCAAGTTGGGAACATTGGAGCCTATGACTTGACCTTCTATTCGCAAGTTTGAAAAGAGTTCAGGTCGCATTCGTTGTGGATTGGTGCACATGTTGCTGAGCAAACTGGGAAAATTAGTGAAGGTTCGTTACGTGAAGATTGGCCATAGCATTTTTGAGAGCAACTTTAGTTCCTGAAAATACGCTTGACTGGGCTGAAGACGTTTTTGTTATCCGGCTTGCCAACGATTCAGTAGTAAGAGGCTGCTGAAGGCCTCTTCTTGGATGCAATTTGACTGCTTAACACTTTAGATCCAGAAAACTTGGTGATTTGGCTTTAGGAATGCGTCTAGAAACCACTTTGGTCTAGTTCTTTGACGCAATCTGGATAACAACAGTTTTTTTGAAGGAAGATGAACTTTTCTTGGTCGTGGGAGCTTTCGCAATTCGAATGCTTAACACTTTAGATCCAGAAAAACTTGGTGATTTGGCTTTAGGAATGCGTCTAGAAACCACTTTGGTCGAGTTCTTTGACGCAATCTGGATAACAACAGTTTTTTTTAACGGTAGATGAACTTTTCTTGGTCGTGGGAGCTTTCGCAATTCGATGCTTAACACTTTAGATCCAGAAAAACTTGGTGATTTGGCTTTAGGAATGCGTAAAGAAACCACTTTGGTCGAGTTCTTTGACGCAATCTGGATAACAACAGTTTTTTTGACGGTAGATGAACTTTTCTTGGTCGTGGGAGCTTTCGCAATTCGACTGCTTAACACTTTAGATCCAGAAAAACTTGGTGATTTGGCTTTAGGAATGCGTCTAGAAACCACTTTGGTCGAGTTCTTTGACGCAATCTGGATAACAACAGTTTTTTTGACGGTAGATGAACTTTTCTTGGTCGTGGGAGCTTTCGCAATTCGAATGCTTAACACTTTAGATCCAGAAAAACTTGGTGATTTGGCTTTAGGAATGCGTCTAGAAACCACTTTGGTCGAGTTCTTTGACGCAATCTGGATAACAACAGTTTTTTTGAAGGAAGATGAACTTTTCTTGGTCGTGGGAGCTTTCGCAATTCGAATGCTTAACACTTTAGATCCAGAAAAACTTGGTGATTTGGCTTTAGGAATGCGTCTAGAAACCACTTTGGTCGAGTTCTTTGACGCAATCTGGATAACAACAGTTTTTTTGACGGTAGATGAACTTTTCTTGGTCGTGGGAGCTTTCGCAAATCGATGCTTAACACTTTAGATCCAGAAAAACTTGGTGATTTGGCTTTAGGAATGCGTCTAGAAACCACTTTGGTCGAGTTCTTTGACGCAATCTGGATAACAACAGTTTTTTTGAAGGAAGATGAACTTTTCTTGGTCGTGGGAGCTTTCGCAATTCGAATGCTTAACACTTTAGATCCAGAAAAACTTGGTGATTTGGCTTTAGGAATGCGTCTAGAAACGACTTTGGTCGAGTTCTTTGACGCAATCTGGATAACAACAGTTTTTTTGAAGGAAGATGAACTTTTCTTGGTCGTGGGAGCTTTCGCAATTCGAATGCTTAACACTTTAGATCCAGAAAAACTTGGTGATTTGGCTTTAGGAATGCGTCTAGAAACGACTTTGGTCGAGTTCTTTGACGCAATCTGGATAACAACAGTTTTTTTGAAGGAAGATGAACTTTTCTTGGTCGTGGGAGCTTTCGCAATTCGAATGCTTAACACTTTAGATCCAGAAAAACTTGGTGATTTGGCTTTAGGAATGCGTCTAGAAACCACTTTGGTCGAGTTCTTTGACGCAATCTGGATAACAACAGTTTTTTTGAAGGAAGATGAACTTTTCTTGGTCGTGGGAGCTTTCGCAATTCGAATGCTTAACACTTTAGATCCAGAAAAACTTGGTGATTTGGCTTTAGGAATGCGTCTAGAAACGACTTTGGTCGAGTTCTTTGACGCAATCTGGATAACAACAGTTTTTTTGAAGGAAGATGAACTTTTCTTGGTCGTGGGAGCTTTCGCAATTCGACTGCTTAACACTTTAGATCCAGAAAAACTTGGTGATTTGGCTTTAGGAATGCGTCTAGAAACCACTTTGGTCGAGTTCTTTGACGCAATCTGGATAACAACAGTTTTTTTGAGAGAAGATGAACTTTTCTTGGTCGTGGGAGCTTTCGCAATTCGAATGCTTAACACTTTAGATCCAGAAAAACTTGGTGATTTGGCTTTAGGAATGCGTCTAGAAACCACTTTGGTCGAGTTCTTTGACGCAATCTGGATAACAACAGTTTTTTTGACGGTAGATGAACTTTTCTTGGTCGTGGGAGCTTTCGCAAATCGATGCTTAACACTTTAGATCCAGAAAAACTTGGTGATTTGGCTTTAGGAATGCGTCTAGAAACCACTTTGGTCGAGTTCTTTGACGCAATCTGGATAACAACAGTTTTTTTGAAGGAAGATGAACTTTTCTTGGTCGTGGGAGCTTTCGCAATTCGAATGCTTAACACTTTAGATCCAGAAAAACTTGGTGATTTGGCTTTAGGAATGCGTCTAGAAACGACTTTGGTCGAGTTCTTTGACGCAATCTGGATAACAACAGTTTTTTTGAAGGAAGATGAACTTTTCTTGGTCGTGGGAGCTTTCGCAATTCGAATGCTTAACACTTTAGATCCAGAAAAACTTGGTGATTTGGCTTTAGGAATGCGTCTAGAAACGACTTTGGTCGAGTTCTTTGACGCAATCTGGATAACAACAGTTTTTTTGAAGGAAGATGAACTTTTCTTGGTCGTGGGAGCTTTCGCAATTCGAATGCTTAACACTTTAGATCCAGAAAAACTTGGTGATTTGGCTTTAGGAATGCGTCTAGAAACCACTTTGGTCGAGTTCTTTGACGCAATCTGGATAACAACAGTTTTTTTGAAGGAAGATGAACTTTTCTTGGTCGTGGGAGCTTTCGCAATTCGAATGCTTAACACTTTAAATCCAGAAAAACTTGGTGATTTGGCTTTAGGAATGCGTCTAGAAACCACTTTGGTCGAGTTCTTTGACGCAATCTGGATAACAACAGTTTTTTTGAAGGAAGATGAACTTTTCTTGGTCGTGGGAGCTTTCGCAATTCGAATGCTTAACACTTTAAATCCAGAAAAACTTGGTGATTTGGCTTTAGGAATGCGTCTAGAAACCACTTTGGTCGAGTTCTTTGACGCAATCTGGATAACAACAGTTTTTTTGAAGGAAGATGAACTTTTCTTGGTCGTGGGAGCTTTCGCAATTCGAATGCTTAACACTTTAAATCCAGAAAAACTTGGTGATTTGGCTTTAGGAATGCGTAAAGAAACCACTTTGGTCGAGTTCTTTGACGCAATCTGGATAACAACAGTTTTTTTGACGGTAGATGAACTTTTCTTGGTCGTGGGAGCTTTCGCAATTCGACTGCTTAACACTTTAGATCCAGAAAAACTTGGTGATTTGGCTTTAGGAATGCGTCTAGAAACCACTTTGGTCAGAAGCTGAACCAACAGTAACTCTTGGGGAGAGGCAATGTTTGAGGCTGTTGCTGTCGGGGGTGTCGCTGGTGATGGTAAGTTCACCGCGAAATGTATGTTTATCCTCAACGGTACTTGATAGGTATCTCATTGAGACGTAGTTCACATTGCAATTCTTTTCCTCTATCTAATCATGCCAGTGCCTTAATTCGACCTCAGTTGCAAAACTTGCAATTAATTTTGACAATCGGGGGCTAGAAAGTTGGGCCTTGGTGAGGGTAAAATAAATTATCCTGGTCTCGTAAGGGTTTTTGAAGTTGGGGGTAGGAAAAAAGGGGGTACATTTCATGACGGCATGGCTGGGGTGGGTGCATTGGCCGACTCCTCATATGTTCGAATGCCCATTTGGCCGACTACTCTTTTCGCCGAAATTCTGGTCGGCCAAATGAGCAGCCCATTTGACCGACTGCTCATTTGGCCGACTGTTTGTTTGGCCGACTCCTCATTTGACCGACTACTGGCTAAATGAACGGCTCATTTGCCTTGTCACGCCACCTTTTCTATAAGATTCGGACAGCTAGATTTGTTTCGAGAACCACGGAAGCGAACGAGAATCACAGAAGCGAACGAGAAACATGGAAGCGAACGACAATCACGGAATATTAAAGAATCATGGCGGAATAGTCTAATCTATATCTACTGGATTACGTGCAATATTACTGTTTCTGCTACAGCTAAAACTTTCAACTTCAAATGGTGGAAATGATACTAGGATAATAAAGCAAGGTACACCAAAATAAATAACATAGTTTGGACTTAACTTTTTTTTTACTTCGATATTTTTCTAGGGACACAATGCTATTTTTAAGGGGGCACTCTCAGATTTTTTAGAGGGGGTAAAAATTATTTTTGTAGTGCCCCCTCACTGGTTACGGCCTGAAAATGGCCACACAGTTGATTACGACAACTCTTTTTTTATGTTCTTTGGTTTAAACAAGGAACTCTTTTAAACCGCATTTACAGCAAACGATCGAATGTTCATCTTCACATGTGGCAAGCTTTTAATAACGAAAATCCAATTGTTAAATGCTATTTAATGGCTTCAAAAGTCGCTGGATGACTTGGGCCTAAGGTGGTGCCTTGAGTATTAGCCTAGCTGATTATTGTTATTATACTTATTATTAAATAAATGAGAAAAAATAGTCAAATACTGACGACCTCTCCACCGGTCGCCATCTAAAGCTGCTACGGCAAAAAAAATAACCTTTCACCTTCCTTCTTACTCCAACTCGTTTTTTTCGTCAAGATAGAATTGGAGTAAAATGACGTCATAGGACTACACTTCATAACCTGCTAAAAAATCCCAGAACAGCAAGTGTTGTCGATACTGTCCAGATAATCGCGTCTGTCTCCGCATTTTTTATGTCCCGGTAAATCCGGGGAACTGAGGTCAAACGTAGCTGACCCAATCGCTGACCAACCGATCCAAAAATTCACAAGTTGTGACGATAGAGATTTACAATTATTTATGATTCACAACGCACGCTACTAAGGAAATGGTTTTATGGCTTATTTTTATGGCTAGGCGTTCGGTAATTGTCCATCGTGACGTCAGAGGATGTTATACGGTCTATTTTTCCCCGATTGCGATTTCTGCGATGTCCATCGTGACGTCAGAGGATGTTATACGGTCTATTTTTCCCCGATCTGGATTTCTGCGATGTCCATCGTGACGTCAGAGGATGTTATACGGTCTATTTTTCCCCGATTGCGATTTCTGCGATGTCCATCGTGACGTCAGAGGATGTTATACGGTCTATTTTTCCCCGATTGCGATTTCTGCGATGTCCATCGTGACGTCAGAGGATGTTATACGGTCTATTTTTCCCCGATCTGGATTTCTGCGATGTCCATCGTGACGTCAGAGGATGTTATACGGTCTATTTTTCCCCGATTGCGATTTCTGCGATGTCCATCGTGACGTCAGAGGATGTTATACGGTCTATTTTTCCCCGATCTGGATTTCTGCGATGTCCATCGTGACGTCAGAGGATGTTATCAGGTCTATTTTTTCCCGATCTGGATTTCTGCGATGTCCATCGTGACGTCAGAGGATGTTATACGGTCTATTTTTCCCCGATCTGGATTTCTGCGATGTCCATCGTGACGTCAGAGGATGTTATACGGTCTATTTTTTCCCGATTGGGATTTCTGCGATGTCCATCGTGACGTCAGAGGATGTTATCAGGTCTATTTTTTCCCGATCTGGATTTCTGCGATGTCCATCGTGACGTCAGAGGATGTTATACGGTCTATTTTTCCCCGATCTGGATTTCTGCGATGTCCATCGTGACGTCAGAGGATGTTATACGGTCTATTTTTCCCCGATTGCGATTTCTGCGATGTCCATCGTGACGTCAGAGGATGTTATACGGTCTATTTTTTCCCGATTGGGATTTCTGCGATGTCCATCGTGACGTCAGAGGATGTTATACGGTCTATTTTTCCCCGATTGCGATTTCTGCGATGTCCATCGTGACGTCAGAGGATGTTATACGGTCTATTTTTCCCCGATTGCGATTTCTGCGATGTCCATCGTGACGTCAGAGGATGTTATACGGTCTATTTTTCCCCGATCTGGATTTCTGCGATGTCCATCGTGACGTCAGAGGATGTTATACGGTCTATTTTTCCCCGATTGCGATTTCTGCGATGTCCATCGTGACGTCAGAGGATGTTATACGGTCTATTTTTCCCCGATTGCGATTTCTGCGATGTCAATCGTGACGTCAGAGGATGTTATACGGTCTATTTTTTCCCGATTGGGATTTCTGCGATGTCCATCGTGACGTCAGAGGATGTTATACGGTCTATTTTTCCCCGATTGCGATTTCTGCGATGTCCATCGTGACGTCAGAGGATGTTATACGGTCTATTTTTTCCCGATTGGGATTTCTGCGATGTCCATCGTGACGTCAGAGGATGTTATACGGTCTATTTTTCCCCGATTGCGATTTCTGCGATGTCCATCGTGACGTCAGAGGATGTTATACGGTCTATTTTTCCCCGATTGCGATTTCTGCGATGTCCATCGTGACGTCAGAGGATGTTATACGGTCTATTTTTTCCCGATTGGGATTTCTGCGATGTCCATCGTGACGTCAGAGAATGTTATACGGTCTATTTTTCCCCGATTGCGATTTCTGCGATGTCCATCGTGACGTCAGAGGATGTTATACGGTCTATTTTTTCCCGATTGGGATTTCTGCGATGTCCATCGTGACGTCAGAGGATGTTATACGGTCTATTTTTCCCCGATTGCGATTTCTGCGATGTCCATCGTGACGTCAGAGGATGTTATACGGTCTATTTTTCCCCGATTGCGATTTCTGAGATGTCCATCGTGACGTCAGAGGATGTTATACGGTCTATTTTTTCCCGATTGGGATTTCTGCGATGTCCATCGTGACGTCAGAGGATGTTATACGGTCTATTTTTTCCCGATTGGGATTTCTGCGATGTCCATCGTGACGTCAGAGGATGTTATACGGTCTATTTTTCCCCGATTGCGATTTCTGCGATGTCCATCGTGACGTCAGAGGATGTTATACGGTCTATTTTTCCCCGATTGCGATTTCTGCGATGTCAATCGTGACGTCAGAGGATGTTATACGGTCTATTTTTCCCCGATTGGGATTTCTGCGATGTCCATCGTGACGTCAGAGGATGTTATACGGTCTATTTTTTCCCGATTGGGATTTCTACGATGTCCATCGTGACGTCAGAGGATGTTATACGGTCTATTTTTCCCCGATTGCGATTATTGCGATGTCCATCGTGACGTCAGAGGATGTTATACGGTCTATTTTTCCCCGATTGCGATTTCTGCGATGTCCATCGTGACGTCAGAGGATGTTATACGGTCTATTTTTTCCCGATTGGGATTTCTGCGATGTCCATCGTGACGTCAGAGGATGTTATACGGTCTATTTTTCCCCGATTGCGATTTCTGCGATGTCCATCGTGACGTCAGAGGATGTTATACGGTCTATTTTTTCCCGATTGGGATTTCTGCGATGTCCATCGTGACGTCAGAGGATGTTATACGGTCTATTTTTCCCCGATTGCGATTTCTGCGATGTCCATCGTGACGTCAGAGGATGTTATACGGTCTATTTTTCCCCGATTGGGATTTCTGCGATGTCCATCGTGACGTCAGAGGATGTTATACGGTCTATTTTTCCCCGATCTGGATTTCTGCGATGTCCATCGTGACGTCAGAGGATGTTATACGGTCTATTTTTCCCCGATTGCGATTTCTGCGATGTCCATCGTGACGTCAGAGGATGTTATACGGTCTATTTTTCCCCGATTGCGATTTCTGCGATGTCCATCGTGACGTCAGAGGATGTTATACGGTCTATTTTTCCCCGATTGCGATTTCTGCGATGTCCATCGTGACGTCAGAGGATGTTATACGGTCTATTTTTTCCCGATTGGGATTTCTGCGATGTCCATCGTGACGTCAGAGGATGTTATACGGTCTATTTTTCCCCGATTGCGATTTCTGCGATGTCCATCGTGACGTCAGAGGATGTTATACGGTCTATTTTTCCCCGATTGCGATTTCTGCGATGTCCATCGTGACGTCAGAGGATGTTATACGGTCTATTTTTCCCCGATTGCGATTTCTGCGATGTCCATCGTGACGTCAGAGGATGTTATACGGTCTATTTTTCCCCGATTGCGATTTCTGCGATGTCCATCGTGACGTCAGAGGATGTTATACGGTCTATTTTTCCCCGATTGCGATTTCTGCGATGTCAATCGTGACGTCAGAGGATGTTATACGGTCTATTTTTTCCCGATTGGGATTTCTGCGATGTCCATCGTGACGTCAGAGGATGTTATACGGTCTATTTTTCCCCGATTGCGATTTCTGCGATGTCCATCGTGACGCCAGAGGATGTTATACGGTCTATTTTTTCCCGATTGGGATTTCTGCGATGTCCATCGTGACGTCAGAGGATGTTATACGGTCTATTTTTCCCCGATTGCGATTTCTGCGATGTCCATCGTGACGTCAGAGGATGTTATACGGTCTATTTTTCCCCGATTGCGATTTCTGCGATGTCCATCGTGACGTCAGAGGATGTTATACGGTCTATTTTTTCCCGATTGGGATTTCTGCGATGTCCATCGTGACGTCAGAGGATGTTATACGGTCTATTTTTCCCCGATTGCGATTTCTGCGATGTCCATCGTGACGTCAGAGGATGTTATACGGTCTATTTTTTCCCGATTGGGATTTCTGCGATGTCCATCGTGACGTCAGAGGATGTTATACGGTCTATTTTTCCCCGATTGCGATTTCTGCGATGTCCATCGTGACGTCAGAGGATGTTATACGGTCTATTTTTCCCCGATTGCGATTTCTGCGATGTCCATCGTGACGTCAGAGGATGTTATACGGTCTATTTTTCCCCGATTGCGATTTCTGCGATGTCCATCGTGACGTCAGAGGATGTTATACGGTCTATTTTTTCCCGATTGGGATTTCTGCGATGTCCATCGTGACGTCAGAGGATGTTATACGGTCTATTTTTCCCCGATTGCGATTTCTGCGATGTCCATCGTGACGTCAGAGGATGTTATACGGTCTATTTTTCCCCGATTGCGATTTCTGCGATGTCCATCGTGACGTCAGAGGATGTTATACGGTCTATTTTTCCCCGATTGCGATTTCTGCGATGTCCATCGTGACGTCAGAGGATGTTATACGGTCTATTTTTCCCCGATTGCGATTTCTGCGATGTCCATCGTGACGTCAGAGGATGTTATACGGTCTATTTTTCCCCGATTGCGATTTCTGCGATGTCAATCGTGACGTCAGAGGATGTTATACGGTCTATTTTTTCCCGATTGGGATTTCTGCGATGTCCATCGTGACGTCAGAGGATGTTATACGGTCTATTTTTCCCCGATTGCGATTTCTGCGATGTCCATCGTGACGTCAGAGGATGTTATACGGTCTATTTTTTCCCGATTGGGATTTCTGCGATGTCCATCGTGACGTCAGAGGATGTTATACGGTCTATTTTTCCCCGATTGCGATTTCTGCGATGTCCATCGTGACGTCAGAGGATGTTATACGGTCTATTTTTCCCCGATTGCGATTTCTGCGATGTCCATCGTGACGTCAGAGGATGTTATACGGTCTATTTTTTCCCGATTGGGATTTCTGCGATGTCCATCGTGACGTCAGAGAATGTTATACGGTCTATTTTTCCCCGATTGCGATTTCTGCGATGTCCATCGTGACGTCAGAGGATGTTATACGGTCTATTTTTTCCCGATTGGGATTTCTGCGATGTCCATCGTGACGTCAGAGGATGTTATACGGTCTATTTTTCCCCGATTGCGATTTCTGCGATGTCCATCGTGACGTCAGAGGATGTTATACGGTCTATTTTTCCCCGATTGCGATTTCTTCGATGTCCATCGTGACGTCAGAGGATGTTATACGGTCTATTTTTTCCCGATTGGGATTTCTGCGATGTCCATCGTGACGTCAGAGGATGTTATACGGTCTATTTTTTCCCGATTGGGATTTCTGCGATGTCCATCGTGACGTCAGAGGATGTTATACGGTCTATTTTTCCCCGATTGCGATTTCTGCGATGTCCATCGTGACGTCAGAGGATGTTATACGGTCTATTTTTCCCCGATTGCGATTTCTGCGATGTCAATCGTGACGTCAGAGGATGTTATACGGTCTATTTTTCCCCGATTGGGATTTCTGCGATGTCCATCGTGACGTCAGAGGATGTTATACGGTTTTTTTTTCCCGATTGGGATTTCTACGATGTCCATCGTGACGTCAGAGGATGTTATACGGTCTATTTTTCCCCGATTGCGATTTCTGCGATGTCCATCGTGACGTCAGAGGATGTTATACGGTCTATTTTTCCCCGATTGCGATTTCTGCGATGTCCATCGTGACGTCAGAGGATGTTATACGGTCTATTTTTTCCCGATTGGGATTTCTGCGATGTCCATCGTGACGTCAGAGGATGTTATACGGTCTATTTTTCCCCGATTGCGATTTCTGCGATGTCCATCGTGACGTCAGAGGATGTTATACGGTCTATTTTTTCCCGATTGGGATTTCTGCGATGTCCATCGTGACGTCAGAGGATGTTATACGGTCTATTTTTCCCCGATTGCGATTTCTGCGATGTCCATCGTGACGTCAGAGGATGTTATACGGTCTATTTTTCCCCGATTGCGATTTCTGCGATGTCCATCGTGACGTCAGAGGATGTTATACGGTCTATTTTTCCCCGATTGCGATTTCTGCGATGTCCATCGTGACGTCAGAGGATGTTATACGGTCTATTTTTCCCCGATTGCGATTTCTGCGATGTCCATCGTGACGTCAGAGGATGTTATACGGTCTATTTTTCCCCGATTGCGATTTCTGCGATGTCAATCGTGACGTCAGAGGATGTTATACGGTCTATTTTTTCCCGATTGGGATTTCTGCGATGTCCATCGTGACGTCAGAGGATGTTATACGGTCTATTTTTCCCCGATTGCGATTTCTGCGATGTCCATCGTGACGTCAGAGGATGTTATACGGTCTATTTTTTCCCGATTGGGATTTCTGCGATGTCCATCGTGACGTCAGAGGATGTTATACGGTCTATTTTTCCCCGATTGCGATTTCTGCGATGTCCATCGTGACGTCAGAGGATGTTATACGGTCTATTTTTCCCCGATTGCGATTTCTGCGATGTCCATCGTGACGTCAGAGGATGTTATACGGTCTATTTTTATCCGATTGGGATTTCTACGATGTCCATCGTGACGTCAGAGGATGTTATACGGTCTATTTTTCTCCGATTGCGATTTCTGCGATGTCCATCGTGACGTCAGAGGATGTTATACGGTCTATTTTTTCCCGATTGGGATTTCTGCGATGTCCATCGTGACGTCAGAGGATGTTATACGGTCTATTTTTCCCCGATTGCGATTTCTGCGATGTCCATCGTGACGTCAGAGGATGTTATACGGTCTATTTTTCCCCGATTGCGATTTCTGCGATGTCCATCGTGACGTCAGAGGATGTTATACGGTCTATTTTTTCCCGATTGGGATTTCTGCGATGTCCATCGTGACGTCAGAGGATGTTATACGGTCTATTTTTCCCCGATTGCGATTTCTGCGATGTCCATCGTGACGTCAGAGGATGTTATACGGTCTATTTTTCCCCGATTGCGATTTCTGCGATGTCCATCGTGACGTCAGAGGATGTTATACGGTCTATTTTTTCCCGATTGGGATTTCTGCGATGTCCATCGTGACGTCAGAGGATGTTATACGGTCTATTTTTTCCCGATTGGGATTTCTGCGATGTCCATCGTGACGTCAGAGGATGTTATACGGTCTATTTTTCCCCGATTGCGATTTCTGCGATGTCCATCGTGACGTCAGAGGATGTTATACGGTCTATTTTTCCCCGATTGCGATTTCTGCGATGTCCATCGTGACGTCAGAGGATGTTATACGGTCTATTTTTTCCCGATTGGGATTTCTGCGATGTCCATCGTGACGTCAGAGGATGTTATACGGTCTATTTTTCCCCGATTGCGATTTCTGCGATGTCCATCGTGACGTCAGAGGATGTTATACGGTCTATTTTTCCCCGATTGCGATTTCTGCGATGTCCATCGTGACGTCAGAGGATGTTATACGGTCTATTTTTCCCCGATTGCGATTTCTGCGATGTCCATCGTGACGTCAGAGGATGTTATACGGTCTATTTTTTCCCGATTGGGATTTCTGCGATGTCCATCGTGACGTCAGAGGATGTTATACGGTCTATTTTTCCCCGATTGCGATTTCTGCGATGTCCATCGTGACGTCAGAGGATGTTATACGGTCTATTTTTTCCCGATTGGGATTTCTGCGATGTCCATCGTGACGTCAGAGGATGTTATACGGTCTATTTTTCCCCGATTGCGATTTCTGCGATGTCCATCGTGACGTCAGAGGATGTTATACGGTCTATTTTTTCCCGATTGGGATTTCTGCGATGTCCATCGTGACGTCAGAGGATGTTATACGGTCTATTTTTTCCCGATTGGGATTTCTGCGATGTCCATCGTGACGTCAGAGGATGTTATACGGTCTATTTTTCCCCGATTGCGATTTCTGCGATGTCCATCGTGACGTCAGAGGATGTTATACGGTCTATTTTTCCCCGATTGCGATTTCTGCGATGTCCATCGTGACGTCAGAGGATGTTATACGGTCTATTTTTTCCCGATTGGGATTTCTGCGATGTCCATCGTGACGTCAGAGGATGTTATACGGTCTATTTTTCCCCGATTGCGATTTCTGCGATGTCCATCGTGACGTCAGAGGATGTTATACGGTCTATTTTTTCCCGATTGGGATTTCTGCGATGTCCATCGTGACGTCAGAGGATGTTATACGGTCTATTTTTCCCCGATTGCGATTTCTGCGATGTCCATCGTGACGTCAGAGGATGTTATACGGTCTATTTTTCCCCGATTGCGATTTCTGCGATGTCCATCGTGACGTCAGAGGATGTTATACGGTCTATTTTTTCCCGATTGGGATTTCTGCGATGTCCATCGTGACGTCAGAGGATGTTATACGGTCTATTTTTCCCCGATTGCGATTTCTGCGATGTCCATCGTGACGTCAGAGGATGTTATACGGTCTATTTTTCCCCGATTGCGATTTCTGCGATGTCCATCGTGACGTCAGAGGATGTTATACGGTCTATTTTTTCCCGATTGGGATTTCTGCGATGTCCATCGTGACGTCAGAGGATGTTATACGGTCTATTTTTTCCCGATTGGGATTTCTGCGATGTCCATCGTGACGTCAGAGGATGTTATACGGTCTATTTTTCCCCGATTGCGATTTCTGCGATGTCCATCGTGACGTCAGAGGATGTTATACGGTCTATTTTTCCCCGATTGCGATTTCTGCGATGTCCATCGTGACGTCAGAGGATGTTATACGGTCTATTTTTTCCCGATTGGGATTTCTGCGATGTCCATCGTGACGTCAGAGGATGTTATACGGTCTATTTTTCCCCGATTGCGATTTCTGCGATGTCCATCGTGACGTCAGAGGATGTTATACGGTCTATTTTTCCCCGATTGCGATTTCTGCGATGTCCATCGTGACGTCAGAGGATGTTATACGGTCTATTTTTCCCTGATTGCGATTTCTGCGTTGTCCATCGTGACGTCAGAGGATGTTATACGGTCTATTTTTTCCCGATTGGGATTTCTGCGATGTCCATCGTGACGTCAGAGGATGTTATACGGTCTATTTTTCCCCGATTGCGATTTCTGCGATGTCCATCGTGACGTCAGAGGATGTTATACGGTCTATTTTTTCCCGATTGGGATTTCTGCGATGTCCATCGTGACGTCAGAGGATGTTATACGGTCTATTTTTCCCCGATTGCGATTTCTGCGATGTCCATCGTGACGTCAGAGGATGTTATACGGTCTATTTTTCCCCGATTGCGATTTCTGCGATGTCCATCGTGACGTCAGAGGATGTTATACGGTCTATTTTTTCCCGATTGGGATTTCTGCGATGTCCATCGTGACGTCAGAGGATGTTATACGGTCTATTTTTCCCCGATTGCGATTTCTGCGATGTCCATCGTGACGTCAGAGGATGTTATACGGTCTATTTTTCCCCGATTGCGATTTCTGCGATGTCCATCGTGACGTCAGAGGATGTTATACGGTCTATTTTTTCCCGATTGGGATTTCTGCGATGTCCATCGTGACGTCAGAGGATGTTATACGGTCTATTTTTTCCCGATTGGGATTTCTGCGATGTCCATCGTGACGTCAGAGGATGTTATACGGTCTATTTTTCCCCGATTGCGATTTCTGCGATGTCCATCGTGACGTCAGAGGATGTTATACGGTCTATTTTTCCCCGATTGCGATTTCTGCGATGTCAATCGTGACGTCAGAGGATGTTATACGGTCTATTTTTTCCCGATTGGGATTTCTGCGATGTCCATCGTGACGTCAGAGGATGTTATACGGTCTATTTTTCCCCGATTGCGATTTCTGCGATGTCCATCGTGACGTCAGAGGATGTTATACGGTCTATTTTTTCCCGATTGGGATTTCTGCGATGTCCATCGTGACGTCAGAGGATGTTATACGGTCTATTTTTCCCCGATTGCGATTTCTGCGATGTCCATCGTGACGTCAGAGGATGTTATACGGTCTATTTTTCCCCGATTGCGATTTCTGCGATGTCCATCGTGACGTCAGAGGATGTTATACGGTCTATTTTTCCCCGATTGCGATTTCTGCGATGTCCATCGTGACGTCAGAGGATGTTATACGGTCTATTTTTCCCCGATTGCGATTTCTGCGATGTCCATCGTGACGTCAGAGGATGTTATACGGTCTATTTTTTCCCGATTGGGATTTCTGCGATGTCCATCGTGACGTCAGAGGATGTTATACGGTCTATTTTTCTCCGATTGCGATTTCTGCGATGTCCATCGTGACGTCAGAGGATGTTAAACGGTCTATTTTTTCCCGATTGGGATTTCTGCGATGTCCATCGTGACGTCAGAGGATGTTATACGGTCTATTTTTCCCCGATTGTGATTTCTGCGATGTCCATCGTGACGTCAGAGGATGTTATACGGTCTATTTTTCCCCGATTGCGATTTCTGCGATGTCCATCGTGACGTCAGAGGATGTTATACGGTCTATTTTTTCCCGATTGGGATTTCTGCGATGTCCATCGTGACGTCAGAGGATGTTATAGGTCTATTTTTCCCCGATTGCGATTTCTGCGATGTCCATCGTGACGTCAGAGGATGTTATACGGTCTATTTTTCCCCGATTGCGATTTCTGCGATGTCCATCGTGACGTCAGAGGATGTTATACGGTCTATTTTTTCCCGATTGGGATTTCTGCGATGTCCATCGTGACGTCAGAGGATGTTATACGGTCTATTTTTTCCCGATTGGGATTTCTGCGATGTCCATCGTGACGTCAGAGGATGTTATACGGTCTATTTTTCCCCGATTGCGATTTCTGCGATGTCCATCGTGACGTCAGAGGATGTTATACGGTCTATTTTTCCCCGATTGCGATTTCTGCGATGTCCATCGTGACGTCAGAGGATGTTATACGGTCTATTTTTTCCCGATTGGGATTTCTGCGATGTCCATCGTGACGTCAGAGGATGTTATACGGTCTATTTTTCCCCGATTGCGATTTCTGCGATGTCCATCGTGACGTCAGAGGATGTTATACGGTCTATTTTTCCCCGATTGCGATTTCTGCGATGTCCATCGTGACGTCAGAGGATGTTATACGGTCTATTTTTCCCCGATTGCGATTTCTGCGATGTCCATCGTGACGTCAGAGGATGTTATACGGTCTATTTTTTCCCGATTGGGATTTCTGCGATGTCCATCGTGACGTCAGAGGATGTTATACGGTCTATTTTTCCCCGATTGCGATTTCTGCGATGTCCATCGTGACGTCAGAGGATGTTATACGGTCTATTTTTTCCCGATTGGGATTTCTGCGATGTCCATCGTGACGTCAGAGGATGTTATACGGTCTATTTTTCCCCGATTGCGATTTCTGCGATGTCCATCGTGACGTCAGAGGATGTTATACGGTCTATTTTTTCCCGATTGGGATTTCTGCGATGTCCATCGTGACGTCAGAGGATGTTATACGGTCTATTTTTTCCCGATTGGGATTTCTGCGATGTCCATCGTGACGTCAGAGGATGTTATACGGTCTATTTTTCCCCGATTGCGATTTCTGCGATGTCCATCGTGACGTCAGAGGATGTTATACGGTCTATTTTTTCCCGATTGGGATTTCTGCGATGTCCATCGTGACGTCAGAGGATGTTATACGGTCTATTTTTTCCCGATTGGGATTTCTGCGATGTCCATCGTGACGTCAGAGGATGTTATACGGTCTATTTTTCCCCGATTGCGATTTCTGCGATGTCCATCGTGACGTCAGAGGATGTTATACGGTCTATTTTTCCCCGATTGCGATTTCTGCGATGTCCATCGTGACGTCAGAGGATGTTATACGGTCTATTTTTTCCCGATTGGGATTTCTGCGATGTCCATCGTGACGTCAGAGGATGTTATACGGTCTATTTTTCCCCGATTGCGATTTCTGCGATGTCCATCGTGACGTCAGAGGATGTTATACGGTCTATTTTTCCCCGATTGCGATTTCTGCGATGTCCATCGTGACGTCAGAGGATGTTATACGGTCTATTTTTCCCCGATTGCGATTTCTGCGATGTCCATCGTGACGTCAGAGGATGTTATACGGTCTATTTTTTCCCGATTGGGATTTCTGCGATGTCCATCGTGACGTCAGAGGATGTTATACGGTCTATTTTTCCCCGATTGCGATTTCTGCGATGTCCATCGTGACGTCAGAGGATGTTATACGGTCTATTTTTTCCCGATTGGGATTTCTGCGATGTCCATCGTGACGTCAGAGGATGTTATACGGTCTATTTTTCCCCGATTGCGATTTCTGCGATGTCCATCGTGACGTCAGAGGATGTTATACGGTCTATTTTTTCCCGATTGGGATTTCTGCGATGTCCATCGTGACGTCAGAGGATGTTATACGGTCTATTTTTTCCCGATTGGGATTTCTGCGATGTCCATCGTGACGTCAGAGGATGTTATACGGTCTATTTTTCCCCGATTGCGATTTCTGCGATGTCCATCGTGACGTCAGAGGATGTTATACGGTCTATTTTTCCCCGATTGCGATTTCTGCGATGTCCATCGTGACGTCAGAGGATGTTATACGGTCTATTTTTTCCCGATTGGGATTTCTGCGATGTCCATCGTGACGTCAGAGGATGTTATACGGTCTATTTTTCCCCGATTGCGATTTCTGCGATGTCCATCGTGACGTCAGAGGATGTTATACGGTCTATTTTTTCCCGATTGGGATTTCTGCGATGTCCATCGTGACGTCAGAGGATGTTATACGGTCTATTTTTCCCCGATTGCGATTTCTGCGATGTCCATCGTGACGTCAGAGGATGTTATACGGTCTATTTTTCCCCGATTGCGATTTCTGCGATGTCCATCGTGACGTCAGAGGATGTTATACGGTCTATTTTTTCCCGATTGGGATTTCTGCGATGTCCATCGTGACGTCAGAGGATGTTATACGGTCTATTTTTCCCCGATTGCGATTTCTGCGATGTCCATCGTGACGTCAGAGGATGTTATACGGTCTATTTTTCCCCGATTGCGATTTCTGCGATGTCCATCGTGACGTCAGAGGATGTTATACGGTCTATTTTTTCCCGATTGGGATTTCTGCGATGTCCATCGTGACGTCAGAGGATGTTATACGGTCTATTTTTTCCCGATTGGGATTTCTGCGATGTCCATCGTGACGTCAGAGGATGTTATACGGTCTATTTTTCCCCGATTGCGATTTCTGCGATGTCCATCGTGACGTCAGAGGATGTTATACGGTCTATTTTTCCCCGATTGCGATTTCTGCGATGTCCATCGTGACGTCAGAGGATGTTATACGGTCTATTTTTTCCCGATTGGGATTTCTGCGATGTCCATCGTGACGTCAGAGGATGTTATACGGTCTATTTTTCCCCGATTGCGATTTCTGCGATGTCCATCGTGACGTCAGAGGATGTTATACGGTCTATTTTTCCCCGATTGCGATTTCTGCGATGTCCATCGTGACGTCAGAGGATGTTATACGGTCTATTTTTCCCTGATTGCGATTTCTGCGTTGTCCATCGTGACGTCAGAGGATGTTATACGGTCTATTTTTTCCCGATTGGGATTTCTGCGATGTCCATCGTGACGTCAGAGGATGTTATACGGTCTATTTTTCCCCGATTGCGATTTCTGCGATGTCCATCGTGACGTCAGAGGATGTTATACGGTCTATTTTTTCCCGATTGGGATTTCTGCGATGTCCATCGTGACGTCAGAGGATGTTATACGGTCTATTTTTCCCCGATTGCGATTTCTGCGATGTCCATCGTGACGTCAGAGGATGTTATACGGTCTATTTTTCCCCGATTGCGATTTCTGCGATGTCCATCGTGACGTCAGAGGATGTTATACGGTCTATTTTTTCCCGATTGGGATTTCTGCGATGTCCATCGTGACGTCAGAGGATGTTATACGGTCTATTTTTCCCCGATTGCGATTTCTGCGATGTCCATCGTGACGTCAGAGGATGTTATACGGTCTATTTTTCCCCGATTGCGATTTCTGCGATGTCCATCGTGACGTCAGAGGATGTTATACGGTCTATTTTTTCCCGATTGGGATTTCTGCGATGTCCATCGTGACGTCAGAGGATGTTATACGGTCTATTTTTTCCCGATTGGGATTTCTGCGATGTCCATCGTGACGTCAGAGGATGTTATACGGTCTATTTTTCCCCGATTGCGATTTCTGCGATGTCCATCGTGACGTCAGAGGATGTTATACGGTCTATTTTTCCCCGATTGCGATTTCTGCGATGTCAATCGTGACGTCAGAGGATGTTATACGGTCTATTTTTTCCCGATTGGGATTTCTGCGATGTCCATCGTGACGTCAGAGGATGTTATACGGTCTATTTTTCCCCGATTGCGATTTCTGCGATGTCCATCGTGACGTCAGAGGATGTTATACGGTCTATTTTTTCCCGATTGGGATTTCTGCGATGTCCATCGTGACGTCAGAGGATGTTATACGGTCTATTTTTCCCCGATTGCGATTTCTGCGATGTCCATCGTGACGTCAGAGGATGTTATACGGTCTATTTTTCCCCGATTGCGATTTCTGCGATGTCCATCGTGACGTCAGAGGATGTTATACGGTCTATTTTTCCCCGATTGCGATTTCTGCGATGTCCATCGTGACGTCAGAGGATGTTATACGGTCTATTTTTCCCCGATTGCGATTTCTGCGATGTCCATCGTGACGTCAGAGGATGTTATACGGTCTATTTTTTCCCGATTGGGATTTCTGCGATGTCCATCGTGACGTCAGAGGATGTTATACGGTCTATTTTTCTCCGATTGCGATTTCTGCGATGTCCATCGTGACGTCAGAGGATGTTAAACGGTCTATTTTTTCCCGATTGGGATTTCTGCGATGTCCATCGTGACGTCAGAGGATGTTATACGGTCTATTTTTCCCCGATTGTGATTTCTGCGATGTCCATCGTGACGTCAGAGGATGTTATACGGTCTATTTTTCCCCGATTGCGATTTCTGCGATGTCCATCGTGACGTCAGAGGATGTTATACGGTCTATTTTTTCCCGATTGGGATTTCTGCGATGTCCATCGTGACGTCAGAGGATGTTATAGGTCTATTTTTCCCCGATTGCGATTTCTGCGATGTCCATCGTGACGTCAGAGGATGTTATACGGTCTATTTTTCCCCGATTGCGATTTCTGCGATGTCCATCGTGACGTCAGAGGATGTTATACGGTCTATTTTTTCCCGATTGGGATTTCTGCGATGTCCATCGTGACGTCAGAGGATGTTATACGGTCTATTTTTTCCCGATTGGGATTTCTGCGATGTCCATCGTGACGTCAGAGGATGTTATACGGTCTATTTTTCCCCGATTGCGATTTCTGCGATGTCCATCGTGACGTCAGAGGATGTTATACGGTCTATTTTTCCCCGATTGCGATTTCTGCGATGTCCATCGTGACGTCAGAGGATGTTATACGGTCTATTTTTTCCCGATTGGGATTTCTGCGATGTCCATCGTGACGTCAGAGGATGTTATACGGTCTATTTTTCCCCGATTGCGATTTCTGCGATGTCCATCGTGACGTCAGAGGATGTTATACGGTCTATTTTTCCCCGATTGCGATTTCTGCGATGTCCATCGTGACGTCAGAGGATGTTATACGGTCTATTTTTTCCCGATTGGGATTTCTGCGATGTCCATCGTGACGTCAGAGGATGTTATACGGTCTATTTTTCCCCGATTGCGATTTCTGCGATGTCCATCGTGACGTCAGAGGATGTTATACGGTCTATTTTTTCCCGATTGGGATTTCTGCGATGTCCATCGTGACGTCAGAGGATGTTATACGGTCTATTTTTCCCCGATTGCGATTTCTGCGATGTCCATCGTGACGTCAGAGGATGTTATACGGTCTATTTTTCCCCGATTGCGATTTCTGCGATGTCCATCGTGACGTCAGAGGATGTTATACGGTCTATTTTTCCCCGATTGCGATTTCTGCGATGTCCATCGTGACGTCAGAGGATGTTATACGGTCTATTTTTCCCCGATTGCGATTTCTGCGATGTCCATCGTGACGTCAGAGGATGTTATACGGTCTATTTTTTCCCGATTGGGATTTCTGCGATGTCCATCGTGACGTCAGAGGATGTTATACGGTCTATTTTTCTCCGATTGCGATTTCTGCGATGTCCATCGTGACGTCAGAGGATGTTAAACGGTCTATTTTTTCCCGATTGGGATTTCTGCGATGTCCATCGTGACGTCAGAGGATGTTATACGGTCTATTTTTCCCCGATTGTGATTTCTGCGATGTCCATCGTGACGTCAGAGGATGTTATACGGTCTATTTTTCCCCGATTGCGATTTCTGCGATGTCCATCGTGACGTCAGAGGATGTTATACGGTCTATTTTTTCCCGATTGGGATTTCTGCGATGTCCATCGTGACGTCAGAGGATGTTATAGGTCTATTTTTCCCCGATTGCGATTTCTGCGATGTCCATCGTGACGTCAGAGGATGTTATACGGTCTATTTTTCCCCGATTGCGATTTCTGCGATGTCCATCGTGACGTCAGAGGATGTTATACGGTCTATTTTTTCCCGATTGGGATTTCTGCGATGTCCATCGTGACGTCAGAGGATGTTATACGGTCTATTTTTTCCCGATTGGGATTTCTGCGATGTCCATCGTGACGTCAGAGGATGTTATACGGTCTATTTTTCCCCGATTGCGATTTCTGCGATGTCCATCGTGACGTCAGAGGATGTTATACGGTCTATTTTTCCCCGATTGCGATTTCTGCGATGTCCATCGTGACGTCAGAGGATGTTATACGGTCTATTTTTTCCCGATTGGGATTTCTGCGATGTCCATCGTGACGTCAGAGGATGTTATACGGTCTATTTTTCCCCGATTGCGATTTCTGCGATGTCCATCGTGACGTCAGAGGATGTTATACGGTCTATTTTTCCCCGATTGCGATTTCTGCGATGTCCATCGTGACGTCAGAGGATGTTATACGGTCTATTTTTCCCCGATTGCGATTTCTGCGATGTCCATCGTGACGTCAGAGGATGTTATACGGTCTATTTTTTCCCGATTGGGATTTCTGCGATGTCCATCGTGACGTCAGAGGATGTTATACGGTCTATTTTTCCCCGATTGCGATTTCTGCGATGTCCATCGTGACGTCAGAGGATGTTATACGGTCTATTTTTTCCCGATTGGGATTTCTGCGATGTCCATCGTGACGTCAGAGGATGTTATACGGTCTATTTTTCCCCGATTGCGATTTCTGCGATGTCCATCGTGACGTCAGAGGATGTTATACGGTCTATTTTTTCCCGATTGGGATTTCTGCGATGTCCATCGTGACGTCAGAGGATGTTATACGGTCTATTTTTTCCCGATTGGGATTTCTGCGATGTCCATCGTGACGTCAGAGGATGTTATACGGTCTATTTTTCCCCGATTGCGATTTCTGCGATGTCCATCGTGACGTCAGAGGATGTTATACGGTCTATTTTTCCCCGATTGCGATTTCTGCGATGTCCATCGTGACGTCAGAGGATGTTATACGGTCTATTTTTCCCCGATTGCGATTTCTGCGATGTCCATCGTGACGTCAGAGGATGTTATACGGTCTATTTTTCCCCGATTGCGATTTCTGCGATGTCCATCGTGACGTCAGAGGATGTTATACGGTCTATTTTTTCCCGATTGGGATTTCTGCGATGTCCATCGTGACGTCAGAGGATGTTATACGGTCTATTTTTCTCCGATTGCGATTTCTGCGATGCCCATCGTGACGTCAGAGGATGTTATACGGTCTATTTTTTCCCGATTGGGATTTCTGCGATGTCCATCGTGACGTCAGAGGATGTTATACGGTCTATTTTTCCCCGATTGTGATTTCTGCGATGTCCATCGTGACGTCAGAGGATGTTATACGGTCTATTTTTCCCCGATTGCGATTTCTGCGATGTCCATCGTGACGTCAGAGGATGTTATACGGTCTATTTTTTCCCGATTGGGATTTCTGCGATGTCCATCGTGACGTCAGAGGATGTTATAGGTCTATTTTTCCCCGATTGCGATTTCTGCGATGTCCATCGTGACGTCAGGGGATGTTATACGGTCTATTTTTCCCCGATTGCGATTTCTGCGATGTCCATCGTGACGTCAGAGGATGTTATACGGTCTATTTTTTCCCGATTGGGATTTCTGCGATGTCCATCGTGACGTCAGAGGATGTTATACGGTCTATTTTTTCCCGATTGGGATTTCTGCGATGTCCATCGTGACGTCAGAGGATGTTATACGGTCTATTTTTCCCCGATTGCGATTTCTGCGATGTCCATCGTGACGTCAGAGGATGTTATACGGTCTATTTTTCCCCGATTGCGATTTCTGCGATGTCCATCGTGACGTCAGAGGATGTTATACGGTCTATTTTTTCCCGATTGGGATTTCTGCGATGTCCATCGTGACGTCAGAGGATGTTATACGGTCTATTTTTCCCCGATTGCGATTTCTGCGATGTCCATCGTGACGTCAGAGGATGTTATACGGTCTATTTTTCCCCGATTGCGATTTCTGCGATGTCCATCGTGACGTCAGAGGATGTTATACGGTCTATTTTTCCCCGATTGCGATTTCTGCGATGTCCATCGTGACGTCAGAGGATGTTATACGGTCTATTTTTTCCCGATTGGGATTTCTGCGATGTCCATCGTGACGTCAGAGGATGTTATACGGTCTATTTTTCCCCGATTGCGATTTCTGCGATGTCCATCGTGACGTCAGAGGATGTTATACGGTCTATTTTTTCCCGATTGGGATTTCTGCGATGTCCATCGTGACGTCAGAGGATGTTATACGGTCTATTTTTCCCCGATTGCGATTTCTGCGATGTCCATCGTGACGTCAGAGGATGTTATACGGTCTATTTTTTCCCGATTGGGATTTCTGCGATGTCCATCGTGACGTCAGAGGATGTTATACGGTCTATTTTTTCCCGATTGGGATTTCTGCGATGTCCATCGTGACGTCAGAGGATGTTATACGGTCTATTTTTCTCCGATTGCGATTTCTGCGATGTCCATCGTGACGTCAGAGGATGTTATACGGTCTATTTTTTCCCGATTGGGATTTCTGCGATGTCCATCGTGACGTCAGAGGATGTTATACGGTCTATTTTTTCCCGATTGGGATTTCTGCGATGTCCATCGTGACGTCAGAGGATGTTATACGGTCTATTTTTCCCCGATTGCGATTTCTGCGATGTCCATCGTGACGTCAGAGGATGTTATACGGTCTATTTTTCCCCGATTGCGATTTCTGCGATGTCCATCGTGACGTCAGAGGATGTTATACGGTCTATTTTTTCCCGATTGGGATTTCTGCGATGTCCATCGTGACGTCAGAGGATGTTATACGGTCTATTTTTCCCCGATTGCGATTTCTGCGATGTCCATCGTGACGTCAGAGGATGTTATACGGTCTATTTTTCCCCGATTGCGATTTCTGCGATGTCCATCGTGACGTCAGAGGATGTTATACGGTCTATTTTTCCCCGATTGCGATTTCTGCGATGTCCATCGTGACGTCAGAGGATGTTATACGGTCTATTTTTTCCCGATTGGGATTTCTGCGATGTCCATCGTGACGTCAGAGGATGTTATACGGTCTATTTTTCCCCGATTGCGATTTCTGCGATGTCCATCGTGACGTCAGAGGATGTTATACGGTCTATTTTTTCCCGATTGGGATTTCTGCGATGTCCATCGTGACGTCAGAGGATGTTATACGGTCTATTTTTCCCCGATTGCGATTTCTGCGATGTCCATCGTGACGTCAGAGGATGTTATACGGTCTATTTTTCCCCGATTGCGATTTCTGCGATGTCCATCGTGACGTCAGAGGATGTTATACGGTCTATTTTTTCCCGATTGGGATTTCTGCGATGTCCATCGTGACGTCAGAGGATGTTATACGGTCTATTTTTCCCCGATTGCGATTTCTGCGATGTCCATCGTGACGTCAGAGGATGTTATACGGTCTATTTTTCCCCGATTGCGATTTCTGCGATGTCCATCGTGACGTCAGAGGATGTTATACGGTCTATTTTTTCCCGATTGGGATTTCTGCGATGTCCATCGTGACGTCAGAGGATGTTATACGGTCTATTTTTTCCCGATTGGGATTTCTGCGATGTCCATCGTGACGTCAGAGGATGTTATACGGTCTATTTTTCCCCGATTGCGATTTCTGCGATGTCCATCGTGACGTCAGAGGATGTTATACGGTCTATTTTTCCCCGATTGCGATTTCTGCGATGTCAATCGTGACGTCAGAGGATGTTATACGGTCTATTTTTTCCCGATTGGGATTTCTGCGATGTCCATCGTGACGTCAGAGGATGTTATACGGTCTATTTTTCCCCGATTGCGATTTCTGCGATGTCCATCGTGACGTCAGAGGATGTTATACGGTCTATTTTTTCCCGATTGGGATTTCTGCGATGTCCATCGTGACGTCAGAGGATGTTATACGGTCTATTTTTCCCCGATTGCGATTTCTGCGATGTCCATCGTGACGTCAGAGGATGTTATACGGTCTATTTTTCCCCGATTGCGATTTCTGCGATGTCCATCGTGACGTCAGAGGATGTTATACGGTCTATTTTTCCCCGATTGCGATTTCTGCGATGTCCATCGTGACGTCAGAGGATGTTATACGGTCTATTTTTTCCCGATTGGGATTTCTGCGATGTCCATCGTGACGTCAGAGGATGTTATACGGTCTATTTTTCCCCGATTGCGATTTCTGCGATGTCCATCGTGACGTTAGAGGATGTTATACGGTCTATTTTTCCCCGATTGCGATTTCTGCGATGTCCATCGTGACGTCAGAGGATGTTATACGGTCTATTTTTTCCCGATTGGGATTTCTGCGATGTCCATCGTGACGTCAGAGGATGTTATACGGTCTATTTTTCCCCGATTGCGATTTCTGCGATGTCCATCGTGACGTCAGAGGATGTTATACGGTCTATTTTTCCCCGATTGCGATTTCTGCGATGTCCATCGTGACGTCAGAGGATGTTATACGGTCTATTTTTTCCCGATTGCGATTTCTGCGATGTCCATCGTGACGTCAGAGGATGTTATACGGTCTACTTTTCCCCGATTGCGATTTCTGCGATGTCCATCGTGACGTCAGAGGATGTTATACGGTCTATTTTTTCCCGATTGGGATTTCTGCGATGTCCATCGTGACGTCAGAGGATGTTATACGGTCTATTTTTTCCCGATTGGGATTTCTGCGATGTCCATCGTGACGTCAGAGGATGTTATACGGTCTATTTTTCCCCGATTGCGATTTCTGCGATGTCCATCGTGACGTCAGAGGATGTTATACGGTCTATTTTTCCCCGATTGCGATTTCTGCGATGTCCATCGTGACGTCAGAGGATGTTATACGGTCTATTTTTTCCCGATTGGGATTTCTGCGATGTCCATCGTGACGTCAGAGGATGTTATACGGTCTATTTTTCCCCGATTGCGATTTCTGCGATGTCCATCGTGACGTCAGAGGATGTTATACGGTCTATTTTTCCCCGATTGCGATTTCTGCGATGTCCATCGTGACGTCAGAGGATGTTATACGGTCTATTTTTCCCCGATTGCGATTTCTGCGATGTCCATCGTGACGTCAGAGGATGTTATACGGTCTATTTTTTCCCGATTGGGATTTCTGCGATGTCCATCGTGACGTCAGAGGATGTTATACGGTCTATTTTTCCCCGATTGCGATTTCTGCGATGTCCATCGTGACGTCAGAGGATGTTATACGGTCTATTTTTTCCCGATTGGGATTTCTGCGATGTCCATCGTGACGTCAGAGGATGTTATACGGTCTATTTTTCCCCGATTGCGATTTCTGCGATGTCCATCGTGACGTCAGAGGATGTTATACGGTCTATTTTTTCCCGATTGGGATTTCTGCGATGTCCATCGTGACGTCAGAGGATGTTATACGGTCTATTTTTTCCCGATTGGGATTTCTGCGATGTCCATCGTGACGTCAGAGGATGTTATACGGTCTATTTTTCTCCGATTGCGATTTCTGCGATGTCCATCGTGACGTCAGAGGATGTTATACGGTCTATTTTTCCCCGATTGCGATTTCTGCGATGTCCATCGTGACGTCAGAGGATGTTATACGGTCTATTTTTTCCCGATTGGGATTTCTGCGATGTCCATCGTGACGTCAGAGGATGTTATACGGTCTATTTTTCCCCGATTGCGATTTCTGCGATGTCCATCGTGACGTCAGAGGATGTTATACGGTCTATTTTTTCCCGATTGGGATTTCTGCGATGTCCATCGTGACGTCAGAGGATGTTATACGGTCTATTTTTCCCCGATTGCGATTTCTGCGATGTCCATCGTGACGTCAGAGGATGTTATACGGTCTATTTTTCCCCGATTGCGATTTCTGCGATGTCCATCGTGACGTCAGAGGATGTTATACGGTCTATTTTTTCCCGATTGGGATTTCTGCGATGTCCATCGTGACGTCAGAGGATGTTATACGGTCTATTTTTCCCCGATTGCGATTTCTGCGATGTCCATCGTGACGTCAGAGGATGTTATACGGTCTATTTTTCCCCGATTGCGATTTCTGCGATGTCCATCGTGACGTCAGAGGATGTTATACGGTCTATTTTTCCCCGATTGCGATTTCTGCGATGTCCATCGTGACGTCAGAGGATGTTATACGGTCTATTTTTTCCCGATTGGGATTTCTGCGATGTCCATCGTGACGTCAGAGGATGTTATACGGTCTATTTTTCCCCGATTGCGATTTCTGCGATGTCCATCGTGACGTCAGAGGATGTTATACGGTCTATTTTTTCCCGATTGGGATTTCTGCGATGTCCATCGTGACGTCAGAGGATGTTATACGGTCTATTTTTCCCCGATTGCGATTTCTGCGATGTCCATCGTGACGTCAGAGGATGTTATACGGTCTATTTTTTCCCGATTGGGATTTCTGCGATGTCCATCGTGACGTCAGAGAATGTTATACGGTCTATTTTTCCCCGATTGCGATTTCTGCGATGTCCATCGTGACGTCAGAGGATGTTATACGGTCTATTTTTTCCCGATTGGGATTTCTGCGATGTCCATCGTGACGTCAGAGGATGTTATACGGTCTATTTTTCCCCGATTGCGATTTCTGCGATGTCCATCGTGACGTCAGAGGATGTTATACGGTCTATTTTTCCCCGATTGCGATTTCTTCGATGTCCATCGTGACGTCAGAGGATGTTATACGGTCTATTTTTTCCCGATTGGGATTTCTGCGATGTCCATCGTGACGTCAGAGGATGTTATACGGTCTATTTTTTCCCGATTGGGATTTCTGCGATGTCCATCGTGACGTCAGAGGATGTTATACGGTCTATTTTTCCCCGATTGCGATTTCTGCGATGTCCATCGTGACGTCAGAGGATGTTATACGGTCTATTTTTCCCCGATTGCGATTTCTGCGATGTCAATCGTGACGTCAGAGGATGTTATACGGTCTATTTTTCCCCGATTGGGATTTCTGCGATGTCCATCGTGACGTCAGAGGATGTTATACGGTTTTTTTTTCCCGATTGGGATTTCTACGATGTCCATCGTGACGTCAGAGGATGTTATACGGTCTATTTTTCCCCGATTGCGATTTCTGCGATGTCCATCGTGACGTCAGAGGATGTTATACGGTCTATTTTTCCCCGATTGCGATTTCTGCGATGTCCATCGTGACGTCAGAGGATGTTATACGGTCTATTTTTTCCCGATTGGGATTTCTGCGATGTCCATCGTGACGTCAGAGGATGTTATACGGTCTATTTTTCCCCGATTGCGATTTCTGCGATGTCCATCGTGACGTCAGAGGATGTTATACGGTCTATTTTTTCCCGATTGGGATTTCTGCGATGTCCATCGTGACGTCAGAGGATGTTATACGGTCTATTTTTCCCCGATTGCGATTTCTGCGATGTCCATCGTGACGTCAGAGGATGTTATACGGTCTATTTTTCCCCGATTGCGATTTCTGCGATGTCCATCGTGACGTCAGAGGATGTTATACGGTCTATTTTTCCCCGATTGCGATTTCTGCGATGTCCATCGTGACGTCAGAGGATGTTATACGGTCTATTTTTCCCCGATTGCGATTTCTGCGATGTCCATCGTGACGTCAGAGGATGTTATACGGTCTATTTTTCCCCGATTGCGATTTCTGCGATGTCAATCGTGACGTCAGAGGATGTTATACGGTCTATTTTTTCCCGATTGGGATTTCTGCGATGTCCATCGTGACGTCAGAGGATGTTATACGGTCTATTTTTCCCCGATTGCGATTTCTGCGATGTCCATCGTGACGTCAGAGGATGTTATACGGTCTATTTTTTCCCGATTGGGATTTCTGCGATGTCCATCGTGACGTCAGAGGATGTTATACGGTCTATTTTTCCCCGATTGCGATTTCTGCGATGTCCATCGTGACGTCAGAGGATGTTATACGGTCTATTTTTCCCCGATTGCGATTTCTGCGATGTCCATCGTGACGTCAGAGGATGTTATACGGTCTATTTTTTCCCGATTGGGATTTCTGCGATGTCCATCGTGACGTCAGAGGATGTTATACGGTCTATTTTTCTCCGATTGCGATTTCTGCGATGTCCATCGTGACGTCAGAGGATGTTATACGGTCTATTTTTTCCCGATTGGGATTTCTGCGATGTCCATCGTGACGTCAGAGGATGTTATACGGTCTATTTTTCCCCGATTGCGATTTCTGCGATGTCCATCGTGACGTCAGAGGATGTTATACGGTCTATTTTTCCCCGATTGCGATTTCTGCGATGTCCATCGTGACGTCAGAGGATGTTATACGGTCTATTTTTTCCCGATTGGGATTTCTGCGATGTCCATCGTGACGTCAGAGGATGTTATACGGTCTATTTTTCCCCGATTGCGATTTCTGCGATGTCCATCGTGACGTCAGAGGATGTTATACGGTCTATTTTTCCCCGATTGCGATTTCTGCGATGTCCATCGTGACGTCAGAGGATGTTATACGGTCTATTTTTTCCCGATTGGGATTTCTGCGATGTCCATCGTGACGTCAGAGGATGTTATACGGTCTATTTTTTCCCGATTGGGATTTCTGCGATGTCCATCGTGACGTCAGAGGATGTTATACGGTCTATTTTTCCCCGATTGCGATTTCTGCGATGTCCATCGTGACGTCAGAGGATGTTATACGGTCTATTTTTCCCCGATTGCGATTTCTGCGATGTCCATCGTGACGTCAGAGGATGTTATACGGTCTATTTTTTCCCGATTGGGATTTCTGCGATGTCCATCGTGACGTCAGAGGATGTTATACGGTCTATTTTTCCCCGATTGCGATTTCTGCGATGTCCATCGTGACGTCAGAGGATGTTATACGGTCTATTTTTCCCCGATTGCGATTTCTGCGATGTCCATCGTGACGTCAGAGGATGTTATACGGTCTATTTTTCCCCGATTGCGATTTCTGCGATGTCCATCGTGACGTCAGAGGATGTTATACGGTCTATTTTTTCCCGATTGGGATTTCTGCGATGTCCATCGTGACGTCAGAGGATGTTATACGGTCTATTTTTCCCCGATTGCGATTTCTGCGATGTCCATCGTGACGTCAGAGGATGTTATACGGTCTATTTTTTCCCGATTGGGATTTCTGCGATGTCCATCGTGACGTCAGAGGATGTTATACGGTCTATTTTTCCCCGATTGCGATTTCTGCGATGTCCATCGTGACGTCAGAGGATGTTATACGGTCTATTTTTTCCCGATTGGGATTTCTGCGATGTCCATCGTGACGTCAGAGGATGTTATACGGTCTATTTTTTCCCGATTGGGATTTCTGCGATGTCCATCGTGACGTCAGAGGATGTTATACGGTCTATTTTTCCCCGATTGCGATTTCTGCGATGTCCATCGTGACGTCAGAGGATGTTATACGGTCTATTTTTCCCCGATTGCGATTTCTGCGATGTCCATCGTGACGTCAGAGGATGTTATACGGTCTATTTTTTCCCGATTGGGATTTCTGCGATGTCCATCGTGACGTCAGAGGATGTTATACGGTCTATTTTTCCCCGATTGCGATTTCTGCGATGTCCATCGTGACGTCAGAGGATGTTATACGGTCTATTTTTTCCCGATTGGGATTTCTGCGATGTCCATCGTGACGTCAGAGGATGTTATACGGTCTATTTTTCCCCGATTGCGATTTCTGCGATGTCCATCGTGACGTCAGAGGATGTTATACGGTCTATTTTTCCCCGATTGCGATTTCTGCGATGTCCATCGTGACGTCAGAGGATGTTATACGGTCTATTTTTTCCCGATTGGGATTTCTGCGATGTCCATCGTGACGTCAGAGGATGTTATACGGTCTATTTTTCCCCGATTGCGATTTCTGCGATGTCCATCGTGACGTCAGAGGATGTTATACGGTCTATTTTTCCCCGATTGCGATTTCTGCGATGTCCATCGTGACGTCAGAGGATGTTATACGGTCTATTTTTTCCCGATTGGGATTTCTGCGATGTCCATCGTGACGTCAGAGGATGTTATACGGTCTATTTTTTCCCGATTGGGATTTCTGCGATGTCCATCGTGACGTCAGAGGATGTTATACGGTCTATTTTTCCCCGATTGCGATTTCTGCGATGTCCATCGTGACGTCAGAGGATGTTATACGGTCTATTTTTCCCCGATTGCGATTTCTGCGATGTCCATCGTGACGTCAGAGGATGTTATACGGTCTATTTTTTCCCGATTGGGATTTCTGCGATGTCCATCGTGACGTCAGAGGATGTTATACGGTCTATTTTTCCCCGATTGCGATTTCTGCGATGTCCATCGTGACGTCAGAGGATGTTATACGGTCTATTTTTCCCCGATTGCGATTTCTGCGATGTCCATCGTGACGTCAGAGGATGTTATACGGTCTATTTTTCCCTGATTGCGATTTCTGCGTTGTCCATCGTGACGTCAGAGGATGTTATACGGTCTATTTTTTCCCGATTGGGATTTCTGCGATGTCCATCGTGACGTCAGAGGATGTTATACGGTCTATTTTTCCCCGATTGCGATTTCTGCGATGTCCATCGTGACGTCAGAGGATGTTATACGGTCTATTTTTTCCCGATTGGGATTTCTGCGATGTCCATCGTGACGTCAGAGGATGTTATACGGTCTATTTTTCCCCGATTGCGATTTCTGCGATGTCCATCGTGACGTCAGAGGATGTTATACGGTCTATTTTTCCCCGATTGCGATTTCTGCGATGTCCATCGTGACGTCAGAGGATGTTATACGGTCTATTTTTTCCCGATTGGGATTTCTGCGATGTCCATCGTGACGTCAGAGGATGTTATACGGTCTATTTTTCCCCGATTGCGATTTCTGCGATGTCCATCGTGACGTCAGAGGATGTTATACGGTCTATTTTTCCCCGATTGCGATTTCTGCGATGTCCATCGTGACGTCAGAGGATGTTATACGGTCTATTTTTTCCCGATTGGGATTTCTGCGATGTCCATCGTGACGTCAGAGGATGTTATACGGTCTATTTTTTCCCGATTGGGATTTCTGCGATGTCCATCGTGACGTCAGAGGATGTTATACGGTCTATTTTTCCCCGATTGCGATTTCTGCGATGTCCATCGTGACGTCAGAGGATGTTATACGGTCTATTTTTCCCCGATTGCGATTTCTGCGATGTCAATCGTGACGTCAGAGGATGTTATACGGTCTATTTTTTCCCGATTGGGATTTCTGCGATGTCCATCGTGACGTCAGAGGATGTTATACGGTCTATTTTTCCCCGATTGCGATTTCTGCGATGTCCATCGTGACGTCAGAGGATGTTATACGGTCTATTTTTTCCCGATTGGGATTTCTGCGATGTCCATCGTGACGTCAGAGGATGTTATACGGTCTATTTTTCCCCGATTGCGATTTCTGCGATGTCCATCGTGACGTCAGAGGATGTTATACGGTCTATTTTTCCCCGATTGCGATTTCTGCGATGTCCATCGTGACGTCAGAGGATGTTATACGGTCTATTTTTCCCCGATTGCGATTTCTGCGATGTCCATCGTGACGTCAGAGGATGTTATACGGTCTATTTTTCCCCGATTGCGATTTCTGCGATGTCCATCGTGACGTCAGAGGATGTTATACGGTCTATTTTTTCCCGATTGGGATTTCTGCGATGTCCATCGTGACGTCAGAGGATGTTATACGGTCTATTTTTCTCCGATTGCGATTTCTGCGATGTCCATCGTGACGTCAGAGGATGTTAAACGGTCTATTTTTTCCCGATTGGGATTTCTGCGATGTCCATCGTGACGTCAGAGGATGTTATACGGTCTATTTTTCCCCGATTGTGATTTCTGCGATGTCCATCGTGACGTCAGAGGATGTTATACGGTCTATTTTTCCCCGATTGCGATTTCTGCGATGTCCATCGTGACGTCAGAGGATGTTATACGGTCTATTTTTTCCCGATTGGGATTTCTGCGATGTCCATCGTGACGTCAGAGGATGTTATAGGTCTATTTTTCCCCGATTGCGATTTCTGCGATGTCCATCGTGACGTCAGAGGATGTTATACGGTCTATTTTTCCCCGATTGCGATTTCTGCGATGTCCATCGTGACGTCAGAGGATGTTATACGGTCTATTTTTTCCCGATTGGGATTTCTGCGATGTCCATCGTGACGTCAGAGGATGTTATACGGTCTATTTTTCTCCGATTGCGATTTCTGCGATGTCCATCGTGACGTCAGAGGATGTTAAACGGTCTATTTTTTCCCGATTGGGATTTCTGCGATGTCCATCGTGACGTCAGAGGATGTTATACGGTCTATTTTTCCCCGATTGTGATTTCTGCGATGTCCATCGTGACGTCAGAGGATGTTATACGGTCTATTTTTCCCCGATTGCGATTTCTGCGATGTCCATCGTGACGTCAGAGGATGTTATACGGTCTATTTTTTCCCGATTGGGATTTCTGCGATGTCCATCGTGACGTCAGAGGATGTTATAGGTCTATTTTTCCCCGATTGCGATTTCTGCGATGTCCATCGTGACGTCAGAGGATGTTATACGGTCTATTTTTCCCCGATTGCGATTTCTGCGATGTCCATCGTGACGTCAGAGGATGTTATACGGTCTATTTTTTCCCGATTGGGATTTCTGCGATGTCCATCGTGACGTCAGAGGATGTTATACGGTCTATTTTTTCCCGATTGGGATTTCTGCGATGTCCATCGTGACGTCAGAGGATGTTATACGGTCTATTTTTCCCCGATTGCGATTTCTGCGATGTCCATCGTGACGTCAGAGGATGTTATACGGTCTATTTTTCCCCGATTGCGATTTCTGCGATGTCCATCGTGACGTCAGAGGATGTTATACGGTCTATTTTTTCCCGATTGGGATTTCTGCGATGTCCATCGTGACGTCAGAGGATGTTATACGGTCTATTTTTCCCCGATTGCGATTTCTGCGATGTCCATCGTGACGTCAGAGGATGTTATACGGTCTATTTTTCCCCGATTGCGATTTCTGCGATGTCCATCGTGACGTCAGAGGATGTTATACGGTCTATTTTTCCCCGATTGCGATTTCTGCGATGTCCATCGTGACGTCAGAGGATGTTATACGGTCTATTTTTTCCCGATTGGGATTTCTGCGATGTCCATCGTGACGTCAGAGGATGTTATACGGTCTATTTTTCCCCGATTGCGATTTCTGCGATGTCCATCGTGACGTCAGAGGATGTTATACGGTCTATTTTTTCCCGATTGGGATTTCTGCGATGTCCATCGTGACGTCAGAGGATGTTATACGGTCTATTTTTCCCCGATTGCGATTTCTGCGATGTCCATCGTGACGTCAGAGGATGTTATACGGTCTATTTTTTCCCGATTGGGATTTCTGCGATGTCCATCGTGACGTCAGAGGATGTTATACGGTCTATTTTTTCCCGATTGGGATTTCTGCGATGTCCATCGTGACGTCAGAGGATGTTATACGGTCTATTTTTCCCCGATTGCGATTTCTGCGATGTCCATCGTGACGTCAGAGGATGTTATACGGTCTATTTTTCCCCGATTGCGATTTCTGCGATGTCCATCGTGACGTCAGAGGATGTTATACGGTCTATTTTTCCCCGATTGCGATTTCTGCGATGTCCATCGTGACGTCAGAGGATGTTATACGGTCTATTTTTCCCCGATTGCGATTTCTGCGATGTCCATCGTGACGTCAGAGGATGTTATACGGTCTATTTTTTCCCGATTGGGATTTCTGCGATGTCCATCGTGACGTCAGAGGATGTTATACGGTCTATTTTTTCCCGATTGGGATTTCTGCGATGTCCATCGTGACGTCAGAGGATGTTATACGGTCTATTTTTCCCCGATTGCGATTTCTGCGATGTCCATCGTGACGTCAGAGGATGTTATACGGTCTATTTTTTCCCGATTGGGATTTCTGCGATGTCCATCGTGACGTCAGAGGATGTTATACGGTCTATTTTTTCCCGATTGGGATTTCTGCGATGTCCATCGTGACGTCAGAGGATGTTATACGGTCTATTTTTCCCCGATTGCGATTTCTGCGATGTCCATCGTGACGTCAGAGGATGTTATACGGTCTATTTTTCCCCGATTGCGATTTCTGCGATGTCCATCGTGACGTCAGAGGATGTTATACGGTCTATTTTTCCCCGATTGCGATTTCTGCGATGTCCATCGTGACGTCAGAGGATGTTATACGGTCTATTTTTCCCCGATTGCGATTTCTGCGATGTCCATCGTGACGTCAGAGGATGTTATACGGTCTATTTTTCCCCGATTGGGATTTCTGCGATGTCCATCGTGACGTCAGAGGATGTTATACGGTCTATTTTTCTCCGATTGCGATTTCTGCGATGCCCATCGTGACGTCAGAGGATGTTATACGGTCTATTTTTTCCCGATTGGGATTTCTGCGATGTCCATCGTGACGTCAGAGGATGTTATACGGTCTATTTTTCCCCGATTGTGATTTCTGCGATGTCCATCGTGACGTCAGAGGATGTTATACGGTCTATTTTTCCCCGATTGCGATTTCTGCGATGTCCATCGTGACGTCAGAGGATGTTATACGGTCTATTTTTTCCCGATTGGGATTTCTGCGATGTCCATCGTGACGTCAGAGGATGTTATAGGTCTATTTTTCCCCGATTGCGATTTCTGCGATGTCCATCGTGACGTCAGGGGATGTTATACGGTCTATTTTTCCCCGATTGCGATTTCTGCGATGTCCATCGTGACGTCAGAGGATGTTATACGGTCTATTTTTTCCCGATTGGGATTTCTGCGATGTCCATCGTGACGTCAGAGGATGTTATACGGTCTATTTTTTCCCGATTGGGATTTCTGCGATGTCCATCGTGACGTCAGAGGATGTTATACGGTCTATTTTTCCCCGATTGCGATTTCTGCGATGTCCATCGTGACGTCAGAGGATGTTATACGGTCTATTTTTCCCCGATTGCGATTTCTGCGATGTCCATCGTGACGTCAGAGGATGTTATACGATCTATTTTTTCCCGATTGGGATTTCTGCGATGTCCATCGTGACGTCAGAGGATGTTATACGGTCTATTTTTCCCCGATTGCGATTTCTGCGATGTCCATCGTGACGTCAGAGGATGTTATACGGTCTATTTTTCCCCGATTGCGATTTCTGCGATGTCCATCGTGACGTCAGAGGATGTTATACGGTCTATTTTTCCCCGATTGCGATTTCTGCGATGTCCATCGTGACGTCAGAGGATGTTATACGGTCTATTTTTTCCCGATTGGGATTTCTGCGATGTCCATCGTGACGTCAGAGGATGTTATACGGTCTATTTTTCCCCGATTGCGATTTCTGCGATGTCCATCGTGACGTCAGAGGATGTTATACGGTCTATTTTTTCCCGATTGGGATTTCTGCGATGTCCATCGTGACGTCAGAGGATGTTATACGGTCTATTTTTCCCCGATTGCGATTTCTGCGATGTCCATCGTGACGTCAGAGGATGTTATACGGTCTATTTTTTCCCGATTGGGATTTCTGCGATGTCCATCGTGACGTCAGAGGATGTTATACGGTCTATTTTTTCCCGATTGGGATTTCTGCGATGTCCATCGTGACGTCAGAGGATGTTATACGGTCTATTTTTCTCCGATTGCGATTTCTGCGATGTCCATCGTGACGTCAGAGGATGTTATACGGTCTATTTTTTCCCGATTGGGATTTCTGCGATGTCCATCGTGACGTCAGAGGATGTTATACGGTCTATTTTTTCCCGATTGGGATTTCTGCGATGTCCATCGTGACGTCAGAGGATGTTATACGGTCTATTTTTTCCCGATTGGGATTTCTGCGATGTCCATCGTGACGTCAGAGGATGTTATACGGTCTATTTTTCCCCGATTGCGATTTCTGCGATGTCCATCGTGACGTCAGAGGATGTTATACGGTCTATTTTTCCCCGATTGCGATTTCTGCGATGTCCATCGTGACGTCAGAGGATGTTATACGGTCTATTTTTTCCCGATTGGGATTTCTGCGATGTCCATCGTGACGTCAGAGGATGTTATACGGTCTATTTTTCCCCGATTGCGATTTCTGCGATGTCCATCGTGACGTCAGAGGATGTTATACGGTCTATTTTTCCCCGATTGCGATTTCTGCGATGTCCATCGTGACGTCAGAGGATGTTATACGGTCTATTTTTCCCCGATTGCGATTTCTGCGATGTCCATCGTGACGTCAGAGGATGTTATACGGTCTATTTTTTCCCGATTGGGATTTCTGCGATGTCCATCGTGACGTCAGAGGATGTTATACGGTCTATTTTTCCCCGATTGCGATTTCTGCGATGTCCATCGTGACGTCAGAGGATGTTATACGGTCTATTTTTTCCCGATTGGGATTTCTGCGATGTCCATCGTGACGTCAGAGGATGTTATACGGTCTATTTTTCCCCGATTGCGATTTCTGCGATGTCCATCGTGACGTCAGAGGATGTTATACGGTCTATTTTTCCCCGATTGCGATTTCTGCGATGTCCATCGTGACGTCAGAGGATGTTATACGGTCTATTTTTTCCCGATTGGGATTTCTGCGATGTCCATCGTGACGTCAGAGGATGTTATACGGTCTATTTTTCCCCGATTGCGATTTCTGCGATGTCCATCGTGACGTCAGAGGATGTTATACGGTCTATTTTTCCCCGATTGCGATTTCTGCGATGTCCATCGTGACGTCAGAGGATGTTATACGGTCTATTTTTTCCCGATTGGGATTTCTGCGATGTCCATCGTGACGTCAGAGGATGTTATACGGTCTATTTTTTCCCGATTGGGATTTCTGCGATGTCCATCGTGACGTCAGAGGATGTTATACGGTCTATTTTTCCCCGATTGCGATTTCTGCGATGTCCATCGTGACGTCAGAGGATGTTATACGGTCTATTTTTCCCCGATTGCGATTTCTGCGATGTCAATCGTGACGTCAGAGGATGTTATACGGTCTATTTTTTCCCGATTGGGATTTCTGCGATGTCCATCGTGACGTCAGAGGATGTTATACGGTCTATTTTTCCCCGATTGCGATTTCTGGGATGTCCATCGTGACGTCAGAGGATGTTATACGGTCTATTTTTTCCCGATTGGGATTTCTGCGATGTCCATCGTGACGTCAGAGGATGTTATACGGTCTATTTTTCCCCGATTGCGATTTCTGCGATGTCCATCGTGACGTCAGAGGATGTTATACGGTCTATTTTTCCCCGATTGCGATTTCTGCGATGTCCATCGTGACGTCAGAGGATGTTATACGGTCTATTTTTCCCCGATTGCGATTTCTGCGATGTCCATCGTGACGTCAGAGGATGTTATACGGTCTATTTTTTCCCGATTGGGATTTCTGCGATGTCCATCGTGACGTCAGAGGATGTTATACGGTCTATTTTTCCCCGATTGCGATTTCTGCGATGTCCATCGTGACGTTAGAGGATGTTATACGGTCTATTTTTCCCCGATTGCGATTTCTGCGATGTCCATCGTGACGTCAGAGGATGTTATACGGTCTATTTTTTCCCGATTGGGATTTCTGCGATGTCCATCGTGACGTCAGAGGATGTTATACGGTCTATTTTTCCCCGATTGCGATTTCTGCGATGTCCATCGTGACGTCAGAGGATGTTATACGGTCTATTTTTCCCCGATTGCGATTTCTGCGATGTCCATCGTGACGTCAGAGGATGTTATACGGTCTATTTTTTCCCGATTGCGATTTCTGCGATGTCCATCGTGACGTCAGAGGATGTTATACGGTCTATTTTTCCCCGATTGCGATTTCTGCGATGTCCATCGTGACGTCAGAGGATGTTATACGGTCTATTTTTTCCCGATTGGGATTTCTGCGATGTCCATCGTGACGTCAGAGGATGTTATACGGTCTATTTTTTCCCGATTGGGATTTCTGCGATGTCCATCGTGACGTCAGAGGATGTTATACGGTCTATTTTTCCCCGATTGCGATTTCTGCGATGTCCATCGTGACGTCAGAGGATGTTATACGGTCTATTTTTCCCCGATTGCGATTTCTGCGATGTCCATCGTGACGTCAGAGGATGTTATACGGTCTATTTTTTCCCGATTGGGATTTCTGCGATGTCCATCGTGACGTCAGAGGATGTTATACGGTCTATTTTTCCCCGATTGCGATTTCTGCGATGTCCATCGTGACGTCAGAGGATGTTATACGGTCTATTTTTCCCCGATTGCGATTTCTGCGATGTCCATCGTGACGTCAGAGGATGTTATACGGTCTATTTTTCCCCGATTGCGATTTCTGCGATGTCCATCGTGACGTCAGAGGATGTTATACGGTCTATTTTTTCCCGATTGGGATTTCTGCGATGTCCATCGTGACGTCAGAGGATGTTATACGGTCTATTTTTCCCCGATTGCGATTTCTGCGATGTCCATCGTGACGTCAGAGGATGTTATACGGTCTATTTTTTCCCGATTGGGATTTCTGCGATGTCCATCGTGACGTCAGAGGATGTTATACGGTCTATTTTTCCCCGATTGCGATTTCTGCGATGTCCATCGTGACGTCAGAGGATGTTATACGGTCTATTTTTTCCCGATTGGGATTTCTGCGATGTCCATCGTGACGTCAGAGGATGTTATACGGTCTATTTTTTCCCGATTGGGATTTCTGCGATGTCCATCGTGACGTCAGAGGATGTTATACGGTCTATTTTTCTCCGATTGCGATTTCTGCGATGTCCATCGTGACGTCAGAGGATGTTATACGGTCTATTTTTCCCCGATTGCGATTTCTGCGATGTCCATCGTGACGTCAGAGGATGTTATACGGTCTATTTTTTCCCGATTGGGATTTCTGCGATGTCCATCGTGACGTCAGAGGATGTTATACGGTCTATTTTTCCCCGATTGCGATTTCTGCGATGTCCATCGTGACGTCAGAGGATGTTATACGGTCTATTTTTTCCCGATTGGGATTTCTGCGATGTCCATCGTGACGTCAGAGGATGTTATACGGTCTATTTTTCCCCGATTGCGATTTCTGCGATGTCCATCGTGACGTCAGAGGATGTTATACGGTCTATTTTTCCCCGATTGCGATTTCTGCGATGTCCATCGTGACGTCAGAGGATGTTATACGGTCTATTTTTTCCCGATTGGGATTTCTGCGATGTCCATCGTGACGTCAGAGGATGTTATACGGTCTATTTTTCCCCGATTGCGATTTCTGCGATGTCCATCGTGACGTCAGAGGATGTTATACGGTCTATTTTTCCCCGATTGCGATTTCTGCGATGTCCATCGTGACGTCAGAGGATGTTATACGGTCTATTTTTTCCCGATTGGGATTTCTGCGATGTCCATCGTGACGTCAGAGGATGTTATACGGTCTATTTTTTCCCGATTGGGATTTCTGCGATGTCCATCGTGACGTCAGAGGATGTTATACGGTCTATTTTTCCCCGATTGCGATTTCTGCGATGTCCATCGTGACGTCAGAGGATGTTATACGGTCTATTTTTCCCCGATTGCGATTTCTGCGATGTCCATCGTGACGTCAGAGGATGTTATACGGTCTATTTTTTCCCGATTGGGATTTCTGCGATGTCCATCGTGACGTCAGAGGATGTTATACGGTCTATTTTTCCCCGATTGCGATTTCTGCGATGTCCATCGTGACGTCAGAGGATGTTATACGGTCTATTTTTCCCCGATTGCGATTTCTGCGATGTCCATCGTGACGTCAGAGGATGTTATACGGTCTATTTTTCCCCGATTGCGATTTCTGCGATGTCCATCGTGACGTCAGAGGATGTTATACGGTCTATTTTTTCCCGATTGGGATTTCTGCGATGTCCATCGTGACGTCAGAGGATGTTATACGGTCTATTTTTCCCCGATTGCGATTTCTGCGATGTCCATCGTGACGTCAGAGGATGTTATACGGTCTATTTTTTCCCGATCTGGATTTCTGCGATGTCCATCGTGACGTCAGAGGATGTTATACGGTCTATTTTTCCCCGATTGCGATTTCTGCGATGTCCATCGTGACGTCAGAGGATGTTATACGGTCTATTTTTCCCCGATTGCGATTTCTGCGATGTCCATCGTGACGTCAGAGGATGTTATACGGTCTATTTTTTCCCGATTGGGATTTCTGCGATGTCCATCGTGACGTCAGAGGATGTTATACGGTCTATTTTTCCCCGATTGCGATTTCTGCGATGTCCATCGTGACGTCAGAGGATGTTATACGGTCTATTTTTCTCCGATTGCGATTTCTGCGATGTCCATCGTGACGTCAGAGGATGTTATACGGTCTATTTTTTCCCGATTGGGATTTCTGCGATGTCCATCGTGACGTCAGAGGATGTTATACGGTCTATTTTTTCCCGATTGGGATTTCTGCGATGTCCATCGTGACGTCAGAGGATGTTATACGGTCTATTTTTCCCCGATTGCGATTTCTGCGATGTCCATCGTGACGTCAGAGGATGTTATACGGTCTATTTTTCCCCGATTGCGATTTCTGCGATGTCAATCGTGACGTCAGAGGATGTTATACGGTCTATTTTTTCCCGATTGGGATTTCTGCGATGTCCATCGTGACGTCAGAGGATGTTATACGGTCTATTTTTCCCCGATTGCGATTTCTGCGATGTCCATCGTGACGTCAGAGGATGTTATACGGTCTATTTTTTCCCGATTGGGATTTCTGCGATGTCCATCGTGACGTCAGAGGATGTTATACGGTCTATTTTTCCCCGATTGCGATTTCTGCGATGTCCATCGTGACGTCAGAGGATGTTATACGGTCTATTTTTCCCCGATCTGGATTTCTGCGATGTCCATCGTGACGTCAGAGGATGTTATACGGTCTATTTTTCCCCGATTGCGATTTCTGCGATGTCCATCGTGACGTCAGAGGATGTTATACGGTCTATTTTTTCCCGATTGGGATTTCTGCGATGTCCATCGTGACGTCAGAGGATGTTATACGGTCTATTTTTCCCCGATCTGGATTTCTGCGATGTCCATCGTGACGTCAGAGGATGTTATACGGTCTATTTTTCCCCGATTGCGATTTCTGCGATGTCCATCGTGACGTCAGAGGATGTTATACGGTCTATTTTTCCCCGATCTGGATTTCTGCGATGTCCATCGTGACGTCAGAGGATGTTATACGGTCTATTTTTCCCCGATCTGGATTTCTGCGATGTCCATCGTGACGTCAGAGGATGTTATACGGTCTATTTTCCCCCGATCTGGATTTCTGCGATGTCCATCGTGACGTCAGAGGATGTTATACGGTCTATTTTTCCCCGATCTGGATTTCTGCGATGTCCATCGTGACGTCAGAGGATGTTATACGGTCTATTTTTCCCCGATTGCGATTTCTGCGATGTCCATCGTGACGTCAGAGGATGTTATACGGTCTATTTTTCCCCGATCTGGATTTCTGCGATGTCCATCGTGACGTCAGAGGATGTTATACGGTCTATTTTTCCCCGATCTGGATTTCTGCGATGTCCATCGTGACGTCAGAGGATGTTATACGGTCTATTTTTTCCCGATTGGGATTTCTGCGATGTCCATCGTGACGTCAGAGGATGTTATACGGTCTATTTTTCCCCGATTGCGATTTCTGCGATGTCCATCGTGACGTCAGAGGATGTTATACGGTCTATTTTTCCCCGATCTGGATTTCTGCGATGTCCATCGTGACGTCAGAGGATGTTATACGGTCTATTTTTCCCCGATTGCGATTTCTGCGATGTCCATCGTGACGTCAGAGGATGTTATACGGTCTATTTTTCCCCGATTGCGATTTCTGCGATGTCCATCGTGACGTCAGAGGATGTTATACGGTCTATTTTTTCCCGATTGGGATTTCTGCGATGTCCATCATGACGTCAGAGGATGTTATACGGTCTATTTTTTCCCGATTGGGATTTCTGCGATGTCCATCGTGACGTCAGAGGATGTTATACGGTCTATTTTTCCCCGATTGCGATTTCTGCGATGTCCATCGTGACGTCAGAGGATGTTATACGGTCTATTTTTCCCCGATTGCGATTTCTGCGATGTCCATCGTGACGTCAGAGGATGTTATACGGTCTATTTTTTCCCGATTGGGATTTCTGCGATGTCCATCGTGACGTCAGAGGATGTTATACGGTCTATTTTTCCCCGATTGCGATTTCTGCGATGTCCATCGTGACGTCAGAGGATGTTATACGGTCTATTTTTCCCCGATTGCGATTTCTGCGATGTCCATCGTGACGTCAGAGGATGTTATACGGTCTATTTTTCCCCGATTGCGATTTCTGCGATGTCCATCGTGACGTCAGAGGATGTTATACGGTCTATTTTTTCCCGATTGGGATTTCTGCGATGTCCATCGTGACGTCAGAGGATGTTATACGGCCTATTTTTCCCCGATTGCGATTTCTGCGATGTCCATCGTGACGTCAGAGGATGTTATACGGTCTATTTTTTCCCGATTGGGATTTCTGCGATGTCCATCGTGACGTCAGAGGATGTTATACGGTCTATTTTTCCCCGATTGCGATTTCTGCGATGTCCATCGTGACGTCAGAGGATGTTATACGGTCTATTTTTTCCCGATTGGGATTTCTGCGATGTCCATCGTGACGTCAGAGGATGTTATACGGTCTATTTTTTCCCGATTGGGATTTCTGCGATGTCCATCGTGACGTCAGAGGATGTTATACGGTCTATTTTTCCCCGATTGCGATTTCTGCGATGTCCATCGTGACGTCAGAGGATGTTATACGGTCTATTTTTCCCCGATTGCGATTTCTGCGATGTCCATCGTGACGTCAGAGGATGTTATACGGTCTATTTTTTCCCGATTGGGATTTCTGCGATGTCCATCGTGACGTCAGAGGATGTTATACGGTCTATTTTTCCCCGATTGCGATTTCTGCGATGTCCATCGTGACGTCAGAGGATGTTATACGGTCTATTTTTTCCCGATTGGGATTTCTGCGATGTCCATCGTGACGTCAGAGGATGTTATACGGTCTATTTTTCCCCGATTGCGATTTCTGCGATGTCCATCGTGACGTCAGAGGATGTTATACGGTCTATTTTTCCCCGATTGCGATTTCTGCGATGTCCATCGTGACGTCAGAGGATGTTATACGGTCTATTTTTTCCCGATTGGGATTTCTGCGATGTCCATCGTGACGTCAGAGGATGTTATACGGTCTATTTTTCCCCGATTGCGATTTCTGCGATGTCCATCGTGACGTCAGAGGATGTTATACGGTCTATTTTTCCCCGATTGCGATTTCTGCGATGTCCATCGTGACGTCAGAGGATGTTATACGGTCTATTTTTTCCCGATTGGGATTTCTGCGATGTCCATCGTGACGTCAGAGGATGTTATACGGTCTATTTTTTCCCGATTGGGATTTCTGCGATGTCCATCGTGACGTCAGAGGATGTTATACGGTCTATTTTTCCCCGATTGCGATTTCTGCGATGTCCATCGTGACGTCAGAGGATGTTATACGGTCTATTTTTCCCCGATTGCGATTTCTGCGATGTCCATCGTGACGTCAGAGGATGTTATACGGTCTATTTTTTCCCGATTGGGATTTCTGCGATGTCCATCGTGACGTCAGAGGATGTTATACGGTCTATTTTTCCCCGATTGCGATTTCTGCGATGTCCATCGTGACGTCAGAGGATGTTATACGGTCTATTTTTCCCCGATTGCGATTTCTGCGATGTCCATCGTGACGTCAGAGGATGTTATACGGTCTATTTTTCCCTGATTGCGATTTCTGCGTTGTCCATCGTGACGTCAGAGGATGTTATACGGTCTATTTTTTCCCGATTGGGATTTCTGCGATGTCCATCGTGACGTCAGAGGATGTTATACGGTCTATTTTTCCCCGATTGCGATTTCTGCGATGTCCATCGTGACGTCAGAGGATGTTATACGGTCTATTTTTTCCCGATTGGGATTTCTGCGATGTCCATCGTGACGTCAGAGGATGTTATACGGTCTATTTTTCCCCGATTGCGATTTCTGCGATGTCCATCGTGACGTCAGAGGATGTTATACGGTCTATTTTTCCCCGATTGCGATTTCTGCGATGTCCATCGTGACGTCAGAGGATGTTATACGGTCTATTTTTTCCCGATTGGGATTTCTGCGATGTCCATCGTGACGTCAGAGGATGTTATACGGTCTATTTTTCCCCGATTGCGATTTCTGCGATGTCCATCGTGACGTCAGAGGATGTTATACGGTCTATTTTTCCCCGATTGCGATTTCTGCGATGTCCATCGTGACGTCAGAGGATGTTATACGGTCTATTTTTTCCCGATTGGGATTTCTGCGATGTCCATCGTGACGTCAGAGGATGTTATACGGTCTATTTTTTCCCGATTGGGATTTCTGCGATGTCCATCGTGACGTCAGAGGATGTTATACGGTCTATTTTTCCCCGATTGCGATTTCTGCGATGTCCATCGTGACGTCAGAGGATGTTATACGGTCTATTTTTCCCCGATTGCGATTTCTGCGATGTCAATCGTGACGTCAGAGGATGTTATACGGTCTATTTTTTCCCGATTGGGATTTCTGCGATGTCCATCGTGACGTCAGAGGATGTTATACGGTCTATTTTTCCCCGATTGCGATTTCTGCGATGTCCATCGTGACGTCAGAGGATGTTATACGGTCTATTTTTTCCCGATTGGGATTTCTGCGATGTCCATCGTGACGTCAGAGGATGTTATACGGTCTATTTTTCCCCGATTGCGATTTCTGCGATGTCCATCGTGACGTCAGAGGATGTTATACGGTCTATTTTTCCCCGATTGCGATTTCTGCGATGTCCATCGTGACGTCAGAGGATGTTATACGGTCTATTTTTCCCCGATTGCGATTTCTGCGATGTCCATCGTGACGTCAGAGGATGTTATACGGTCTATTTTTCCCCGATTGCGATTTCTGCGATGTCCATCGTGACGTCAGAGGATGTTATACGGTCTATTTTTTCCCGATTGGGATTTCTGCGATGTCCATCGTGACGTCAGAGGATGTTATACGGTCTATTTTTCTCCGATTGCGATTTCTGCGATGTCCATCGTGACGTCAGAGGATGTTAAACGGTCTATTTTTTCCCGATTGGGATTTCTGCGATGTCCATCGTGACGTCAGAGGATGTTATACGGTCTATTTTTCCCCGATTGTGATTTCTGCGATGTCCATCGTGACGTCAGAGGATGTTATACGGTCTATTTTTCCCCGATTGCGATTTCTGCGATGTCCATCGTGACGTCAGAGGATGTTATACGGTCTATTTTTTCCCGATTGGGATTTCTGCGATGTCCATCGTGACGTCAGAGGATGTTATAGGTCTATTTTTCCCCGATTGCGATTTCTGCGATGTCCATCGTGACGTCAGAGGATGTTATACGGTCTATTTTTCCCCGATTGCGATTTCTGCGATGTCCATCGTGACGTCAGAGGATGTTATACGGTCTATTTTTTCCCGATTGGGATTTCTGCGATGTCCATCGTGACGTCAGAGGATGTTATACGGTCTATTTTTTCCCGATTGGGATTTCTGCGATGTCCATCGTGACGTCAGAGGATGTTATACGGTCTATTTTTCCCCGATTGCGATTTCTGCGATGTCCATCGTGACGTCAGAGGATGTTATACGGTCTATTTTTCCCCGATTGCGATTTCTGCGATGTCCATCGTGACGTCAGAGGATGTTATACGGTCTATTTTTTCCCGATTGGGATTTCTGCGATGTCCATCGTGACGTCAGAGGATGTTATACGGTCTATTTTTCCCCGATTGCGATTTCTGCGATGTCCATCGTGACGTCAGAGGATGTTATACGGTCTATTTTTTCCCGATTGGGATTTCTGCGATGTCCATCGTGACGTCAGAGGATGTTATACGGTCTATTTTTCCCCGATTGCGATTTCTGCGATGTCCATCGTGACGTCAGAGGATGTTATACGGTCTATTTTTTCCCGATTGGGATTTCTGCGATGTCCATCGTGACGTCAGAGGATGTTATACGGTCTATTTTTCCCCGATTGCGATTTCTGCGATGTCCATCGTGACGTCAGAGGATGTTATACGGTCTATTTTTCCCCGATTGCGATTTCTGCGATGTCCATCGTGACGTCAGAGGATGTTATACGGTCTATTTTTCCCCGATTGCGATTTCTGCGATGTCCATCGTGACGTCAGAGGATGTTATACGGTCTATTTTTCCCCGATTGCGATTTCTGCGATGTCCATCGTGACGTCAGAGGATGTTATACGGTCTATTTTTTCCCGATTGGGATTTCTGCGATGTCCATCGTGACGTCAGAGGATGTTATACGGTCTATTTTTCTCCGATTGCGATTTCTGCGATGTCCATCGTGACGTCAGAGGATGTTAAACGGTCTATTTTTTCCCGATTGGGATTTCTGCGATGTCCATCGTGACGTCAGAGGATGTTATACGGTCTATTTTTCCCCGATTGCGATTTCTGCGATGTCCATCGTGACGTCAGAGGATGTTATACGGTCTATTTTTCCCCGATTGCGATTTCTGCGATGTCCATCGTGACGTCAGAGGATGTTATACGGTCTATTTTTCCCTGATTGCGATTTCTGCGTTGTCCATCGTGACGTCAGAGGATGTTATACGGTCTATTTTTTCCCGATTGGGATTTCTGCGATGTCCATCGTGACGTCAGAGGATGTTATACGGTCTATTTTTCCCCGATTGCGATTTCTGCGATGTCCATCGTGACGTCAGAGGATGTTATACGGTCTATTTTTTCCCGATTGGGATTTCTGCGATGTCCATCGTGACGTCAGAGGATGTTATACGGTCTATTTTTCCCCGATTGCGATTTCTGCGATGTCCATCGTGACGTCAGAGGATGTTATACGGTCTATTTTTCCCCGATTGCGATTTCTGCGATGTCCATCGTGACGTCAGAGGATGTTATACGGTCTATTTTTTCCCGATTGGGATTTCTGCGATGTCCATCGTGACGTCAGAGGATGTTATACGGTCTATTTTTCCCCGATTGCGATTTCTGCGATGTCCATCGTGACGTCAGAGGATGTTATACGGTCTATTTTTCCCCGATTGCGATTTCTGCGATGTCCATCGTGACGTCAGAGGATGTTATACGGTCTATTTTTTCCCGATTGGGATTTCTGCGATGTCCATCGTGACGTCAGAGGATGTTATACGGTCTATTTTTTCCCGATTGGGATTTCTGCGATGTCCATCGTGACGTCAGAGGATGTTATACGGTCTATTTTTCCCCGATTGCGATTTCTGCGATGTCCATCGTGACGTCAGAGGATGTTATACGGTCTATTTTTCCCCGATTGCGATTTCTGCGATGTCAATCGTGACGTCAGAGGATGTTATACGGTCTATTTTTTCCCGATTGGGATTTCTGCGATGTCCATCGTGACGTCAGAGGATGTTATACGGTCTATTTTTCCCCGATTGCGATTTCTGCGATGTCCATCGTGACGTCAGAGGATGTTATACGGTCTATTTTTTCCCGATTGGGATTTCTGCGATGTCCATCGTGACGTCAGAGGATGTTATACGGTCTATTTTTCCCCGATTGCGATTTCTGCGATGTCCATCGTGACGTCAGAGGATGTTATACGGTCTATTTTTCCCCGATTGCGATTTCTGCGATGTCCATCGTGACGTCAGAGGATGTTATACGGTCTATTTTTTCCCGATTGGGATTTCTGCGATGTCCATCGTGACGTCAGAGGATGTTATACGGTCTATTTTTCCCCGATTGCGATTTCTGCGATGTCCATCGTGACGTCAGAGGATGTTATACGGTCTATTTTTTCCCGATTGGGATTTCTGCGATGTCCATCGTGACGTCAGAGGATGTTATACGGTCTATTTTTCCCCGATTGCGATTTCTGCGATGTCCATCGTGACGTCAGAGGATGTTATACGGTCTATTTTTTCCCGATTGGGATTTCTGCGATGTCCATCGTGACGTCAGAGGATGTTATACGGTCTATTTTTCCCCGATTGCGATTTCTGCGATGTCCATCGTGACGTCAGAGGATGTTATACGGTCTATTTTTCCCCGATTGCGATTTCTGCGATGTCCATCGTGACGTCAGAGGATGTTATACGGTCTATTTTTCCCCGATTGCGATTTCTGCGATGTCCATCGTGACGTCAGAGGATGTTATACGGTCTATTTTTCCCCGATTGCGATTTCTGCGATGTCCATCGTGACGTCAGAGGATGTTATACGGTCTATTTTTTCCCGATTGGGATTTCTGCGATGTCCATCGTGACGTCAGAGGATGTTATACGGTCTATTTTTCTCCGATTGCGATTTCTGCGATGTCCATCGTGACGTCAGAGGATGTTAAACGGTCTATTTTTTCCCGATTGGGATTTCTGCGATGTCCATCGTGACGTCAGAGGATGTTATACGGTCTATTTTTCCCCGATTGCGATTTCTGCGATGTCCATCGTGACGTCAGAGGATGTTATACGGTCTATTTTTCCCCGATTGCGATTTCTGCGATGTCCATCGTGACGTCAGAGGATGTTATACGGTCTATTTTTCCCTGATTGCGATTTCTGCGTTGTCCATCGTGACGTCAGAGGATGTTATACGGTCTATTTTTTCCCGATTGGGATTTCTGCGATGTCCATCGTGACGTCAGAGGATGTTATACGGTCTATTTTTCCCCGATTGCGATTTCTGCGATGTCCATCGTGACGTCAGAGGATGTTATACGGTCTATTTTTTCCCGATTGGGATTTCTGCGATGTCCATCGTGACGTCAGAGGATGTTATACGGTCTATTTTTCCCCGATTGCGATTTCTGCGATGTCCATCGTGACGTCAGAGGATGTTATACGGTCTATTTTTCCCCGATTGCGATTTCTGCGATGTCCATCGTGACGTCAGAGGATGTTATACGGTCTATTTTTTCCCGATTGGGATTTCTGCGATGTCCATCGTGACGTCAGAGGATGTTATACGGTCTATTTTTCCCCGATTGCGATTTCTGCGATGTCCATCGTGACGTCAGAGGATGTTATACGGTCTATTTTTCCCCGATTGCGATTTCTGCGATGTCCATCGTGACGTCAGAGGATGTTATACGGTCTATTTTTTCCCGATTGGGATTTCTGCGATGTCCATCGTGACGTCAGAGGATGTTATACGGTCTATTTTTTCCCGATTGGGATTTCTGCGATGTCCATCGTGACGTCAGAGGATGTTATACGGTCTATTTTTCCCCGATTGCGATTTCTGCGATGTCCATCGTGACGTCAGAGGATGTTATACGGTCTATTTTTCCCCGATTGCGATTTCTGCGATGTCAATCGTGACGTCAGAGGATGTTATACGGTCTATTTTTTCCCGATTGGGATTTCTGCGATGTCCATCGTGACGTCAGAGGATGTTATACGGTCTATTTTTCCCCGATTGCGATTTCTGCGATGTCCATCGTGACGTCAGAGGATGTTATACGGTCTATTTTTTCCCGATTGGGATTTCTGCGATGTCCATCGTGACGTCAGAGGATGTTATACGGTCTATTTTTCCCCGATTGCGATTTCTGCGATGTCCATCGTGACGTCAGAGGATGTTATACGGTCTATTTTTCCCCGATTGCGATTTCTGCGATGTCCATCGTGACGTCAGAGGATGTTATACGGTCTATTTTTCCCCGATTGCGATTTCTGCGATGTCCATCGTGACGTCAGAGGATGTTATACGGTCTATTTTTCCCCGATTGCGATTTCTGCGATGTCCATCGTGACGTCAGAGGATGTTATACGGTCTATTTTTTCCCGATTGGGATTTCTGCGATGTCCATCGTGACGTCAGAGGATGTTATACGGTCTATTTTTCTCCGATTGCGATTTCTGCGATGTCCATCGTGACGTCAGAGGATGTTAAACGGTCTATTTTTTCCCGATTGGGATTTCTGCGATGTCCATCGTGACGTCAGAGGATGTTATACGGTCTATTTTTCCCCGATTGTGATTTCTGCGATGTCCATCGTGACGTCAGAGGATGTTATACGGTCTATTTTTCCCCGATTGCGATTTCTGCGATGTCCATCGTGACGTCAGAGGATGTTATACGGTCTATTTTTTCCCGATTGGGATTTCTGCGATGTCCATCGTGACGTCAGAGTATGTTATAGGTCTATTTTTCCCCGATTGCGATTTCTGCGATGTCCATCGTGACGTCAGAGGATGTTATACGGTCTATTTTTCCCCGATTGCGATTTCTGCGATGTCCATCGTGACGTCAGAGGATGTTATACGGTCTATTTTTTCCCGATTGGGATTTCTGCGATGTCCATCGTGACGTCAGAGGATGTTATACGGTCTATTTTTTCCCGATTGGGATTTCTGCGATGTCCATCGTGACGTCAGAGGATGTTATACGGTCTATTTTTCCCCGATTGCGATTTCTGCGATGTCCATCGTGACGTCAGAGGATGTTATACGGTCTATTTTTCCCCGATTGCGATTTCTGCGATGTCCATCGTGACGTCAGAGGATGTTATACGGTCTATTTTTTCCCGATTGGGATTTCTGCGATGTCCATCGTGACGTCAGAGGATGTTATACGGTCTATTTTTCCCCGATTGCGATTTCTGCGATGTCCATCGTGACGTCAGAGGATGTTATACGGTCTATTTTTCCCCGATTGCGATTTCTGCGATGTCCATCGTGACGTCAGAGGATGTTATACGGTCTATTTTTCCCCGATTGCGATTTCTGCGATGTCCATCGTGACGTCAGAGGATGTTATACGGTCTATTTTTTCCCGATTGGGATTTCTGCGATGTCCATCGTGACGTCAGAGGATGTTATACGGTCTATTTTTCCCCGATTGCGATTTCTGCGATGTCCATCGTGACGTCAGAGGATGTTATACGGTCTATTTTTTCCCGATTGGGATTTCTGCGATGTCCATCGTGACGTCAGAGGATGTTATACGGTCTATTTTTCCCCGATTGCGATTTCTGCGATGTCCATCGTGACGTCAGAGGATGTTATACGGTCTATTTTTTCCCGATTGGGATTTCTGCGATGTCCATCGTGACGTCAGAGGATGTTATACGGTCTATTTTTTCCCGATTGGGATTTCTGCGATGTCCATCGTGACGTCAGAGGATGTTATACGGTCTATTTTTCCCCGATTGCGATTTCTGCGATGTCCATCGTGACGTCAGAGGATGTTATACGGTCTATTTTTCCCCGATTGCGATTTCTGCGATGTCCATCGTGACGTCAGAGGATGTTATACGGTCTATTTTTCCCCGATTGCGATTTCTGCGATGTCCATCGTGACGTCAGAGGATGTTATACGGTCTATTTTTCCCCGATTGCGATTTCTGCGATGTCCATCGTGACGTCAGAGGATGTTATACGGTCTATTTTTTCCCGATTGGGATTTCTGCGATGTCCATCGTGACGTCAGAGGATGTTATACGGTCTATTTTTCTCCGATTGCGATTTCTGCGATGCCCATCGTGACGTCAGAGGATGTTATACGGTCTATTTTTTCCCGATTGGGATTTCTGCGATGTCCATCGTGACGTCAGAGGATGTTATACGGTCTATTTTTCCCCGATTGTGATTTCTGCGATGTCCATCGTGACGTCAGAGGATGTTATACGGTCTATTTTTCCCCGATTGCGATTTCTGCGATGTCCATCGTGACGTCAGAGGATGTTATACGGTCTATTTTTTCCCGATTGGGATTTCTGCGATGTCCATCGTGACGTCAGAGGATGTTATACGGTCTATTTTTCCCCGATTGCGATTTCTGCGATGTCCATCGTGACGTCAGAGGATGTTATACGGTCTATTTTTCCCCGATTGCGATTTCTGCGATGTCCATCGTGACGTCAGAGGATGTTATACGGTCTATTTTTCCCCGATTGCGATTTCTGCGATGTCCATCGTGACGTCAGAGGATGTTATACGGTCTATTTTTTCCCGATTGGGATTTCTGCGATGTCCATCGTGACGTCAGAGGATGTTATACGGTCTATTTTTCCCCGATTGCGATTTCTGCGATGTCCATCGTGACGTCAGAGGATGTTATACGGTCTATTTTTTCCCGATTGGGATTTCTGCGATGTCCATCGTGACGTCAGAGGATGTTATACGGTCTATTTTTCCCCGATTGCGATTTCTGCGATGTCCATCGTGACGTCAGAGGATGTTATACGGTCTATTTTTTCCCGATTGGGATTTCTGCGATGTCCATCGTGACGTCAGAGGATGTTATACGGTCTATTTTTTCCCGATTGGGATTTCTGCGATGTCCATCGTGACGTCAGAGGATGTTATACGGTCTATTTTTCCCCGATTGCGATTTCTGCGATGTCCATCGTGACGTCAGAGGATGTTATACGGTCTATTTTTCCCCGATTGCGATTTCTGCGATGTCCATCGTGACGTCAGAGGATGTTATACGGTCTATTTTTCCCCGATTGCGATTTCTGCGATGTCCATCGTGACGTCAGAGGATGTTATACGGTCTATTTTTCCCCGATTGCGATTTCTGCGATGTCCATCGTGACGTCAGAGGATGTTATACGGTCTATTTTTTCCCGATTGGGATTTCTGCGATGTCCATCGTGACGTCAGAGGATGTTATACGGTCTATTTTTCTCCGATTGCGATTTCTGCGATGCCCATCGTGACGTCAGAGGATGTTATACGGTCTATTTTTTCCCGATTGGGATTTCTGCGATGTCCATCGTGACGTCAGAGGATGTTATACGGTCTATTTTTCCCCGATTGTGATTTCTGCGATGTCCATCGTGACGTCAGAGGATGTTATACGGTCTATTTTTCCCCGATTGCGATTTCTGCGATGTCCATCGTGACGTCAGAGGATGTTATACGGTCTATTTTTTCCCGATTGGGATTTCTGCGATGTCCATCGTGACGTCAGAGGATGTTATAGGTCTATTTTTCCCCGATTGCGATTTCTGCGATGTCCATCGTGACGTCAGGGGATGTTATACGGTCTATTTTTCCCCGATTGCGATTTCTGCGATGTCCATCGTGACGTCAGAGGATGTTATACGGTCTATTTTTTCCCGATTGGGATTTCTGCGATGTCCATCGTGACGTCAGAGGATGTTATACGGTCTATTTTTTCCCGATTGGGATTTCTGCGATGTCCATCGTGACGTCAGAGGATGTTATACGGTCTATTTTTCCCCGATTGCGATTTCTGCGATGTCCATCGTGACGTCAGAGGATGTTATACGGTCTATTTTTCCCCGATTGCGATTTCTGCGATGTCCATCGTGACGTCAGAGGATGTTATACGGTCTATTTTTTCCCGATTGGGATTTCTGCGATGTCCATCGTGACGTCAGAGGATGTTATACGGTCTATTTTTCCCCGATTGCGATTTCTGCGATGTCCATCGTGACGTCAGAGGATGTTATACGGTCTATTTTTCCCCGATTGCGATTTCTGCGATGTCCATCGTGACGTCAGAGGATGTTATACGGTCTATTTTTCCCCGATTGCGATTTCTGCGATGTCCATCGTGACGTCAGAGGATGTTATACGGTCTATTTTTTCCCGATTGGGATTTCTGCGATGTCCATCGTGACGTCAGAGGATGTTATACGGTCTATTTTTCCCCGATTGCGATTTCTGCGATGTCCATCGTGACGTCAGAGGATGTTATACGGTCTATTTTTTCCCGATTGGGATTTCTGCGATGTCCATCGTGACGTCAGAGGATGTTATACGGTCTATTTTTCCCCGATTGCGATTTCTGCGATGTCCATCGTGACGTCAGAGGATGTTATACGGTCTATTTTTTCCCGATTGGGATTTCTGCGATGTCCATCGTGACGTCAGAGGATGTTATACGGTCTATTTTTTCCCGATTGGGATTTCTGCGATGTCCATCGTGACGTCAGAGGATGTTATACGGTCTATTTTTCTCCGATTGCGATTTCTGCGATGTCCATCGTGACGTCAGAGGATGTTATACGGTCTATTTTTTCCCGATTGGGATTTCTGCGATGTCCATCGTGACGTCAGAGGATGTTATACGGTCTATTTTTTCCCGATTGGGATTTCTGCGATGTCCATCGTGACGTCAGAGGATGTTATACGGTCTATTTTTTCCCGATTGGGATTTCTGCGATGTCCATCGTGACGTCAGAGGATGTTATACGGTCTATTTTTCCCCGATTGCGATTTCTGCGATGTCCATCGTGACGTCAGAGGATGTTATACGGTCTATTTTTCCCCGATTGCGATTTCTGCGATGTCCATCGTGACGTCAGAGGATGTTATACGGTCTATTTTTTCCCGATTGGGATTTCTGCGATGTCCATCGTGACGTCAGAGGATGTTATACGGTCTATTTTTCCCCGATTGCGATTTCTGCGATGTCCATCGTGACGTCAGAGGATGTTATACGGTCTATTTTTCCCCGATTGCGATTTCTGCGATGTCCATCGTGACGTCAGAGGATGTTATACGGTCTATTTTTCCCCGATTGCGATTTCTGCGATGTCCATCGTGACGTCAGAGGATGTTATACGGTCTATTTTTTCCCGATTGGGATTTCTGCGATGTCCATCGTGACGTCAGAGGATGTTATACGGTCTATTTTTCCCCGATTGCGATTTCTGCGATGTCCATCGTGACGTCAGAGGATGTTATACGGTCTATTTTTTCCCGATTGGGATTTCTGCGATGTCCATCGTGACGTCAGAGGATGTTATACGGTCTATTTTTCCCCGATTGCGATTTCTGCGATGTCCATCGTGACGTCAGAGGATGTTATACGGTCTATTTTTCCCCGATTGCGATTTCTGCGATGTCCATCGTGACGTCAGAGGATGTTATACGGTCTATTTTTTCCCGATTGGGATTTCTGCGATGTCCATCTTGACGTCAGAGGATGTTATACGGTCTATTTTTCCCCGATTGCGATTTCTGCGATGTCCATCGTGACGTCAGAGGATGTTATACGGTCTATTTTTCCCCGATTGCGATTTCTGCGATGTCCATCGTGACGTCAGAGGATGTTATACGGTCTATTTTTTCCCGATTGGGATTTCTGCGATGTCCATCGTGACGTCAGAGGATGTTATACGGTCTATTTTTTCCCGATTGGGATTTCTGCGATGTCCATCGTGACGTCAGAGGATGTTATACGGTCTATTTTTCCCCGATCTGGATTTCTGCGATGTCCATCGTGACGTCAGAGGATGTTATACGGTCTATTTTTCCCCGATTGCGATTTCTGCGATGTCCATCGTGACGTCAGAGGATGTTATACGGTCTATTTTTCCCCGATCTGGATTTCTGCGATGTCCATCGTGACGTCAGAGGATGTTATACGGTCTATTTTTCCCCGATTGCGATTTCTGCGATGTCCATCGTGACGTCAGAGGATGTTATACGGTCTATTTTTCCCCGATTGCGATTTCTGCGATGTCCATCGTGACGTCAGAGGATGTTATACGGTCTATTTTTTCCCGATTGGGATTTCTGCGATGTCCATCGTGACGTCAGAGGATGTTATACGGTCTATTTTTTCCCGATTGGGATTTCTGCGCTGAGCATCGTGACGTCAGAGGATGTTATACGGTCTATTTTTCCCCGATTGCGATTTCTGCGATGTCCATCGTGACGTCAGAGGATGTTATACGGTCTATTTTTCCCCGATTGCGATTTCTGCGATGTCCATCGTGACGTCAGAGGATGTTATACGGTCTATTTTTTCCCGATTGGGATTTCTGCGATGTCCATCGTGACGTCAGAGGATGTTATACGGTCTATTTTTTCCCGATTGGGATTTCTGCGATGTCCATCGTGACGTCAGAGGATGTTATACGGTCTATTTTTTCCCGATTGGGATTTCTGCGCTGAGCATCGTGACGTCAGAGGATGTTATACGGTCTATTTTTCCCCGATTGCGATTTCTGCGATGTCCATCGTGACGTCAGAGGATGTTATACGGTCTATTTTTCCCCGATTGCGATTTCTGCGATGTCCATCGTGACGTCAGAGGATGTTATACGGTCTATTTTTCCCCGATTGCGATTTCTGCGATGTCCATCGTGACGTCAGAGGATGTTATACGGTCTATTTTTCCCCGATTGCGATTTCTGCGATGTCCATCGTGACGTCAGAGGATGTTATACGGTCTATTTTTCCCCGATTGCGATTTCTGCGATGTCCATCGTGACGTCAGAGGATGTTATACGGTCTATTTTTTCCCGATTGGGATTTCTGCGATGTCCATCGTGACGTCAGAGGATGTTATACGGTCTATTTTTCCCCGATTGCGATTTCTGCGATGTCCATCGTGACGTCAGAGGATGTTATACGGTCTATTTTTCCCCGATCTGGATTTCTGCGATGTCCATCGTGACGTCAGAGGATGTTATACGGTCTATTTTCCCCCGATCTGGAGTTCTGCGATGTCCATCGTGACGTCAGAGGATGTTATACGGTCTATTTTTCCCCGATCTGGATTTCTGCGATGTCCATCGTGACGTCAGAGGATGTTATACGGTCTATTTTTCCCCGATTGCGATTTCTGCGATGTCCATCGTGACGTCAGAGGATGTTATACGGTCTATTTTTCCCCGATCTAGATTTCTGCGATGTCCATCGTGACGTCAGAGGATGTTATACGGTCTATTTTCCCCCGATCTGGATTTCTGCGATGTCCATCGTGACGTCAGAGGATGTTATACGGTCTATTTTTCCCCGATCTGGATTTCTGCGATGTCCATCGGGACGTCAGAGGATGTTATACGGTCTATTTTTCCCCGATTGCGATTTCTGCGATGTCCATCGTGACGTCAGAGGATGTTATACGGTCTATTTTTCCCCGATCTGGATTTCTGCGATGTCCATCGTGACGTCAGAGGATGTTATACGGTCTATTTTCCCCCGATCTGGATTTCTTCGATGTCCATCGTGACGTCAGAGGATGTTATACGGTCTATTTTCCCCCGATCTGGATTTCTGCGATGTCCATCGTGACGTCAGAGGATGTTATACGGTCTATTTTTCCCCGATTGCGATTTCTGCGATGTCCATCGTGACGTCAGAGGATGTTATACGGTCTATTTTTCCCCGATCTGGATTTCTGCGATGTCCATCGTGACGTCAGAGGATGTTATACGGTCTATTTTTCCCCGATTGCGATTTCTGCGATGTCCATCGTGACGTCAGAGGATGTTATACGGTCTATTTTTCCCCGATTGCGATTTCTGCGATGTCCATCGTGACGTCAGAGGATGTTATACGGTCTATTTTTCCCCGATCTGGATTTCTGCGATGTCCATCGTGACGTCAGAGGATGTTATACTGTCTATTTTTCCCCGATTGCGATTTCTGCGATGTCCATCGTGACGTCAGAGGATGTTATACGGTCTATTTTTCCCCGATCTGGATTTCTGCGATGTCCATCGTGACGTCAGAGGATGTTATACGGTCTATTTTCCCCCGATCTGGATTTCTGCGATGTCCATCGTGACGTCAGAGGATGTTATACGGTCTATTTTTCCCCGATCTGGATTTCTGCGATGTCCATCGTGACGTCAGAGGATGTTATACGGTCTATTTTTCCCCGATTGCGATTTCTGCGATGTCCATCGTGACGTCAGAGGATGTTATACGGTCTATTTTTCCCCGATCTGGATTTCTGCGATGTCCATCGTGACGTCAGAGGATGTTATACGGTCTATTTTTCCCCGATTGCGATTTCTGCGATGTCCATCGTGACGTCAGAGGATGTTATACGGTCTATTTTTCCCCGATCTGGATTTCTGCGATGTCCATCGTGACGTCAGAGGATGTTATACGGTCTATTTTTCCCCGATTGCGATTTCTGCGATGTCCATCGTGACGTCAGAGGATGTTATACGGTCTATTTTTCCCCGATCTGGATTTCTGCGATGTCCATCGTGACGTCAGAGGATGTTATACGGTCTATTTTTCCCCGATTGCGATTTCTGCGATGTCCATCGTGACGTCAGAGGATGTTATACGGTCTATTTTTCCCCGATTGCGATTTCTGCGATGTCCATCGTGACGTCAGAGGATGTTATACGGTCTATTTTTTCCCGATTGGGATTTCTGCGATGTCCATCGTGACGTCAGAGGATGTTATACGGTCTATTTTTCCCCGATTGCGATTTCTGCGATGTCCATCGTGACGTCAGAGGATGTTATACGGTCTATTTTTCCCCGATTGCGATTTCTGCGATGTCCATCGTGACGTCAGAGGATGTTATACGGTCTATTTTTTCCCGATTGGGATTTCTGCGATGTCCATCGTGACGTCAGAGGATGTTATACGGTCTATTTTTTCCCGATTGGGATTTCTGCGATGTCCATCGTGACGTCAGAGGATGTTATACGGTCTATTTTTCCCCGATTGCGATTTCTGCGATGTCCATCGTGACGTCAGAGGATGTTATACGGTCTATTTTTCCCCGATTGCGATTTCTGCGATGTCCATCGTGACGTCAGAGGATGTTATACGGTCTATTTTTCCCCGATTGCGATTTCTGCGATGTCCATCGTGACGTCAGAGGATGTTATACGGTCTATTTTTCCCCGATTGCGATTTCTGCGATGTCCATCGTGACGTCAGAGGATGTTATACGGTCTATTTTTCCCCGATTGCGATTTCTGCGATGTCCATCGTGACGTCAGAGGATGTTATACGGTCTATTTTTCCCCGATCTAGATTTCTGCGATGTCCATCGTGACGTCAGAGGATGTTATACGGTCTATTTTCCCCCGATCTGGATTTCTGCGATGTCCATCGTGACGTCAGAGGATGTTATACGGTCTATTTTTCCCCGATCTGGATTTCTGCGATGTCCATCGGGACGTCAGAGGATGTTATACGGTCTATTTTTCCCCGATTGCGATTTCTGCGATGTCCATCGTGACGTCAGAGGATGTTATACGGTCTATTTTTCCCCGATCTGGATTTCTGCGATGTCCATCGTGACGTCAGAGGATGTTATACGGTCTATTTTCCCCCGATCTGGATTTCTTCGATGTCCATCGTGACGTCAGAGGATGTTATACGGTCTATTTTCCCCCGATCTGGATTTCTGCGATGTCCATCGTGACGTCAGAGGATGTTATACGGTCTATTTTTCCCCGATTGCGATTTCTGCGATGTCCATCGTGACGTCAGAGGATGTTATACGGTCTATTTTTCCCCGATCTGGATTTCTGCGATGTCCATCGTGACGTCAGAGGATGTTATACGGTCTATTTTTCCCCGATTGCGATTTCTGCGATGTCCATCGTGACGTCAGAGGATGTTATACGGTCTATTTTTCCCCGATTGCGATTTCTGCGATGTCCATCGTGACGTCAGAGGATGTTATACGGTCTATTTTTCCCCGATCTGGATTTCTGCGATGTCCATCGTGACGTCAGAGGATGTTATACTGTCTATTTTTCCCCGATTGCGATTTCTGCGATGTCCATCGTGACGTCAGAGGATGTTATACGGTCTATTTTTCCCCGATCTGGATTTCTGCGATGTCCATCGTGACGTCAGAGGATGTTATACGGTCTATTTTCCCCCGATCTGGATTTCTGCGATGTCCATCGTGACGTCAGAGGATGTTATACGGTCTATTTTTCCCCGATCTGGATTTCTGCGATGTCCATCGTGACGTCAGAGGATGTTATACGGTCTATTTTTCCCCGATTGCGATTTCTGCGATGTCCATCGTGACGTCAGAGGATGTTATACGGTCTATTTTTCCCCGATCTGGATTTCTGCGATGTCCATCGTGACGTCAGAGGATGTTATACGGTCTATTTTTCCCCGATTGCGATTTCTGCGATGTCCATCGTGACGTCAGAGGATGTTATACGGTCTATTTTTCCCCGATCTGGATTTCTGCGATGTCCATCGTGACGTCAGAGGATGTTATACGGTCTATTTTTCCCCGATTGCGATTTCTGCGATGTCCATCGTGACGTCAGAGGATGTTATACGGTCTATTTTTCCCCGATCTGGATTTCTGCGATGTCCATCGTGACGTCAGAGGATGTTATACGGTCTATTTTTCCCCGATTGCGATTTCTGCGATGTCCATCGTGACGTCAGAGGATGTTATACGGTCTATTTTTCCCCGATTGCGATTTCTGCGATGTCCATCGTGACGTCAGAGGATGTTATACGGTCTATTTTTTCCCGATTGGGATTTCTGCGATGTCCATCGTGACGTCAGAGGATGTTATACGGTCTATTTTTCCCCGATTGCGATTTCTGCGATGTCCATCGTGACGTCAGAGGATGTTATACGGTCTATTTTTCCCCGATTGCGATTTCTGCGATGTCCATCGTGACGTCAGAGGATGTTATACGGTCTATTTTTTCCCGATTGGGATTTCTGCGATGTCCATCGTGACGTCAGAGGATGTTATACGGTCTATTTTTTCCCGATTGGGATTTCTGCGATGTCCATCGTGACGTCAGAGGATGTTATACGGTCTATTTTTCCCCGATTGCGATTTCTGCGATGTCCATCGTGACGTCAGAGGATGTTATACGGTCTATTTTTCCCCGATTGCGATTTCTGCGATGTCCATCGTGACGTCAGAGGATGTTATACGGTCTATTTTTCCCCGATTGCGATTTCTGCGATGTCCATCGTGACGTCAGAGGATGTTATACGGTCTATTTTTCCCCGATTGCGATTTCTGCGATGTCCATCGTGACGTCAGAGGATGTTATACGGTCTATTTTTCCCCGATTGCGATTTCTGCGATGTCAATCGTGACGTCAGAGGATGTTATACGGTCTATTTTTTCCCGATTGGGATTTCTGCGATGTCCATCGTGACGTCAGAGGATGTTATACGGTCTATTTTTCCCCGATTGCGATTTCTGCGATGTCCATCGTGACGCCAGAGGATGTTATACGGTCTATTTTTTCCCGATTGGGATTTCTGCGATGTCCATCGTGACGTCAGAGGATGTTATACGGTCTATTTTTCCCCGATTGCGATTTCTGCGATGTCCATCGTGACGTCAGAGGATGTTATACGGTCTATTTTTCCCCGATCTGGATTTCTGCGATGTCCATCGTGACGTCAGAGGATGTTATACGGTCTATTTTTCCCCGATCTGGATTTCTGCGATGTCCATCGTGACGTCAGAGGATGTTATACGGTCTATTTTTCCCCGATTGCGATTTCTGCGATGTCCATCGTGACGTCAGAGGATGTTATACGGTCTATTTTTCCCCGATTGCGATTTCTGCGATGTCCATCGTGACGTCAGAGGATGTTATACGGTCTATTTTTTCCCGATTGGGATTTCTGCGATGTCCATCGTGACGTCAGAGGATGTTATACGGTCTATTTTTCCCCGATTGCGATTTCTGCGATGTCCATCGTGACGTCAGAGGATGTTATACGGTCTATTTTTCCCCGATTGCGATTTCTGCGATGTCCATCGTGACGTCAGAGGATGTTATACGGTCTATTTTTTCCCGATTGGGATTTCTGCGATGTCCATCGTGACGTCAGAGGATGTTATACGGTCTATTTTTTCCCGATTGGGATTTCTGCGATGTCCATCGTGACGTCAGAGGATGTTATACGGTCTATTTTTCCCCGATTGCGATTTCTGCGATGTCCATCGTGACGTCAGAGGATGTTATACGGTCTATTTTTCCCCGATTGCGATTTCTGCGATGTCCATCGTGACGTCAGAGGATGTTATACGGTCTATTTTTCCCCGATTGCGATTTCTGCGATGTCCATCGTGACGTCAGAGGATGTTATACGGTCTATTTTTCCCCGATTGCGATTTCTGCGATGTCCATCGTGACGTCAGAGGATGTTATACGGTCTATTTTTCCCCGATTGCGATTTCTGCGATGTCCATCGTGACGTCAGAGGATGTTATACGGTCTATTTTTCCCCGATCTAGATTTCTGCGATGTCCATCGTGACGTCAGAGGATGTTATACGGTCTATTTTCCCCCGATCTGGATTTCTGCGATGTCCATCGTGACGTCAGAGGATGTTATACGGTCTATTTTTCCCCGATCTGGATTTCTGCGATGTCCATCGGGACGTCAGAGGATGTTATACGGTCTATTTTTCCCCGATTGCGATTTCTGCGATGTCCATCGTGACGTCAGAGGATGTTATACGGTCTATTTTTCCCCGATCTGGATTTCTGCGATGTCCATCGTGACGTCAGAGGATGTTATACGGTCTATTTTCCCCCGATCTGGATTTCTTCGATGTCCATCGTGACGTCAGAGGATGTTATACGGTCTATTTTCCCCCGATCTGGATTTCTGCGATGTCCATCGTGACGTCAGAGGATGTTATACGGTCTATTTTTCCCCGATTGCGATTTCTGCGATGTCCATCGTGACGTCAGAGGATGTTATACGGTCTATTTTTCCCCGATCTGGATTTCTGCGATGTCCATCGTGACGTCAGAGGATGTTATACGGTCTATTTTTCCCCGATTGCGATTTCTGCGATGTCCATCGTGACGTCAGAGGATGTTATACGGTCTATTTTTCCCCGATTGCGATTTCTGCGATGTCCATCGTGACGTCAGAGGATGTTATACGGTCTATTTTTCCCCGATCTGGATTTCTGCGATGTCCATCGTGACGTCAGAGGATGTTATACTGTCTATTTTTCCCCGATTGCGATTTCTGCGATGTCCATCGTGACGTCAGAGGATGTTATACGGTCTATTTTTCCCCGATCTGGATTTCTGCGATGTCCATCGTGACGTCAGAGGATGTTATACGGTCTATTTTCCCCCGATCTGGATTTCTGCGATGTCCATCGTGACGTCAGAGGATGTTATACGGTCTATTTTTCCCCGATCTGGATTTCTGCGATGTCCATCGTGACGTCAGAGGATGTTATACGGTCTATTTTTCCCCGATTGCGATTTCTGCGATGTCCATCGTGACGTCAGAGGATGTTATACGGTCTATTTTTCCCCGATCTGGATTTCTGCGATGTCCATCGTGACGTCAGAGGATGTTATACGGTCTATTTTTCCCCGATTGCGATTTCTGCGATGTCCATCGTGACGTCAGAGGATGTTATACGGTCTATTTTTCCCCGATCTGGATTTCTGCGATGTCCATCGTGACGTCAGAGGATGTTATACGGTCTATTTTTCCCCGATTGCGATTTCTGCGATGTCCATCGTGACGTCAGAGGATGTTATACGGTCTATTTTTCCCCGATCTGGATTTCTGCGATGTCCATCGTGACGTCAGAGGATGTTATACGGTCTATTTTTCCCCGATTGCGATTTCTGCGATGTCCATCGTGACGTCAGAGGATGTTATACGGTCTATTTTTCCCCGATTGCGATTTCTGCGATGTCCATCGTGACGTCAGAGGATGTTATACGGTCTATTTTTTCCCGATTGGGATTTCTGCGATGTCCATCGTGACGTCAGAGGATGTTATACGGTCTATTTTTCCCCGATTGCGATTTCTGCGATGTCCATCGTGACGTCAGAGGATGTTATACGGTCTATTTTTCCCCGATTGCGATTTCTGCGATGTCCATCGTGACGTCAGAGGATGTTATACGGTCTATTTTTTCCCGATTGGGATTTCTGCGATGTCCATCGTGACGTCAGAGGATGTTATACGGTCTATTTTTTCCCGATTGGGATTTCTGCGATGTCCATCGTGACGTCAGAGGATGTTATACGGTCTATTTTTCCCCGATTGCGATTTCTGCGATGTCCATCGTGACGTCAGAGGATGTTATACGGTCTATTTTTCCCCGATTGCGATTTCTGCGATGTCCATCGTGACGTCAGAGGATGTTATACGGTCTATTTTTCCCCGATTGCGATTTCTGCGATGTCCATCGTGACGTCAGAGGATGTTATACGGTCTATTTTTCCCCGATTGCGATTTCTGCGATGTCCATCGTGACGTCAGAGGATGTTATACGGTCTATTTTTCCCCGATTGCGATTTCTGCGATGTCAATCGTGACGTCAGAGGATGTTATACGGTCTATTTTTTCCCGATTGGGATTTCTGCGATGTCCATCGTGACGTCAGAGGATGTTATACGGTCTATTTTTCCCCGATTGCGATTTCTGCGATGTCCATCGTGACGCCAGAGGATGTTATACGGTCTATTTTTTCCCGATTGGGATTTCTGCGATGTCCATCGTGACGTCAGAGGATGTTATACGGTCTATTTTTCCCCGATTGCGATTTCTGCGATGTCCATCGTGACGTCAGAGGATGTTATACGGTCTATTTTTCCCCGATTGCGATTTCTGCGATGTCCATCGTGACGTCAGAGGATGTTATACGGTCTATTTTTTCCCGATTGGGATTTCTGCGATGTCCATCGTGACGTCAGAGGATGTTATACGGTCTATTTTTCCCCGATTGCGATTTCTGCGATGTCCATCGTGACGTCAGAGGATGTTATACGGTCTATTTTTTCCCGATTGGGATTTCTGCGATGTCCATCGTGACGTCAGAGGATGTTATACGGTCTATTTTTCCCCGATTGCGATTTCTGCGATGTCCATCGTGACGTCAGAGGATGTTATACGGTCTATTTTCCCCCGATCTGGATTTCTGCGATGTCCATCGTGACGTCAGAGGATGTTATACGGTCTATTTTTCCCCGATTGCGATTTCTGCGATGTCCATCGTGACGTCAGAGGATGTTATACGGTCTATTTTTCCCCGATCTGGATTTCTGCGATGTCCATCGTGACGTCAGAGGATGTTATACGGTCTATTTTTCCCCGATTGCGATTTCTGCGATGTCCATCGTGACGTCAGAGGATGTTATACGGTCTATTTTTCCCCGATTGCGATTTCTGCGATGTCCATCGTGACGTCAGAGGATGTTATACGGTCTATTTTTCCCCGATCTGGATTTCTGCGATGTCCATCGTGACGTCAGAGGATGTTATACTGTCTATTTTTCCCCGATTGCGATTTCTGCGATGTCCATCGTGACGTCAGAGGATGTTATACGGTCTATTTTTCCCCGATCTGGATTTCTGCGATGTCCATCGTGACGTCAGAGGATGTTATACGGTCTATTTTCCCCCGATCTGGATTTCTGCGATGTCCATCGTGACGTCAGAGGATGTTATACGGTCTATTTTTCCCCGATCTGGATTTCTGCGATGTCCATCGTGACGTCAGAGGATGTTATACGGTCTATTTTTCCCCGATTGCGATTTCTGCGATGTCCATCGTGACGTCAGAGGATGTTATACGGTCTATTTTTCCCCGATCTGGATTTCTGCGATGTCCATCGTGACGTCAGAGGATGTTATACGGTCTATTTTTCCCCGATTGCGATTTCTGCGATGTCCATCGTGACGTCAGAGGATGTTATACGGTCTATTTTTCCCCGATCTGGATTTCTGCGATGTCCATCGTGACGTCAGAGGATGTTATACGGTCTATTTTTCCCCGATTGCGATTTCTGCGATGTCCATCGTGACGTCAGAGGATGTTATACGGTCTATTTTTCCCCGATCTGGATTTCTGCGATGTCCATCGTGACGTCAGAGGATGTTATACGGTCTATTTTTCCCCGATTGCGATTTCTGCGATGTCCATCGTGACGTCAGAGGATGTTATACGGTCTATTTTTCCCCGATCTGGATTTCTGCGATGTCCATCGTGACGTCAGAGGATGTTATACGGTCTATTTTTCCCCGATTGCGATTTCTGCGATGTCCATCGTGACGTCAGAGGATGTTATACGGTCTATTTTTCCCCGATCTGGATTTCTGCGATGTCCATCGTGACGTCAGAGGATGTTATACGGTCTATTTTTCCCCGATTGCGATTTCTGCGATGTTCATCGTGACGTCAGAGGATGTTATACGGTCTATTTTTCCCCGATCTGGATTTCTGCGATGTCCATCGTGACGTCAGAGGATGTTATACGGTCTATTTTTCCCCGATTGCGATTTCTGCGATGTCCATCGTGACGTCAGAGGATGTTATACGGTCTATTTTTTCCCGATTGGGATTTCTGCGATGTCCATCGTGACGTCAGAGGATGTTATACGGTCTATTTTTCCCCGATTGCGATTTCTGCGATGTCCATCGTGACGTCAGAGGATGTTATACGGTCTATTTTTTCCCGATTGGGATTTCTGCGCTGAGCATCGTGACGTCAGAGGATGCTATACGGTCTATTTTTCCCCGATTGCGATTTCTGCGATGTCCATCGTGACGTCAGAGGATGTTATACGGTCTATTTTTCCCCGATTGCGATTTCTGCGATGTCCATCGTGACGTCAGAGGATGTTATACGGTCTATTTTTTCCCGATTGGGATTTCTGCGCTGAGCATCGTGACGTCAGAGGATGTTATACGGTCTATTTTTCCCCGATTGTGATTTCTGCGATGTCCATCGTGACGTCAGAGGATGTTATACGGTCTATTTTTTCCCGATTGGGATTTCTGCGATGTCCATCGTGACGTCAGAGGATGTTATACGGTCTATTTTTCCCCGATTGCGATTTCTGCGATGTCCATCGTGACGTCAGAGGATGTTATACGGTCTATTTTTCCCCGATTGCGATTTCTGCGATGTCCATCGTGACGTCAGAGGATGTTATACGGTCTATTTTTCCCCGATCTGGATTTCTGCGATGTCCATCGTGACGTCAGAGGATGTTATACGGTCTATTTTTCCCCGATTGCGATTTCTGCGATGTCCATCGTGACGTCAGAGGATGTTATACGGTCTATTTTTCCCCGATTGCGATTTCTGCGATGTCCATCGTGACGTCAGAGGATGTTATACGGTCTATTTTTCCCCGATCTGGATTTCTGCGATGTCCATCGTGACGTCAGAGGATGTTATACGGTCTATTTTTCCCCGATTGCGATTTCTGCGATGTCCATCGTGACGTCAGAGGATGTTATACGGTCTATTTTTCCCCGATCTGGATTTCTGCGATGTCCATCGTGACGTCAGAGGATGTTATACGGTCTATTTTTTCCCGATTGGGATTTCTGCGCTGAGCATCGTGACGTCAGAGGATGTTATACGGTCTATTTTTCCCCGATCTGGATTTCTGCGATGTCCATCGTGACGTCAGAGGATGTTATACGGTCTATTTTTCCCCGATTGCGATTTCTGCGATGTCCATCGTGACGTCAGAGGATGTTATACGGTCTATTTTTTCCCGATTGGGATTTCTGCGATGTCCATCGTGACGTCAGAGGATGTTATACGGTCTATTTTTCCCCGATTGCGATTTCTGCGATGTCCATCGTGACGTCAGAGGATGTTATACGGTCTATTTTTCCCCGATCTGGATTTCTGCGATGTCCATCGTGACGTCAGAGGATGTTATACGGTCTATTTTTCCCCGATTGCGATTTCTGCGATGTCCATCGTGACGTCAGAGGATGTTATACGGTCTATTTTTCCCCGATCTGGATTTCTGCGATGTCCATCGTGACGTCAGAGGATGTTATACGGTCTATTTTTCCCCGATTGCGATTTCTGCGATGTCCATCGTGACGTCAGAGGATGTTATACGGTCTATTTTTCCCCGATCTGGATTTCTGCGATGTCCATCGTGACGTCAGAGGATGTTATACGGTCTATTTTTCCCCGATTGCGATTTCTGCGATGTTCATCGTGACGTCAGAGGATGTTATACGGTCTATTTTTCCCCGATCTGGATTTCTGCGATGTCCATCGTGACGTCAGAGGATGTTATACGGTCTATTTTTCCCCGATTGCGATTTCTGCGATGTCCATCGTGACGTCAGAGGATGTTATACGGTCTATTTTTTCCCGATTGGGATTTCTGCGATGTCCATCGTGACGTCAGAGGATGTTATACGGTCTATTTTTCCCCGATTGCGATTTCTGCGATGTCCATCGTGACGTCAGAGGATGTTATACGGTCTATTTTTTCCCGATTGGGATTTCTGCGCTGAGCATCGTGACGTCAGAGGATGTTATACGGTCTATTTTTCCCCGATTGCGATTTCTGCGATGTCCATCGTGACGTCAGAGGATGTTATACGGTCTATTTTTCCCCGATTGCGATTTCTGCGATGTCCATCGTGACGTCAGAGGATGTTATACGGTCTATTTTTTCCCGATTGGGATTTCTGCGCTGAGCATCGTGACGTCAGAGGATGTTATACGGTCTATTTTTCCCCGATTGTGATTTCTGCGATGTCCATCGTGACGTCAGAGGATGTTATACGGTCTATTTTTTCCCGATTGGGATTTCTGCGATGTCCATCGTGACGTCAGAGGATGTTATACGGTCTATTTTTCCCCGATTGCGATTTCTGCGATGTCCATCGTGACGTCAGAGGATGTTATACGGTCTATTTTTCCCCGATTGCGATTTCTGCGATGTCCATCGTGACGTCAGAGGATGTTATACGGTCTATTTTTCCCCGATCTGGATTTCTGCGATGTCCATCGTGACGTCAGAGGATGTTATACGGTCTATTTTTCCCCGATTGCGATTTCTGCGATGTCCATCGTGACGTCAGAGGATGTTATACGGTCTATTTTTCCCCGATTGCGATTTCTGCGATGTCCATCGTGACGTCAGAGGATGTTATACGGTCTATTTTTCCCCGATCTGGATTTCTGCGATGTCCATCGTGACGTCAGAGGATGTTATACGGTCTATTTTTCCCCGATTGCGATTTCTGCGATGTCCATCGTGACGTCAGAGGATGTTATACGGTCTATTTTTCCCCGATCTGGATTTCTGCGATGTCCATCGTGACGTCAGAGGATGTTATACGGTCTATTTTTTCCCGATTGGGATTTCTGCGCTGAGCATCGTGACGTCAGAGGATGTTATACGGTCTATTTTTCCCCGATCTGGATTTCTGCGATGTCCATCGTGACGTCAGAGGATGTTATACGGTCTATTTTTCCCCGATTGCGATTTCTGCGATGTCCATCGTGACGTCAGAGGATGTTATACGGTCTATTTTTTCCCGATTGGGATTTCTGCGATGTCCATCGTGACGTCAGAGGATGTTATACGGTCTATTTTTCCCCGATCTGGATTTCTGCGATGTCCATCGTGACGTCAGAGGATGTTATACGGTCTATTTTTCCCCGATTGCGATTTCTGCGATGTCCATCGTGACGTCAGAGGATGTTATACGGTCTATTTTTCCCCGATCTGGATTTCTGCGATGTCCATCGTGACGTCAGAGGATGTTATACGGTCTATTTTTCCCCGATCTGGATTTCTGCGATGTCCATCGTGACGTCAGAGGATGTTATACGGTCTATTTTTCCCCGATTGCGATTTCTGCGATGTCCATCGTGACGTCAGAGGATGTTATACGGTCTATTTTTCCCCGATCTGGATTTCTGCGATGTCCATCGTGACGTCAGAGGATGTTATACGGTCTATTTTTCCCCGATTGCGATTTCTGCGATGTCCATCGTGACGTCAGAGGATGTTATACGGTCTATTTTTCCCCGATCTGGATTTCTGCGATGTCCATCGTGACGTCAGAGGATGTTATACGGTCTATTTTTCCCCGATTGCGATTTCTGCGATGTCCATCGTGACGTCAGAGGATGTTATACGGTCTATTTTTCCCCGATCTGGATTTCTGCGATGTCCATCGTGACGTCAGAGGATGTTATACGGTCTATTTTTCCCCGATTGCGATTTCTGCGATGTCCATCGTGACGTCAGAGGATGTTATACGGTCTATTTTTCCCCGATTGCGATTTCTGCGATGTCCATCGTGACGTCAGAGGATGTTATACGGTCTATTTTTCCCCGATTGCGATTTCTGCGCTGAGCATCGTGACGTCAGAGGATGTTATACGGTCTATTTTTCCCCGATTGCGATTTCTGCGATGTCCATCGTGACGTCAGAGGATGTTATACGGTCTATTTTTCCCCGATTGCGATTTCTGCGATGTCCATCGTGACGTCAGAGGATGTTATACGGTCTATTTTTCCCCGATTGCGATTTCTGCGATGTCCATCGTGACGTCAGAGGATGTTATACGGTCTATTTTTTCCCGATTGGGATTTCTGCGCTGAGCATCGTGACGTCAGAGGATGTTATACGGTCTATTTTTCCCCGATTGCGATTTCTGCGATGTCCATCGTGACGTCAGAGGATGTTATACGGTCTATTTTTTCCCGATCTGGATTTCTGCGATGTCCATCGTGACGTCAGAGGATGTTATACGGTCTATTTTTTCCCGATTGGGATTTCTGCGCTGAGCATCGTGACGTCAGAGGATGTTATACGGTCTATTTTTCCCCGATCTGGATTTCTGCGATGTCCATCGTGACGTCAGAGGATGTTATACGGTCTATTTTTTCCCGATTGGGATTTCTGCGATGTCCATCGTGACGTCAGAGGATGTTATACGGTCTATTTTTCCCCGATCTGGATTTCTGCGATGTCCATCGTGACGTCAGAGGATGTTATACGGTCTATTTTTCCCCGTTTGCGATTTCTGCGATGTCCATCGTGACGTCAGAGGATGTTATACGGTCTATTTTTCCCCGATCTGGATTTCTGCGATGTCCATCGTGACGTCAGAGGATGTTATACGGTCTATTTTTCCCCGATCTGGATTTCTGCGATGTCCATCGTGACGTCAGAGGATGTTATACGGTCTATTTTTTCCCGATTGGGATTTCTGCGCTGAGCATCGTGACGTCAGAGGATGTTATACGGTCTATTTTTTCCCGATTGGGATTTCTGCGCTGAGCATCGTGACGTCAGAGGATGTTATACGGTCTATTTTTCCCCGATCTGGATTTCTGCGATGTCCATCGTGACGTCAGAGGATGTTATACGGTCTATTTTTCCCCGATTGCGATTTCTGCGATGTCCATCGTGACGTCAGAGGATGTTATACGGTCTATTTTTTCCCGATTGGGATTTCTGCGCTGAGCATCGTGACGTCAGAGGATGTTATACGGTCTATTTTTCCCCGATTGCGATTTCTGCGATGTCCATCGTGACGTCAGAGGATGTTATACGGTCTATTTTTACCCGATCTGGATTTCTGCGATGTCCATCGTGACGTCAGAGGATGTTATACGGTCTATTTTTTCCCGATTGGGATTTCTGCGCTGAGCATCGTGACGTCAGAGGATGTTATACGGTCTATTTTTCCCCGATCTGGATTTCTGCGATGTCCATCGTGACGTCAGAGGATGTTATACGGTCTATTTTTTCCCGATTGGGATTTCTGCGATGTCCATCGTGACGTCAGAGGATGTTATACGGTCTATTTTTCCCCGATCTGGATTTCTGCGATGTCCATCGTGACGTCAGAGGATGTTATACGGTCTATTTTTCCCCGATTGCGATTTCTGCGATGTCCATCGTGACGTCAGAGGATGTTATACGGTCTATTTTTCCCCGATCTGGATTTCTGCGATGTCCATCGTGACGTCAGAGGATGTTATACGGTCTATTTTTCCCCGATCTGGATTTCTGCGATGTCCATCGTGACGTCAGAGGATGTTATACGGTCTATTTTTTCCCGATTGGGATTTCTGCGCTGAGCATCGTGACGTCAGAGGATGTTATACGGTCTATTTTTCCCCGATTGCGATTTCTGCGATGTCCATCGTGACGTCAGAGGATGTTATACGGTCTATTTTTCCCCGATCTGGATTTCTGCGATGTCCATCGTGACGTCAGAGGATGTTATACGGTCTATTTTTTCCCGATTGGGATTTCTGCGCTGAGCATCGTGACGTCAGAGGATGTTATACGGTCTATTTTTTCCCGATTGGGATTTCTGCGCTGAGCATCGTGACGTCAGAGGATGTTATACGGTCTATTTTTCCCCGATTGCGATTTCTGCGATGTCCATCGTGACGTCAGAGGATGTTATACGGTCTATTTTTCCCCGATCTGGATTTCTGCGATGTCCATCGTGACGTCAGAGGATGTTATACGGTCTATTTTTCCCCGATCTGGATTTCTGCGATGTCCATCGTGACGTCAGAGGATGTTATACGGTCTATTTTTTCCCGATTGGGATTTCTGCGCTGAGCATCGTGACGTCAGAGGATGTTATACGGTCTATTTTTCCCCGATCTGGATTTCTGCGATGTCCATCGTGACGTCAGAGGATGTTATACGGTCTATTTTTCCCCGATTGCGATTTCTGCGATGTCCATCGTGACGTCAGAGGATGTTATACGGTCTATTTTTTCCCGATTGGGATTTCTGCGCTGAGCATCGTGACGTCAGAGGATGTTATACGGTCTATTTTTCCCCGATTGCGATTTCTGCGATGTCCATCGTGACGTCAGAGGATGTTATACGGTCTATTTTTACCCGATCTGGATTTCTGCGATGTCCATCGTGACGTCAGAGGATGTTATACGGTCTATTTTTTCCCGATTGGGATTTCTGCGCTGAGCATCGTGACGTCAGAGGATGTTATACGGTCTATTTTTCCCCGATCTGGATTTCTGCGATGTCCATCGTGACGTCAGAGGATGTTATACGGTCTATTTTTTCCCGATTGGGATTTCTGCGATGTCCATCGTGACGTCAGAGGATGTTATACGGTCTATTTTTCCCCGATCTGGATTTCTGCGATGTCCATCGTGACGTCAGAGGATGTTATACGGTCTATTTTTCCCCGATTGCGATTTCTGCGATGTCCATCGTGACGTCAGAGGATGTTATACGGTCTATTTTTCCCCGATCTGGATTTCTGCGATGTCCATCGTGACGTCAGAGGATGTTATACGGTCTATTTTTCCCCGATCTGGATTTCTGCGATGTCCATCGTGACGTCAGAGGATGTTATACGGTCTATTTTTTCCCGATTGGGATTTCTGCGCTGAGCATCGTGACGTCAGTGGATGTTATACGGTCTATTTTTCCCCGATTGCGATTTCTGCGATGTCCATCGTGACGTCAGAGGATGTTATACGGTCTATTTTTCCCCGATCTGGATTTCTGCGATGTCCATCGTGACGTCAGAGGATGTTATACGGTCTATTTTTTCCCGATTGGGATTTCTGCGCTGAGCATCGTGACGTCAGAGGATGTTATACGGTCTATTTTTCCCCGATTGCGATTTCTGCGATGTCCATCGTGACGTCAGAGGATGTTATACGGTCTATTTTTCCCCGATTGCGATTTCTGCGATGTCCATCGTGACGTCAGAGGATGTTATACGGTCTATTTTTCCCCGATCTGGATTTCTGCGATGTCCATCGTGACGTCAGAGGATGTTATACGGTCTATTTTTCCCCGATCTGGATTTCTGCGATGTCCATCGTGACGTCAGAGGATGTTATACGGTCTATTTTTTCCCGATTGGGATTTCTGCGCTGAGCATCGTGACGTCAGAGGATGTTATACGGTCTATTTTTCCCCGATTGCGATTTCTGCGATGTCCATCGTGACGTCAGAGGATGTTATACGGTCTATTTTTCCCCGATCTGGATTTCTGCGATGTCCATCGTGACGTCAGAGGATGTTATACGGTCTATTTTTCCCCGATTGCGATTTCTGCGATGTCCATCGTGACGTCAGAGGATGTTATACGGTCTATTTTTCCCCGATCTGGATTTCTGCGATGTCCATCGTGACGTCAGAGGATGTTATACGGTCTATTTTTCCCCGATTGCGATTTCTGCGATGTCCATCGTGACGTCAGAGGATGTTATACGGTCTATTTTTCCCCGATTGCGATTTCTGCGATGTCCATCGTGACGTCAGAGGATGTTATACGGTCTATTTTTCCCCGATCTGGATTTCTGCGATGTCCATCGTGACGTCAGAGGATGTTATACGGTCTATTTTTCCCCGATCTGGATTTCTGCGATGTCCATCGTGACGTCAGAGGATGTTATACGGTCTATTTTTCCCCGATCTGGATTTCTGCGATGTCCATCGTGACGTCAGAGGATGTTATACGGTCTATTTTTCCCCGATTGCGATTTCTGCGATGTCCATCGTGACGTCAGAGGATGTTATACGGTCTATTTTTCCCCGATCTGGATTTCTGCGATGTCCATCGTGACGTCAGAGGATGTTATACGGTCTATTTTTCCCCGATTGCGATTTCTGCGATGTCCATCGTGACGTCAGAGGATGTTATACGGTCTATTTTTCCCCGATCTGGATTTCTGCGATGTCCATCGTGACGTCAGAGGATGTTATACGGTCTATTTTTTCCCGATTGGGATTTCTGCGCTGAGCATCGTGACGTCAGAGGATGTTATACGGTCTATTTTTCCCCGATCTGGATTTCTGCGATGTCCATCGTGACGTCAGAGGATGTTATACGGTCTATTTTTTCCCGATTGGGATTTCTGCGATGTCCATCGTGACGTCAGAGGATGTTATACGGTCTATTTTTCCCCGATCTGGATTTCTGCGATGTCCATCGTGACGTCAGAGGATGTTATACGGTCTATTTTTCCCCGATTGCGATTTCTGCGATGTCCATCGTGACGTCAGAGGATGTTATACGGTCTATTTTTCCCCGATCTGGATTTCTGCGATGTCCATCGTGACGTCAGAGGATGTTATATGGTCTATTTTTCCCCGATCTGGATTTCTGCGATGTCCATCGTGACGTCAGAGGATGTTATACGGTCTATTTTTTCCCGATTGGGATTTCTGCGCTGAGCATCGTGACGTCAGAGGATGTTATACGGTCTATTTTTCCCCGATCTGGATTTCTGCGATGTCCATCGTGACGTCAGAGGATGTTATACGGTCTATTTTTCCCCGATTGCGATTTCTGCGATGTCCATCGTGACGTCAGAGGATGTTATACGGTCTATTTTTTCCCGATTGGGATTTCTGCGCTGAGCATCGTGACGTCAGAGGATGTTATACGGTCTATTTTTCCACGATTGCGATTTCTGCGATGTCCATCGTGACGTCAGAGGATGTTATACGGTCTATTTTTTCCCGATATGGATTTCTGCGATGTCCATCGTGACGTCAGAGGATGTTATACGGTCTATTTTTTCCCGATTGGGATTTCTGCGCTGAGCATCGTGACGTCAGAGGATGTTATACGGTCTATTTTTCCCCGATCTGGATTTCTGCGATGTCCATCGTGACGTCAGAGGATGTTATACGGTCTATTTTTTCCCGATTGGGATTTCTGCGATGTCCATCGTGACGTCAGAGGATGTTATACGGTCTATTTTTCCCCGATCTGGATTTCTGCGATGTCCATCGTGATGTCAGAGGATGTTATACGGTCTATTTTTCCCCGATTGCGATTTCTGCGATGTCCATCGTGACGTCAGAGGATGTTATACGGTCTATTTTTCCCCGATCTGGATTTCTGCGATGTCCATCGTGACGTCAGAGAATGTTATACGGTCTATTTTTCCCCGATCTGGATTTCTGCGATGTCCATCGTGACGTCAGAGGATGTTATACGGTCTATTTTTTCCCGATTGGGATTTCTGCGCTGAGCATCGTGACGTCAGAGGATGTTATACGGTCTATTTTTCCCCGATCTGGATTTCTGCGATGTCCATCGTGACGTCAGAGGATGTTATACGGTCTATTTTTCCCCGATTGCGATTTCTGCGATGTCCATCGTGACGTCAGAGGATGTTATACGGTCTATTTTTCCCCGATCTGGATTTCTGCGATGTCCATCGTGACGTCAGAGGATGTTATACGGTCTATTTTTTCCCGATTGGGATTTCTGCGATGTCCATCGTGACGTCAGAGGATGTTATACGGTCTATTTTTCCCCGATCTGGATTTCTGCGATGTCCATCGTGACGTCAGAGGATGTTATACGGTCTATTTTTTCCCGATTGGGATTTCTGCGATGTCCATCGTGACGTCAGAGGATGTTATACGGTCTATTTTTCCCCGATCTGGATTTCTGCGATGTCCATCGTGACGTCAGAGGATGTTATACGGTCTATTTTTCCCCGATTGCGATTTCTGCGATGTCCATCGTGACGTCAGAGGATGTTATACGGTCTATTTTTCCCCGATCTGGATTTCTGCGATGTCCATCGTGACGTCAGAGGATGTTATACGGTCTATTTTTCCCCGATCTGGATTTCTGCGATGTCCATCGTGACGTCAGAGGATGTTATACGGTCTATTTTTCCCCGATTGCGATTTCTGCGATGTCCATCGTGACGTCAGAGGATGTTATACGGTCTATTTTTTCCCGATTGGGATTTCTGCGATGTCCATCGTGACGTCAGAGGATGTTATACGGTCTATTTTTCCCCGATCTGGATTTCTGCGATGTCCATCGTGACGTCAGAGGATGTTATACGGTCTATTTTTCCCCGATCTGGATTTCTGCGATGTCCATCGTGACGTCAGAGGATGTTATACGGTCTATTTTTCCCCGATTGCGATTTCTGCGATGTCCATCGTGACGTCAGAGGATGTTATACGGTCTATTTTTCCCCGATCTGGATTTCTGCGATGTCCATCGTGACGTCAGAGGATGTTATACGGTCTATTTTTCCCCGATTGCGATTTCTGCGATGTCCATCGTGACGTCAGAGGATGTTATACGGTCTATTTTTCCCCGATCTGGATTTCTGCGATGTCCATCGTGACGTCAGAGGATGTTATACGGTCTATTTTTTCCCGATTGGGATTTCTGCGCTGAGCATCGTGACGTCAGAGGATGTTATACGGTCTATTTTTCCCCGATCTGGATTTCTGCGATGTCCATCGTGACGTCAGAGGATGTTATACGGTCTATTTTTTCCCGATTGGGATTTCTGCGATGTCCATCGTGACGTCAGAGGATGTTATACGGTCTATTTTTCCCCGATCTGGATTTCTGCGATGTCCATCGTGACGTCAGAGGATGTTATACGGTCTATTTTTCCCCGATTGCGATTTCTGCGATGTCCATCGTGACGTCAGAGGATGTTATACGGTCTATTTTTCCCCGATCTGGATTTCTGCGATGTCCATCGTGACGTCAGAGGATGTTATATGGTCTATTTTTCCCCGATCTGGATTTCTGCGATGTCCATCGTGACGTCAGAGGATGTTATACGGTCTATTTTTTCCCGATTGGGATTTCTGCGCTGAGCATCGTGACGTCAGAGGATGTTATACGGTCTATTTTTCCCCGATCTGGATTTCTGCGATGTCCATCGTGACGTCAGAGGATGTTATACGGTCTATTTTTCCCCGATTGCGATTTCTGCGATGTCCATCGTGACGTCAGAGGATGTTATACGGTCTATTTTTTCCCGATTGGGATTTCTGCGCTGAGCATCGTGACGTCAGAGGATGTTATACGGTCTATTTTTCCACGATTGCGATTTCTGCGATGTCCATCGTGACGTCAGAGGATGTTATACGGTCTATTTTTTCCCGATATGGATTTCTGCGATGTCCATCGTGACGTCAGAGGATGTTATACGGTCTATTTTTTCCCGATTGGGATTTCTGCGCTGAGCATCGTGACGTCAGAGGATGTTATACGGTCTATTTTTCCCCGATCTGGATTTCTGCGATGTCCATCGTGACGTCAGAGGATGTTATACGGTCTATTTTTTCCCGATTGGGATTTCTGCGATGTCCATCGTGACGTCAGAGGATGTTATACGGTCTATTTTTCCCCGATCTGGATTTCTGCGATGTCCATCGTGATGTCAGAGGATGTTATACGGTCTATTTTTCCCCGATTGCAATTTCTGCGATGTCCATCGTGACGTCAGAGGATGTTATACGGTCTATTTTTCCCCGATCTGGATTTCTGCGATGTCCATCGTGATGTCAGAGGATGTTATACGGTCTATTTTTTCCCGATTGGGATTTCTGCGCTGAGCATCGTGACGTCAGAGGATGTTATACGGTCTATTTTTCCCCGATCTGGATTTCTGCGATGTCCATCGTGACGTCAGAGGATGTTATACGGTCTATTTTTCCCCGATTGCGATTTCTGCGATGTCCATCGTGACGTCAGAGGATGTTATACGGTCTATTTTTCCCCGATCTGGATTTCTGCGATGTCCATCGTGACGTCAGAGGATGTTATACGGTCTATTTTTTCCCGATTGGGATTTCTGCGATGTCCATCGTGACGTCAGAGGATGTTATACGGTCTATTTTTCCCCGATCTGGATTTCTGCGATGTCCATCGTGACGTCAGAGGATGTTATACGGTCTATTTTTTCCCGATTGGGATTTCTGCGATGTCCATCGTGACGTCAGAGGATGTTATACGGTCTATTTTTCCCCGATCTGGATTTCTGCGATGTCCATCGTGACGTCAGAGGATGTTATACGGTCTATTTTTCCCCGATTGCGATTTCTGCGATGTCCATCGTGACGTCAGAGGATGTTATACGGTCTATTTTTCCCCGATCTGGATTTCTGCGATGTCCATCGTGACGTCAGAGGATGTTATACGGTCTATTTTTCCCCGATCTGGATTTCTGCGATGTCCATCGTGACGTCAGAGGATGTTATACGGTCTATTTTTCCCCGATTGCGATTTCTGCGATGTCCATCGTGACGTCAGAGGATGTTATACGGTCTATTTTTTCCCGATTGGGATTTCTGCGATGTCCATCGTGACGTCAGAGGATGTTATACGGTCTATTTTTCCCCGATCTGGATTTCTGCGATGTCCATCGTGACGTCAGAGGATGTTATACGGTCTATTTTTCCCCGATTGCGATTTCTGCGATGTCCATCGTGACGTCAGAGGATGTTATACGGTCTATTTTTCCCCGATCTGGATTTCTGCGATGTCCATCGTGACGTCAGAGGATGTTATACGGTCTATTTTTCCCCGATCTGGATTTCTGCGATGTCCATCGTGACGTCAGAGGATGTTATACGGTCTATTTTTTCCCGATTGGGATTTCTGCGCTGAGCATCGTGACGTCAGAGGATGTTATACGGTCTATTTTTCCCCGATCTGGATTTCTGCGATGTCCATCGTGACGTCAGAGGATGTTATACGGTCTATTTTTCCCCGATTGCGATTTCTGCGATGTCCATCGTGACGTCAGAGGATGTTATACGGTCTATTTTTTCCCGATTGGGATTTCTGCGCTGAGCATCGTGACGTCAGAGGATGTTATACGGTCTATTTTTCCCCGATTGCGATTTCTGCGATGTCCATCGTGACGTCAGAGGATGTTATACGGTCTATTTTTTCCCGATCTGGATTTCTGCGATGTCCATCGTGACGTCAGAGGATGTTATACGGTCTATTTTTTCCCGATTGGGATTTCTGCGCTGAGCATCGTGACGTCAGAGGATGTTATACGGTCTATTTTTCCCCGATCTGGATTTCTGCGATGTCCATCGTGACGTCAGAGGATGTTATACGGTCTATTTTTTCCCGATTGGGATTTCTGCGATGTCCATCGTGACGTCAGAGGATGTTATACGGTCTATTTTTCCCCGATCTGGATTTCTGCGATGTCCATCGTGACGTCAGAGGATGTTATACGGTCTATTTTTCCCCGATTGCGATTTCTGCGATGTCCATCGTGACGTCAGAGGATGTTATACGGTCTATTTTTCCCCGATCTGGATTTCTGCGATGTCCATCGTGACGTCAGAGGATGTTATACGGTCTATTTTTTCCCGATTGGGATTTCTGCGCTGAGCATCGTGACGTCAGAGGATGTTATACGGTCTATTTTTCCCCGATCTGGATTTCTGCGATGTCCATCGTGACGTCAGAGGATGTTATACGGTCTATTTTTTCCCGATTGGGATTTCTGCGCTGATGATCGTGACGTCAGAGGATGTTATACGGTCTATTTTTCCCCGATTGCGATTTCTGCGATGTCCATCGTGACGTCAGAGGATGTTATACGGTCTATTTTTCCCCGATTGCGATTTCTGCGATGTCCATCGTGACGTCAGAGGATGTTATACGGTCTATTTTTCCCCGATTGCGATTTCTGCGATGTCCATCGTGACGTCAGAGGATGTTATACGGTCTATTTTTTCCCGATTGGGATTTCTGCGCTGAGCATCGTGACGTCAGAGGATGTTATACGGTCTATTTTTCCCCGATTGCGATTTCTGCGATGTCCATCGTGACGTCAGAGGATGTTATACGGTCTATTTTTCCCCGATTGCGATTTCTGCGATGTCCATCGTGACGTCAGAGGATGTTATACGGTCTATTTTTCCCCGATTGCGATTTCTGCGATGTCCATCGTGACGTCAGAGGATGTTATACGGTCTATTTTTTCCCGATTGGGATTTCTGCGCTGAGCATCGTTACGTCAGAGGATGTTATACGGTCTATTTTTCCCCGATCTGGATTTCTGCGATGTCCATCGTGACGTCAGAGGATGTTATACGGTCTATTTTTTCCCGATTGGGATTTCTGCGCTGAGCATCGTGACGTCAGAGGATGTTATACGGTCTATTTTTCCCCGATTGCGATTTCTGCGATGTCCATCGTGACGTCAGAGGATGTTATACGGTCTATTTTTCCCCGATTGCGATTTCTGCGATGTCCATCGTGACGTCAGAGGATGTTATACGGTCTATTTTTCCCCGATTGCGATTTCTGCGATGTCCATCGTGACGTCAGAGGATGTTATACGGTCTATTTTTTCCCGATTGGGATTTCTGCGCTGAGCATCGTGACGTCAGAGGATGTTATACGGTCTATTTTTCCCCGATTGCGATTTCTGCGATGTCCATCGTGACGTCAGAGGATGTTATACGGTCTATTTTTCCCCGATTGCGATTTCTGCGATGTCCATCGTGACGTCAGAGGATGTTATACGGTCTATTTTTCCCCGATTGCGATTTCTGCGATGTCCATCGTGACGTCAGAGGATGTTATACGGTCTATTTTTTCCCGATTGGGATTTCTGCGCTGAGCATCGTGACGTCAGAGGATGTTATACGGTCTATTTTTCCCCGATTGCGATTTCTGCGATGTCCATCGTGACGTCAGAGGATGTTATACGGTCTATTTTTCCCCGATTGCGATTTCTGCGATGTCCATCGTGACGTCAGAGGATGTTATACGGTCTATTTTTCCCCGATTGCGATTTCTGCGATGTCCATCGTGACGTCAGAGGATGTTATACGGTCTATTTTTCCCCGATTGCGATTTCTGCGATGTCCATCGTGACGTCAGAGGATGTTATACGGTCTATTTTTCCCCGATTGCGATTTCTGCGATGTCCATCGTGACGTCAGAGGATGTTATACGGTCTATTTTTCCCCGATTGCGATTTCTGCGATGTCCATCGTGACGTCAGAGGATGTTATACGGTCTATTTTTTCCCGATTGGGATTTCTGCGCTGAGCATCGTGACGTCAGAGGATGTTATACGGTCTATTTTTCCCCGATTGCGATTTCTGCGATGTCCATCGTGACGTCAGAGGATGTTATATGGTCTATTTTTCCCCGATTGCGATTTCTGCGATGTCCATCGTGACGTCAGAGGATGTTATACGGTCTATTTTTCCCCGATTGCGATTTCTGCGATGTCCATCGTGACGTCAGAGGATGTTATACGGTCTATTTTTTCCCGATTGGGATTTCTGCGCTGAGCATCGTGACGTCAGAGGATGTTATACGGTCTATTTTTCCCCGATTGCGATTTCTGCGATGTCCATCGTGACGTCAGAGGATGTTATACGGTCTATTTTTCCCCGATTGCGATTTCTGCGATGTCCATCGTGACGTCAGAGGATGTTATACGGTCTATTTTTTCCCGATTGGGATTTCTGCGCTGAGCATCGTGACGTCAGAGGATGTTATACGGTCTATTTTTCCCCGATTGCGATTTCTGCGATGTCCATCGTGACGTCAGAGGATGTTATACGGTCTATTTTTTCCCGATTGGGATTTCTGCGATGTCCATCGTGACGTCAGAGGATGTTATACGGTCTATTTTTCCCCGATTGCGATTTCTGCGATGTCCATCGTGACGTCAGAGGATGTTATACGGTCTATTTTTTCCCGATTGGGATTTCTGCGCTGAGCATCGTGACGTCAGAGGATGTTATACGGTCTATTTTTCCCCGATTGCGATTTCTGCGATGTCCATCGTGACGTCAGAGGATGTTATACGGTCTATTTTTTCCCGATTGGGATTTCTGCGATGTCCATCGTGACGTCAGAGGATGTTATACGGTCTATTTTTCCCCGATTGCGATTTCTGCGATGTCCATCGTGACGTCAGAGGATGTTATACGGTCTATTTTTTCCCGATTGGGATTTCTGCGATGTCCATCGTGACGTCAGAGGATGTTATACGGTCTATTTTTCCCCGATTGCGATTTCTGCGATGTCCATCGTGACGTCAGAGGATGTTATACGGTCTATTTTTTCCCGATTGGGATTTCTGCGCTGAGCATCGTGACGTCAGAGGATGTTATACGGTCTATTTTTCCCCGATTGCGATTTCTGCGATGTCCATCGTGACGTCAGAGGATGTTATACGGTCTATTTTTTCCCGATTGGGATTTCTGCGATGTCCATCGTGACGTCAGAGGATGTTATACGGTCTATTTTTCCCCGATTGCGATTTCTGCGATGTCCATCGTGACGTCAGAGGATGTTATACGGTCTATTTTTCCCCGATTGCGATTTCTGCGATGTCCATCGTGACGTCAGAGGATGTTATACGGTCTATTTTTTCCCGATTGGGATTTCTGCGATGTCCATCGTGACGTCAGAGGATGTTATACGGTCTATTTTTCCCCGATTGCGATTTCTGCGATGTCCATCGTGACGTCAGAGGATGTTATACGGTCTATTTTTTCCCGATCTGGATTTCTGCGATGTCCATCGTGACGTCAGAGGATGTTATACGGTCTATTTTTCCCCGATTGCGATTTCTGCGATGTCCATCGTGACGTCAGAGGATGTTATACGGTCTATTTTTTCCCGATCTGGATTTCTGCGATGTCCATCGTGACGTCAGAGGATGTTATACGGTCTATTTTTCCCCGATTGCGATTTCTGCGATGTCCATCGTGACGTCAGAGGATGTTATACGGTCTATTTTTTCCCTATTGGGATTTCTGCGATGTCCATCGTGACGTCAGAGGATGTTATACGGTCTATTTTTCCCCGATTGCGATTTCTGCGATGTCCATCGTGACGTCAGAGGATGTTATACGGTCTATTTTTCCCCGATTGCGATTTCTGCGATGTCCATCGTGACGTCAGAGGATGTTATACGGTCTATTTTTCCCCGATTGCGATTTCTGCGATGTCCATCGTGACGTCAGAGGATGTTTTACGGTCTATTTTTCCCCGATCTGGATTTCTGCGATGTCCATCGTGACGTCAGAGGATGTTATACGGTCTATTTTTCCCCGATTGCGATTTCTGCGATGTCCATCGTGACGTCAGAGGATGTTATACGGTCTATTTTTCCCCGATCTGGATTTCTGCGATGTCCATCGTGACGTCAGAGGATGTTATACGGTCTATTTTCACCCGATCTGGATTTCTGCGATGTCCATCGTGACGTCAGAGGATGTTATACGGTCTATTTTTCCCCGATTGCGATTTCTGCGATGTCCATCGTGACGTCAGAGGATGTTATACGGTCTATTTTTCCCCGATTGCGATTTCTGCGATGTCCATCGTGACGTCAGAGGATGTTATACGGTCTATTTTTCCCCGATCTGGATTTCTGCGATGTCCATCGTGACGTCAGAGGATGTTATACGGTCTATTTTTCCCCGATTGCGATTTCTGCGATGTCCATCGTGACGTCAGAGGATGTTATACGGTCTATTTTTCCCCGATCTGGATTTCTGCGATGTCCATCGTGACGTCAGAGGATGTTATACGGTCTATTTTTCCCCGATTGCGATTTCTGCGATGTCCATCGTGACGTCAGAGGATGTTATACGGTCTATTTTTTCCCGATTGGGATTTCTGCGATGTCCATCGTGACGTCAGAGGATGTTATACGGTCTATTTTTCCCCGATTGCGATTTCTGCGATGTCCATCGTGACGTCAGAGGATGTTATACGGTCTATTTTTCCCCGATCTGGATTTCTGCGATGTCCATCGTGACGTCAGAGGATGTTATACGGTCTATTTTCCCCCGATCTGGATTTCTGCGATGTCCATCGTGACGTCAGAGGATGTTATACGGTCTATTTTTCCCCGATTGCGATTTCTGCGATGTCCATCGGGACGTCAGAGGATGTTATACGGTCTATTTTTCCCCGATTGCGATTTCTGCGATGTCCATCGTGACGTCAGAGGATGTTATACGGTCTATTTTCCCCCGATCTGGATTTCTGCGATGTCCATCGTGACGTCAGAGGATGTTATACGGTCTATTTTTCCCCGATTGCGATTTCTGCGATGTCCATCGTGACGTCAGAGGATGTTATACGGTCTATTTTTCCCCGATCTGGATTTCTGCGATGTCCATCGTGACGTCAGAGGATGTTATACGGTCTATTTTTCCCCGATTGCGATTTCTGCGATGTCCATCGTGACGTCAGAGGATGTTATACGGTCTATTTTTCCCCGATCTGGATTTCTGCGATGTCCATCGTGACGTCAGAGGATGTTATACGGTCTATTTTTCCCCGATTGCGATTTCTGCGATGTCCATCGTGACGTCAGAGGATGTTATACGGTCTATTTTTCCCCGATCTGGATTTCTGCGATGTCCATCGTGACGTCAGAGGATGTTATACGGTCTATTTTTCCCCGATTGCGATTTCTGCGATGTCCATCGTGACGTCAGAGGATGTTATACGGTCTATTTTTCCCCGATCTGGATTTCTGCGATGTCCATCGTGACGTCAGAGGATGTTATACGGTCTATTTTTCCCCGATTGCGATTTCTGCGATGTCCATCGTGACGTCAGAGGATGTTATACGGTCTATTTTTCCCCGATTGCGATTTCTGCGATGTCCATCGTGACGTCAGAGGATGTTATATGGTCTATTTTTTCCCGATTGGGATTTCTGCGATGTCCATCGTGACGTCAGAGGATGTTATACGGTCTATTTTTTCCCGATTGGGATTTCTGCGCTGAGCATCGTGACGTCAGAGGATGTTATACGGTCTATTTTTCCCCGATTGCGATTTCTGCGATGTCCATCGTGACGTCAGAGGATGTTATACGGTCTATTTTTCCCCGATTGCGATTTCTGCGATGTCCATCGTGACGTCAGAGGATGTTATACGGTCTATTTTTTCCCGATTGGGATTTCTGCGATGTCCATCGTGACGTCAGAGGATGTTATACGGTCTATTTTTTCCCGATTGGGATTTCTGCGATGTCCATCGTGACGTCAGAGGATGTTATACGGTCTATTTTTTCCCGATTGGGATTTCTGCGCTGAGCATCGTGACGTCAGAGGATGTTATACGGTCTATTTTTCCCCGATTGCGATTTCTGCGATGTCCATCGTGACGTCAGAGGATGTTATACGGTCTATTTTTCCCCGATTGCGATTTCTGCGATGTCCATCGTGACGTCAGAGGATGTTATACGGTCTATTTTTCCCCGATTGCGATTTCTGCGATGTCCATCGTGACGTCAGAGGATGTTATACGGTCTATTTTTCCCCGATTGCGATTTCTGCGATGTCCATCGTGACGTCAGAGGATGTTATACGGTCTATTTTTCCCCGATTGCGATTTCTGCGATGTCCATCGTGACGTCAGAGGATGTTATACGGTCTATTTTTTCCCGATTGGGATTTCTGCGATGTCCATCGTGACGTCAGAGGATGTTATACGGTCTATTTTTCCCCGATTGCGATTTCTGCGATGTCCATCGTGACGTCAGAGGATGTTATACGGTCTATTTTTCCCCGATCTGGATTTCTGCGATGTCCATCGTGACGTCAGAGGATGTTATACGGTCTATTTTCCCCCGATCTGGATTTCTGCGATGTCCATCGTGACGTCAGAGGATGTTATACGGTCTATTTTTCCCCGATCTGGATTTCTGCGATGTCCATCGTGACGTCAGAGGATGTTATACGGTCTATTTTTCCCCGATTGCGATTTCTGCGATGTCCATCGTGACGTCAGAGGATGTTATACGGTCTATTTTTCCCCGATCTAGATTTCTGCGATGTCCATCGTGACGTCAGAGGATGTTATACGGTCTATTTTCCCCCGATCTGGATTTCTGCGATGTCCATCGTGACGTCAGAGGATGTTATACGGTCTATTTTTCCCCGATCTGGATTTCTGCGATGTCCATCGGGACGTCAGAGGATGTTATACGGTCTATTTTTCCCCGATTGCGATTTCTGCGATGTCCATCGTGACGTCAGAGGATGTTATACGGTCTATTTTTCCCCGATCTGGATTTCTGCGATGTCCATCGTGACGTCAGAGGATGTTATACGGTCTATTTTCCCCCGATCTGGATTTCTTCGATGTCCATCGTGACGTCAGAGGATGTTATACGGTCTATTTTCCCCCGATCTGGATTTCTGCGATGTCCATCGTGACGTCAGAGGATGTTATACGGTCTATTTTTCCCCGATTGCGATTTCTGCGATGTCCATCGTGACGTCAGAGGATGTTATACGGTCTATTTTTCCCCGATCTGGATTTCTGCGATGTCCATCGTGACGTCAGAGGATGTTATACGGTCTATTTTTCCCCGATTGCGATTTCTGCGATGTCCATCGTGACGTCAGAGGATGTTATACGGTCTATTTTTCCCCGATTGCGATTTCTGCGATGTCCATCGTGACGTCAGAGGATGTTATACGGTCTATTTTTCCCCGATCTGGATTTCTGCGATGTCCATCGTGACGTCAGAGGATGTTATACGGTCTATTTTTCCCCGATTGCGATTTCTGCGATGTCCATCGTGACGTCAGAGGATGTTATACGGTCTATTTTTCCCCGATCTGGATTTCTGCGATGTCCATCGTGACGTCAGAGGATGTTATACGGTCTATTTTCCCCCGATCTGGATTTCTGCGATGTCCATCGTGACGTCAGAGGATGTTATACGGTCTATTTTTCCCCGATCTGGATTTCTGCGATGTCCATCGTGACGTCAGAGGATGTTATACGGTCTATTTTTCCCCGATTGCGATTTCTGCGATGTCCATCGTGACGTCAGAGGATGTTATACGGTCTATTTTTCCCCGATCTGGATTTCTGCGATGTCCATCGTGACGTCAGAGGATGTTATACGGTCTATTTTTCCCCGATTGCGATTTCTGCGATGTCCATCGTGACGTCAGAGGATGTTATACGGTCTATTTTTCCCCGATCTGGATTTCTGCGATGTCCATCGTGACGTCAGAGGATGTTATACGGTCTATTTTTCCCCGATTGCGATTTCTGCGATGTTCATCGTGACGTCAGAGGATGTTATACGGTCTATTTTTCCCCGATCTGGATTTCTGCGATGTCCATCGTGACGTCAGAGGATGTTATACGGTCTATTTTTCCCCGATTGCGATTTCTGCGATGTCCATCGTGACGTCAGAGGATGTTATACGGTCTATTTTTTCCCGATTGGGATTTCTGCGATGTCCATCGTGACGTCAGAGGATGTTATACGGTCTATTTTTCCCCGATTGCGATTTCTGCGATGTCCATCGTGACGTCAGAGGATGTTATACGGTCTATTTTTTCCCGATTGGGATTTCTGCGCTGAGCATCGTGACGTCAGAGGATGTTATACGGTCTATTTTTCCCCGATTGCGATTTCTGCGATGTCCATCTGGACGTCAGAGGATGTTATACGGTCTATTTTTCCCCGATTGCGATTTCTGCGATGTCCATCGTGACGTCAGAGGATGTTATACGGTCTATTTTTTCCCGATTGGGATTTCTGCGCTGAGCATCGTGACGTCAGAGGATGTTATAGGTCTATTTTTCCCCGATTGCGATTTCTGCGATGTCCATCGTGACGTCAGAGGATGTTATACGGTCTATTTTTTCCCGATTGGGATTTCTGCGATGTCCATCGTGACGTCAGAGGATGTTATACGGTCTATTTTTCCCCGATTGCGATTTCTGCGATGTCCATCGTGACGTCAGAGGATGTTATACGGTCTATTTTTCCCCGATTGCGATTTCTGCGATGTCCATCGTGACGTCAGAGGATGTTATACGGTCTATTTTTCCCCGATCTGGATTTCTGCGATGTCCATCGTGACGTCAGAGGATGTTATACGGTCTATTTTTCCCCGATTGCGATTTCTGCGATGTCCATCGTGACGTCAGAGGATGTTATACGGTCTATTTTTCCCCGATTGCGATTTCTGCGATGTCCATCGTGACGTCAGAGGATGTTATACGGTCTATTTTTCCCCGATCTGGATTTCTGCGATGTCCATCGTGACGTCAGAGGATGTTATACGGTCTATTTTTCCCCGATTGCGATTTCTGCGATGTCCATCGTGACGTCAGAGGATGTTATACGGTCTATTTTTCCCCGATCTGGATTTCTGCGATGTCCATCGTGACGTCAGAGGATGTTATACGGTCTATTTTTTCCCGATTGGGATTTCTGCGCTGAGCATCGTGACGTCAGAGGATGTTATACGGTCTATTTTTCCCCGATCTGGATTTCTGCGATGTCCATCGTGACGTCAGAGGATGTTATACGGTCTATTTTTCCTCGATTGCGATTTCTGCGATGTCCATCGTGACGTCAGAGGATGTTATACGGTCTATTTTTTCCCGATTGGGATTTCTGCGATGTCCATCGTGACGTCAGAGGATGTTATACGGTCTATTTTTCCCCGATCTGGATTTCTGCGATGTCCATCGTGACGTCAGAGGATGTTATACGGTCTATTTTTCCCCGATTGCGATTTCTGCGATGTCCATCGTGACGTCAGAGGATGTTATACGGTCTATTTTTCCCCGATCTGGATTTCTGCGATGTCCATCGTGACGTCAGAGGATGTTATACGGTCTATTTTTCCCCGATCTGGATTTCTGCGATGTCCATCGTGACGTCAGAGGATGTTATACGGTCTATTTTTCCCCGATTGCGATTTCTGCGATGTCCATCGTGACGTCAGAGGATGTTATACGGTCTATTTTTCCCCGATCTGGATTTCTGCGATGTCCATCGTGACGTCAGAGGATGTTATACGGTCTATTTTTCCCCGATTGCGATTTCTGCGATGTCCATCGTGACGTCAGAGGATGTTATACGGTCTATTTTTCCCCGATCTGGATTTCTGCGATGTCCATCGTGACGTCAGAGGATGTTATACGGTCTATTTTTCCCCGATTGCGATTTCTGCGATGTCCATCGTGACGTCAGAGGATGTTATACGGTCTATTTTTCCCCGATCTGGATTTCTGCGATGTCCATCGTGACGTCAGAGGATGTTATACGGTCTATTTTTCCCCGATTGCGATTTCTGCGATGTCCATCGTGACGTCAGAGGATGTTATACGGTCTATTTTTCCCCGATCTGGATTTCTGCGATGTCCATCGTGACGTCAGAGGATGTTATACGGTCTATTTTTCCCCGATTGCGATTTCTGCGATGTCCATCGTGACGTCAGAGGATGTTATACGGTCTATTTTTCCCCGATTGCGATTTCTGCGATGTCCATCGTGACGTCAGAGGATGTTATACGGTCTATTTTTCCCCGATTGCGATTTCTGCGATGTCCATCGTGACGTCAGAGGATGTTATACGGTCTATTTTTTCCCGATTGGGATTTCTGCGCTGAGCATCGTGACGTCAGAGGATGTTATACGGTCTATTTTTCCCCGATTGCGATTTCTGCGATGTCCATCGTGACGTCAGAGGATGTTATACGGTCTATTTTTCCCCGATTGCGATTTCTGCGATGTCCATCGTGACGTCAGAGGATGTTATACGGTCTATTTTTCCCCGATTGCGATTTCTGCGATGTCCATCGTGACGTCAGAGGATGTTATACGGTCTATTTTTTCCCGATTGGGATTTCTGCGCTGAGCATCGTGACGTCAGAGGATGTTATACGGTCTATTTTTCCCCGATTGCGATTTCTGCGATGTCCATCGTGACGTCAGAGGATGTTATACGGTCTATTTTTCCCCGATTGCGATTTCTGCGATGTCCATCGTGACGTCAGAGGATGTTATACGGTCTATTTTTTCCCGATTGGGATTTCTGCGCTGAGCATCGTGACGTCAGAGGATGTTATACGGTCTATTTTTCCCCGATTGCGATTTCTGCGATGTCCATCGTGACGTCAGAGGATGTTATACGGTCTATTTTTCCCCTCATTGCGATTTCTGCGATGTCCATCGTGACGTCAGAGGATGTTATACGGTCTATTTTTCCCCGATTGCGATTTCTGCGATGTCCATCGTGACGTCAGAGGATGTTATACGGTCTATTTTTTCCCGATTGGGATTTCTGCGCTGAGCATCGTGACGTCAGAGGATGTTATACGGTCTATTTTTCCCCGATTGCGATTTCTGCGATGTCCATCGTGACGTCAGAGGATGTTATACGGTCTATTTTTTCCCGATCTGGATTTCTGCGATGTCCATCGTGACGTCAGAGGATGTTATACGGTCTATTTTTCCCCGATTGCGATTTCTGCGATGTCCATCGTGACGTCAGAGGATGTTATACGGTCTATTTTTTCCCGATTGGGATTTCTGCGCTGAGCATCGTGACGTCAGAGGATGTTATACGGTCTATTTTTCCCCGATTGCGATTTCTGCGATGTCCATCGTGACGTCAGAGGATGTTATACGGTCTATTTTTCCCCGATTGCGATTTCTGCGATGTCCATCGTGACGTCAGAGGATGTTATACGGTCTATTTTTTCCCGATTGGGATTTCTGCGCTGAGCATCGTGACGTCAGAGGATGTTATACGGTCTATTTTTCCCCGATTGCGATTTCTGCGATGTCCATCGTGACGTCAGAGGATGTTATACGGTCTATTTTTCCCCGATTGCGATTTCTGCGATGTCCATCGTGACGTCAGAGGATGTTATACGGTCTATTTTTCCCCGATTGCGATTTCTGCGATGTCCATCGTGACGTCAGAGGATGTTATACGGTCTATTTTTTCCCGATTGGGATTTCTGCGCTGAGCATCGTGACGTCAGAGGATGTTATACGGTCTATTTTTCCCCGATTGCGATTTCTGCGATGTCCATCGTGACGTCAGAGGATGTTATACGGTCTATTTTTTCCCGATCTGGATTTCTGCGATGTCCATCGTGACGTCAGAGGATGTTATACGGTCTATTTTTTCCCGATTGGGATTTCTGCGCTGAGCATCGTGACGTCAGAGGATGTTATACGGTCTATTTTTCCCCGATCTGGATTTCTGCGATGTCCATCGTGACGTCAGAGGATGTTATACGGTCTATTTTCCCCCGATCTCGATTTCTGCGATGTCCATCGTGACGTCAGAGGATGTTATACGGTCTATTTTTCCCCGATCTGGATTTCTGCGATGTCCATCGTGACGTCAGAGGATGTTATACGGTCTATTTTTCCCCGATTGCGATTTCTGCGATGTCCATCGTGACGTCAGAGGATGTTATACGGTCTATTTTTCCCCGATTGCGATTTCTGCGATGTCCATCGTGACGTCAGAGGATGTTATACGGTCTATTTTTTCCCGATTGGGATTTCTGCGCTGAGCATCGTGACGTCAGAGGATGTTATACGGTCTATTTTTCCCCGATTGCGATTTCTGCGATGTCCATCGTGACGTCAGAGGATGTTATACGGTCTATTTTTTCCCGATTGGGATTTCTGCGATGTCCATCGTGACGTCAGAGGATGTTATACGGTCTATTTTTCCCCGATTGCGATTTCTGCGATGTCCATCGTGACGTCAGAGGATGTTATACGGTCTATTTTTCCCCGATTGCGATTTCTGCGATGTCCATCGTGACGTCAGAGGATGTTATACGGTCTATTTTTCCCCGATCTGGATTTCTGCGATGTCCATCGTGACGTCAGAGGATGTTATACGGTCTATTTTTCCCCGATTGCGATTTCTGCGATGTCCATCGTGACGTCAGAGGATGTTATACGGTCTATTTTTCCCCGATTGCGATTTCTGCGATGTCCATCGTGACGTCAGAGGATGTTATACGGTCTATTTTTCCCCGATCTGGATTTCTGCGATGTCCATCGTGACGTCAGAGGATGTTATACGGTCTATTTTTCCCCGATTGCGATTTCTGCGATGTCCATCGTGACGTCAGAGGATGTTATACGGTCTATTTTTCCCCGATCTGGATTTCTGCGATGTCCATCGTGACGTCAGAGGATGTTATACGGTCTATTTTTTCCCGATTGGGATTTCTGCGCTGAGCATCGTGACGTCAGAGGATGTTATACGGTCTATTTTTCCCCGATCTGGATTTCTGCGATGTCCATCGTGACGTCAGAGGATGTTATACGGTCTATTTTTCCCCGATTGCGATTTCTGCGATGTCCATCGTGACGTCAGAGGATGTTATACGGTCTATTTTTTCCCGATTGGGATTTCTGCGATGTCCATCGTGACGTCAGAGGATGTTATACGGTCTATTTTTCCCCGATCTGGATTTCTGCGATGTCCATCGTGACGTCAGAGGATGTTATACGGTCTATTTTTCCCCGATTGCGATTTCTGCGATGTCCATCGTGACGTCAGAGGATGTTATACGGTCTATTTTTCCCCGATCTGGATTTCTGCGATGTCCATCGTGACGTCAGAGGATGTTATACGGTCTATTTTTCCCCGATCTGGATTTCTGCGATGTCCATCGTGACGTCAGAGGATGTTATACGGTCTATTTTTCCCCGATCTGGATTTCTGCGATGTCCATCGTGACGTCAGAGGATGTTATACGGTCTATTTTTCCCCGATTGCGATTTCTGCGATGTCCATCGTGACGTCAGAGGATGTTATACGGTCTATTTTTCCCCGATCTGGATTTCTGCGATGTCCATCGTGACGTCAGAGGATGTTATACGGTCTATTTTTCCCCGATCTGGATTTCTGCGATGTCCATCGTGACGTCAGAGGATGTTATACGGTCTATTTTTCCCCGATTGCGATTTCTGCGATGTCCATCGTGACGTCAGAGGATGTTATACGGTCTATTTTTCCCCGATCTGGATTTCTGCGATGTCCATCGTGACGTCAGAGGATGTTATACGGTCTATTTTTCCCCGATTGCGATTTCTGCGATGTCCATCGTGACGTCAGAGGATGTTATACGGTCTATTTTTCCCCGATCTGGATTTCTGCGATGTCCATCGTGACGTCAGAGGATGTTATACGGTCTATTTTTCCCCGATTGCGATTTCTGCGATGTCCATCGTGACGTCAGAGGATGTTATACGGTCTATTTTTCCCCGATCTGGATTTCTGCGATGTCCATCGTGACGTCAGAGGATGTTATACGGTCTATTTTTCCCCGATTGCGATTTCTGCGATGTCCATCGTGACGTCAGAGGATGTTATACGGTCTATTTTTCCCCGATCTGGATTTCTGCGATGTCCATCGTGACGTCAGAGGATGTTATACGGTCTATTTTTCCCCGATTGCGATTTCTGCGATGTCCATCGTGACGTCAGAGGATGTTATACGGTCTATTTTTCCCCGATTGCGATTTCTGCGATGTCCATCGTGACGTCAGAGGATGTTATACGGTCTATTTTTCCCCGATTGCGATTTCTGCGATGTCCATCGTGACGTCAGAGGATGTTATACGGTCTATTTTTTCCCGATTGGGATTTCTGCGCTGAGCATCGTGACGTCAGAGGATGTTATACGGTCTATTTTTCCCCGATTGCGATTTCTGCGATGTCCATCGTGACGTCAGAGGATGTTATACGGTCTATTTTTCCCCGATTGCGATTTCTGCGATGTCCATCGTGACGTCAGAGGATGTTATACGGTCTATTTTTCCCCGATTGCGATTTCTGCGATGTCCATCGTGACGTCAGAGGATGTTATACGGTCTATTTTTTCCCGATTGGGATTTCTGCGCTGAGCATCGTGACGTCAGAGGATGTTATACGGTCTATTTTTCCCCGATTGCGATTTCTGCGATGTCCATCGTGACGTCAGAGGATGTTATACGGTCTATTTTTCCCCGATTGCGATTTCTGCGATGTCCATCGTGACGTCAGAGGATGTTATACGGTCTATTTTTCCCCGATTGCGATTTCTGCGATGTCCATCGTGACGTCAGAGGATGTTATACGGTCTATTTTTTCCCGATTGGGATTTCTGCGCTGAGCATCGTGACGTCAGAGGATGTTATACGGTCTATTTTTCCCCGATTGCGATTTCTGCGATGTCCATCGTGACGTCAGAGGATGTTATACGGTCTATTTTTCCCCGATTGCGATTTCTGCGATGTCCATCGTGACGTCAGAGGATGTTATACGGTCTATTTTTTCCCGATCTGGATTTCTGCGATGTCCATCGTGACGTCAGAGGATGTTATACGGTCTATTTTTTCCCGATTGGGATTTCTGCGCTGAGCATCGTGACGTCAGAGGATGTTATACGGTCTATTTTTCCCCGATCTGGATTTCTGCGATGTCCATCGTGACGTCAGAGGATGTTATACGGTCTATTTTCCCCCGATCTGGATTTCTGCGATGTCCATCGTGACGTCAGAGGATGTTATACGGTCTATTTTTCCCCGATCTGGATTTCTGCGATGTCCATCGTGACGTCAGAGGATGTTATACGGTCTATTTTTCCCCGATTGCGATTTCTGCGATGTCCATCGTGACGTCAGAGGATGTTATACGGTCTATTTTTCCCCGATCTGGATTTCTGCGATGTCCATCGTGACGTCAGAGGATGTTATACGGTCTATTTTTCCCCGATTGCGATTTCTGCGATGTCCATCGTGACGTCAGAGGATGTTATACGGTCTATTTTTCCCCGATCTGGATTTCTGCGATGTCCATCGTGACGTCAGAGGATGTTATACGGTCTATTTTTCCCCGATTGCGATTTCTGCGATGTCCATCGTGACGTCAGAGGATGTTATACGGTCTATTTTTCCCCGATCTGGATTTCTGCGATGTCCATCGTGACGTCAGAGGATGTTATACGGTCTATTTTTCCCCGATTGCGATTTCTGCGATGTCCATCGTGACGTCAGAGGATGTTATACGGTCTATTTTTCCCCGATCTGGATTTCTGCGATGTCCATCGTGACGTCAGAGGATGTTATACGGTCTATTTTTCCCCGATTGCGATTTCTGCGATGTCCATCGTGACGTCAGAGGATGTTATACGGTCTATTTTTCCCCGATCTGGATTTCTGCGATGTCCATCGTGACGTCAGAGGATGTTATACGGTCTATTTTTCCCCGATTGCGATTTCTGCGATGTTCATCGTGACGTCAGAGGATGTTATACGGTCTATTTTTCCCCGATCTGGATTTCTGCGATGTCCATCGTGACGTCAGAGGATGTTATACGGTCTATTTTTCCCCGATTGCGATTTCTGCGATGTCCATCGTGACGTCAGAGGATGTTATACGGTCTATTTTTTCCCGATTGGGATTTCTGCGATGTCCATCGTGACGTCAGAGGATGTTATACGGTCTATTTTTCCCCGATTGCGATTTCTGCGATGTCCATCGTGACGTCAGAGGATGTTATACGGTCTATTTTTTCCCGATTGGGATTTCTGCGATGTCCATCGTGACGTCAGAGGATGTTATACGGTCTATTTTTCCCCGATTGCGATTTCTGCGATGTCCATCGTGACGTCAGAGGATGTTATACGGTCTATTTTTCCCCGATTGCGATTTCTGCGATGTCCATCGTGACGTCAGAGGATGTTATACGGTCTATTTTTTCCCGATTGGGATTTCTGCGCTGAGCATCGTGACGTCAGAGGATGTTATACGGTCTATTTTTCCCCGATTGCGATTTCTGCGATGTCCATCGTGACGTCAGAGGATGTTATACGGTCTATTTTTTCCCGATTGGGATTTCTGCGATGTCCATCGTGACGTCAGAGGATGTTATACGGTCTATTTTTCCCCGATTGCGATTTCTGCGATGTCCATCGTGACGTCAGAGGATGTTATACGGTCTATTTTTCCCCGATTGCGATTTCTGCGATGTCCATCGTGACGTCAGAGGATGTTATACGGTCTATTTTTCCCCGATCTGGATTTCTGCGATGTCCATCGTGACGTCAGAGGATGTTATACGGTCTATTTTTCCCCGATTGCGATTTCTGCGATGTCCATCGTGACGTCAGAGGATGTTATACGGTCTATTTTTCCCCGATTGCGATTTCTGCGATGTCCATCGTGACGTCAGAGGATGTTATACGGTCTATTTTTCCCCGATCTGGATTTCTGCGATGTCCATCGTGACGTCAGAGGATGTTATACGGTCTATTTTTCCCCGATTGCGATTTCTGCGATGTCCATCGTGACGTCAGAGGATGTTATACGGTCTATTTTTCCCCGATCTGGATTTCTGCGATGTCCATCGTGACGTCAGAGGATGTTATACGGTCTATTTTTTCCCGATTGGGATTTCTGCGCTGAGCATCGTGACGTCAGAGGATGTTATACGGTCTATTTTTCCCCGATCTGGATTTCTGCGATGTCCATCGTGACGTCAGAGGATGTTATACGGTCTATTTTTCCCCGATTGCGATTTCTGCGATGTCCATCGTGACGTCAGAGGATGTTATACGGTCTATTTTTTCCCGATTGGGATTTCTGCGATGTCCATCGTGACGTCAGAGGATGTTATACGGTCTATTTTTCCCCGATCTGGATTTCTGCGATGTCCATCGTGACGTCAGAGGATGTTATACGGTCTATTTTTCCCCGATTGCGATTTCTGCGATGTCCATCGTGACGTCAGAGGATGTTATACGGTCTATTTTTCCCCGATCTGGATTTCTGCGATGTCGATCGTGACGTCAGAGGATGTTATACGGTCTATTTTTCCCCGATCTGGATTTCTGCGATGTCCATCGTGACGTCAGAGGATGTTATACGGTCTATTTTTCCCCGATTGCGATTTCTGCGATGTCCATCGTGACGTCAGAGGATGTTATACGGTCTATTTTTCCCCGATCTGGATTTCTGCGATGTCCATCGTGACGTCAGAGGATGTTATACGGTCTATTTTTCCCCGATTGCGATTTCTGCGATGTCCATCGTGACGTCAGAGGATGTTATACGGTCTATTTTTCCCCGATCTGGATTTCTGCGATGTCCATCGTGACGTCAGAGGATGTTATACGGTCTATTTTTCCCCGATTGCGATTTCTGCGATGTCCATCGTGACGTCAGAGGATGTTATACGGTCTATTTTTCCCCGATCTGGATTTCTGCGATGTCCATCGTGACGTCAGAGGATGTTATACGGTCTATTTTTCCCCGATTGCGATTTCTGCGATGTCCATCGTGACGTCAGAGGATGTTATACGGTCTATTTTTCCCCGATCTGGATTTCTGCGATGTCCATCGTGACGTCAGAGGATGTTATACGGTCTATTTTTCCCCGATTGCGATTTCTGCGATGTCCATCGTGACGTCAGAGGATGTTATACGGTCTATTTTTCCCCGATTGCGATTTCTGCGATGTCCATCGTGACGTCAGAGGATGTTATACGGTATATTTTTCCCCGATTGCGATTTCTGCGATGTCCATCGTGACGTCAGAGGATGTTATACGGTCTATTTTTTCCCGATTGGGATTTCTGCGCTGAGCATCGTGACGTCAGAGGATGTTATACGGTCTATTTTTCCCCGATTGCGATTTCTGCGATGTCCATCGTGACGTCAGAGGATGTTATACGGTCTATTTTTCCCCGATTGCGATTTCTGCGATGTCCATCGTGACGTCAGAGGATGTTATACGGTCTATTTTTCCCCGATTGCGATTTCTGCGATGTCCATCGTGACGTCAGAGGATGTTATACGGTCTATTTTTTCCCGATTGGGATTTCTGCGCTGAGCATCGTGACGTCAGAGGATGTTATACGGTCTATTTTTCCCCGATTGCGATTTCTGCGATGTCCATCGTGACGTCAGAGGATGTTATACGGTCTATTTTTCCCCGATTGCGATTTCTGCGATGTCCATCGTGACGTCAGAGGATGTTATACGGTCTATTTTTCCCCGATTGCGATTTCTGCGATGTCCATCGTGACGTCAGAGGATGTTATACGGTCTATTTTTCCCCGATTGCGATTTCTGCGATGTCCATCGTGACGTCAGAGGATGTTATACGGTCTATTTTTTCCCGATTGGGATTTCTGCGCTGAGCATCGTGACGTCAGAGGATGTTATACGGTCTATTTTTCCCCGATTGCGATTTCTGCGATGTCCATCGTGACGTCAGAGGATGTTATACGGTCTATTTTTCCCCGATTGCGATTTCTGCGATGTCCATCGTGACGTCAGAGGATGTTATACGGTCTATTTTTCCCCGATTGCGATTTCTGCGATGTCCATCGTGACGTCAGAGGATGTTATACGGTCTATTTTTTCCCGATTGGGATTTCTGCGCTGAGCATCGTGACGTCAGAGGATGTTATACGGTCTATTTTTCCCCGATTGCGATTTCTGCGATGTCCATCGTGACGTCAGAGGATGTTATACGGTCTATTTTTTCCCGATCTGGATTTCTGCGATGTCCATCGTGACGTCAGAGGAAGTTATACGGTCTATTTTTTCCCGATTGGGATTTCTGCGCTGAGCATCGTGACGTCAGAGGATGTTATACGGTCTATTTTTCCCCGATCTGGATTTCTGCGATGTCCATCGTGACGTCAGAGGATGTTATACGGTCTATTTTTTCCCGATTGGGATTTCTGCGATGTCCATCGTGACGTCAGAGGATGTTATACGGTCTATTTTTCCCCGATCTGGATTTCTGCGATGTCCATCGTGACGTCAGAGGATGTTATACGGTCTATTTTTCCCCGATTGCGATTTCTGCGATGTCCATCGTGACGTCAGAGGATGTTATACGGTCTATTTTTCCCCGATCTGGATTTCTGCGATGTCCATCGTGACGTCAGAGGATGTTATACGGTCTATTTTTTCCCGATTGGGATTTCCGCGCTGAGCATCGTGACGTCAGAGGATGTTATACGGTCTATTTTTCCCCGATTGCGATTTCTGCGATGTCCATCGTGACGTAAGAGGATGTTATACGGTCTATTTTTCCCCGATTGCGATTTCTGCGATGTCCATCGTGACGTCAGAGGATGTTATACGGTCTATTTTTCCCCGATCTGGATTTCTGCGATGTCCATCGTGACGTCAGAGGATGTTATACGGTCTATTTTTTCCCGATTGGGATTTCTGCGCTGAGCATCGTGACGTCAGAGGATGTTATACGGTCTATTTTTCCCCGATCTGGATTTCTGCGATGTCCATCGTGACGTCAGAGGATGTTATACGGTCTATTTTTTCCCGATTGGGATTTCTGCGCTGAGCATCGTGACGCAGATGATGTTATACGGTCTATTTTTCCCCGATTGCGATTTCTGCGATGTCCATCGTGACGTCAGAGGATGTTATACGGTCTATTTTTCCCCGATTGCGATTTCTGCGATGTCCATCGTGACGTCAGAGGATGTTATACGGTCTATTTTTCCCCGATTGCGATTTCTGCGATGTCCATCGTGACGTCAGAGGATGTTATACGGTCTATTTTTTCCCGATTGGGATTTCTGCGCTGAGCATCGTGACGTCAGAGGATGTTATACGGTCTATTTTTCCCCGATTGCGATTTCTGCGATGTCCATCGTGACGTCAGAGGATGTTATACGGTCTATTTTTCCCCGATTGCGATTTCTGCGATGTCCATCGTGACGTCAGAGGATGTTATACGGTCTATTTTTCCCCGATTGCGATTTCTGCAATGTCCATCGTGACGTCAGAGGATGTTATACGGTCTATTTTTTCCCGATTGGGATTTCTGCGCTGAACATCGTGACGTCAGAGGATGTTATACGGTCTATTTTTCCCCGATTGCGATTTCTGCGATGTCCATCGTGACGTCAGAGGATGTTATACGGTCTATTTTTCCCCGATTGCGATTTCTGCGATGTCCATCGTGACGTCAGAGGATGTTATACGGTCTATTTTTCCCCGATTGCGATTTCTGCGATGTCCATCGTGACGTCAGAGGATGTTATACGGTCTATTTTTTCCCGATTGGGATTTCTGCGCTGAGCATCGTGACGTCAGAGGATGTTATACGGTCTATTTTTCCCCGATTGCGATTTCTGCGATGTCCATCGTGACGTCAGAGGATGTTATACGGTCTATTTTTCCCCGATTGCGATTTCTGCGATGTCCATCGTGACGTCAGAGGATGTTATACGGTCTATTTTTTCCCGATTGGGATTTCTGCGCTGAGCATCGTGACGTCAGAGGATGTTATACGGTCTATTTTTCCCCGATTGCGATTTCTGCGATGTCCATCGTGACGTCAGAGGATGTTATACGGTCTATTTTTCCCCGATTGCGATTTCTGCGATGTCCATCGTGACGTCAGAGGATGTTATACGGTCTATTTTTCCCCGATTGCGATTTCTGCGATGTCCATCGTGACGTCAGAGGATGTTATACGGTCTATTTTTTCCCGATTGGGATTTCTGCGCTGAGCATCGTGACGTCAGAGGATGTTATACGGTCTATTTTTCCCCGATTGCGATTTCTGCGATGTCCATCGTGACGTCAGAGGATGTTATACGGTCTATTTTTTCCCGATCTGGATTTCTGCGATGTCCATCGTGACGTCAGAGGATGTTATACGGTTTATTTTTTCCCGATTGGGATTTCTGCGCTGAGCATCGTGACGTCAGAGGATGTTATACGGTCTATTTTTCCCCGATCTGGATTTCTGCGATGTCCATCGTGACGTCAGAGGATGTTATACGGTCTATTTTTTCCCGATTGGGATTTCTGCGATGTCCATCGTGACGTCAGAGGATGTTATACGGTCTATTTTTCCCCGATCTGGATTTCTGCGATGTCCATCGTGACGTCAGAGGATGTTATACGGTCTATTTTTCCCCGTTTGCGATTTCTGCGATGTCCATCGTGACGTCAGAGGATGTTATACGGTCTATTTTTCCCCGATCTGGATTTCTGCGATGTCCATCGTGACGTCAGAGGATGTTATACGGTCTATTTTTCCCCGATCTGGATTTCTGCGATGTCCATCGTGACGTCAGAGGATGTTATACGGTTTATTTTTTCCCGATTGGGATTTCTGCGCTGAGCATCGTGACGTCAGAGGATGTTATACGGTCTATTTTTCCCCGATCTGGATTTCTGCGATGTCCATCGTGACGTCAGAGGATGTTATACGGTCTATTTTTCCCCGATTGCGATTTCTGCGATGTCCATCGTGACGTCAGAGGATGTTATACGGTCTATTTTTTCCCGATTGGGATTTCTGCGCTGAGCATCGTGACGTCAGAGGATGTTATACGGTCTATTTTTCCCCGATTGCGATTTCTGCGATGTCCATCGTGACGTCAGAGGATGTTATACGGTCTATTTTTACCCGATCTGGATTTCTGCGATGTCCATCGTGACGTCAGAGGATGTTATACGGTCTATTTTTTCCCGATTGGGATTTCTGCGCTGAGCATCGTGACGTCAGAGGATGTTATACGGTCTATTTTTCCCCGATCTGGATTTCTGCGATGTCCATCGTGACGTCAGAGGATGTTATACGGTCTATTTTTTCCCGATTGGGATTTCTGCGATGTCCATCGTGACGTCAGAGGATGTTATACGGTCTATTTTTCCCCGATCTGGATTTCTGCGATGTCCATCGTGACGTCAGAGGATGTTATACGGTCTATTTTTTCCCGATTGGGATTTCTGCGCTGAGCATCGTGACGTCAGAGGATGTTATACGGTCTATTTTTCCCCGATCTGGATTTCTGCGATGTCCATCGTGACGTCAGAGGATGTTATACGGTCTATTTTTTCCCGATTGGGATTTCTGCGATGTCCATCGTGACGTCAGAGGATGTTATACGGTCTATTTTTCCCCGATCTGGATTTCTGCGATGTCCATCGTGACGTCAGAGGATGTTATACGGTCTATTTTTCCCCGATTGCGATTTCTGCGATGTCCATCGTGACGTCAGAGGATGTTATACGGTCTATTTTTCCCCGATCTGGATTTCTGCGATGTCCATCGTGACGTCAGAGGATGTTATACGGTCTATTTTTCCCCGATCTGAATTTCTGCGATGTCCATCGTGACGTCAGAGGATGTTATACGGTCTATTTTTTCCCGATTGGGATTTCTGCGCTGAGCATCGTGACGTCAGAGGATGTTATACGGTCTATTTTTCCCCGATTGTGATTTCTGCGATGTCCATCGTGACGTCAGAGGATGTTATACGGTCTATTTTTCCCCGATCTGGATTTCTGCGATGTCCATCGTGACGTCAGAGGATGTTATACGGTCTATTTTTTCCCGATTGGGATTTCTGCGCTGAGCATCGTGACGTCAGAGGATGTTATACGGTCTATTTTTCCCCGATTGCGATTTCTGCGATGTCCATCGTGACGTCAGAGGATGTTATACGGTCTATTTTTCCCCGATTGCGATTTCTGCGATGTCCATCGTGACGTCAGAGGATGTTATACGGTCTATTTTTCCCCGATCTGGATTTCTGCGATGTCCATCGTGACGTCAGAGGATGTTATACGGTCTATTTTTCCCCGATCTGGATTTCTGCGATGTCCATCGTGACGTCAGAGGATGTTATACGGTCTATTTTTTCCCGATTGGGATTTCTGCGCTGAGCATCGTGACGTCAGAGGATGTTATACGGTCTATTTTTCCCCGATTGCGATTTCTGCGATGTCCATCGTGACGTCAGAGGATGTTATACGGTCTATTTTTCCCCGATCTGGATTTCTGCGATGTCCATCGTGACGTCAGAGGATGTTATACGGTCTATTTTTCCCCGATTGCGATTTCTGCGATGTCCATCGTGACGTCAGAGGATGTTATACGGTCTATTTTTCCCCGATCTGGATTTCTGCGATGTCCATCGTGACGTCAGAGGATGTTATACGGTCTATTTTTCCCCGATTGCGATTTCTGCGATGTCCATCGTGACGTCAGAGGATGTTATACGGTCTATTTTTCCCCGATTGCGATTTCTGCGATGTCCATCGTGACGTCAGAGGATGTTATACGGTCTATTTTTCCCCGATCTGGATTTCTGCGATGTCCATCGTGACGTCAGAGGATGTTATACGGTCTATTTTTCCCCGATCTGGATTTCTGCGATGTCCATCGTGACGTCAGAGGATGTTATACGGTCTATTTTTCCCCGATCTGGATTTCTGCGATGTCCATCGTGACGTCAGAGGATGTTATACGGTCTATTTTTCCCCGATTGCGATTTCTGCGATGTCCATCGTGACGTCAGAGGATGTTATACGGTCTATTTTTCCCCGATCTGGATTTCTGCGATGTCCATCGTGACGTCAGAGGATGTTATACGGTCTATTTTTCCCCGATTGCGATTTCTGCGATGTCCATCGTGACGTCAGAGGATGTTATACGGTCTATTTTTCCCCGATCTGGATTTCTGCGATGTCCATCGTGACGTCAGAGGATGTTATACGGTCTATTTTTTCCCGATTGGGATTTCTGCGCTGAGCATCGTGACGTCAGAGGATGTTATACGGTCTATTTTTCCCCGATCTGGATTTCTGCGATGTCCATCGTGACGTCAGAGGATGTTATACGGTCTATTTTTTCCCGATTGGGATTTCTGCGATGTCCATCGTGACGTCAGAGGATGTTATACGGTCTATTTTTCCCCGATCTGGATTTCTGCGATGTCCATCGTGACGTCAGAGGATGTTATACGGTCTATTTTTCCCCGATCTGGATTTCTGCGATGTCCATCGTGACGTCAGAGGATGTTATACGGTCTATTTTTCCCCGATTGCGATTTCTGCGATGTCCATCGTGACGTCAGAGGATGTTATACGGTCTATTTTTCCCCGATTGCGATTTCTGCGATGTCCATCGTGACGTCAGAGGATGTTATACGGTCTATTTTTCCCCGATCTGGATTTCTGCGATGTCCATCGTGACGTCAGAGCATGTTATACGGTCTATTTTTCCCCGATCTGGATTTCTGCGATGTCCATCGTGACGTCAGAGGATGTTATACGGTCTATTTTTCCCCGATCTGGATTTCTGCGATGTCCATCGTGACGTCAGAGGATGTTATACGGTCTATTTTTCCCCGATTGCGATTTCTGCGATGTCCATCGTGACGTCAGAGGATGTTATACGGTCTATTTTTCCCCGATCTGGATTTCTGCGATGTCCATCGTGACGTCAGAGGATGTTATACGGTCTATTTTTCCCCGATTGCGATTTCTGCGATGTCCATCGTGACGTCAGAGGATGTTATACGGTCTATTTTTCCCCGATCTGGATTTCTGCGATGTCCATCGTGACGTCAGAGGATGTTATACGGTCTATTTTTTCCCGATTGGGATTTCTGCGCTGAGCATCGTGACGTCAGAGGATGTTATACGGTCTATTTTTCCCCGATCTGGATTTCTGCGATGTCCATCGTGACGTCAGAGGATGTTATACGGTCTATTTTTTCCCGATTGGGATTTCTGCGATGTCCATCGTGACGTCAGAGGATGTTATACGGTCTATTTTTCCCCGATCTGGATTTCTGCGATGTCCATCGTGACGTCAGAGGATGTTATACGGTCTATTTTTCCCCGATTGCGATTTCTGCGATGTCCATCGTGACGTCAGAGGATGTTATACGGTCTATTTTTCCCCGATCTGGATTTCTGCGATGTCCATCGTGACGTCAGAGGATGTTATACGGTCTATTTTTCCCCGATCTGGATTTCTGCGATGTCCATCGTGACGTCAGAGGATGTTATACGGTCTATTTTTTCCCGATTGGGATTTCTGCGCTGAGCATCGTGACGTCAGAGGATGTTATACGGTCTATTTTTCCCCGATCTGGATTTCTGCGATGTCCATCGTGACGTCAGAGGATGTTATACGGTCTATTTTTCCCCGATTGCGATTTCTGCGATGTCCATCGTGACGTCAGAGGATGTTATACGGTCTATTTTTTCCCGATTGGGATTTCTGCGCTGAGCATCGTGACGTCAGAGGATGTTATACGGTCTATTTTTCCCCGATTGCGATTTCTGCGATGTCCATCGTGACGTCAGAGGATGTTATACGGTCTATTTTTTCCCGATTGGGATTTCTGCGATGTCCATCGTGACGTCAGAGGATGTTATACGGTCTATTTTTCCCCGATCTGGATTTCTGCGATGTCCATCGTGACGTCAGAGGATGTTATACGGTCTATTTTTCCCCGATTGCGATTTCTGCGATGTCCATCGTGACGTCAGAGGATGTTATACGGTCTATTTTTCCCCGATCTGGATTTCTGCGATGTCCATCGTGACGTCAGAGGATGTTATACGGTCTATTTTTCCCCGATCTGGATTTCTGCGATGTCCATCGTGACGTCAGAGGATGTTATACGGTCTATTTTTTCCCGATTGGGATTTCTGCGCTGAGCATCGTGACGTCAGAGGATGTTATACGGTCTATTTTTCCCCGATCTGGATTTCTGCGATGTCCATCGTGACGTCAGAGGATGTTATACGGTCTATTTTTCCCCGATTGCGATTTCTGCGATGTCCATCGTGACGTCAGAGGATGTTATACGGTCTATTTTTCCCCGATCTGGATTTCTGCGATGTCCATCGTGACGTCAGAGGATGTTATACGGTCTATTTTTTCCCGATTGGGATTTCTGCGATGTCCATCGTGACGTCAGAGGATGTTATACGGTCTATTTTTCCCCGATCTGGATTTCTGCGATGTCCATCGTGACGTCAGAGGATGTTATACGGTCTATTTTTTCCCGATTGGGATTTCTGCGATGTCCATCGTGACGTCAGAGGATGTTATACGGTCTATTTTTCCCCGATCTGGATTTCTGCGATGTCCATCGTGACGTCAGAGGATGTAATACGGTCTATTTTTCCCCGATTGCGATTTCTGCGATGTCCATCGTGACGTCAGAGGATGTTATACGGTCTATTTTTCCCCGATCTGGATTTCTGCGATGTCCATCGTGACGTCAGAGGATGTTATACGGTCTATTTTTTCCCGATTGGGATTTCTGCGATGTCCATCGTGACGTCAGAGGATGTTATACGGTCTATTTTTCCCCGATCTGGATTTCTGCGATGTCCATCGTGACGTCAGAGGATGTTATACGGTCTATTTTTCCCCGATTGCGATTTCTGCGATGTCCATCGTGACGTCAGAGGATGTTATACGGTCTATTTTTCCCCGATCTGGATTTCTGCGATGTCCATCGTGACGTCAGAGGATGTTATACGGTCTATTTTTCCCCGATCTGGATTTCTGCGATGTCCATCGTGACGTCAGAGGATGTTATACGGTCTATTTTTTCCCGATTGGGATTTCTGCGCTGAGCATCGTGACGTCAGAGGATGTTATACGGTCTATTTTTCCCCGATCTGGATTTCTGCGATGTCCATCGTGACGTCAGAGGATGTTATACGGTCTATTTTTCCCCGATTGCGATTTCTGCGATGTCCATCGTGACGTCAGAGGATGTTATACGGTCTATTTTTTCCCGATTGGGATTTCTGCGCTGAGCATCGTGACGTCAGAGGATGTTATACGGTCTATTTTTCCCCGATTGCGATTTCTGCGATGTCCATCGTGACGTCAGAGGATGTTATACGGTCTATTTTTTCCCGATCTGGATTTCTGCGATGTCCATCGTGACGTCAGAGGATGTTATACGGTCTATTTTTTCCCGATTGGGATTTCTGCGCTGAGCATCGTGACGTCAGAGGATGTTATACGGTCTATTTTTCCCCGATCTGGATTTCTGCGATGTCCATCGTGACGTCAGAGGATGTTATACGGTCTATTTTTCCCCGATTGCGATTTCTGCGATGTCCATCGTGACGTCAGAGGATGTTATACGGTCTATTTTTTCCCGATTGGGATTTCTGCGATGTCCATCGTGACGTCAGAGGATGTTATACGGTCTATTTTTCCCCGATCTGGATTTCTGCGATGTCCATCGTGACGTCAGAGGATGTTATACGGTCTATTTTTCCCCGATTGCGATTTCTGCGATGTCCATCGTGACGTCAGAGGATGTTATACGGTCTATTTTTCCCCGATCTGGATTTCTGCGATGTCCATCGTGACGTCAGAGGATGTTATACGGTCTATTTTTCCCCGATCTGGATTTCTGCGATGTCCATCGTGACGTCAGAGGATGTTATACGGTCTATTTTTTCCCGATTGGGATTTCTGCGCTGAGCATCGTGACGTCAGAGGATGTTATACGGTCTATTTTTCCCCGATCTGGATTTCTGCGATGTCCATCGTGACGTCAGAGGATGTTATACGGTCTATTTTTCCCCGATTGCGATTTCTGCGATGTCCATCGTGACGTCAGAGGATGTTATACGGTCTATTTTTCCCCGATCTGGATTTCTGCGATGTCCATCGTGACGTCAGAGGATGTTATACGGTCTATTTTTTCCCGATTGGGATTTCTGCGATGTCCATCGTGACGTCAGAGGATGTTATACGGTCTATTTTTCCCCGATCTGGATTTCTGCGATGTCCATCGTGACGTCAGAGGATGTTATACGGTCTATTTTTTCCCGATTGGGATTTCTGCGATGTCCATCGTGACGTCAGAGGATGTTATACGGTCTATTTTTCCCCGATCTGGATTTCTGCGATGTCCATCGTGACGTCAGAGGATGTAATACGGTCTATTTTTCCCCGATTGCGATTTCTGCGATGTCCATCGTGACGTCAGAGGATGTTATACGGTCTATTTTTCCCCGATCTGGATTTCTGCGATGTCCATCGTGACGTCAGAGGATGTTATACGGTCTATTTTTTCCCGATTGGGATTTCTGCGATGTCCATCGTGACGTCAGAGGATGTTATACGGTCTATTTTTCCCCGATCTGGATTTCTGCGATGTCCATCGTGACGTCAGAGGATGTTATACGGTCTATTTTTCCCCGATTGCGATTTCTGCGATGTCCATCGTGACGTCAGAGGATGTTATACGGTCTATTTTTCCCCGATCTGGATTTCTGCGATGTCCATCGTGACGTCAGAGGATGTTATACGGTCTATTTTTCCCCGATCTGGATTTCTGCGATGTCCATCGTGACGTCAGAGGATGTTATACGGTCTATTTTTTCCCGATTGGGATTTCTGCGCTGAGCATCGTGACGTCAGAGGATGTTATACGGTCTATTTTTCCCCGATCTGGATTTCTGCGATGTCCATCGTGACGTCAGAGGATGTTATACGGTCTATTTTTCCCCGATTGCGATTTCTGCGATGTCCATCGTGACGTCAGAGGATGTTATACGGTCTATTTTTTCCCGATTGGGATTTCTGCGCTGAGCATCGTGACGTCAGAGGATGTTATACGGTCTATTTTTCCCCGATTGCGATTTCTGCGATGTCCATCGTGACGTCAGAGGATGTTATACGGTCTATTTTTTCCCGATCTGGATTTCTGCGATGTCCATCGTGACGTCAGAGGATGTTATACGGTCTATTTTTTCCCGATTGGGATTTCTGCGCTGAGCATCGTGACGTCAGAGGATGTTATACGGTCTATTTTTCCCCGATCTGGATTTCTGCGATGTCCATCGTGACGTCAGAGGATGTTATACGGTCTATTTTTTCCCGATTGGGATTTCTGCGATGTCCATCGTGACGTCAGAGGATGTTATACGGTCTATTTTTCCCCGATCTGGATTTCTGCGATGTCCATCGTGACGTCAGAGGATGTTATACGGTCTATTTTTCCCCGATTGCGATTTCTGCGATGTCCATCGTGACGTCAGAGGATGTTATACGGTCTATTTTTCCCCGATCTGGATTTCTGCGATGTCCATCGTGACGTCAGAGGATGTTATACGGTCTATTTTTTCCCGATTGGGATTTCTGCGCTGAGCATCGTGACGTCAGAGGATGTTATACGGTCTATTTTTCCCCGATCTGGATTTCTGCGATGTCCATCGTGACGTCAGAGGATGTTATACGGTCTATTTTTTCCCGATTGGGATTTCTGCGCTGAGCATCGTGACGTCAGAGGATGTTATACGGTCTATTTTTCCCCGATTGCGATTTCTGCGATGTCCATCGTGACGTCAGAGGATGTTATACGGTCTATTTTTCCCCGATTGCGATTTCTGCGATGTCCATCGTGACGTCAGAGGATGTTATACGGTCTATTTTTTCCCGATTGGGATTTCTGCGCTGAGCATCGTGACGTCAGAGGATGTTATACGGTCTATTTTTCCCCGATTGCGATTTCTGCGATGTCCATCGTGACGTCAGAGGATGTTATACGGTCTATTTTTCCCCGATTGCGATTTCTGCGATGTCCATCGTGACGTCAGAGGATGTTATACGGTCTATTTTTCCCCGATTGCGATTTCTGCGATGTCCATCGTGACGTCAGAGGATGTTATACGGTCTATTTTTTCCCGATTGGGATTTCTGCGCTGAGCATCGTTACGTCAGAGGATGTTATACGGTCTATTTTTCCCCGATCTGGATTTCTGCGATGTCCATCGTGACGTCAGAGGATGTTATACGGTCTATTTTTTCCCGATTGGGATTTCTGCGCTGAGCATCGTGACGTCAGAGGATGTTATACGGTCTATTTTTCCCCGATTGCGATTTCTGCGATGTCCATCGTGACGTCAGAGGATGTTATACGGTCTATTTTTCCCCGATTGCGATTTCTGCGATGTCCATCGTGACGTCAGAGGATGTTATACGGTCTATTTTTCCCCGATTGCGATTTCTGCGATGTCCATCGTGACGTCAGAGGATGTTATACGGTCTATTTTTTCCCGATTGGGATTTCTGCGCTGAGCATCGTGACGTCAGAGGATGTTATACGGTCTATTTTTCCCCGATTGCGATTTCTGCGATGTCCATCGTGACGTCAGAGGATGTTATACGGTCTATTTTTCCCCGATTGCGATTTCTGCGATGTCCATCGTGACGTCAGAGGATGTTATACGGTCTATTTTTTCCCGATTGGGATTTCTGCGCTGAGCATCGTGACGTCAGAGGATGTTATACGGTCTATTTTTCCCCGATTGCGATTTCTGCGATGTCCATCGTGACGTCAGAGGATGTTATACGGTCTATTTTTCCCCGATTGCGATTTCTGCGATGTCCATCGTGACGTCAGAGGATGTTATACGGTCTATTTTTCCCCGATTGCGATTTCTGCGATGTCCATCGTGACGTCAGAGGATGTTATACGGTCTATTTTTCCCCGATTGCGATTTCTGCGATGTCCATCGTGACGTCAGAGGATGTTATACGGTCTATTTTTCCCCGATTGCGATTTCTGCGATGTTCATCGTGACGTCAGAGGATGTTATACGGTCTATTTTTCCCCGATTGCGATTTCTGCGATGTCCATCGTGACGTCAGAGGATGTTATACGGTCTATTTTTTTCCCGATTGGGATTTCTGCGCTGAGCATCGTGACGTCAGAGGATGTTATACGGTCTATTTTTCCCCGATTGCGATTTCTGCGATGTCCATCGTGACGTCAGAGGATGTTATACGGTCTATTTTTCCCCGATTGCGATTTCTGCGATGTCCATCGTGACGTCAGAGGATGTTATACGGTCTATTTTTCCCCGATTGCGATTTCTGCGATGTCCATCGTGACGTCAGAGGATGTTATACGGTCTATTTTTTCCCGATTGGGATTTCTGCGCTGAGCATCGTGACGTCAGAGGATGTTATACGGTCTATTTTTCCCCGATTGCGATTTCTGCGATGTCCATCGTGACGTCAGAGGATGTTATACGGTCTATTTTTTCCCGATTGGGATTTCTGCGCTGAGCATCGTGACGTCAGAGGATGTTATACGGTCTATTTTTCCCCGATTGCGATTTCTGCGATGTCCATCGTGACGTCAGAGGATGTTATACGGTCTATTTTTTCCCGATTGGGATTTCTGCGATGTCCATCGTGACGTCAGAGGATGTTATACGGTCTATTTTTCCCCGATTGCGATTTCTGCGATGTCCATCGTGACGTCAGAGGATGTTATACGGTCTATTTTTTCCCGATTGGGATTTCTGCGCTGAGCATCGTGACGTCAGAGGATGTTATACGGTCTATTTTTCCCCGATTGCGATTTCTGCGATGTCCATCGTGACGTCAGAGGATGTTATACGGTCTATTTTTTCCCGATTGGGATTTCTGCGATGTCCATCGTGACGTCAGAGGATGTTATACGGTCTATTTTTCCCCGATTGCGATTTCTGCGATGTCCATCGTGACGTCAGAGGATGTTATACGGTCTATTTTTTCCCGATTGGGATTTCTGCGATGTCCATCGTGACGTCAGAGGATGTTATACGGTCTATTTTTCCCCGATTGCGATTTCTGCGATGTCCATCGTGACGTCAGAGGATGTTATACGGTCTATTTTTTCCCGATTGGGATTTCTGCGCTGAGCATCGTGACGTCAGAGGATGTTATACGGTCTATTTTTCCCCGATTGCGATTTCTGCGATGTCCATCGTGACGTCAGAGGATGTTATACGGTCTATTTTTTCCCGATTGGGATTTCTGCGATGTCCATCGTGACGTCAGAGGATGTTATACGGTCTATTTTTCCCCGATTGCGATTTCTGCGATGTCCATCGTGACGTCAGAGGATGTTATACGGTCTATTTTTCCCCGATTGCGATTTCTGCGATGTCCATCGTGACGTCAGAGGATGTTATACGGTCTATTTTTTCCCGATTGGGATTTCTGCGATGTCCATCGTGACGTCAGAGGATGTTATACGGTCTATTTTTCCCCGATTGCGATTTCTGCGATGTCCATCGTGACGTCAGAGGATGTTATACGGTCTATTTTTTCCCGATCTGGATTTCTGCGATGTCCATCGTGACGTCAGAGGATGTTATACGGTCTATTTTTCCCCGATTGCGATTTCTGCGATGTCCATCGTGACGTCAGAGGATGTTATACGGTCTATTTTTTCCCGATCTGGATTTCTGCGATGTCCATCGTGACGTCAGAGGATGTTATACGGTCTATTTTTCCCCGATTGCGATTTCTGCGATGTCCATCGTGACGTCAGAGGATGTTATACGGTCTATTTTTCCCCGATTGCGATTTCTGCGATGTCCATCGTGACGTCAGAGGATGTTATACGGTCTATTTTTTCCCGATTGGGATTTCTGCGATGTCCATCGTGACGTCAGAGGATGTTATACGGTCTATTTTTCCCCGATTGCGATTTCTGCGATGTCCATCGTGACGTCAGAGGATGTTATACGGTCTATTTTTTCCCGATCTGGATTTCTGCGATGTCCATCGTGACGTCAGAGGATGTTATACGGTCTATTTTTCCCCGATTGCGATTTCTGCGATGTCCATCGTGACGTCAGAGGATGTTATACGGTCTATTTTTTCCCGATTGGGATTTCTGCGATGTCCATCGTGACGTCAGAGGATGTTATACGGTCTATTTTTCCCCGATTGCGATTTCTGCGATGTCCATCGTGACGTCAGAGGATGTTATACGGTCTATTTTTTCCCGATTGGGATTTCTGCGATGTCCATCGTGACGTCAGAGGATGTTATACGGTCTATTTTTCCCCGATTGCGATTTCTGCGATGTCCATCGTGACGTCAGAGGATGTTATACGGTCTATTTTTTCCCGATTGGGATTTCTGCGCTGAGCATCGTGACGTTAGAGGTTGTTCGTTGCCATGGTAACGCGTAAAGGTCGGTTACCACTTTCCAGGTTAACCAGAGAGATGATAATTCAGAACAGAATTTTCTCAAGTCCAAAAGAGCAAGAGTTTTTTCTTTAATTCTAAAATTGAACAATTTTCAAAAATCATCACCAGCTGGTAATAATTTCATTATTGTTATATTTCGTAACAAAAAATATTGATTTTTCAAAAGTAGCATAAGACCCAAAAGTGGTTCAGCTGTACCTTCACGCCTATTAACATTTCTAGTGAGACCTAGTCACACTATAGACTACATAACCTACTGTACTAGTTTGAATAGTACTAGCAACTTTATATTTAGTCTTTAGTCTGGCGCGATTTTCTCTGTTAGATTTACTCGCCCGTAGACATACTTTCTAAAACGCCTCACTCGGCGGCGCTGGAGTACCTCGATTTTCATGACGTATTTTCCGACCCCCTCTTCGTTTTCCTTTTTTACTTTGCAACAAACTCTCATTAACTACTATACCGTTCTGACACACTTTTGGGTCTTATGCTATTTTTGATTTTACGAATAAAATATAATACTACTATTTGAAAGGAAAGAATATGGCAACGAAGCTAGTTATAATTTGTGTATAGCCTCACAGAAAACCAATTGCCGGGTGTTTTCACGTGATTCCTTGACTACTCCATCGAGCGTGGCTGGTAGTGCTCCCTATAATTTGGCTTCAAAGAGACGTGTTAAGATATTTCTAAAAAGTAGAGGGTATCATTATTTAATTGAAATTAATTAAGCTTCCCATATTGATGACAACGCAACGGCAAAAAACCAAGATTGACGATGCCAGATATTTTCAATGAAATGGGTATATTTAGAAACACTCAGTTCAGTTATATTACTTACTATCCGATATAACTCAGTTACATTTTTTAAATAGATGCAAAGGCAGAAAACCCACTTCCAGATCCGCCTAGGCTCAGTATTGTGAACGTTACTCTGTTACTACATTCCCAGAAAAACAGATTGACCTAAATTTACTTAAACGTAATAATTTGGTATACGTGTTAAAGGTGACAAAAAGAAGCCATAAAGAACATCATACATGACCTGTGTCCTCCGAACCTTTTGCTACTTGCAGTGCCGAAACGTCAGACCACGTCTGTAGTAAATAATCAAGAACGATTGAATGGGCTTTAGGATATGATTCTAAACGAAATGGTCTTTACGCTTGCCCAACTTGTTGAAATGTTGCCCTGGAATAGTTCAGCCAATGCCTAAGAATGAGTTCATAAACTCTTTAGTGGGAGAGAAAACGGATCCACAGCTGAAGCGGGGAGGCAACATTTCAACAAGATGGCCAAGGTTATTTTATAAAAAGAACTATGGTTTTTCGAGTCCTTTAAATAAAATTTCTTTTGGCCATTCGCAACTCTCTGGTTCAGGCTGAAAAGGAAATTGAAAATTTGATTTCAGTGATCTCGCCTTTATAAACGAATAAATAATAATTACCCTGAAACAGAATTACATTTACCAGCAGTTTGTCTACTCCTATAAAATAAATGTAATGAATATTACTAATTACCTTTTCTCTAGCTTTCAGTTGTAAAACTTCTCACAACAATGACACTATCCATCTTCGCGCTTGTTTTTCTCTTAATACCAGTTTGGCGGTAGATTTGAATTTCATTAGGATATTTTTCAAAGGTGGTCATCACCTTCCTTTAAATTTTTACCCATAAAAGTAGTTTGGGGCTCAATAAACATTTCATTAAGTATATTTGGGGGTTTTTTATCAATAAGTATCAGGTCAAAAGGGCAAAAGCACCTGGAAAAAAATTAAGTTCGCACTCAGGGGAGCGCGCACCCACCACCTCGACGAAGTTGCCTCAGATCTCAGCGAAAACCGTCGACGGTTTACCAGCTTGTGGCCCGAAAAAACAACACCGCGGGGATCCCGGAACTACGGCGTACTCCTCTGCCACTGACTGGCTGAGACATTCTTAAAAACCTTCCCAGCCGGGGATCCCGGAACTACGGCGTACTCCTCTGCCACTGACTGGCTGAGACATTCTTAAAAACCTTCCCAGCCGGGGATCCCGGAACTACGGCGTACTCCTCTGCCACTGACTGGCTGAGACATTCTTAAAAACCTTCCCAGCCGGGGATCCCGGAACTACGGCGTACTCCTCTGCCACTGACTGGCTGAGACATTCTTAAAAACCTTCCCAGCCGGGGATCCCGGAACTACGGCGTACTCCTCTGCCACTGACTGGCTGAGACATTCTTAAAAACCTTCCCAGCCGGGGATCCCGGAACTACGGCGTACTCCTCTGCCACTGACTGGCTGAGACATTCTTAAAAACCTTCCCAGCCGGGGATCCCGGAACTACGGCGTACTCCTCTGCCACTGACTGGCTGAGACATTCTTAAAAACCTTCCCAGCCGGGGATCCCGGAACTACGGCGTACTCCTCTGCCACTGACTGGCTGAGACATTCTTAAAAACCTTCCCAGCCGGGGATCCCGGAACTACGGCGTACTCCTCTGCCACTGACTGGCTGAGACATTCTTAAAAACCTTCCCAGCCGGGGATCCCGGAACTACGGCGTACTCCTCTGCCACTGACTGGCTGAGACATTCTTAAAAACCTTCCCAGCCGGGGATCCCGGAACTACGGCGTACTCCTCTGCCACTGACTGGCTGAGACATTCTTAAAAACCTTCCCAGCCGGGGATCCCGGAACTACGGCGTACTCCTCTGCCACTGACTGGCTGAGACATTCTTAAAAACCTTCCCAGCCGGGGATCCCGGAACTACGGCGTACTCCTCTGCCACTGACTGGCTGAGACATTCTTAAAAACCTTCCCAGCCGGGGATCCCGGAACTACGGCGTACTCCTCTGCCACTGACTGGCTGAGACATTCTTAAAAACCTTCCCAGCCGGGGATCCCGGAACTACGGCGTACTCCTCTGCCACTGACTGGCTGAGACATTCTTAAAAACCTTCCCAGCCGGGGATCCCGGAACTACGGCGTACTCCTCTGCCACTGACTGGCTGAGACATTCTTAAAAACCTTCCCAGCCGGGGATCCCGGAACTACGGCGTACTCCTCTGCCACTGACTGGCTGAGACATTCTTAAAAACCTTCCCAGCCGGGGATCCCGGAACTACGGCGTACTCCTCTGCCACTGACTGGCTGAGACATTCTTAAAAACCTTCCCAGCCGGGGATCCCGGAACTACGGCGTACTCCTCTGCCACTGACTGGCTGAGACATTCTTAAAAAACTCTCCCAGCCCATATTTTTTATACGGTTCCCCTCCTACCGTCTCGAGCGCCGACCATGCCTCCTATCGTCTTCTCCGCAAACGGGGTGCACAAACTCCTCGCTAAAGTCAATGCCTTCATAGCTCCTGGGCCTGACGGTACACCGGCTATCGCGCTTCACCACTGCATTACAGCCCTGGCTCAGCCTCTCACTCAACTCTTCCAACACTCGTACGACACAGGAGTCCTCCCCGATGACTGGAGTACCACCAACGTTACCCCGGTCTCGAAGGGAGGTGACCCGACTGACCCGGCCGAGTACCGGCCAATTGCCTTACTCTCCCAGGTGTTAAAGGCAGATGAGCACATTCGAGCATCCGATATCACAGCCCATCTCCACGGGCACGGCCAAATTCATTCTTACCAACACGGTTTCCGGTCCGGTTTCAACGCAGAAACCCAACTGCTGCGCCACGTTGAAGACTGGACATTTGGGCTTGAGAGAGCAGGGAGGGTTGATATCGTTTTCCTGGACTTCCGAAAGGCCTTCGAATCAGTTCCCCACGAACACCTCAAAACGAAACTCCACCCTTACGGTATCAAAGGGCGTACCCTTAACTGGATTTCTGCATATTTAGAAGGCAGCAAATTCCGAGTGGTTGTTCCCGGAGCCCAGTCGGAGTGGTATCCCGCGTCGTCGGGTGTTCTTCAGGGGTCGGTCCATGTTGTTCATCATCTACATCAATGATCTTGGCGACAACGTCGTCTCAACCCTCTACGTCTTTGCGGATGATGTTGCTCTCTCTCGGGTAATTTTCACTGACCAAGACTGTGCCACACTCCAATCTGACCTTTCTAATATTGAGGATTGGAGCGCGACTTGGATGCCACTGCTCAACTCCAAGAAGTGCACGGTCCTATCGCTCCACAACCGTGGCTGCCCCTACCACGCCACAGTTTACTCCCTGGGCGGTGAGCCCCTCAAGCAGGTCACGTCCCACAAATATCTAGGAGTGACCTTAACGCCTACCCTCGAGTGGACCACTCACGTTGGCCACATAACGTCTCGGACTGCGTATTCCTTAGGACTTGTAAGGCGCCACTTGGCACAATGCCCATTCGCCACGAAAACCTTAGGTATAACTGCGTACGTTCTGCGTACCCTCGAATACTGACCCTTAACGGGTCAGAGTGTGCAATAACTGGTGGCTTTACCGGGGAGTCGGGGTCCGGCTCTGGTAACCCATCTCCACCTCCGACTTCGGTCAGGTAGGGGCTGAAAACTGAGTTTCGGCTCAGTCTAACGGAGAGGGTCCGTGCAAACTGACTGCCTCGGCGGATTGGGTAGCCTCCTATGAGGGCTAGGCGGGCCTCCGTATGAGGGTACGGCGGTCCTGTTTCCCAGCCTTTTGGAGTCCCACCGGAATCTCCAGTGCCAGCTGTGCTTTGTTACTTGAACTGCTGTGTGCTTGTCGTTCGCCTTTAGGAGCTCTCTCCAAAGGGTTTGACTCTTTACCTACGTAGGTAGGGTGTCGGCTGGAGTTGATACAGCATCCACTCTTAATCCCACTGCTTTGTGCGAAGTGGGAAATGGTCCACCCATTGCTGCACCTTCTGCTGGGTTGAGTGGCTTGCGTCAAAGGTGCGACCATCAGTAGTAGGGTACTACTACCCATGCTGAATTTGCCACCTGTCCGGGCTAGGTGGACGCTGGCGTAGGGCACTATGATGATAGACCTCCGGCTACTAGGTACACCGGGCTATAAATTCTGACACACTACCCTCGAATACTCGTCCGCAGTCTGGTCCCCAAACTCCACCAGCAGTATTCATGAAATCGAAACAATCCAGCGTTGGGTTCTTCTGGAGTTTCAGTATCACCCGCGTACTAGACAACCTCAATTGGACATCCCTAGCTACTCGAAGGCGCCTGCGACGTCTCACTCTGGTCAACAGCGTGATTCACAACGCCTGTGGGGCACTAACTCCCCTATCCAAAACTATATCGTCGTGGTCCCGCCCCCCAAGAGGCAAACGAAATGCCACGTACATTCTTTCGGGTTTTCGTCTTGCACTCCCTCCTGCCGTCCTCTGTCCGCGACTGGAACTCCCTCCCTGAACACCTGAAGGTCCTCCCACAGTGTGCTCAGTTTCGGAAAGCGCTCGCTGCGTACTTTGAAGTGCGTTTTTTTTGTTTTTTTTTCGACATCCACACATCGGTGTCGACCGAAGGCCTTAGACACAAGCACCCAATAACTGATTAATCAGGGTGAGATATGTGTAACGGCCACGCCAACGGGGGGATACGTGGGGACAAGGGTGGGGACACCCGTGGCGGAAGTATCCCGACCACGCGTTGGGGGATTGGTGGTCGTCCTCACACGGCCATCCACAAACTCTGCCTATCAGACGCTTGGGATTACAGGAGTACGCCACTACTCCCAGCTGAAGTGCGTGACTAAAATCCCCCTGTCTTGACGTGATGGGTCTATCACCCTTTGTTCAGCAAAAGGAGAACTATAGAACAGATCACATTGAAGCCCAGATGAACGATGCACTTCGCAATGCACCCGATTTTTTCTTTAATGTTTTGTGTTAAAACGTAGATAGATGGCGGTAGCGTTTCCGTCGAGGAGCGGAATATCAACAAGCCTGCTAGCCTTCTTCAATCATGGAATCTCAATCTTAAAATTGAGATTCCATGCTTCAACGCTTCCTTATTGTTCTCGAAGCTCTTCTACTTTTGAGCTTTATTCCCTCCCCCATGTATACTCTCCCTCCCCCCGACTATTACTTCATGATTAACATTCATTTTAACAAAAAAAATATATAAAAAACATGTTTTTTTTTATATTTTTGATTTTAATAACGCTTATTTCCATTGATACACTTTTGTTAATTACGTCACTTAGTTTGCGAACGAAGTCGATATTTTAAGGCCTTTACACGGAATCCCTTGATTACTTACAATTTGTACACCTGGTTACTTTAGTTACTAGTTACCCGCAAAGAATATATATTCTTTGCCCACAGCAATTATAATCCTATGAGGAACCGCAACGAAGCTCAAAACATTGTCATTTATTCTATGCTAAATCATTAGGTCGTTACTTATTTTTAACCCCATCTGATGGCGATACTATTGTATATTTCGCTATGTTTTAATATAAATCAAATCACTTATATTAAAGCAAACTAGATGGCGATACTTTTGTATATTTCGCTATTTTCTAAAATAAATCAAATCACTTATATTAAAGCAAACTAGATGGCGGCACGGCTACCATTTTTCCGAGTTTCGTAGTTTATTTTTATTTTGATATTACACGCGCTGCCCATCAATTTATTTAAGTTAGGCAATTTTAAACAATTATTTGAAATAATTTAAATAAATACTAACACAAATGTTCGTAACACGTTCAATAAATAAATAGATTTAATGTCGAAGTTAAACGATCGCAAAAGCGGCTAGGTTTCCAATTCCGCAAATGTTTTCGTTTCTGGCGATTCGGAAGAAACCATCCTCACCCCATTTTGGTCCCCAACTGAAATTACAATCGTATTAAAAATAACAAAATTAAAGTCTACTAAACCTTACAAAAAAATACCTATTTTTGATGATCCAATAATCAAGCCCATTTTCGTCAGTACCGTAGCCAACAATTAAAACGCCGTGGGTTACGTTTTTCTTGCACTTTGAATTTCTGTATATTCCCTTCCTATCAAATAAGAATTTAATGTTATTATTTATTCCATAGTACCAGAAGTAAATAATATATATCTTACGAGATAAGTATTCAACTACCTATCTTTTCAATAAGCCTGCGCGGGTTACCGTTGATTTTTTAAAACACTTTGAAAAAGGAAAAATTGATGGGGTAGCCACTTAAGAAATCTGGTGTACAAACAGTGAGAAATCGAAATAATTATTTCCGGAAATCTAGAAATCCAGATTAAATATTGGAAAACCCTGATAAATATGGGAAATCCATGATAATTATTGGGAACCCATGATAAATATGGGAAATCCATGATAAATATGGGAAACCCATGATAAATATGGGAAATCCACGATAAATATTGGAAATCCAGGAGAAATATTTGAAATCCAGGAGAAATATTGGAAATCCATGATATATTAATTGAAATATTTTCGATATCTCTGAAAATCTAGAAATACAAGAGAAGTATAAGAAATCTCGAGAAATTGAAAGAAAAATTAGAAATCTAGAGAAATAAAACCGAAATATTCTCGATATTTCTGGAAATAAACGAAATAATTTAAGAAATATCGGAAACATTTGTAAATGAAAAATCTGGTGTAGAATTGTTTTCGAAGTGGCTACCCCGTCGAAAAACTAGTTATAAAATAACTCATTGGTAAAATACGATTTATCAATAAGTAAATATCCCTACGCAGTGTAATTTTTAGATTTTAATTTTTGAAATGATTTAATTTACTTCCCTTCCCCCTTTCCGTACGTTCAGCGTAAAGGTTCGTCCAATGAAATTTTTACACAACACTGCCTTAGCGTGTTTAAAGGCTAGCTGCGTTCTCCTTGTGTTTGTTGCTCCTGGATGGAAGCAATATCTTTCCCTTAAATAGTTTGTCTAGCTAGTGGAACCTAGGAGCAACAAACACAACAACTTCACACAAGGAGAACGCGACCCCTCAAACGTCGTGCATTTTCTTGAGTACAGTTTTCATTGGTTAGACGCATTAGCGTCTGCTGCCGTCGGAAGGGGAAAATTCGGAAATTGTCTTCCCCCTTTCCGTTAAGCTTTCAGCGTAAACGTTCGTCCAATGAAAATTGTACACAACACTGCGTTAACGTGTTTATAGGCTAGCTGCATTCTCCTTGTGTTTGTGGCTCCCAGGTGGAAGCAAGTCATTCTATTTCCTTTTGGGTACGCTCTTACTTATAATGTTGTAAGTCTCTGGATTCCGTGTTTAGGGAGGCAGCAATGGGTCCGTACAAGGCGATGGCCTGTTTCATCGCTCGCTCGTTCCCTTCAGGAATTAGGAACAATTTCGAGAAGTTCGCTGAGTTGCATCTTTCCATGTAGTGACAGAAATGTTGTTGCTATCATATTTTAAATAAATTAGTTCATAATACAGTTGAATAATATATTTAAACCTTTAACGAATTACCTTGGCTATATAGGGGTAACACTTTTCGCTGTTAATACCATTATTTTTGATAACGTACTCGAAAGCTGCGCCCATGTTACCTCCATCACAACCGCTATTACCTTTAAATAATAAATAATGTATGTAATGCCAAAAGTTTATAGTATAGTTATTTCGCGACAGTTACCCATTTATGCAAAATGAATCATCATAGCCTGAAAGAAAAATCCACAGAAATCTTAACAATATACGTGGATTTGTTTTTCAGGCGACGACATGCAGTTTCGCAGGCTCTAGGTAGTTTTCAATGGCTGAGATTTTCCCGCCAAACCGCGGAAGCATACACCGCTTCACGGCTAAATAGTACCGCGTGTATCACTCCGCCTGACGATGTAACATTTAAAATTTAAATTCCATAGGGTTATTTATCGATTTAAAAACCATATTTTTTATATGAGATAGTTTAAAAAAAAACAGTCGAAAGTACAGGTTTCAAGCGAATAAGATTGACAGTAAAGAAATACTAATTCTTATCTTCAAGAGATATTCTATATGCTCTTGATAATATTAAAATTAGCCAAATAATATTTTACCATCTTTATCGACGCAATCTAATAGATTTTGCACGCTGAGGGGTACCAATTTTCCGGAATGAACGGCCCAGACCCCTTCCATGGACCCCGCTGCCGATATGGCCCAGCAAGAACCGCATCCTCGTTGGTGGATGACCTCGCTGACCACGTTCTTAACCCTCCAATCCAAATCAGCCGGCAATTCCTGATCTGGGGTGCTTTGGTTAAAGATTTGGGGGTTTGCATCGGTGGACGCGTTTGCCCCGACGAAAGGGTTGCCGATGTTAGGGAACCCCTTGATGGCCATACTGGTCTCTCGTGTATACTCTTCATATGTCTGTTCAAATTTAAAAATATCATGGTTAAAATCTGTTTCATCAGTCTTTCAAGATCTACGCCGATCCGACTAGCGAACGTCTAGATATATTGCTGAACTATTTATCGGCAAACTGTCGTCTGCTAAATTTTGGTTCAGTAACGGATACAAAGATGAAGGTTGTGTAGTTACAACTGCAATTTACAAGTGATCGAATCTCTTACAATATTTCGTTTGCTCTGACAGCAATTTACAACTGATCGAATATCTAGGATAATTTTAGCAATCTAGGCAGTGGGATCGTCATAATATTTACATCCGTAATTCCTCACCATATCAGAGTAATAGTTGACTCCCAGTAGATATTTCCCGTGGCCAGCCTCCAAATTGTGAATTTTAATTTTCTCCACATTTTCAGAGTAGGTTTTGGCTCTTACAAGATCATCCGCGTCACTGTAGTATTTTTCAAACAAAACCTGAAAAGTTAGATTTTATATAGTTAAAACTGAAATACCCGCTTTCATGTAATTATACTAATGCTAAGGGTATTTTAAAAGATGTTAAACGTAGTATAACAGAGGTTTAGCGTAGTATAGCAGAGGTTAAGCGTAGTTTAAAAAATTCTAAGCGTACTTTATCACAGATATTAACAAGCATTGTTTGACAGATACCACGATAGTAGCTTAGCATATGTTAAGCGTAGTTTAACTTATTCTAAGTGTAGTTTCAGATATGCTTAGGGTAGTTTAATAGAAAATAAACGTAGTTTGACATATGGTGACCGTATTTTAAGATATGTTAAGGGTAGTTTAATAGAGTAGTAGCACTCCGTAGCTTTGACCATGGCCGCCATTTTGGTAGCAAATTTTTTATCTATAGGAAAGAGCATGGGTGACGTACTAGGACGTCACAGTGCCATTACTCTATTGATGGTAAACATAGTTTGACAAATTCTAAGCTTACTTTAGCACATGTGTTAAGCGTAGTTTGACAAATTCTAAGCTTACTTTAGCACATGTGTTAAGCGTAGTTTGACAAATGCTAAGCGTAATTTAGCACATATGTTAAGCGTAGTTTGACAAATGTTAAGCGTACTTTAGCACATATGCTAAGCGCACTTTAACACACTTGCTAAGCGTAGTTTAACACATATTTTAAGCGTAGTTTAACACATGTTAAGCGTAGTTTGACAGATATGTTAAGTACTCGCTAATACGAGTAGGGAGAAAATATAGAAGTGTAGACTGTCTACATATCTAGGCGTTATCAGTAGACGTTTCATAGAGGAAACTTAACAGCTTTAAATAAAATTGTACAAACTTTATACTGCTGCCAGTCGGGGTATGTTTCCTCGGCGGAGTTGACAACGCGACAATCGACTTGAAAGGCCGTCATAATTAAAATGGGAATCAGAGAAAACATTGCCAAGAAATGTCTTTTAACCGTAGGTCCCAAATTTAACTCGAACAAACCTTCTTTGAAGCGATGGGGTCTGCTCTGAGTCGGGTTTCTTGACTTATATACCCATTTCGGACGTGCTTTGTTTTAAGTTAAACGATTAATCCTAATGAATTTCTGCCTACAACGTCAACGATTACCACATCCAATTAATATAAATGGGTTTGTTTGGGTATTACTTTGAGCGAAGTCTTACCCTAATCTATATTTACGAAACAATACTCTTTTTTAAACCATATTAATTGAGAACGACCAAATTCCAGGTATTTCTAGGTTAGCCTTAAATCTCTTTTCTATTTGTTCATTTTAAGGTGATGGAGAATATTTTTCCATTTGTTTAGGAAGTGTTATAATCGGTGTCACAACGCGCTATTGTTGTTTACCTTTTAGTAAGCGATAAATAATGCCTTGTAATTAGTAAATTATCATTCTTTGTATCGAGTAGAGCCAGAAGTACATAATAACTATCTCACGAAAGAAATATTTATCTCTGAATAGACTTAATTTTGCGCCAGATTACCATTCTTTGTATGGAGTAGAACCAGAAGTACATAATAACTATATTACGAAAACAGACTTTATTTCGTGGCAGATTATCATTCTTTGTATCGAGTAGAATCAGAAATACATAATAACTACCTTAGGAAAGAAGTATTTATCTCCGAATAGACTTAATTTTGCGCCAGATTATCATTCTTTGTATCGATTAGAACCAGAAGTACATAATATGACACTTACGAAAGAAGTATTCCTCTCGAAATAGGCTTTATTTCGTGCCAGATTAAGGTAAAAAGTCCATAATAAAAAAGGGGCAAAAAAGCTAAACCCTAACAAATTTATTAAAGTTATTAACTTTAACTTATCCTTCTTTGTACCGAGTAGAATCAGAAGTTCATAATAATTTTTAAAAATTAAGTATCTTATTTTGTTTCGCGCCAAATATATGTACCAAACCATGACTAGTACCATAAGTAACATCATTACTATATGCTTGACCCTTGGCCAAAATTATCATCGGATTTATTTTTAGAGCTATGGCGCAATCGAAGTTTAGTCCTCAGCACAGAGACCCCTAGTGTCTGAATATACCCAACGTGAAATATTCTACTACCAAAGATGAAAATATGCTACATGTATTCAAGCGCAAGTGAATGTGTTAGTGTTGAATATAAATATTTTCGGTAAGGAAATTATAGCATTAAAACAATAAGAAGTGTCATACTTATGGTTATATTGTAACTTATACTATTACGGTTGTTCATATTTTCTTTGCACCCTTGTTGCAGTAGATAAAGTATCTGATATTTCGTATTTTCTTAATGGAGGTCGATTTTCATTTTTATACTTAATATACTCAACTGGAGAGTTAAGTATTTCAGTTGCAATTTTCCAGGAAATTACCTAAGCCTTTTTTTCCGGAAAATTTTCAGTTTTTTCGTGAAAAAAGAAAAGGTTTTTATCCCATGATCAGCCCACTATTTTTGGCAAATTAAATTTCGTGGCATTATTTCGAATCCAAAGTTAAAACTAAACCTCTAGACTAAAAACCCTTAAAAAGTAATGTGTTTCAATTTTTTATTTTTCCGCAAATTTTTTTCTGGAAAATTAACAGCTCCGTACTAAACTTAATTAATACAAAACATGAAAATACCGATATAATGGCGGACATAGTAATCGAAAATATTCAAATAGCCGCAGCTACAGTTCATCTTAATGACAGAACGTAAATTACAATAGTGAAATGTGTAGAAACATTTTTGGATAGACAATAATTCGCTTTAGAATTTTATTTAGAAAAAATATTAAAAGTACATTAATTTTTAAAATTTTAACTTTATATTTAAAAACTATGAAATTTAATTAAAACTTAGGCGACGACTATCATTGAAATAACTTGACCACGACCCTGTCGTCTGATTTGGACGGGGTGGCCATGGACTTACGTTGAGGTTTGGCGGTTCGGCGACTTGTGGGCAAACGCACCACCACCATCTCATTGACGGGAGTTTCTAAATTAACGCGGTAGTCGACTTCCTGGTCAATTCCCCGTTTGACACTTGACCCGCGAATTAACGGCGACCCTCTGGCTTCTCGTTCGACCTCCCTCAACGCGTTGACCACCGAGATAGCCACGTGACCTATGGCTAAATCCAAATTGATATTTTCTTTATTTAATGACCCGGCACTAATCTTGCTCATGGTTGACATGAGTTCCTGTAAATGAAGATTGTTACAAAACAATTCTTAAAACATTTGTGTTTTTTTTACTTGAAGAAAATTTATTCCTCGCTCCTCTAAAGCCATGCTTAATTCGCATCCGATCTGAAAGGATTGGTTCCGGATTTGAGAAGTCTTGATGGACATCCAACAGAGACGAGTCGATAGGTTCACTAGCGTTTCCAAGTGACTTTTGGGTTGCTCTTGTATCATGACCTGTATTCAGTTGTTCCGTTTGAATATTGAAATCAAGATTCCAAAAAGGATAGATACGTACATAAACCGCGTTCTTCACGGCTTTAATGGTATAGTTGGTAATATCGAAGGTAATCTGCACACGTTGAAAATTAAAATTAGGGTATAAACGTAATCAAATATGTTCAATACGTGGTCTTCCGTTTGCAACTCTTCCGAAAACCGCAACTGAGATTTAACGAATCTCCGGACACCTCTGCTCGATTTCCTCAAGCTGTTGCTGACCGCTTTGGCCACGTCGAAGGTGAAAGGTTTTTTCTTGACCAATTTGACAGCGTCCTCGTTGAATTTCCTTCTTTTGAGATGCGGTGAAAGTCCAGTTGAAAGCGAGACGCGATTGCTTGATAACTTTTCCGCAGATTCTAAAGGGAACGTGGGCATTTCAGGCTCCAAGATGGGTTTCTCCAGGCTCGATACGCTGTCCGAACTCGACCCTCCTAATGTTGACGAACTGGAGGACAAGTAACGGACGAATTTCCCGCAGAGGTCGAAAACCGGAACGCCTTGTTTGACGATTTTCTAGTGGAAGTTAAGGTTTTAATTTGTTGTAATTAGTTCTGGGTTGAAATGAGACTGAACTTGGCCACTATTGGAGTTGCCCATCTAGATTGCCTTATACAAACGCGTTGTCAAAAGCTACTAATGGAACAAATACTTGCTGTAAAAGAAATAACTAACTCAGTGGTTCCCGATTTGTTTTGCTATGGAACCCTAAGTTATCCCAATTAATTCTGGCGGAAACCCCTTCTTTTTTTTTACTTATCCTAAAAGATTCTTGACATAAACAAGATGGCCGCGCTGCGAATTCTCGGAACCCTTGTGACCCTTCCACGGAACCCCAGGGTCATCCAATTCTTTTCCGAGGTCTATGAAAATCGCTAGTGGATAGTTAGGTCTAGTTTTTCTTGCTCCTTTGATTAATTTAGTTCAGATGGAGTTAGATTTGACTTAGGTTAATTTTAGGTTGAATAATTACTTTGAATTTCTAGGGATTTTTTAACCAACTAAAAGTGGGGAACCGTTGCTACTTATAGTCACCCGTGTTGCCAAGACTACAAATAGAATAAAAATATTTGCGAAGGCTACCAAAACAAAAATTTCTTAGATTCCCACTGTTTTGATTTGGGTCGTATTTGCCTTGACAGTTACTTGGAATAGAGTGGAATTATAGTTCAATTTGGGGTCAAGATAGTATCCGGACTTACCTCATGGTCTAATTCGCAGATGTAAACCAACAAGTCTTTGAGGAATTCACGTCCATTTTCGTTCTCCAAGGTAATGAGCTCCCGTCTAAGCAGGAAGTCCTTTTTCTTGTCGCTACCAATTTGACCTTGAGAAAGTTTCCAAAACAAACGCATGGCTGATTTCTGCAGGAGAGAGTCTCCCTGATATTTTACAAAGGAAATAATTAGTATAATTTAAAATAAATGATTATTAATTTACCTTTATTTACATTATTTTGGAGAAGGTGCTCAAATTGGACGCTTTGGTTAATGCTGGTGCTCGACTTGAAATAGTCCTATATTTACCAACAAGAAAATACGAAATATTTTTCAAATAAAACTCTCCAGATAGTTCGACCGTATTCGTACCTTATCCTTGGCCTTCTTGTCGAATGTGGACTTGGTCGTGGTCACTTTCTGAGCCACTTGCTTCCACTTAGAACTCGAGGACATTTTGTATAATAGAGGTGCACAAACAACAACTTAACTCTTTCACTTACCGAAAAATTTACCACAATTTCGAAAGGATGCTCAGCGTTTTATACTTAATTTTCATTCATTTTTTAGCTATTTTTAACACTTATTTAAAGATAAATTTTAGAGTATTTTATAAAAATTTTTCAATTTTGTCACGTGATTTCGATGAAATTTTGGAATTTTTCCAGCCCTTTTTACGAGCCATAGACCAAAAATCTAGACAAACTTAAACCTCCCAGTTTCGGAACATGGCGTAGTCTAAACCGGGAGCGCTGCTACTGTACAGTGTACCGTATGTTAGCAGCTGCGAAGTACTTTAAGAATGCCATCCCACTAGCTATCGCTCCACGAGGTCATCGGAAAGCTATGGCAGCGACACCAAGTTTGTCCTAAATGAACTAAAATAAATCTGGATTCCACGTATTTTGTGAGCGGACTATAAGTACTTCTTTATCATTGGTCCATGGGTAAATTAAAGATTTAATTAACCAATACAAAAGCTGTTGAGGCCATGTCGAAGAGGGGCGGAAATTAACGGCACTGCGCGTTCTATCGTTTGATATAAAAAGTACCATCCTAAGTTAAAGAGTTGACCTGTTTACCTGACAGACCTGAAACTGGCCATCGGTAAAAGTTGTGTAGCCCCACAAATACAAACTATAAAAATGTTCAACGCTAAAAGTTCAAACATGTAATGCGAAGATCACGGCGTGGCTTGGTTGGTAAAGCCGTAGGTTTAGGAGATTACGCGGCCAGCAACTTTCTGGGTTCGAATCCCGGTTTCGCCAATAATATTAATTTTATAAATTATTTTTCGCAGCTCCATCTACCGTGTCGTTGCTTTTCCACGACAAACAAACAAACAAACAACAACAACAACAAATACTTAACGACAATCCGTCTATAGCAATAGTCCCACTTCGATATATATATATATATATCTCGATGTGGAACTAAAAACAACCCACTTTTTTTTTAAAAAATCAATCCACTTTTATTAAAAAAAAAACCGCCTTTTTTAAAAAAAACAACCCACTTTTGTTAAAAAAACAACCCACTTTTTTTTAATAAACAACCCACTTTTTTTAAAGAAACAACCCACTTTTTTTAAAAAACAACTCACTTTTTAAAAAAACAACCCACTTTTTTTAAAAAAACAACTCACTTTTTAAAATAAAAACAACCCACTTTTTAAAAAAGAAAGTGGGTTTTCTAAGTTGGTTTTATAGGGTTTTTTTAAAATATGGAATTCTAAACTCCTTTTTAAAAATATATATCAACGCGCGCTATGATATTTATTTAAATTAAATTTATTTCGTTTCATTATTTTAACATATATATTTAAAAAAAAAAACAATATCAAAAATTTTTTAGCAATAAAATTCCAGAGGGATATCGAAGGATATCTAAAAACTGATTGCGGATGAAGACGCCTTAAAAGTCCCCGCTGAAAAATTTCCCATAATTAAAAAAAGCAAAAAGAACGAATATAAATCTATCTCCGGCGCAAATCTCCATTAAAATGATCATGAAGGCCACCCCTCTTAACCCAAAGAACATTAATTGGAACCGCGTTACATGATTTTAATGTCCCATACTCCCAAACTCATTTGCACAATTTATTACTTAGCATTTTTTGGCAAATCAGTTTCCCCCTTTCCCGGGTATTAGCTGACAGCTCGTAAAATACGGTTGTTCATCGGTGAAGTCTGCGGTTTTCGATCAAAGAGGGGACTGTCGGGTTGAGATCGATGAATGGGGAGCTATCGGAACATCTTGTATTCATGCCTCGAAGAGATATTCTCAGCAGGGGTGGGATTCTTTGGGTTGTCTCAGAAGCCGTGATTAAACGCTGCAGAACGCGCGTGATCAAGGTGCTAATCGACCATATATCCTAAGCCTCGATGGAGCCTTTCGTTTATGGATGTCTGGTATGGCCTCCTGATGTTTCGCCTGTAATGGAAACGATTTGAAAGTTGTGTGGAAACAGACTGAATTATTTATTACCGGCTAGAATTTGAATGTTCGATAACCCGAAATGTAATTAGAGTTATATATATTTTTTTAATTTGGCGAGGAAATTTAACTTTCGCGTGGGACGTGGCTTGATATTAAATGTTTTATATTTTTTGGTTATTTTGAATAGGTGTTTCCATAAAATATAACAATAAAAAAATTAAAAGTATTAAATGTTTTTATCTGCGTTACGAGCTTGATAGCGTATTCCATTTGACTACTCTCTCTAGATCACTCCGATCAACATTTTATGTTCCCTTTGCGTGCTCGGATCTGCACCGATCAAGTTTCGCGTGTTCCATTTCCCGCTCTCGGGTGCTCTGAGATCGCCCCAAACCGATCTGCCAATCTGCCGATTTCGACAGATCAACGGATCGAGATCGAGATCGGAGCAAATTTTCGCGTGTTCCTTTTAGATTTTTTGGCAAAATGGCAGACCAAGACGCGAAAATTCAAATTACTAGCAGACGAAAAACAACAAAGCGCGGGAATACGTTAGTGGCATGTTCCATTTGCGGTTTTACTCTAGTCGATTGGGGCGAGGTCTATGACGTCAGAGACAGGTTCGGAGCGAATCTCGAGCAGTCAAATGGAAAACGCTATAAGCTTCTTAGAACTTTATTGGTACGCGGGTTTCAAATTCCGAAAGGTCTCGCGACTGCAGCTCGTGCTCTCTACCTTCAAGAGCTACAGCTCAGTGACGTAGACAAAACATTGTCACGTGACCTCCCGTATTTTATAGAAACACCTATTAACTTTGATGGTCGAATTTTAGGCAGTTAAATATTCTTAAATTCGTTTTACGTGTGAAAACTACCAGCTATCTCTTGGGCAAAAATGCCATTTCAAATTCAGTGTATTTCTAAAAATTATGTTTTTGGTTATTTGGAAGCAAATTTGAAGCAGATTTTTAATATTTTTGTATCGAAATTTGATTGGGTTTGGATATAGCTAGTTGTCCTAATACCACTTGATCTATTATTTTAGGAACTCTTTATTGTTATATTTTGAACATGTTTTTTAGTTTCTATCAACAAAATTGTTATAACTACTGTTAAATAAATTTAAAGTAAATTAAAACAAATGAGTTTTTTATAACTATCCAACGCTTTTGATTCCATCAACAAAATTGTTATAAATGCTGTTAAATAAATTACATTGCATACCGAAAACCAGCGGAGTGGCGGAGTGGTTAGCACTTTCGCCTCCCAACAAGAGGAGCCGGGTTCGACCCCAGCTTGTGGCACTTCCGCGTTGAGTTCGAAAGTTCTCTCCCCATTGGTATAAGGGGTTTTCCCCTTAGCTCTACGGGTTACCCTTCGTTAATTGACTGTTGGCTCGCGTGGCATGAAGGGCTTGCCACCACCCTCCTACGCGTTGTAACCCAGCCACCTGAATTAATGGCTTTAAAAGTCGCTTGATGACTTAAGCCTAAGGTAGTGCCTTGGGTTTTATTTTTATTACATTACATGAAATTTCATTGCATTGCATTATATTACATTATATTATAGATATCTTCTGTAATAGTAAGTCATTGTTTAGAAACGCTCTTAAAAAAACACTTCTGACCAGTTCGGTATAGCAAATAAGAATTGCGAAATTACATAATTTTCAAATACGTTATTCAATACAAGTTTCTTTTATTTATTTTTTTGTGCAATATCTTAAAATTTTCATATTTTAAACGAATGTAATATGTTTTATGTCAAAACGAAGCTGGAAAAGTCGACAATTTCTTTTATTAATATAAACCTTTAATTTAATGTAATGTAATATGAACACCCTGTATATATCTGAAAAGTGTTTTTGTAAACATGTTTATATGCAGGTAATAAACTCGAATTGAATTGAATTGAATTGAATTTAATTATATTATATTATATTATATTATATTATATTATATATTATATTATATTATATTATATTATATTATATTATATTATATTATATTATATTATATTATATTATATTATATTATATTATATTATATTATATTATATTATATTATATTATATTATATTATATTATATTATATTATATTATATTATATTATATTATATTATATTATATTATATTATATTATATTATATTATATTATATTTAAAAAAATGGTTTATTTTATGTCTATCCAACACTGGCAGGTGCTATGTTCCTGTCAAATTTCAAGTTGATAACTTTTCATTTATAATTTTTTTCCTTAGAAGGTTGAGTTTTGCATCGCCGAAGAAATGGCTAAACCACGGCACAAAATCAAAACTCTGACCCTAGTAGACTACACTCTTTCTCGCGCCCTCGAAAACTCTGTCAAGTAAAGATTATCTTCGTTAAATTTCGCTTCTAAGATCGCGTGGACGTCACAAGAGCACCTTTTCCCCCCCGCGGTTTCAAAAATCAGCGAACTTCGAAACGCCGCAGGGCGCGAACAGAGAGCCTCTCCCGGAATGAGCCAAAGGAGAACGGGACAAGAATGGGTGGGAAATTCCTCTGGCCGAATTCCAAATTTATCGTTTCCACTCATTTTAGCCGTCGACGTAACTCGATAGATCTCAGCGGGCTGGAATACACGCGTATCGTTTGATCCACTGTGTCGGATTGCCAGATTGTTACGCCTTTTGCCCGTGTTTGTATACAGCGAGCGGACAATAATTTAGGGGAACAATTTTATCTATTTTTACGCGTCGTAGAAAACAACCAGATAAACATTTTGGTACGCTTCTCAATCAAGATGTTATTTTATATAGATTTTGTTGAATTGATAACATAAATATTAATATTAATATTAATATTAATATAATAATATTATTTTTAACATTAACATAAATATATTATTATTATTATTTTAATATTAACATTAGTATATTAATAATATTATTTTTAACATTAACATTAATATACTAATATTATTTTAACATTAACATTAATATATTATTATTATTATTTTAATATTAACATTAGTATATTTCTAATATTATTTTAACATTATCATTAATATATTGTTAATATTATTTTTAACATTAACATTAATATATTATTATTATTATTTTAATATTAACATTAGTATATTAATAATATTATTTTAACATTATCATTAATATATTGTTAATATTATTTTTAACATTAACATTAATATATTAATATTATTTTTAACATTAACATTAATATATTATTATTTTTATTATTTTAATATTAACATTATTATTATTATTATTTTAATATTAACATTAGTATATTAATAATAATATTTTAACATTATCATTAATATATTGTTAATATTATTTTTAACATTGACATTAATATATTAATAATATTACTTTTTAAAACAGTTTAAAATTGTTCTATCATTACGCTATCAGATTATAAATTAGTAAATAAAAACACGAATTATTGCGAAAGTTTAAAACTTACGCAATAATTCGTGTTTTTATTTACTAATTTTATAATATTATTTTTACTATTAACATTAATATATTAATAATATTATTTTTCATATTAACATTAATATATTAATAATATTATTTTTCATATTAACATTAATATATTAATATTTTTAATATTATTATTAATATATTAATAATATTATTTTTAATATATTAATAATATTATTTTTAATATATTAATAATATTATTTTTAATATATTAATAATATTATTTTTAATATATTAATAATATTATTTTTAATATTATTATTAATATATTAATAATATTATTTTTAATATTAACATTAATATATTAATAATATTATTTTTCATATTAACATTAATATATTAATAATATTATTTTTCATATTAACATTAATATATTAATATTTTTTAATATTATTATTAATATATTAATAATATTATTTTTAATATATTAATAATATTATTTTTAATATATTAATAATATTATTTTTAATATATTAATAATATTATTTTTAATATATTAATAATATTATTTTTAATATTATTATTAATATATTAATAATATTATTTTTAATATTAACATTAATATATTAATATTTTTTTAATATTAACATTGATAAATTAATATATTTTTAATATTAACATTAATATATTAATATTATTTAATATTAACATTAATATATTAATATTTTTTAATATTAACATTAATATATTAATATTTTTTAATATTAACATTAATATATTAATATTTTTTTAATATTAACATTAATATATTAATATTTTTTTAATATTAACATTAATATATTAATATTTTTTTAATATTAACATTAATATATTAATATTTTTTTAATATTAACATTAATATATTAATATTTTTTTAATATTAACATTAATATATTAATATTTTTTTAATATTAACATTAATATATTAATATTTTTTAATATTAACATTAATATATTATTTTTTTAATATTAACATTAATATATTAATATTTTTAATATTAACATTAATATATTAATATTTTTTTAATATTAACATTAATATATTAATATTACTATTTCTAAAGCGTCTATTATGAGGTGGTGGTTTTACGTATTAAAAATATTTGAGCAGAATTTAAAACTTTTGTATAAATAGCGAGTTTTTAATATTCGCGACCGAAACGAGTCTAGGTGGCGTAACGGCGCTAGCTTCTTGGACGTAGCGTCTACGATCTAGCGTCTGCTACAGACAAATTAAAAAGTCATAAGAACGTTTTTTCTTAAATAAACTTACCAAAATATAAGTAAACGATGTAAAAATTGCATTAAAATGCAAGTATCATTATTTATAAATTCAAATTTACGAATAACGATGAGGAAAAACTAACAATTGTAAGAGCGTCTGCTTTAGGTTGCAATGGCGAACTAAAGGGGGCGTTGCGATAGTTTTCAGTCGTGAATATCCACAAAGTCAGATCAACACAACAAACCACAAAAGGAGAACGCAACCCATCAAAAGTCTTGGATTTTCTTGCGTACAGTTTTCATTGGTGAGACGCTTTAGCGCCTGCTGCCTTCGGAAGGGGAAAATTCGGAAATTGTCTTCCCCCTTTCCGTAAATCGTTCAGCGTAAAGGCTCGTCCAATGAAATTTGTACACAACACTGCGTTAGCGTGTTTAAAGGCTAGCTGCGTTCTCCTTGTGTTTGTTGCTCCTAGGTTTAATAGTTTCCAAAAATGGAAAAATTCTTATAATCCTTGCGCTATTGAAAAGGTTACTATGAAAACGAAATCATGTGGTCGGGTCGCACGAGTTAAACTACAGATTAGGAATAGGCGCTTCAATAAAACATCTTCAAGGAAATCGCCAACAAGTAATATATCAGAGAGCCAGGACCTGTAAGTTACTGTTTATTTGGTGCTTGTTGAAATAAGGGTAACTTTTCACCTGTAAATAGAACGTCGAATTTTTGCTAAGCCTTAATATATAAAAAAAGCTACCTGGTTAAAAGGAAACACTTGTTGCATACAGGTGAAAAGTTTCCATTATTTCAACAAGCACTATATAAACAGTTAGAAGAAACCACCTATGGACTGTGAGAAGGATGATAAAATAAGCATAAAAGTAGATTAGTCCATAATTAAAAGAGATAATATAGCTAAATCCTAAACAAATTTTAATTTCTTCAAATTTGTTTAGGATTTAGCTATATTATCCCTTTTAATTATGGACTAATCTACTTTTTCGCGTATTTTATCATCCTATATAAACAGTAACATGCAGGTCCTGGCTCTCGGAAATATTACTTCTTGGCGATTTCCTTGAAGATGTTTTATTGAAGGGCCTATTCTGAGCGCTTTCAAACTCCGATTCCATAACTCCCGTTTCCAATCAGTAAAGTTGATGACGCGTTTTTCGTCACGGAGTTGTAAGTGATGTAATTTACGTCACATCCCGTAAACAAGGTTTTGTTTTTATGCTATACTTATGATTAATTATGTTACATTTTTGATCAGTTATCGTAATAATTACAAAGCCTAGCGCAGCGAACAAAAGTAATGTCATTGGTTTCTTAGCGCATGTAGGAACTGGTGATTTTCGAGGGTAATGGTTGTTGGAAATCTTTTATGATGCAAAATAGCGGAAGCCATTGCATGAGAGAGTGTTTTTTGAGAATGCCTTGGGATAGAGCGAGAGAGTCAGTCGGGTAAGGGTGGATGGCGCGTTAAAGCTAGGGGAGGGGGTTCCCCAGGGAGCCGAGGCTCCAAGCTGGAAAGGGATCCATCATATTGCTCGCGTGATGCTCCGGAAAAGCCAAGCGGGCCAACCATCCTTCCAGGAGAGAGTAAAAAACGATGCAATGGCAGGGATCACTAGTTTCGCGAGAGAGAGAGAGAGAGAGAGAGAGACTTCTTGCGTAGAAAGAAAATGGTTAAGTGGGAAGAGAGGAAGTGGGGTGTACTGAAGAACCTACTTAACTTGTAGCCCAAATATAAGCAAAAAACGCCTCTTGAGGTGTATCCGAACTCCAAAATCAGAGATCCGTTCACATCTACGTTTTGACTCAATTAATTTAATAAGCTAGTTTCAATAAGCGTACCGCCACCTATTGGCTTTAAAAATAACTGTTAGGGCTAGTTTTCACTAGTCCAAAAACGCCACGACGGTTAGCTTCGACGCCAAAAATTCCCGTTAGGCCTAATAAAATATTTTTGCGTCCGCCGCCGCCGTCGTCCTGTTTCTGTCCTAGTGAAAACCAGCCTTCAGGGTGTTCCTTTTTCATAACAAAAGCCACGGTCACACTAGCCAGTTTAGGTCGGCAGTGGTGTAGCCAGAAATTCGTCAAGGGGGTGCAAATTTAGTACAGTTAAAGGTAGGCCTAAGGGGGGTCTGGACCCGGAACCCCCCGTGTCTACGCCACTGTAGGTCGGTTTGAATGCCAGTTTTGACCGCCGACGATAATTTTTGGTTCACAAGCGCGAAATCGCTTCAACCAGGATCGCTTATAGCCAAGGCTTAACGTCGTTTCAAATTATGACCAGAATTTTGAAAATACTAAATGTATCCCAAAACAATTATTTAATCATGTTTACTATACCGTAGCCTCCGTTATAATAACGGAGGCTACGACTATACATATAGTAATAATATTTGACATTATTTAGAATTTTATTCCCATTATTTTGGAAAATATGTGCAATTTCACTTCCCCGCCTTGTCGTTTTGAAAACGATTCTAAGCGAACCGACTTGGACGAGGTGCTTCCCGAACCAACACGAAGCGATTTCTCACGCTAGTTTTGAAAACTAGTTATCTTAAACGAAGCGATTTTAGGGGCAAGTGTGAACCTGGCTAAAGAAAAGCCTGAGAGGACTAGGTTTGCTTCTGCCTGTTCCCCTTTAAAATAACTTGCCTGAAAAGCAAATACTCTGGTGGTGGGCCAACATGTTCAGTGGTTGGCCTACCACCAGGGTATTTGCTTTTCAGACAAGTTAATTTAAGCATTTAGTTTATGGTTTGACTCAAATACCAGATATATGCGCCGAGTACAAATCAATACTTTTATGGTTGTTTAATGTTTATAGATGTGCAGTATCATTTCTTCGCGCCTGGTTGCAGTAAGAAAAGGAAATTTGGAATTTTCTAAATAGCCAACCGGAAAGCGGATTTTTTTTTGTACGTAGCTAAGGTGACCCACGTGATTATTTTCTCAAAATATAGAAATATTGTAAATGGAACATTTAGATATCGGTATTTCATTGTATACAAAAGTGTGCTTTAAAACTTTCGCCGATATAATTGCAATCATATTTAAAATCTGACAAAATCAAAAATAAACAAGATAGGAATATTCCAAAATCACCAGAGTACATTTATTGATATTTGGGTATTTTATCTCGGATTTACACAGTGGCAACAAAAGGATTTTAAGAGGTCTAGCCGAATATTTTTCTTAACAGTAAGCCGCATTTTAACTTTTACAAATATTACAGGAGGTAATATGGCTTCGTTTATGGCCCCACAAATGAACTCGATGAGGCTTATCCGGGGTTCCTAAAGATTTGATTTGTGGGCCCCCACGTCAAATGAAAAGGTGTGTTCTACCCCAGGGCTTAGACGCTCAGGCCAATGGCTTTATAGAGACCACCAAGAAGTAATTAAGAACTATGAAATTATTAAATGTTAGCGCCCTGAAGTTGTTTAAAATGGTATCTTTCATTATAATTTATTATTACTTATTGTTATTATTATGGTTTTTATAATTTCTTAATTCAAATCCAAATTTAAAATATATCTTCCCATTTTTGAACATTCTAGATTCTACAGACAGATTTTGAAGCTTTTCTATTCTGAGAATTATAAGATCATGGAAGCAGGGGACATAGTTTTAAGCCACTTAGTATGAGTTCATGAGTCGTTTGCATGTGACTATAATCCCAAAAGGGCGAAACCGATCTATTGTTATGGAACCCTTTATTGACTTTTACTGAAGCTACTGCCCCCTTAAGCTAAATTATCTTATTTCAGAAGATGTTTCTGGCAAATTTAATGGCTGAAGCTACTGCATCCTTTGGTTCCCGAGTTATTTCTGTTGACTCACAATTGTCCGATTACGGATCTTATTTCAGATGTTTCTGACAAATTTAATCGCTGAAGTTACTGCCTCCTACGGTTCCTGAGTTATTTCTGTTGACTCACAATTGTCCGATTACGGATCTTATTTCAGAAGATGTTTCTGGCAAATTTCATCGGTATGATCAGCAGTACTATATTAACCCATGGCAGGGTCCCTAGGCTCTTAGCTTCTTTGGGCTCATCAACATCTACTGGCCCCTAGTGGTACATAAATAAAAATAATAATCAGTTAGGCTAATACCCAATACACCACCCTAAGCCCAAGTCATCTAGCAACTTTTATTGCCTTTAATCCAGGTAGCCTGTTTGAATTGCCCCTTGAAATCCACCTAACCGCTGTGGCCGGTACATGGGCCCCTACTCTTGGTGGGCACTTAGGAACTAACTTAGTCAGATTTATGGATAATGCGGCACTAGTAATATCGACCCGGTATATAATTAGTTACCGATTAAAGCTAACGCCTGTGAAGTTTTACTTTACCCCTCACGTGAGGAAAGGGGAGGAATTTCAAATCTAATATGTAGGCCTTTAATAGCGAAAATCTCGGTTTTAAACCACGCCCATTATTTTGGAAACCCTACTCTTCCTTAAAAGTGTGTACATATATATCTATCCACTTCTACGTGATGCAAATTATCTTCTGACCACGGTTATAAGTTATAAGTTAATAATTAAAAACATAATTATATCTTGTAAATGGGACGCTATAGTGTTAAGTTAAGCAGTAGGTGAAATCCTTTTTTGGACATTTTCAATCTCATGGAATGCGAACAGAACAACTTTTCCATACGAACAAGCATACATAAAATATCGTTGCTAAAAATAAGTAGTTTTATATATATATATATATATATATATATATATTTCCACGCGCGGGGGTGGGGGGGGGCAGGAGGCAGAAAAAGGGGGTGTCAAGGGGGGGGATCTATAAGCGGGACTTTCGCTGATGTAGCCTATAAGAAATGCATGTGTGCATAAGTAAAATCCGGGGTGCTGTCAGGTATGGGAGAAAACAGGGAAGACGGACTAGCGCGCCCTCCTGCGGGAGATTGGAGAAATAGTGGGTGATACGGGTTTCCCCTCCGCTTTGGACCTCAGGGGTGGTCAAGCAAAGAGAGTGCTGCCGGCCGCCTGATAGGAGTGACCCATCACTCAAAACTCGGCCATGCATGCGAGAACAAACTGACTCTAGTCCATCTTTTTTTTTATTCATGGGGGAAATTCGCGCTCAGACGAGGTTAAAATTGGGGTCCCCCGCTCCCCCCTCTCCCCTCGATAAAAAGAAAAAAATGCGGCGATTGAGGGATGGTCAGTTTGAGCCAGAAACGGACCGTCCGATAATATATTTTCCTAGCCCCTTCTTCGACTCCCCTTTTTTTCATGGCGTGTTTACGAGAAGGACGATCCAATTCCCAACGGATTACCGAATGTTTTTAATGCATGATCCTAGAATTTTTACCTATCCTGGAAACGCATCGATTGAGCGGATATATGTATAAGTCCCTAAGGTAGGGTTTTTATTTCTCGTAGGTCAGTTTCTTGTTTTTGACCTATATGCCTGTCGTTTATCGCTATTGCCTAACACGCACCCAAGTCCATTTTAGCTTCTTACGGGTGGAATGCCTTAAAGGAATACCGAAATGTCGAAACAACTTAGGTTACATCAGACGTTTATAAGAGTATCTTAAAGATAAGTAAATATCGCTACTTACAAGGGTTGTGTAATTTTTATAGTTTACATCGTTAGGGCAGGTGGAGTAATACGAGAGGTAAATTCTCAGTCGAGTGCGAAGGAATTCCATTCTGTTCCATTTTATCCAGATTATATTGGAAAACTTGTAAATGGTAGGTTTCTGATTGTATCGATTTCTATATACAAATAATTACCAAAATTATTAAATTAGATTTTAACTTGTAAATGGTAGGTTTCTGATTGTATCGATTTCTATATGGAAATAATTTCCAACATTATTAAATTAGATTTTAATTAATTTAAAATGGAATTTTAGCTTTAGGAATATAGACGAATCACTTTGATCTCATAAATATATCGAAACGATTACCATTTCATATCGATTTGGATCTGAAACAATTGTCATTTTTGTAACGATTTGTATCTGAAACATTTGTCAATTTTGTAACGATTTGTATCTGAAACAATTGTCAATTTTATAACGATTTGGATCTGAAACAATTGTCAAATTTATAAAGATTTAGATTGAAACGATTTCTAATTTTATATCGTTTTGGATCAGAAACAATTTTACATCGATTTGTATCTAAAGGATTGTCCATTTTATATCAATTTGGATCGAAACGATTGTCCATTTTATATCGATTTGGATTGAAATGTTGGCTAATTTTACATCGATTTGGATCGAAATGATTGCTAATCTTATATCGATTTTTATCGAAACGAATGACAATTTCATAACGATTTGGATCTGAAACAATTGTCAATTTTATAAAGATTTAGATTGAAACGATTTCTAATTTTATATCGTTTTGGATCAGAAACAATTGTAAATTTTATATCGATTTGTATCTAAAGGATTGTCCATTTTATATCAATTTGGATCGAAACGTTGGCTAATTTTACATCGATTTGGATCGAAATGATTGCTCATCTTATATCGATTTGGATCGAAACTTTAGCTAATTTTACATCGATTTGGATCGAAACTTTCGCTAATTTTACATCCATTTGGATCGAAACTTTCGCTAATTTTACATCGATTTGGATCGAAACTTTAGCTAATTTTACATCGATTTAGATCGAAACTTTCGCTAATTTTACATCGATTTGGATCGAAACTTTTGCTAATTTTACATCGATTTGGATCGAAACTTTCGCTAATTTTACATCGATTTTGATCGAAACTTTCGCTAATTTTACATCGATTTTGATCGAAACCACAGAATCCACGAGAAACAGGAACCGGTCAAAAGCGTTAGATTTATGAATACGTTAAGATTTTCAATTAGTCAGGGGTCAGTGGCGTAGACACACGTTACAAATAGCCCTCCTTGTAAATTAACCCTTAAAAAACGAGCAGCCGAAATGGCACGTTATTAATTAAAATTTATTTTAATTTTAATCCTGGTAATTCGGTCTCGGGGAGCAACCATAATCGGGCCACACCAAGAGAGCCGGAAAATCTTACTTCTGACATTGGCTGGTTTTTTTTCGGGTAAATATAAATTTGGGGACCGTTCACAAATTATTACCTTTTATTATCACCTTTTTTTGACACTTCCTAGTTAGATCTGACATATTTTGGGTTACTGTGGCCCAATATAACATTTAACAACACTTAATAGTCAGAGGTGAAATTTTAAGGGGAGTTGTTCCAAAGTTGGAACATTTTGCACGAGTTGGTGAAATAGAAATTTCAACGACCTTTTTGTAGTTTGCAAACATTCCACCAACACCTGCCCTGAATCGAGTTGGTGAAATGTATGTCTAACCTAGGAGTAACACACAAGGAGAACGCAACCTGTCGAAAGTCGTGGATTTTCTTGCGTACATTTTCCATTGGTTAGACGCTTAAGAGCCGCTGCCATCGGAAGTGGAAAATTCGGAAATTGTTTCCCCCTCCCCCGTAAATCGTTCAGCTTAAAGGTTCGTCCAATGAAATTTGTACACAGCACTGCCTTAGCGTGTTTAAAGACTAGTTGCGTTCCCCTTGCGTTTGTTGCTCCTAGGTTTAAGCTGGTTTCACACTCGACGGAAAATTAGCAGCGTAAAGTTGAACGTTAGTGGTATATCGAATGGGAATCAATTTTCAGCTCGGCGTTTATTATCGTATTTCCGGCATATCTTCCGTCGAGTGTGAAACCAGCTTCAAGCACCAATCAAAATTTCCACGACTTCTTTACCAACAACCCCCTTGAATCATGTTGGCTAACTGTAAATTTCAACGACCTCTTTGTAGTTTGAGTTGGCAAAAAGCCAATTTCAGTAATTTATCCCCCCCCCCCATTAATAGCCAAATAACTACGCCCCTGTTAAAAAGGCTCACAGGGCATGAAGGGTTCGCCACCACCCTCCTACGCATTGTAATCCGGCCACCTGAATTGATGGCTTTAAAAGTCGCTTGATGACTTGGGCCTAAGGTGGTGCCTTGGGTATTAGCCTAGCTAATTATTATTATTATTATTATTATTATTATTATTATTATTATTATTATTATTATTATTATTATTATTATTATTATTAAGCCAGTGGTTTCTAAAAGGTGTTCTGGTTCCGTGGAAGAGCCATCTTTGTTTGTGTCAAGAATCTTTAAAAATCCTACAGCAATACTGGTCTCCGTCTTGGCGTGAGGTCATTAGCGAACGGCCCCTGTTAGCTTCACTGAAATAATAAGCTAATCAATTTTGCCACGGTGTCATACAATCACAACCTCACGCGATTCTCTCATTTTGAACCCTTTCCTCGACGGAGGGCCGTTCAAATACGTTACAAATAAAATGTTGAAAAAATAAACTCCACGCTATCGACCCATTTTTAACAGGCAGAGATGTCATATCTGTTTGGATTCTGCGCCTAGAAATTCCCACCGATAACGCGCCTTGTAAAACTCCAATTTTTAAGCCAAATTAGACGGCTACAAAATTGGGGGGATTTAAAAATAAAAAAAATAATAATAATAATAAAAAAAAACAACGATTGTAAAAATTACGCTGATTGGAATAGGTTGACTTGTGAATTATTTTAAATTATTTTAAATCATTTGTAAACTGTACGCCTGAAGAGGGGTTCCAACCCGAAAGCTAGCGTGTTAAAGTGTATTTTTAACCATACAATAAAAATTGTAAAACCATGAAGTATCCGTTGCGTAATATTTAAATGTTATTCTAGAATTCAAACCATGGTCACGAAAATAAATATTTACGATTATATTTATTATTATTTATTAATTAATTTATTAATTATTTAAATTTAAATAATTAGACCTGTTATTTAAATTGCTAAGTTTTTTTAGCAGATATTTCTACTAAATTGGTAAATTACTTCTCGTATAGACACATTTGACACGCGGTAGAAGGTTATTTCGCGTAGGTAATACCATTAGAGGTACATTTTAAATACCCGAATTGGTACCAGATGGCACCAGCAGTAGAAATTTTAATTATGGCGACTTTTTCTGAAGTAAAAGTTTTGTTTATAGTTTATAGAAATAAATATTGTTAGAAGTTTTTTTTAATAAATTAGTAAAAATGTTTTAGCTTAACGCTTAAACGTTTAATTAGGCGCCATCTAGTATCAATGAAGGCGTTAAAATCGAACCTCTAAGGGCTTTTTTTAAGTTGGTTTCCCTTTACAAAATTAATGCGTTAGTTTATAGTGAAAATAATTATTAGCGTCAAGTGTATAATATTGTTACATAAGTGTGACACTTCCTATTCTTCACATAATTTTTATTGCCGGTTTATGCCTTACCCTCTGCTATTTATAGTTTATATTATTGCCTTAAAGGCCTAGGTTTTCTTCTGCCTGTCACCCTTTAAGTTTACTTCCCGCCGAACAAATACCCTGGTGGTAGGCCAACAGAAGAACACGTTGGCCCACCACCAAGGTATTTGTTTTTAAGGAAAGTAAATTTAAAGGGTGACCGACAGAAGAAAACCTAGGCCTTTAAATAGTTATTGTGTTATATTATAAGTGTATAATATCTTTACATAAGTTTGGCGCTTCCTATTCTTCAAATGCAAAAGTTTTACTGAGAGCTATTCACAAGACAGACTGCATTACGGGCTTCGTCGCCGTTTTGCGTCCGCTTGCTAACGCGTCACTTGTAGCCTTTGACAGAGCCTCGCTAGGGGGAGATTTTCTTCTTGTGATGACGTCACTTCGTTACTAGCTCTCAGTCAAAAATTCCCCAAAGTGACCAACTTATGGAACAATATTATAAACTTATGGTAAGGCTAATTAAAAATTTGCAAGGCGGACTATCGATTTAAAATTTCATTTTGCAATTAATTATGAATAAATTATCTTATTTTGGCTGATAAATAAAATAGGGTAACTCCCCAATTAATTTTATTACCGAAACTATTATTTTATTATTATTAGTTCTGTAAAAACAATTCATATTTTTAATATCATTTTACGTATCCTGAAAATTATCAATCGAATTATTTCCATATCTTCAGTATAGATGTCGCCACTGAGGCTTCTTTCGTTCGGGGCGGGATTGTCTTCCCATTCGATCAAAGAGCGATGATGAACGTTTAATCGCAGTCATCTATACCCTTTTTGAACGCTCGTTCGCTTTTGGGGCAGATGTCGTGGGAAAACTGCGTTCTTTGGCTGCTTTTGGCCATCCGGCAGTATCGCCTTCTCAATCGGCGCTGCGAGAGAGGAGAGTAGGCGAGCTAAACTGTTTTATATTTAGGCTTTCTTCCGGAACGATAACATTAGAAATACCGAGAGCCGGGCCTCTCTATTTCGAAGGGGGGTATCTCTTTCAAAAAAGTCATTTTCGTCTTGATACCCGAGGTATCATTAGCTGGGGGCATTTTTCTCACCCTAAATTCACGGCATTCTCGATTCACTTCTAAGACTTTAATGATAAGAATAAATTAAAAAAATTATACCATTTCAATATTTTTAAAAATGTATCGTAAGTAACGTAATACACGTAAGTATGACAGTTAACGAGTTCGGTCAATGGTACTATAGTTTGCCGCTGAGTGACGAAGTCAGTGTGATGTCGATAAATAACAATCATAGTTTATCACGGAGTGTTCCGCAATAGGCGAAACTATAAAGTCCAGGGGGAGCTGAAAAAATGGTAGTCACGTGACTTTGTGGAGATCTGCAGCGCCATCTATCCTAAGAAATACGAACTATTATTCATTTTATTTTGCTAATGGTAGTTTAAATTTTGCACGATTGTCTATTTATTATTAAACACTTTGTAAAACAAAAGTGGGAGTTAATTAGCTGTCTGCAGTATTTGGAAGGAGTAATTTTTTTATTTAATGTCGCACGGCCAACTATATAAACACGAGTTACCGAATCGAAGTTGGCTGTGAAAAGGTAGTCACGTGATTTTTGTTTTCCCATCTTAAAAAGTTGGTTAAGACCAAATTTACTTTATAGTTTCGCCTATAGGCCGATAAAAATATTTCGCCTAAGTTGTTCTCTTCGGAAAGGGGGTAGGAAGGGGAAGTAAGTCGGTGACGTATGTTCAACAGCATATCTATGTACAGATATCAAAACTATAAAAAACGTTAAAAACAAATTTTTCATCTGCTACAGTATTTTTGTGGGAAACATAAGCCTTAGCAAGAATCGTGGCCTTACGCGAACGTTTCTTATGATTAACACGTCAATTATAGGTTAAAAATATAAAAAGAATCGTCTAATTGGAATTGGAGGATCTGTTTGCTGTTTTATTTAAATGTTATTTAATTTACATTTATCAAAAACATTAACAAACCTTTTCTTTGGAGAATCCATCGCTTCAAACTTGCCGATTCGTTAGACTGCAAAAAAATCGTCGAAGTTGGCCGTAAATTCCGACCAATCAGAGAAATCCTGTTTTTCGCGGGTTTAAGCGGGGGAAGTACTGATGGGAAGTCTCCTCCTAGGATAATATTTTTTTCGGCCTATTGCCTAGGAAAGCTATTCTGTAAAAATTAAAAATGACAAAAAATCTCGATCCGTCCAAAATAGCCATGCGCATGTGGAGAAGGGGTGGATATCGAAATATCAGTGTGATGCCGGTAAATACGAGCGTAGTGGTTAGCACTTGCGCCTCGCAGAAATGGTAGCCGGGTTCAATCCCAGCTTGTGGCGCTGCGTGAAAAATCGGAACTACTCCTTTTTTGCATGGTCTCTACCCACTGTTTAGAGGGGTATTCCCAGGAGCTTGCCACCACCCTCCTTCGCGATCGATTTAACCCGGCCACCTGTATTAAAAGGCAATAAAAGTCACTAAGGATAACTTGGGTGGTGCCTTGGTATTAGCTTAGCTGATTATTAGAAAATAACTACCTTCGAAAAGGAAAGGCAGAGTTACGCTAGTCAATTTTATGTCCCGATTCAATAATTTATCACAATGGACGCTTCAATAAAAGATACTCGGTTTTTACTCCCCTCTCCCAATTCATCTGGGAAGGAACTATTTCCGGTCGGTCGGTTAAACGGTTAGAATGGCTAGCCAAAAAGTCATATTTAAGCCAATTGGAGACGCGTTTTTGCCCTCATGAGAATTTTGCGTCAGATAAGAAACGCGTCGGCTCACGTGTATAAGGAACATACTAATGTTGATTTTCGATAATATATTTTAAGGTAAAATATATAATGTTACTAAAACTAAGTATAAGATAATATTATTATTATTATCATCCTCTTATAGTATAAATAATTAAAATTTTACGGAATATTTTTATATTAGCGGGCAATTTTAAGGCTTCTCATGGAGGCAGAGTTAATTCATTTCGTATAAAATTATCTTTCGGAAAAAGAAGAAAACTAATTCCTTTAGAACTAAACGTATTACTTTTGCAGTACGGTATGCAACAAATGTTTCCTTTTAGCCAGGTAACTTTTTTGGCATGTTAAGGCTTAGCAAAAAATCGATGTTATGTTCGAGAAAAGTTTCCAGCTTTCTAATATTTCAACAAGCACTATATAAATAGTAACTTATGAGTCCTGGCTGTCGGAAAAATTACTTCTTGGCAATTTCTGGGAAGCGCCTATTGTGCCAAAGTAAACGTAACTTTTACTGTTGAAAGCGTTCAAATTTTCAATAAGCCTTGGTTGATACTTTAAATAGGCGGTCAGTGGCGATTTCTCGGGCAGCATTACCTGACACTTCTAAAGATTAGAAACAGCTCGAGGATAGTTCTCAGTCCTTAAACACGTTGCGGTTTATAAGGTCATTGGGAAAAAACACTATCATAAAAAAATATCGTCGGGGGAAATATCACCCTTATTTTTATTATGTTACTTATGATTATAGTGAAAGGTATCCAATTTCTCATATACATCAGAGATAACATGATAATTTAACATTTTTATCACCCTAAATTAACTGCATTATCGTTTAACTACAATTTAATGATAAGAATAAATTAATAAATTTTCCGGAAAATGACCGAGGCCTTTTTTCTGGAAATTTCCGTATGTTTCCGAACAAAATAAAAAAAGTTTTCATTCCATGATTATTCTAATACATTGTTTGCAAATTTAAATAAAGCGGCATTTTAACCTAATTGTTTCGAATCTGAAAGTAAAACTAAACCTCTAGACTAGTTTAAACTGATTAACAATGTAACACTATTATTGTTTTGTAGTATGTTTACTGATATTAGACATTTTATATCGATAAAAAGATAAAAACATTAAAAACCCTTAAAAAGTAATTTATGTTTCAATTTTTTATTTTTCCGATTTGCGGATAATTTTCTGGAAATTTTTCCGCATTTTATTTTTCCGGAAAATTAACAACAATAAATCCAATACATCAGATATAAAAGTTTATGAATAGCAAGTAAATATCGCATTGTATTTTATCCAATTTTCTCACATTAAATGAACTGCATTATCATTTCACTCTGAAAAATTTAATAATATGAATAAATGAAGAATTGGTATAATTTCAATAGTATTAGAAGTGCGCATTGAAGTATCTAATGACTTTCTGTAGCTAATACATCGGCATTAAATAAATATATGAATAAAAAGTAAATAATACCCAAGTAGTAAATTTGGAATGGTTTTTATGTTTTAAATTATAACGTGGTACATTTTCTACCGTGAAATCGACGGTCCTTATAGGTCAATTTCATTTAAAGTGTGCTTAAAAAACATGACATATCAACTAACCATTCCCCCTTATTTTGTAAATATTTTGCCCACATTTTCGCCTTGGGCCTCGTTCAGAACGCAAATATTTGAGCGGCGGAATGTACAAAGCCATTGTCTCCGAATAGTTTGTATCCTACGGCGTTCCGCGAATGAAGTCGGCTCTCGGTTGCAGGTTTTTGATGTTGTCTTTAAATTCAATGTTGCCGCGGGTGAAAAATATATAATTCCTAATTCACCCATGCGTTGGCAATTAAAAACATTTATTTCCTAATTGAGCTTAAGCTTCAGAAATTACGAGTCGAATGAAATATCATTGTTCGATGCCAAAAACCGCACGGACAACATTACCAGTTATTAGATAAGGTTTTATTAGTGTACAATTAATTGGTATTAATTTTATTGTAAGAGATGATTTGAATTAAAAAGATTAAAATTCATTTAGTTTATATTAATCCATTTTTTAAACTGTTTCGCGCAACTTGGAAATAAAATAATTGAAGATCATTGTACAATTAAAATTTCATAATATATATAGTTTATTTCATATGATAATCCATTTGATCTGATAACTGATTTGATCTAATATTCTGTTGTAATTTATTTAAGCTGATAATTTATTTGTCGTTATGGTTTATTTCATCTGATAATTTATTTGGCGCTATAGTTTATTTGATCTGACAATGTATTTGATCTGATAACTGATTTGATCTAATAATCTGTCATAATTTATTTGATCTGATAATGTTTTCGGTGCTATAGTTTATTTGATCTGATAGTTTATTGGGTACTATAATTTATTTGATCTGATAATGTTTTCGGTGCTATAATTTATTTTTCTGATTATTTGTTTGATGTGATAATTCAAATTATTATATTTAAGGAATTTAAAGGAACGTATTGTAAAACGCATAGTCTAAAATACCAAATGAAAAAGAAATTAAATGTAACTATATCAAAATTATACAAATACCATTTGTCCTGTGACAACTGAATCGCGTCATCAAACTTACCAAAATGAAATACTTTAAATCGGCTTTAAGCGGTGCTGCAAAAAATCAGACAAGACGATAGAACTGAACAATTAGTTGCGGAGGTCGAAAGATGGGTTAATAATAGTCCAGCGAAGGATGGTGGGAAAAATCCCTTCCAAATAACGCGTAATCCATCATACCTTATTGACTTAAGGACTTCCAATAAAAAATTACAATTAATTATTCGATAATAATTGATTACAATTAATAATCGATAACTTTTTTAGTTTCGTAATCGTGATTGTTAAATCTTTGACCGCCTCCACCCCCCCGGGATCACCTTGGTTTAGTAATAAATCTATGGGTCAATTATATTTGCTCAGCCCGTTCGTTTATCCCAGCAACTGGTTTAACCCTTTTAGCTTTCGGTATAATTTTCTAGATAAAATTAGACTGATAAACAGGGATTTATTTGCAATTTGTATCTCTCCAGTTTCCCACGAAAGCACCTCCCAATGATTATTAAGTGCTGAAATACGTGGTTTTCTACCCTAAGATTAGTTCACACGGCCACTATTCTATTTAACTGCGCTATTTATTTTGCTAACTGCCTCGTTGAAGATGGGGAATAACGCTAAAATAAGGGAAATTACGGTATGTGTGAACTGGGCTTATGAAGCAACGATATTTATGGTTTTGGCCATGTCAGAAAATCCACCTGTACTTACGAAATTGTACACTATTTTGACGGGAGATTAGATTTTTAATGAGTCAGTATATACTATCGTACTATAGTACATTATTCTTTTATATTAAACGCTTTAATTCCAGAAATGTAACATTTTAATTCCAAATATTTTACACTTTAATTCCAAAAATTGAACGCTTTAATTCCAGAAATGTAATATTTTAATTCCAAATATTTTACACTTTAATTCCAAAAATTGAACGCTTTAATTCCAGAAATGTAACATTTTAATTCCAAATATTTTACACTTTAATTCCAAAAATTTAACGCTTTAATTCCAGAAATGTAACATTTTAATTACAAATATTTTAGACTTTAATTCCAAAAATTGAACGCTTTAATTCCAGAAATGTAACATTTTATTTACAAATATTTTACAATTTAATTCCCAAAATTGAACGCTTTAATTCCAGAAATGTAACATTTTAATTCCAAATATTTTACACTTTAATTCCAAAAATTGAACGCTTTAATTCCAGAAATGTAACATTTTAATTCCAAATATTTTACACTTTAATTCCAAAAATTTAACGCTTTAATTCCAGAAATGTAACATTTTAATTACAAATATTTTACACTTTAATTCCAAAAATTGAACGCTTTAATTTCAAAAATTGAGCGCTTTAATTTCAAAAATTAAACGCTTTAATTTCAAAAATTGTACACTTTAATTTCAAAAATTTAACGCTTTAATTCCAAAAATTTAACACTTTAATTTCAAAAATTAAATGCTATAATTTCAAAAAATGAACGCTTTAATTTCAAAAATTAAACGCTTTAATTCCAAAAATTGAACGCTTTAATTTCAAATATTGAACGCTTTAATTTCAAATATTGAGCACTTTAATTTCCAAAATTGAATGCTTTAATTCCAAAAATTAACACGTTAATTCCCAAAATCGAACACTTTCAATACAAAAAATTAGGGTTTCAATTCCCAAAAAAATTACATTTTAATTCCAAAACTTTAAATTTTAATTGTACAAATTAACAATTAATATTTTAATTACAAAATTTTACATTTTAATTACGAACATTTTAATTGCACAATTTGTCCTTTTTTGTAATATTTACCATTTTTATATATATAAAATACTTTAAATCCTGTGACGTCATCGCTATAGTGTTATCCGTGTTTCCCACAATGTCAACATGGCCGCCATCTTCAATTGCTCGTAAATACCGCCTATAAACCAAAAATTTTCAAAATTTAAATGTTAACGTAGAAAACAAAATTATAAAAATATATAAAATTGTTCTAATTATTTATATTAGGTTAGTCAAGAAAAACAACGAAGATTTAAAAGTGCACCTAAATAATTACTTATAAATTATTTAAAAATATATATATTTATTTATTACAATTTTATTAAGAAAGTATTTTATTAAAACCACTTAAATCTAAGCATATTTTTAATTTTGCATATATAATATGATTTTTTCCCACATGTTCAATTTCAAAATATTTATCACTGTAAAATTGGAATTTTAAATTCTAATAACTCTATCCTTACCACCTTAGGGTAGTAATTAAGAACCGACACATTTATTTATATTTAAAATCGTTGCTCACGCCGTAAATGTCAATTATATAATCATATAATCTAATCGTTGGTATCGTATGACAAAAATGAATTGCATCGTAAAAATTATAGCTTTACGTTTAATTGAAGTGACCTTTAATCCCTGCAGTTTTTGCTTCCCAAATCGTCCTGGAATCCAAATTTAAAAAAATAAAAACGAAACGTGACAAATAAACGCAATCAAATATTAGGACTAATCTTAATTAAAAATCTTCGCTTTTAAGAGAGTCAAGTTCTGTGGAAGTGCAGACATCGCTACCGGAAACCTTTACTTCTTCACTATCACTAAATAACCTAAAAAAATCCCGATTTTTCTCCCGGCGAAGAATACGACTTTTCAAAGAAAACTAAGTGGTCCTAATTTTAACAGGGGTTACAAAAGCCTAATTGCTCACTGGTGATAAAAATGAAAACATGACTACGGACTCTCACGTAGTTTTCAAAAGAAAAAAAAATTAGTACCGCCCCTTTATATTTTTTTTTAAAGGTACCATTTTTTTTGGTTGTAACTTTAATAATATTCTCGCGGTACTTAAAGAGTTAGGTTTAGAAGGTCTGCCAGAAACTGGTAGTTTCTTGGGTCTCTCTCTGCTCGAGTAATTCGTTCACCCGGAGGCCAAATTGTGACGACGGTATTAAAAATATAATTTTTTTTATAACTAAAATTTTTTACAGGTTGGAATTTTTGGGGGCTATATGCACGGTTTGCAACGTTGCTTTTTCTTTGAAATAAAATGATATACGATATATTCCAATTTTTCGTCACTAGGGAATTTTATTTAATTTTTCTTATTATTATACGAAGCTCACATGGGAACGTGATGAACTTTTTATGAGCTATTGTAGAGTTATGGGTTGTTGAGGTGTTATAGGTTATGTCCGCGTAGGTATGGGCTGTTGCGGTATTCTGGGTTGTGAAGGTGCTATTGATTAGTGCGATGATAAGAGTTATTGTGGTGTTATAAGTAGTTGCGGTCTTATGGGCTATCTCCGCGAAGGTATGAGCTGTTGCGGTATTATGTGTTGTTAAGGTGTTATGTGTTATGTCCGCGTAAGTATGAGCTGTTGCGGTATTATGGGTTGTTGAGGTGGTATGTGTTATATCCGCGTAGGTATTGTCTGTTGCGGTATTATGGGTTGTTAAGGTGTTATGGGCTATGTCCGCGTAGGTATGAGCTGTTGGGGTATTATGGGTTGTTGAGGTGTTATGTGTTTTATCCGCGTAGGTATGGGCTGTTGCGGTATTCTGGGTTGTGAAGGTGTTATTGATTAGTGCGATGATATGAGTTATTGCGGTGTTATGAGTAGTTGCGGTCTAATGGGCTATCTCCGCGAAGGTATGAGCTGTTGCGGTATTATGGGTTGTTGAGGTGTTATGGTTTATGTCTGCGTAGGTATTGGCTGTTGCGGTATTATGTGTTGTTAAGGTGTTACGGGCTATGTCCGCGTAGGTATGAGCTGTTGGGGTATTATGGGTTGTTGAAGTGTTATGGGTTATATCCGCGTAGGTATGGGCTGTTGCAGTATTATGGGTGGTTGAGGTGTTATGGGTTATGTCCGCGTAGGTATTATGGGTTGATAGGTGTTATTGATTAGTACGATGATAGGAATTATTGCGGTATTATGAGTAGCTGCTGTGCTATGGGTTATCTCCGCTTAGGTATCGGCTGTTGAGGTATTATGGTTTGTTGTGTGTTTAGCTCTGTTATTCGTAGCTCTGTTATTCGTAGCGTTGTTATGGGCTGGGGCACTACTATGAAATGTTGCAGTGGTATGGTTGTTGAGGTGTTGTTGGTAGCGTTGTTATGGGTTATGTTGTAGTTATGGGCTGGTGCACGGCTATGAAGTGTTGCAGTGGTATGGGTTGTTTTAGTGTTATGGGCTGATAGCGGTGACATGGGCTATAAAAGTGTCGTGGTTATGAACTGGTTCACTGTTAATATAAGGGATGTTACGATGTTATTGGTTCTTGCTTGGTTATAGGTTATGTCGCAGATGAAATCGAAATATAATAATCCATAATTCTAAGCAATTAATATAAACAAATTTTTTAGCTTGCTGATCTTGTTAGCGGTTCATAATTTTTTGGACGCAACCCTCTTAAAATTAAGCTCAAAGAAAGGCCCCCAATATGTCACTTTTGAAGAAAGGGGGGTTTCTATAAAAAAAATATTTTATACAAAAAAACGCGTTGGCTCAATCCCTATACAAAACGGTCTTCCAGTTGAGAAAACCGACGTGCCCCTTGGCGGCGAAAAAAATATATTTTTTGATGTTCCGCCTTGTATAAAGTATGATAAGATGAGTCGAAAATTAGCTATATATAATTTTAGTCTTGTTAACGTGTCTTGGCGTAAATGCGTGTGACGCTGCCATTATTATATAGTTCCAAAGGACACCGCTAGGAGGCCTGATTGCGCGTGGGAAACCACCGGAAATCGCTCTATAATTTTTAAATCGAGTCGAAAGGGAGGCGGAAACTTTAGTGCTGAATTTTTTAAAACAATAACTTTTTGATTGTTTTATTTCGTATAGTTTTATTTCCTCTTAACAATTACGCACGTTTTCGGGATGGTTCAAGTTGGCATTATAATTAAAAAAATTATTTATATGATTCATATACAGAGTTTAAATTTTGAATGTTATTATTTAGTCAAAAGTATGACCATAAGTTTATGGTATAGGTAGTGGGAACTATTGACTTTCGGAATTGAAGTGTCATATAAAAGTTGTGATATCAGAATGGAGTTAACAATTACGATAGATCAGATATCAGATCATAATAATAATAATAATAATCCGCTAGGCTAATACCCAAGGCACTACCTCAGGCCTAAGTCATCCAGCGACTTTTAAAGCCATTAATTCAGGTGGCCGGGTTACAATGCGTAGGAGGGTGGTGGCAAGCCCTTCATGCCACGCGATCGAGCCAACAGCTCCCTACAAGTTTTTATGGAAGGGGAAACCGAAGAACCTGGGTGAAAAACACCTTAAACCAGTGGGGAGAGAACTTGCAAACTCAACGCGGAAGGAGTTGTTCCGAGTTTTCACCCAGTGCCACAATCTGGGATTGAACCCGGCTCCTCTTGATGCGAGGCGAAAGTGCTCACCACTCCACATTTACGCTCAGATTTCAACTGATCAGTTGATATGAGTCTATGCAAATTAGAAACGTTTTGAGCCCGAAACTAAGCTGAATTTATCGTATACAGATTTTAGATGCCTAACAGTAATCCATTTCGAAATTAAAATTTCATATAACTGTTCAGCTAACTGAATCTGATGAGATTAAGTAGAGCAAATCAGTTACGATCGATAACTTGATATATTATTATCAAATACCATTTGAAATTAGATTTCCGGGACAGTGGAATGTAAAAGATTAACTAAGTGGCCTATTTTCTCGATAATTATGTTCATAAATTTGAAATAAATTTAGACCTGTAACATGTAATGATGTATTCTTATATAGCTAATTTTTAATGATGGTTTATTTCGCTAATGACAATATTAAATTATGAACCTTTACGACTTGTCTTTGGAATTGCCAGGTAACTTACTATTTCCGACTATCCACCGGCAGCCTCTTTATAAAGAACAATCAATAACTACCAAAAATTAAATCTGTTACTTTGGAAAAATAATGATTAATTATTGAATGGGTACGTATAATTTACTATTATTAAAACTAGCTTCTGAAAAGTGAAATTAGTTGATCGTTCCAAAAATATGGATTTTTATAATCCCTTTAAATTATATAGATTGGTTTTTAAAAAAGAATAATAACGCGCTATTATTTTATTAAATTATTTTAAAAGCTAGCGACTTATAATGCCTTTAATTCCGGTAGCTAAGCTTCGTAGGATGATAATAATAATAACAATAGGAAGTTATTGTGCAGGAAATACACTTACTGGAACCTGTGTCTTGTGCAATAATTAAATTAAATTGAAAAGAGTAAAGTTAAGAATTGCATTTAAATTATTAAGAGAACTCCACTTAACAATTAAGAGAGACAATCAAATTTTCAAAGAACTATATTTAAATTTTAGATAATCAATAAAATTTTAAAGAACTACATTTTAATATTTAGATAATCAATAAAATTTTAAAGAACTACATTTTAATATTTAGATAATCAATAAAATTTTAAAGAACTACATTTTAATATTTAGATAATCAATGAAATTTTAAAGAACTACATTTTAATATTTAGATAATCAATAAAATTTTAAAGAACTACATTTTAATATTTAGATAATCAATAAAATTTTAAAGAACTACATTTTAATATTTAGATAATCAATAAAATTTTAAAGAACTACATTTTAATATTTAGATAATCAATAAAATTTTAAAGAACTACATTTTAATATTTAGATAATCAATAAAATTTTAAAGAACTACATTTTAATATTTAGATAATCAATAAAATTTTAAAGAACTACATTTTAATATTTAGATAATCAATAAAATTTTAAAGAACTACATTTTAATATTTAGATAATCAATAAAATTTTAAAGAACTACATTTTAATATTTAGATAATCAATAAATTTTAAAGAACTACATTTTAATATTTAGATAATCAATAAAATTTTAAAGAACTACATTTTAATATTTAGATAATCAATAAAATTTTAAAGAACTACATTTTAATATTTAGATAATCAATAAAATTTTAAAGAACTACATTTTAATATTTAGATAATCAATAAAATTTTAAAGAACTACATTTTAATATTTAGATAATCAATAAAATTTTAAAGAACTACATTTTAATATTTAGATAATCAATAAAATTTTAAAGAACTACATTTTAATATTTAGATAATCAATAAAATTTTAAAGAACTACATTTTAATATTTTGATAATCAATAAAATTTTAAAGAACTACATTTTAATATTTAGATAATCAATAAAATTTTAAAGAACTACGTTTTAATATTTAGATAATCAATAAAATTTTAAAGAACTACATTTTAATATTTTACATTTAAATTTAAATGTGAGAAACCTAAAGCAAATTAATTTAACTAGAAAGCTCGTGGTGAGCCCTTCATGCCACGCGAACCAACAGTTCCCTCACTCACTGTTACCGTTAACCTCAACAAGTGGAGAGGAGAGGAAAAACCGAAGAACTCAGGAGAAACCCCTTTAACCAGTGACGAGAGAACTTGCAAACTTAACGTGGATGGAAAAGTTTATCTGAAAATATTTTGGCCATGGGCGCCTACAGGGTAAAAACCTCAAACCTTAACTAGTACATTCATAGCTCGAAAAAGAGGGCATTTTCCCTGTTTCCAGCCCCCCTGTGGGCACCCGTGATTATGGCCCTCTCCAGCAAGCGTTTCCAAAAGTCAGTGGTTCCTAAAAGGTGTTCCGCGGAAGGGTCAAAGGCCATCTTTGTTTGTGTCTAGAGTTTTTAAAAATAAGTAAAAAAATGAGTTGGGGTTCCGTCAGAATTAGGTGGATAATTTAGGGTTCCATAGCAAAAACTATTGGGAGCCTCTGTCCTAAGCAACGATTAAAATTTGGGAAAACGCCTAGAATTGATTGTAACCAGAAGTAAATGAACCGTAGTTATCGAAATAGCGATCAGAATCGGAGGGCGTTTTCCTTATGAAAATGATGATAAAATCGAGTCAAATAAAAGGTTATTTCCATCCCCGTCGTTTGACACGATAAATTGCACTTGAGAATTGCGAATATAGCTATTTCTATGTATAAAATTTGTTGTCATAAAAACAAAAAGGTTTTTTTTTCGGCCTAGAAGCGCGCAAAATTTCAAATTCGAGGTCAATATGTAACTTTATAAGGAAAACGCCTCCAACATGGGTAGAGATCGGCGGAACAAATAAATTAACCAACAAAATTTCGATTAATCATAAAATTTTGATTAACTGTTTATTTATGAACATTTTATACGACTAAACAGCGATTTAACATGCAAAAACAATGGGTTTTTTCTGATATTTTTTGGATAATTGTCGGTTATGAATATAAATAAATAATTGGATAATTTCTTATTCAAACGTCGATCTCTAAACATGGGGAGTATAGCAGTCTGATAACTTCGGTTCATTTACTTTTGTCGTAACGCCACGTAACAAGTGAAGAAAATACAAAACACGTGGCCAACAAGTAGTAATAGGTGGGGAGCTAAAGTCGCTATGTAATTTCGTAATATATTACCTTCGAAAACATAACGATTTGGCGAGAGAGGAGGTCGCCCACCTTCCGTTGTCGGGCACCCTATCTTTTCTCCGTCTCAATCCGGATCATCTACCGGTATTTTTCCTCCTACGATACGAAGAGCAGGCGCAGGAGCCGCTAGATCCTCAAGAATTCGTCGGGAGTGCGCGCGGCACACGCTGCTCTCCCAAAAACCCTGACGATTCTACTCAGTCTCACCCAGAGCGCCGGACGAGAGATCCGACAACGATTCAGACAGCGAACGCGCTCGTGGAACGTTGACCGCGCTAATCGGACGACCCGGAAACCTTTTACAAAATCACCGTTAATTCCGGTTAAATCTTAATCCGAATGGGATAATATACCGGATTGAACAAGAACCGTAAAAATATTAACAGGGAAAAAAACGTCAAATAACCAAGTTGAAATGTTCCGAAAAAAGAAACGATCCAGCGCCTACGATTTCGCTTGTTCGGCTTCTCTGCGGCGCTCGACGGTAACGCCGTGAAGAGAGACTCGACGGGGCCGGCTACTCTCATTTTCTTATGGTCGGTTCAATGTTTTTTGATCGGCGTGTTGTTATCGAAAAAAAACACAAAATATAACGTTCGCGAAGACCTTGAAAATTCTGTTTTTGCGCGTGCCTACGATTTTGTGCAAAAGGGTTTTTAAAACCTTGACATTTTATTCTTTTTTTATTTAATTCCGCGAAAAACTGACTGTTTAAGAGTTTTGCGGTTTTTTACAAATTTTTTCGACCATGTCCCGCAGGAAACAGGCCAAACCTAGAGCCGTTAAACGTGAGTTGTTTTACAATTTGTATTTTGTATTTGTTTATCGAATGAAGGTTAAATTATGAAATATTTGTATCGACAACATTTAATATATTTAGATATCAGATTTAACAAGACGTCATATTTTCAATGGCATTTGTATGAACCATGTTATACCATAATTAAGAAATTGAATCTGATTAGTATCGTTTCTGCAGGTTAAATTTAAATTAGGATCGATGTACTAAAATAGGCTAATCGCTATTGTTGCTTTAATTAACTTTTTCAGTTATAACACGGGCTTAGTTACTATAATAATATTTGACAAATTTAGAATAAAATAATTCTTAAATAAATTAAATTTAATTTAATTAAAAGACAGTATAAATATTTTCTTTTTACCATGATTAACTACAATATAAATTATAATAGTTCTAAAAGCACCGGTACTTCGTGGTAGTAGCGGCTATTTTAGAATTAATTAAATTTAAATTAAACGACATTATCGATTTTCATTATATTTTGACAACGCAATACGGTGAGCCTATTATAAATTAAACCCAAAATGTTTTCCTTATCAAATCGAAACTGGTATAAATATTGGCCGTGCACGTGTACGGGTTCGCAGTCGGGTGATTGACAGCGTCCTTCGACTAGTTTGTCCGCGATCGTCCTGCCACCACATGTCCGTCGTGTCGAAAGTAGCGCGCGTTTTGTGGTCGATCACGTGGCTTGTCACCCCCGCTGTTTCGCCCCTCCTGCCGGAATCCGATCCTTTGGATGCGGCGAGAGCAGATCCCTTGTCTGCCTCTCCTCTTCCGCATCCTCATCCCGATCTATTGATTCCTTCCCCATCCCCTCTCTGGAAAGTCAACGGACAAGATTGATGATACAGTCTCTTCATGCCCCCCTCTCCCTTTTAACCGGCGTGACACGAGAGGATAATTTTTATTGCCGGTTTATGCCTTACCCTCTGCTATTTATAGTTTATATTATTGCCTTAAAGGCCTATGTTTTCTACTGCCTGGCACCCTTTAAGTTTACTTCCCGCCGAACGAATACCCTGGTGGTAGACCAACAGCAGAACACGTTGGCCTACCACCAAGGTATTTGTTTTGGAAGGAAAGTTAATTTAAAGGGTGACCGGCAGAAGAAAACCTAGGCCTTTAAATAGTTATTGTCTTAATTTTTTTTTGGTTTATTGGGTTATATCATAAGCGTATAATATCTTTACATAAGTGTGGCGCTTCCTATTCTTTACGTGCAAACGTTTTACTGAGAGCTTTTCACAAGATCGACTGCATTACGGGCTTCGTCGGTATTTTGCGTCCGCTTGCTAACGCGTCACACGTAGCCATGGCCAACGCCTCGCTAGGGGGAGATTTTCTTCTGGTGATGACGTCACTTAATAATAATAATCAGCTAGGCTAATACCAACTTGGACCCAAGTCATCTAGCGACTTATAATGTTTTAAACAGGTGACCGGGTTACAATGCGTAGGAGGGTGGTGGCAGCCCTTCATGCCACGTGAGCCAACAGCTCCCTACACTAACTATTACTAGCTCTCAGTAAAATATTCCCCAAAGTGACAAACTTATGGAACAATATTATAAAATTGGCGGTGGGAACAAAACAGTACTTATACTATTAAACGGTGTAAATTCTATATCACTAACTCGCGATCCGACTTGTTTTAAACCTAACTACTACCAGCTACTATTGGCTGGTTACTGAATTTGCCCTTTCAATTTGCATACTGCCACTTAGAGGCCAACGCTAGAAACCCACAAATCGCTGTATTTTCGTCAGCTAAACCACAGACCATCTACCCCAAGAGGGACATGTATCGAATGTGTGATTTTTTTAAGAGTGCGCCATCTCACGGCACGTAGAGCCAGCAAAGACGAGCACGCGCGAAAATAAAAAAGTATTGTAAAAGCTGACTCACACTCTACTTTTTTATTTTAATTTGGTAAAATAAAGAATTTTCACGCGCTATAGACTTCGTGCGTAGTTAAAAAAAATTGTCTGCTCGTTCAAAATTGTCTCTGCACAACAGCTGAAAGTCTCAACCGAAAATCATTGAAATTCAAAAGTCGTCTGCTATTTCTTCACATATTTAGTTGACTGATATTAAGGCAGATGGCGTTATATTTCCTAAGCTCGAAGCCTAATTTCTGTTTGCTGTAAACAAAGTCTCATAACTTTCGAGACACCTTTTTTTATGTTGGTGCCAGTCCTTCTTGGGGTAGGTGGTCTGTGGCTAAACAGACAATTTGTGTTTTATGAATAACAAAATTAACAAAATAACTTTCGCAGTTTCTGAACTTCTCGGGTTGGCCACTACGGGGCTCTATGTAAACTGAAAAGGATAATAGGCGCTCGCCCAGGGCCTTATCATCTCGATGGGCCTCAAAAACTATGTAGCAAAAATAATTAATTACACGTATTTACCAGTTACTCCCAAGCTTCTCTTAAACCTGATGGCAGAAATTTTAAATTAGGATTTCATTTTCGGATTTTCAGTTATATGATTTGCAATTTCTTTGTTTGAATTTTTAGAGTTATAATAATATTTCGATGTCTATGGCTAGTATTTCCTGGATAAAGATACGCTTTAGTAATTCTGTTAATTCTGCAAAATTCATCTAGAGAAATCGCCTTTAAATAATACGCATTTTAATTTATTTACCCAAATTGAAATCATACGCCCAGAAAAGCTAATAAATAAACTTCAACCAGTCAAATTCAAAATAACGCAAATAATAATATATTTGTACAATAATGTTTCCCTTTCTAAAGTTGCAACTGAGTAAAATAACATTATTTGCAATTCCAAGAATGTATTTACGTTAGTGAGAACGTACGAGTCGACCCGTTTACAGAATCAAGAAGTACTAACTAAGACTAACTGGAATTCCCTAATTTAAATTGAACGGTAACGCCATCTGTCGGGGACTAGTTTTAAAATATTCTTGACACTATAACTATTTCGCTATTGATGATCACTTAAAAAGAATAAATACTTACATTCAGCAATTTCAGCTATAATTAAAGTTGCATGAAGTAAATTAATAGTTTAATTTCTTTTTTCCGTAACTAAACTATTGACGATTTGTTAAAATAGTCTTCTGACAATACAGGGAGGGCGCTATGATCGTAGAAGATCATGCTAGAGGGTTTGGAAGGTAGACTCTTACGTTCTCAGAAACACAAAGAAGATCTTCTGTTTTTTCTCTTGTTGGTAAGTTATTTGTTGCAAATATTATAGTTTATAAAGGTTGTTTATATGACACCTAATATTTTAATAAATCTATCTTAACAATACGTCAATTTGGATTACTGCTAGGTATTCCCAGCATAAATAGTATAATTGAATTGAATAAAAATTTATGATTAAATTATTATTTTAACTATTATTTTAACTGTTATTTTAACTATTACTTTAACTATTATTTTAACTGTTATTTTAACTATTACTTTAACTATTATTTTAACTGTTATTTTAACTGTTACTTCAACTATTATTTTAACTTTTATTTTAAGTATTATTTATTATTGTTATTATTAATTATTATTATTAATTATTATTATTAAATATTAATTATTAATTATTAATTATTATTATTAATTATTATTATTAAATATTAATTATTAATTATTAATTATTATTATTAAATATTAATTATTAATTATTAATTATTATTATTAATTATTATTATTAATTACTATTATTATTATTATTATTATTATGGTTATTATTATCATTATTTTGGTTATTATTATCATTATTATGGTTATTATTATCATTATTATTAAACTATTATTTTAATTATTATTTATTATTAAACTATTATTTTAAATATCATTTAATTTTTATTAATTATTATAGTTTTAACTATTATTAAACTGGTTTCTTTAGCCATATAGAGTTTATGTCTGAAGACAAAAATTTAAATAAAAACTAATATAAATTTAAATTTTTTTACCACAAAATTCCTCCACTTTACCATTTAGGTGTGGTTCTCTATATTTTAATCTATACAAAAATGTGAAAAATGTAATTTCTTGGTTCACAGATGTCGAGTTATCGGAAGAACTGTATGACGAGGACATCTCGAATCAGGCCGACAATCAGGCAAAGTCAAATACTTTGGAAATCAACAACATCTACTTTCGAACGGAGGACGAAACGCCGGGCATTTTGGAGCGTTCGGAAGTTGCAGGGTCCTCGGGAGACATTTTCCGGAACATTTTGGACACTGGCGGCGTCTCTCGCCCAGATGGCGCCAGCGGCGACGAAGGCGGAGTCTTCCAAAACATCCGCCGGTCATCGCGTCTTCTGCAAGAGTCCAACCCGTCTTCGGCTTCTTTATCCCGCCGAAGGAAAAGACGCAGACGAATCAGAACGCCACCTGGCTGTGAGTACCCGAACTTTTAACTCCCCATATTTCATATTAGTTCGATCTTATTGGTTTTTCCACCATCGCGATTTTAACCCCCCCCCCGCCTCCGTTTCTTCCCCAAAATTAATATCGTTATCTTATAACAACATCGGTATAATTGATTTCCTCGAGCCTGAAGGGTATTCACTACAATGTTTTGCGGTCTCATTAAGAACATGAGGCCAGGTCTCCGAGGAATTTTGTAATAAGAGCCAAAAACCGCAAAATATATAATTGAGTTTCAGGTAGAACTATATTATTCAGGACCAGAATCGGAAATTTTCGTTAATATCTTAGATAAATGCGAGGATAAATGTTTAAATTTTTTGTTATATCATGAACAGTTCTTGCTGAATTGGACTGAGTTTTAAAAGTGTGTAACTCAGAAAAAAGATTACTTAAAAATAATTTCTTTAAAATTCAACATAAGCATAATTATTCCTAAAAATTGGCAACTTGGTTCCTATTATTGGCTACCTTAATTAATTCTTGGTAGATTACTTTTTACAAAATTGAAAAATTCGAATAGAACTGAGTTTTAAAAGTGCCTAACTCAGAAAAAAAGATTACTTAATATTTTTTTTATAAATGCCAACATAAGCATTATTATTAATACACACTGGCAATTTGCTTCCAAATATTTGATAAGTGCTTAATAGGACTGAATTTTAAAATTACGCTACTCAGAAACAATTTATTTATAAATGCAAACATAAGAGTTATTATTAACAAACATTGGCAATACATTTACATTATATAGGAAATTATCTTTCAATATATTTCATCGTTTAATTCTATAATTTATTACGGCTTATGACTTTCGTATTTAAGCCAAATATCCCATTATCTATTTAATTGTTGACGTACGACTTTAGCAACTTTGGTATAAATGCAAATTAGATCTTCAAAGTCAATTACGCAGATAGATCTAAATTAACGATAATTTTAATTTACGCCATAAACAAAAAGCCGCGACTAAATACGGATTAAATTTCGGGCGATCTTCAATTACAAAATTTTCCGTCCGAAAATAGCGTTCGTAGTTTATCTGACAATCGAATCTCTCATTGTATGACAATGTAAAGTGGTCCCCCAGGGGGTAAACTGGCGCTGTATATAATTTCTTCAATGTTTTGAAGAAAAATGATCGAAGAACCTTCCCTTTCTTATATTAATGGACTCATCGGATGTCGTTGCCGAGTTGATAAATGCGATGGCCGTTCACCATCCTTTGGAGATTCCGACTGCGCTCTCATACCCTCGAGCTAAGCGGCAAAAACTGCGCTTCCCACAGTACTGGCCTACCGTACCAGTTGCCGTTTCGTAATTGCGAGGAACGTCTAGGAGTAACGCTTCCGATATTCTCTATAGGATCAGATCCGCGTTACATTTCTCACCTGCTCGCCTCAGGATCGGAGGGTTCCTTTCCAAAAAAAGAATGCTCGTGTTCTCGCGACAGAATCGCCCTCTCTTTCAAACCTTGGAATTAAATTTGGAGGCTGCCCGTTTAACGTGGCTCCGGGCTAACTTATCGAATTTTAAAAGTCTAACAAATTAATCGACACTTTTTTCGTTAGGAAAATTTATCCACGATGTTTTGCCAGTTTTCTCGTGTTTTTTTAGTGATTTTCCTACGAGATGTTTTGGCTCCGGGCTGTGATCCGGTTTCGCGGCCAGTTTAAATTTATAGACCGCCGAATTAACGCGATTAATCGGTACGTAGTGCTTTTGACTTAATTAATTAGGATTATAATTGGAATTTTTTCGGAATGGATAATTCAGTAAACTAGCTTAGGTGAAAACTCGGAACAACTCCTTCCGCATTGAGGTATCTCCTTACTGTTTAAGGAATTCTTCGGTTTACTTTCCATAGAAACTTGTTGAGTTTAAGGGTAATATTTAGTGTAGGGAGCTGTTGGCTCGCGTGGCATGAAGGGCTTGCCACCACCCTCCTACGCGTTGTAACCCGGCCACCTGAATTAATGGCTTCAAAAGTCGCTAGTTGACTTCGGCTTAAGGTGGTGCCTTGGGAATTAGCTTAGCTGATTATTATGATTATTATTATTGAAAACTTAGATTTTCTATTTAAATTAACATGGTGAATGAATGAATGAATATTTTAATTACCTTCCAAATAAAAATACAATGGTACCTTTTAAAACAGGGAGGAGTTCATATGACTCGCAGGTACAAAGTATATTAAATTTAAAATGGTGACTTTCGGGTACGAGCTTGATTAACGACGCACCCCTCAAAAGAATAAATCCGATTTAATCGTGATTATTTTGATTAAATTCTATTTAATCACGATTAAGTTGATTAAATCACGTTTAATCATGATTATAATGTTTAAATCTGATTTAATCATTATTAAATGATATCGTGATTAGTATGATTAAATCGTACTTTAGTTTTGATTTTAATGATAAATTCTCTTTTCGACCAATTATATTGTTTAAATCGTGATTAAAATGATTAAATCTAATTAAAAAGATTAAATTTAATTAAAATGATTAAATCTAATTAAACAGATTAGATCATGATTATAATGATTAAATCTCGTTTAAATGATTAAATGCTGATTAAAAAGATTAGATCATGATTAGAATGATTAAATCCTGATTAAAAAGATTAGATCATGATTAAAATGATTAAATCCTGATTAAAAAGATTAGATCATGATTAGAATGATTAAATCCTGATTAAAAAGATTAGATCATGATTACAACGATTAAATCCTGATTAAAAAGATTAGATCATGATTAGAACGATTAAATCCTGATTAAAAAGATTAGATCATGATTATAATGATTAAATCCTGATTAAAAAGATTAGATCATGATTAGAATGATTAAATCTCGTTTAAATCGTGATTAGATTTTTTAATCTTGATTACCCTGATTTAATCACGATTACCCTGATTTAATCACTATTACCCTGATTTAATCACGATTACCCTGATTTAATCACGATTACCCTGATTTAATCATTTTACTATGATTAAGACGCACCCAAAATGGAAGTGACCTGCCCCTCGGTGGACAGTACGTAAATTCTAAGGTCGTTGTTAAACAATGTAAGAAAATAGCCACGAAACTTATACAGAATTTATCAATAGCGCCACCAATAAAAAATTTTAGCCCGACAGGGTAAATGCAAAAATTGAAAGTCGTGGTTTAATTTACTCGTAGATTTATTAATGTATATTCATCTTTATAAAAAGTCAACTACTTAATCAAACTGATTACTATATAGTTAATTCCAGTTTTGTCTTATTACTCTCCAAACTTCGTAACTAACACCATGAGTAACAATAAGTATGTATGTCAGTTTGTTTTAATGCTAATTTTCCCGGCTCCGACTTAGTCACGCATCCGAACTGAGTAGCGTGTTACCGTCCTTGGTATAGTAATATTTTTTGCTTTGGTCATAAGTGACACCAGGAGGCTCTGTGCTGAGAACTAAATCTTGATTGCGCAATAACTATGCAAATAAATTCAGTGATAATTATGGCTAATTGTCATTCTTATTGGTTATTATGCTAAAACCAAAAAGGATTGTGAAAGTCCTTCGAATAGCCACTTGAATCGAGAGTATTTTGAGGAACAGTAGCTTTCCCCACCGGCTAACAAACAAAATAACTCTTGGGTCTGTAATGGGTGGGGGGCTTTGGAAAAGAGGGGAGGTAAATCTGGCCGGGAGCCACAAATTAGCCGGGGAGAGAGCCCCTTTCGCTTGAAAATCTCAGTCAAATAAAGCGAAGCTGCGATTGGCTGGCGGCTCGTTAATTATTAGGCGACATCTTTATCCTAAATTGGTAACTCTCTCACTGGCTTCTTTAATTTTTTTCCATTGGTCCTCCAACGAACTCGTTTCCTTCGTTAGCGCGGGATTTCACGCGCAAAAAAGCTCCCCCGAAATTCCGTCTCCCGTGTAAGAAATTTCCGGAGATTCCGCCGTAGGGGTCGCTGACGTCGCCTGAAAAACTCAGGACCGAGTTTCTAATTGCATTTTGCTGATTAGCCGCGACCGGAGGAGGAGACCCTTCTGCCCACTAAAATGGAAGTTGATAAAAAATCCCGAAGAGGCTGGCCTACACACACAGACAGAGCGAGAGAACATTATAATGAAGCAGAAGGTTTTTTTCGCGTCGTTTTAAGCCATCGACGAAAGTTGGGGGCTCAGCGCGTGCAAATTGGCTTAGCGTTGAAATTAAGACTACGTTTCATCCCTGATTGAGATAGAACCCATTAGACTTTTAGCTAGCTATCTATGTGTTAACCACCGTATTTTTTTCTATCCATTGGTGAAATGTAGAGATTCGCAGGGTGGAAAACCTTGAGGGGTAGTGGACGAAGAAAACTTGATTTTGCCAACTTTGTGCCAAAATATGTGCGGGCCACTTGGCGCGGTGATATGGGTGTTTCAAAAAACATCAATATGTTCATTTTTGATAAGCTTTTTCCGAATAATCTGAACAGCGATTACAGTCTTTGGTAATCGGGGACGGAATCACTGATTAAAGCTTTTGGTGACTAAATCACTTATTACATGTTTTTGTTATGCTAAATCTGTAGTCGGTGACGGAATCACTAATTCCAGCCTCTGGTTATGCTAAATCTGTAACCAGTGACGGAATAACTGATTACAGCCTTTGGCAATGCTAAATCTGTAATAGGTGACGTAATCACTGATTATACAGCCTTTGGCCATGCTAAATCTGTAATAGGTGACGTAATCACTTTAGTACAGTGAAAGCTATAGGTTTGTACTGCGATTAGGGAGACTGATTAGAACCTTGGTCCAAAATATTATGAATGCTAGGGTGAATAAAAATATTTTTCCAATATTAATAATAATTTTTTTTTTATTGTGATGGTACAATATTAATTTTTTTAAAGGGTCACACCGGCGTTTGAATTTGACCGGTTTCACGCGCTAGTTTTCAGAATAGGATTGGTCCAAAGAATATAAAGCCCCAGGAATGGAAGGATTGATATTATTGGCCGCGTGTTTTGGCTGCGTTAGAAACTTCCGGCAAAGCAAATCAGCGTAACCGGAAACGGTTAACGCAACCCGGTCTCTCTTTAAAAACGAGAGGCGCAAAAGTTCCACTAGATGGAGCTACACCTTCCATTCCTGGGGCTTTATATTCTTTGATTGGTCGTATCTGCTACCATGTGCTATATTCGGACCGACTTTTTCAAACGCTGGTGTGGCCTTTTAATCATGGAAATATTTTTTGTTAAATTTATGGAAATTTAGGGTTCACATTTGATATTTTACAGATGATTGGATAGGCATTATGATTCGAGATAGTACAACTATCATATGGTTCGCATAGAAAGATAATAAAAAAAAATCGTCGGGTTAGTTAAAAGTCTGTCCTCTGTGGGTGCAATCAGGATCTCGCGTATATTTGCATTCTCAATTAATCATTTTTTTGTTGCCAGTACGAATTTGCCAAAATAGTTTTTTTCACTGCCTTGTGTTACATCGGATGGCAGTCTTCTTATGTACTTAAGAAATACGGCTGTTTTTTCTAAAGATTTATTTCTTTAAATGAAACCTATATGTGTTTCTATAGAGGCTACATTAAAGTGTGCCACCATGATGTTTTGAGCCTTGCCAATTCTCGGGGATTTTTGATTTTTAAATCTTTCCAATGGGTTTAAAAAATATTCGTCATGGTCTTCAAAAAGTAAAAATATTAGTTTATTTTAAGTTGACATTTTTTATATTTAATTATGATCAATTAATTTTAAAAATTACTAAATTTGAGCAACAAACGTTTCTCGATCATTTAAACTATGAATCAGTGTCCTTAACTTTTGGCGCTCACCTCTTTTCATAATCATTTGAGCATTGAATTGGCGCTCATCTCATTTCACAATCGTTTGAGCATTGAATTGGAGCTCATCTCATTACACAATCATTTGAGTATTAAAATCGGCGCTCATCTAATTTCGCAATTATTTAAGCATCGAAATCGGCTCTCATCTCATTTCACAACCATTTGAGCATTGAAATTGGCGCTCATCTCTTATCGCAATGATTTGAGCATCGAAATCGGCGCTCATTTCTTTTCGCAATCATTTGAGCATCGAAATCGGTGCTCATTTCTTTTCGCAATCATTTGAGCATCGAAATCGGTGCTCATTTCTTTTCGCAATCATTTGAGCATTGGAATCGGCGCTCATCTCTTTTCGCAATCATTTGAGCATCGAAATCGGTGCTCATTTCTTTTCGCAATCATTTGAGCATCGAAATCGGTGCTCATTTCTTTTCGCAATCATTTGAGCATCGAAATCGGTGCTCATTTCTTTTCGCAATCATTTGAGCATCGAAATCGGTGCTCATTTCTTTTCGCAATGATTTGAGCATCGAAATCGGTGCTCATTTCTTTTCGCAATCATTTGAGCATTGGAATCGGCGCTCATCTCTTTTCGCAATCATTTGAGCATCGAAATCGGTGCTCATTTCTTTTCGCAATCATTTGAGCATCGAAATCGGTGCTCATTTCTTTTCGCAATGATTTGAGCATCGAAATCGGTGCTCATTTCTTTTCGCAATCATTTGAGCATTGGAATCGGCGCTCATCTCTTTTCGCAATCATTTGAGCATCGAAATCGGTGCTCATTTCTTTTCGCAATCATTTGAGCATCGAAATCGGTGCTCATTTCTTTTCGCAATCATTTGAGCATTGGAATCGGCGCTCATCTCTTTTCGCAATCATTTGAGCATCGAAATCGGTGCTCATTTCTTTTCGCAATCATTTGAGCATCGAAATCGGTGCTCATTTCTTTTCGCAATCATTTGAGCATTGGAATCGGCGCTCATCTCTTTTCGCAATCATTTGAGCATCGAAATCGGTGCTCATTTCTTTTCGCAATCATTTGAGCATCGAAATCGGTGCTCATTTCTTTTCGCAATCATTTGAGCATCGAAATCGGTGCTCATTTCTTTTCGCAATGATTTGAGCATCGAAATCGGTGCTCATTTCTTTTCGCAATCATTTGAGCATTGGAATCGGCGCTCATCTCTTTTCGCAATCATTTGAGCATCGAAATCGGTGCTCATTTCTTTTCGCAATCATTTGAGCATCGAAATCGGTGCTCATTTCTTTTCGCAATCATTTGAGCATCGAAATCGGTGCTCATTTCTTTTCGCAATGATTTGAGCATCGAAATCGGTGCTCATTTCTTTTCGCAATCATTTGAGCATTGGAATCGGCGCTCATCTCTTTTCGCAATCATTTGAGCATCGAAATCGGTGCTCATTTCTTTTCGCAATCATTTGAGCATCGAAATCGGTGCTCATTTCTTTTCGCAATCATTTGAGCATTGGAATCGGCGCTCATCTCTTTTCGCAATCATTTGAGCATCGAAATCGGTGCTCATTTCTTTTCGCAATCATTTGAGCATCGAAATCGGTGCTCATTTCTTTTCGCAATCATTTGAGCATCGAAATCGGTGCTCATTTCTTTTCGCAATCATTTGAGCATTGGAATCGGCGCTCATCTCTTTTCGCAATCATTTGAGCATCGAAATCGGTGCTCATTTCTTTTCGCAATCATTTGAGCATCGAAATCGGTGCTCATTTCTTTTCGCAATCATTTGAGCATCGAAATCGGTGCTCATTTCTTTTCGCAATGATTTGAGCATCGAAATCGGTGCTCATTTCTTTTCGCAATCATTTGAGCATTGGAATCGGCGCTCATCTCTTTTCGCAATGATTTGAGCATCGAAATCGGCGCTCATTTCTTTTCGCAATCATTTGAGCATTGGAATCGGCGCTCATCTCTTTTCGCAATGATTTGAGCATCGAAATCGGCGCTCATTTCTTTTCGCAATCATTTGAGCATCGAAATCGGTGCTCATTTCTTTTCGCAATCATTTGAGCATTGGAATCGGCGCTCATCTCTTTTCGCAATGATTTGAGCATCGAAATCGGCGCTCATTTCTTTTCGCAATCATTTGAGCATCGAAATCGGCGCTCATTTCTTTTCGCAATCATTTGAGCATTGGAATCGGCGCTCATCTCTTTTCGCAATCATTTGAGCATCGAAATCGGTGCTCATTTCTTTTCGCAATCATTTGAGCATCGAAATCGGTGCTCATTTCTTTTCGCAATCATTTGAGCATCGAAATCGGTGCTCATTTCTTTTCGCAATGATTTGAGCATCGAAATCGGTGCTCATTTCTTTTCGCAATCATTTGAGCATCGAAATCGGTGCTCATTTCTTTTCGCAATCATTTGAGCATTGGAATCGGCGCTCATCTCTTTTCGCAATCATTTGAGCATCGAAATCGGTGCTCATTTCTTTTCGCAATCATTTGAGCATCGAAATCGGTGCTCATTTCTTTTCGCAATCATTTGAGCATTGGAATCGGCGCTCATCTCTTTTCGCAATCATTTGAGCATCGAAATCGGTGCTCATTTCTTTTCGCAATCATTTGAGCATCGAAATTGGCGCTCATCTCTTTTCGCAATCATTTAAGCATCAAAATCGGTGCTCATCTAATTTCGCAATCATTTGAGCATATAAATCGGCGCTCATTTCTTTTCGCAATCATTTGAGCATCTAAATCGGCGCTCATTTCTTTTCGCAATCATTTGAGCATTGAATTGGAGCTCATCTCATTTCGCAATCATTTGAGTATTAAAATCGGCGCTCATCTAATTTCGCAATCATTTGAGCATCGAAATCGGTGCTCATCTAATTTCACAATCATTTGAGCATCTAAATCGGCGCTCATTTCTTTTCGCAATCATTTGAGCATCTAAATCGGCGCTCATTTCTTTTCGCAATCATTTGAGCATCGAAATTGGGGCTCATTTCTTTTCGCAATCATTTGAGCATTGGAATCGGCGCTCATCTCTTTTCGCAATCATTTAAGCATCGAAATCGGCTCTCATCTCATTTCACAACCATTTGAGCATTGGAATTGGCGCTCATCTCTTTACGCAATCATTTGAGCATCTAAATCGGCGCTCATCTCTTTTCGCAATCATTTGAGCATCTAAATCGGCGCTCATCTCTTTTCGCAATCATTTGAGCATCTAAATCGGCGCTCATCTCTTTTCGCAATCATTTGAGCATCTAAATCGGCGCTCATCTCTTTTCGCAATCATTTGAGCATCTAAATCGGCGCTCATCTCTTTTCGCAATCATTTGAGCATCTAAATCGGCGCTCATCTCTTTTCGCAATCATTTGAGCATCTAAATCGGCGCTCATCTCTTTTCGCAATCATTTGAGCATCTAAATCGGCGCTCATCTCTTTTCGCAATCATTTGAGCATCTAAATCGGCGCTCATCTCTTTTCGCAATCATTTGAGCATCTAAATCGGCGCTCATCTCTTTTCGCAATCATTTGAGCATCTAAATCGGCGCTCATCTCTTTTCGCAATCATTTGAGCATCTAAATCGGCGCTCATCTCTTTTCGCAATCATTTGAGCATCTAAATCGGCGCTCATCTCTTTTCGCAATCATTTGAGCATCTAAATCGGCGCTCATCTCTTTTCGCAATCATTTGAGCATCTAAATCGGCGCTCATCTCTTTTCGCAATCATTTGAGCATCTAAATCGGCGCTCATCTCTTTTCGCAATCATTTGAGCATCTAAATCGGCGCTCATCTCTTTTCGCAATCATTTGAGCATCTAAATCGGCGCTCATCTCTTTTCGCAATCATTTGAGCATCTAAATCGGTGCTCATCTAATTTCACAATCATTTGAGCATCTAAATCGGCGCTCATTTCTTTTCGCAATCATTTGAGCATCTAAATCGGCGCTCATTTCTTTTCGCAATCATTTGAGCATCGAAATTGGGGCTCATTTCTTTTCGCAATCATTTGAGCATTGGAATCGGCGCTCATCTCTTTTCGCAATCATTTAAGCATCGAAATCGGCTCTCATCTCATTTCACAACCATTTGAGCATTGGAATTGGCGCTCATCTCTTTACGCAATCATTTGAGCATCTAAATCGGCGCTCATCTCTTTTCGCAATCATTTGAGCATCTAAATCGGCGCTCATCTCTTTTCGCAATCATTTGAGCATCTAAATCGGCGCTCATCTCTTTTCGCAATCATTTGAGCATCTAAATCGGCGCTCATCTCTTTTCGCAATCATTTGAGCATCTAAATCGGCGCTCATCTCTTTTCGCAATCATTTGAGCATCTAAATCGGCGCTCATCTCTTTTCGCAATCATTTGAGCATCTAAATCGGCGCTCATCTCTTTTCGCAATCATTTGAGCATCTAAATCGGCGCTCATCTCTTTTCGCAATCATTTGAGCATCTAAATCGGCGCTCATCTCTTTTCGCAATCATTTGAGCATCTAAATCGGCGCTCATCTCTTTTCGCAATCATTTGAGCATCTAAATCGGCGCTCATCTCTTTTCGCAATCATTTGAGCATCTAAATCGGCGCTCATCTCTTTTCGCAATCATTTGAGCATCTAAATCGGCGCTCATCTCTTTTCGCAATCATTTGAGCATCTAAATCGGCGCTCATCTCTTTTCGCAATCATTTGAGCATCTAAATCGGCGCTCATCTCTTTTCGCAATCATTTGAGCATCTAAATCGGCGCTCATCTCTTTTCGCAATCATTTGAGCATCTAAATCGGCGCTCATCTCTTTTCGCAATCATTTGAGCATCTAAATCGGCGCTCATCTCTTTTCGCAATCATTTGAGCATCTAAATCGGCGCTCATCTCTTTTCGCAATCATTTGAGCATCTAAATCGGCGCTCATCTCTTTTCGCAATCATTTGAGCATCTAAATCGGTGCTCATCTAATTTCACAATCATTTGAGCATCTAAATCGGCGCTCATTTCTTTTCGCAATCATTTGAGCATCTAAATCGGCGCTCATTTCTTTTCGCAATCATTTGAGCATCGAAATTGGGGCTCATTTCTTTTCGCAATCATTTGAGCATTGGAATCGGCGCTCATCTCTTTTCGCAATCATTTAAGCATCGAAATCGGCTCTCATCTCATTTCACAACCATTTGAGCATTGGAATTGGCGCTCATCTCTTTACGCAATCATTTGAGCATCTAAATCGGCGCTCATCTCTTTTCGCAATCATTTGAGCATCTAAATCGGCGCTCATCTCTTTTCGCAATCATTTGAGCATCTAAATCGGCGCTCATCTCTTTTCGCAATCATTTGAGCATCTAAATCGGCGCTCATCTCTTTTCGCAATCATTTGAGCATCTAAATCGGCGCTCATCTCTTTTCGCAATCATTTGAGCATCTAAATCGGCGCTCATCTCTTTTCGCAATCATTTGAGCATCTAAATCGGCGCTCATCTCTTTTCGCAATCATTTGAGCATCTAAATCGGCGCTCATCTCTTTTCGCAATCATTTGAGCATCTAAATCGGCGCTCATCTCTTTTCGCAATCATTTGAGCATCTAAATCGGCGCTCATCTCTTTTCGCAATCATTTGAGCATCTAAATCGGCGCTCATCTCTTTTCGCAATCATTTGAGCATCTAAATCGGCGCTCATCTCTTTTCGCAATCATTTGAGCATCTAAATCGGCGCTCATCTCTTTTCGCAATCATTTGAGCATCTAAATCGGCGCTCATCTCTTTTCGCAATCATTTGAGCATCTAAATCGGCGCTCATCTCTTTTCGCAATCATTTGAGCATCTAAATCGGCGCTCATCTCTTTTCGCAATCATTTGAGCATCTAAATCGGCGCTCATCTCTTTTCGCAATCATTTGAGCATCTAAATCGGCGCTCATCTCTTTTCGCAATCATTTGAGCATCTAAATCGGCGCTCATCTCTTTTCGCAATCATTTGAGCATCTAAATCGGCGCTCATCTCTTTTCGCAATCATTTGAGCATCTAAATCGGCGCTCATCTCTTTTCGCAATCATTTGAGCATCTAAATCGGCGCTCATCTCTTTTCGCAATCATTTGAGCATCTAAATCGGCGCTCATCTCTTTTCGCAATCATTTGAGCATCTAAATCGGCGCTCATCTCTTTTCGCAATCATTTGAGCATCTAAATCGGCGCTCATCTCTTTTCGCAATCATTTGAGCATCTAAATCGGCGCTCATCTCTTTTCGCAATCATTTGAGCATCTAAATCGGCGCTCATCTCTTTTCGCAATCATTTGAGCATCTAAATCGGCGCTCATCTCTTTTCGCAATCATTTGAGCATCTAAATCGGCGCTCATCTCTTTTCGCAATCATTTGAGCATCTAAATCGGCGCTCATCTCTTTTCGCAATCATTTGAGCATCTAAATCGGCGCTCATCTCTTTTCGCAATCATTTGAGCATCTAAATCGGCGCTCATCTCTTTTCGCAATCATTTGAGCATCTAAATCGGCGCTCATCTCTTTTCGCAATCATTTGAGCATCTAAATCGGCACTCATCTCATTTGAGCAACTACCGACGTTCATCTCTTTTCACGTTCATTTGAGCATCGAAATTTTGTGGACCTCACCGATTCTCATGATCCAGGCACAGGAAGACCGATGCCTACAGATCCAAAATCTTTTTATCCTCCACCCTAGTCAATCACAAAGTCGTCAGACTGACTCGGCCGAATTAGCAACAAGGGGCTGACCTTCGTTCTGCCCAATTGGTGACGAGAAGGGCAGAATCACACCCTTCACCCTGAGTACCAAGGTCCTTTGAATAGTTTTCTTGGAACACAGAATTATGGCTCTAAGAAATCAATGAACGACTGAGAGTGGTACCAGGAGCGGAGTTCTGGGAAAACCGAAGCTTAAAAATTTAAGTGACAATGAACATTTCGGCAGTCGGAAAACATCATTAAGAAATTTAAGTGACAATGAACATTTCGGCAGTCGGAAAACATCTTTAAAAAATTTAAGTGACAATGAACATTTCGGCAGTCGGAAAACATCTTTAAGAAATTTAAGTGACAATGAACATTTCGGCAGTCGGAAAACATCTTTAAGAAATTTAAGTGACAATGAACATTTCGGCAGTCGGAAAACATCTTTAAGAAATTTAAGTGACAATGAACATTTCGGCAGTCGGAAAACATCTTTAAGAAATTTAAGTGACAATGAACATTTCGGCAGTCGGAAAACATCTTTAAAATATCGTGGCAATCCTTATTTTCTTTCTGGCAATGGAAAAGATAGCACATTATAATGAACGGGGGCTAAAACTAGGGAGATCACTTTTACGAAGAGCTAGACTTTTTACCAATGGAGACGGACAATGAAAACGGCTTTCCGCCAATACAAAAGTGAAAGGTAAAATAATACACAATAGGGAGAACAACCCTAGGCCTACGGAGTCTTAGAAAAGTTCCTTTTACAACGTCTTGGGGGGGGGGGGAGGTGACAATACATATGGACCCAATTACCAGCGCTAACTTTAAATATGGGCCACATATAGAATCACTTTCCAAACTAAAAGTTAAATTTAAATAGGGCATCAAGAGTGACTTAATCGTCGGAAACTAAGGTGTTGGTCCATTTGATCGAAAAATATGTGTTCGACAGTCGATCATTATACGTTGCAATTGATCGAAATTCCATTTGATCGAATCCCATTTGTCATTTGTTTCATAAGATCGAACCTTCAAATGATCGAATACTATTTGATCGAATTCAAAAGTATTTATAGTACCAGTTGGTATGTTTTTATTTTACCGAATGTCAATATGAAGTGCAGAAGGAATAATGATGGAATAATTCATTGCTTTAACTGTATTAAGCCACAAAGATGAAGAGATTTTTACTTGATACACTATATGATGGAATTTTTTATGACACCGACGATAACGGCCCGTTGTTTTTGATATATATAAATAGGGTCAGGTTAGGTTAGGTTGATGTACGCGCGCCGTAGGCGCGTATGCACCGTTGCCTTTTCGATTTACTCCCAAAAACTAGTAGTTTTACCCTACAGTAGATTTCGATCAAATTTCGTTCGATCAAATGCCATTCGATCAAATGCCATTCGATCAAATGCAATTCGATCAAATGGAAATTCGATCAAATGGGACCCGTTCGATCATTTGGGAATCGATTAAATAGACTCAAACCGAAACTAAGCCAGTAACGATTTAAAATGAAATAGCCAGAAATTAATTAATGCCTAAAAACTGGCGTTACAAATCCTCGGCGGCGTTAATTTTTTTCGGTGGCGGCGCGAAGGGGCAAAATTTTATCGCCCCCTTTTGATAATAGGGGTGGGGGGGGGGGGGGAATTGCAAAATGTTTTTGAAGGACAAAAATAAAATTTCGGCGTCGAGATCTAAATTTATCGGCGGCGCGCCGAAAAGTAAATGACTAGGCGGTGGTGGTTCGGCGTCAGAGAAAATATTGGCGACGGCGGCGTTGGATCGGCGGCGCTGGGCTCTAATGGTCCCCCACCAATTATATCTTTTTATCAACCACAAAATGAAGCTAATCACTGACTCCCACTGGCAAGTGGTCAGTAAATTTATTTGGCCAGCTTTTTTTGATGAACGCGCCGTTTCCGCGTAATGCCCATTTAAGAAGGTTCAGTCGAAAATGAAGGTGATTTCGTAAAAGGCAAACGACCATTAGATCGTGGTTCTTATACGGCGTATAAAGCGTGATTCATATACCGTTTTTATCTATTCCCAGCCACTGTTATAAGGGCGCATACCCATGACCAAAGTACTTTCTTAGGGCGCGTAGACCTTCACCCAATATGGCGTTTCTTATACGTATCCAGGAATACATTGAAAGCCAACTTTCTAAATTTCAATTCTCAGGGCGAAATTTGGCCCGAATGGTACATCGAAGGGTCTCCCCGCGAGAGGCATCTTTTAAAAATGGGCCCAGGGTTACCGGATATTGTCGGGAATGGTTAAGAGAAGGGTACGGTTTACGTTACCTCTCTTTTAAGGACGATTTAGCGGGCAGGGGTGAAGTGGTCGGTAGACCCCAGAGCAAAAATGCCCGCTTTCGGCTGGAGCCCCATCAACATTTTCCGATCCCAGAGGGAGAGTTGGCTTATCTACACGCGCCAGGAACTGATTTGCGCCGAAAGAAAAATATTTATTCCCATTTTACAATCGTTTTGTGGAACACCCTTTTGCAGTTTCAACGATGGCCCTGGCCACCCATCATTTAGTTTTATTCTCAAATAACTTATACGCGGAAGTATCGTGCTTTTTCCCGCGGACATCTAAAATATTTGGGACTTTTGATTGCTTCTGAATTGATTTGCTGTTACGGACTGTGATGGGATTACCCCCTAGATGGCGCTTTAGGTTCCGGTATCCCTGGTAGCAGTGTTCCTAAAAAGTCAACTTTTGGGAGAAAAGTCCAGGCTAGAGGCAAATAGTGACAAATAGTGGAAAATTGGCAAAAAGTAACAAATAGTGGAAAATTGGAAAATAGTGACAGATAGTGGAAAATTGGCAAAAAGTAACAAATAGTGGAAAATTGGCAAATAGTGACTAATAGTGGAAAATTGGCAAAGAGTAACAAATAGTGGAAAATTGGCAAAGAGTAACAAATAGTGGAAAATTGGCAAATAGTGACTAATAGTGGAAAATTGGCAAAGAGTAACAAATAGTGGAAAATTGGCAAATAGTGACTAATAGTGGAAAATTGGCAAAGAGTAACAAATAGTGGAAAATTGGCAAATAGTGACAAATAGTGGCTAATAAAGAAAAATTGCATTTCAAAGATTATATATTATATATTATATATTTTAAAGAAGTTTATTGGACAAATGTCTTAGTTTACACTGAACTTACAATGTTAGAATTAATTATTCCAAAAACATTAACAGACTATTCTAATGTTGATCAGAATTTGATCATTCAGAAGCGTAAAATCTGAAATTTCTGTGTTCAAATATGTTTTTATTATTATTTTATAATTTTCTGTGGTAAAAATATTTACTGGCCACTTTTGGCCAGATTGTCTAGTAAATTAACTTTTGTCCAGGCCTTGCATTTTTTTCTTCCTGACCACAGATGTGAAGCGTGTGGAGCCCTTTATCAGTGATAACAAACCAACTTTGGTCTACAGAACATTTGTTTTTTCAATATTTGGGATGCAGCTCCTCGAAACTTGATATTTGGTTTTATAAAATGAAACTGAAATAATATAGTAAAGTAATATCATAAGCCTATAATTTTAAAATAGGCGTGTCTGGCAGTTAGTGCTAATAATTTATGATTGGTATGTGTGAATTAAACACAGATTTATAGCTAGAGTTTACAACAGTCGACCGGTTTCACAATTTTGGAGCTCATCAGAACTTTGCACGTCGAGTGACGTATAATTAGCTTCATACCAAAATGATGAGAGCCTCTATCGATGTAATTACGCGACGTAAAACAAATTATAACGCACCAGTCCAGCACTTTAGCAGGCTCCATGTACGCTCCCACTAGTTAGTTAGTCCATGTTTGACCTAATGACATAAGTATAAAGTTCACCAAAAATTTGTGGGTCCTTCTAAAAATGCGACCGTAAAAATGTCTCTCAGTAAAAATTTAATGAAAAGACACAATAAACAATATTCAGGTTTTGTTGTTTTATGTATATTTACGACTTTATCTTGTATCATAATTTTTTTCTATCTGTATAAAATTCATTGGTTTAATACCCTGAAGAAATATTATAAACACGGAAATATAAAATCTAATAAAGACACTGCTGGCGATGTCGTGGCATATTATCACAATCATCGTGTTACCATCTGGATCCACTTTTTTCCACCCACAAGATATTTTTCTACGGATAGATTAAATGATCTTCGATTTATTAAAACAATTTTGATGATTATACATTTAATAGAACGCGATTACTTAAGGCAATTTTCCACGATTCCCACCTAGAGAACTTTCGGTTCATTACGCTGTAGCCAACTAACGTTGATTTAAAAATTACCGATACCGTTCTAAGAAGAATGTAATATTTATCAATTTCGTTTCCCATTTCAAAAGGATAAAACTGGCACTAGAATTAGAACACGAGATATTCGATTACTGACCAAAATTTTAGTTATAAGGATTATATCGATTGCATTATTAAGTAAACATCCATGACACATGAAACATAAACTATTCTACACTCTAGATAAAAAGAGTAATCTCCGTGTGAAAACTATTTTCAACAGTACATTGATAAAATTGGCACTAGAATTAGAACACGAGATGCTCGATTAATGAGAAACATTTTTTTATATCAGGATAATATCGATTATATAATCCAGTAACCATTCGAAACACACCGAACCCGGCCACCTGAATTGATGGCTTTAAAAGTCGCTTGATGACTTAGGCCTAAGGTGGTGCCTTGGGTATTAGTCTAGCTGATTATTAACATTATTATTATTATTACATTCAATACCAACTATTCTGTACTATTCTAAACACTTATAAGCCATGTAACCTTTATGTGAAATTTTTTATGTTCAGTTAGAATTCGAAGTAGAATTAGAACAGCGGAAATATGATTGATGACCAGTATTCTAGTTACTACAATTTTTAAGATTGATTGCGTTTTCAAGTAGCATCGCAGACATATGAAATGTAGACTGTTCTATACTATTCTAAGCACTAGAAATAAGTTTATTCTATATGTGAAAATTATTTTGTTCAGTTATAATTAGAACACAAGAAATATGATTGATGACAAGTATTCCAGTTATTACAATTATATAGATTGTAATGTAATCTGTATGATAATTTTTTACCCAGTTCAAAAAGATAAAACAGGCACTAGAATTAGAACACGAGGTATTCGATTAATGACCAAAATTTTAGTTATAAGGATTATATCGATTGCATTATTAAGTAACCATCCATAACACATGAAAGATAAACTATTCGAAGCACTAGATAACAAGTTGGCAAGCTTGCCAAAATATACCTCTCCTCGGAAGAATTGTCCCTAGTGGTATTAATTTTTCGACACGACCCCCAAAGATATCTCCGCAATTCAGAGTTATTTACTAAAACCGTAATCCCGGTTCTATCCCGCCCGGTATAAAATTGTAATTATAATTAAAATAAATGAGACGAAACGACCGATTTTAATTTATTCAAAATATTATAAATTAAGTAGTTACAACAGTGAGTTAGACGTACTAAAACAGTGCACAATTGAATATAATACGAAGCAAATTTTAATGAAAGAAATATCTACAGAGGGTATTTGTATTTTTCTCGCGTACGAAATACTATAGCCACACCTTTAACGCTCATTTTATTTCAACACTTGCCCTTGATGAAGATACCGTAGAATAGCCATTTTCGACATCTGGTAGTGGACGACTCGTAGACTTACAGTTGACGTTGTGACACATACCGCATGAAAAAGACCAATGCCGTCCAATTTCCAATATCATATAATGACTCGCACACCCAGGAAATCAATGACTGCGTTAGGAATCGTAGATATCCAAATATCCACACCAAATGTATTAACAAGAACCAAAAACCTTACCATCAACAAAGCACTGAGAGCCACTTGACTAAACGACAGCTCGATAATCAATAAACGTTAAATAAACGCATTTGCGTTATTACAACTATATTTAAGACAATAATAAAACCCGTAAATAAATAACAAAAAACTAAAAAAGTGGACCACCCACAGGCTCTACCTTTTAACCCTCTTATCTCTGCTGACTGCGCTAAAACAAGATTTGACCTTTAAAATTTCATACGTAAAAAATATAGACTTTAAAAACCATTAATATATTCTTCCGCTAAGCTGAGTTTATAATTTTATAAAAATATGTATTGGTGGTTCTGTGGTAGAACATTCACCTGTCATATAGAAAGGCTCGGGTTCGAAACCTGAGCGGCGCATTTTTTTTAATCAACAGAGAAGACGTTACATTAGAATATCTTCGATGCAATAATTTAAATGAAACACGAAATTTCGTTCTATTTTAATAACAAGCATCGGTGGCTCTTTGGTAGAGCACTCACCTGCCATGCAGGAGGGTCCGAGTTCAAAACCCGTCCGATGCAATCGCAATTTGATAATAGGACGTATACCGTGAACATTTGGTGGACACCCTCAGCAATCGGTCCGTTCGTAAAGTCAATACATAGACGTTGGAGAGTAGAACACAAACGAAACACTAACATCACAAATGCACAATATACATCTACATTACAATCGCAACATCTCGAAAACGACTACTAAGGCACAACCGTCGCGGCAGTGAGCGTTGACGAACAAAAAACCACAAACGCAAATATTATCCGTTAACGCTCACCGTCATGGCGGTTTTGCCACAATTTAAATTCAACAACAAATTCAAAGAAACTGCGTACGCAGTGATTACGCTTTGCACCAAAATTGCGAACGCATTCGCAGGACAGACACACAGACACGGTGATTGTATAACCCCTCCTTGGTTACATAGTACCCTCGGAGAGGTAAAAAGCTAAATCTCAATGTGAAAACTATTATCAACAGTTCAAAACTGGCACTAGAATTAGAACACAAGAAATGCCACTACGATTATTGATAACGATTGTATTATCAAATAACATCGGAGGCCCATTAAATATAGATTTAATTACAGAGATATTTTATTAATACAATGTACAAGGACGTCACGTGCTTCAGACGCAACAAAAAATAACATCGAGAAGGTTCGTACCAATTGGGAATGAGCCCCAGCGACACGCCAAACATTCAACCGAAAGCGGGACATGATTTCCCTCATGAACCTCCGGAAAAATAAACTCACATCGAGCATTATTTGTGAAGAAAACGCGCTCATAAACTTGAAGATCCTGCAGGGGTGTAATAAGCCAACAAAAGTTTATTTTTTTTCGGTAGAAGATGGGAAAAAAGTAACCTAACGGCGGACCATCGGGGGACCATGTCCCTGGTGGCCGAGACTGGAACTAACTTATTAGCTTTTGACTACTATCGGGAGTTTTATTTTTCTTGTGTTGGTCTGCTCCGTGGACGAAGGTAGATTAAAAAAGGAACCAAGGGGAAAGAGGGCGAAACCCAAATCAAACAATTGTTTGGGTTTATCTTTGGCGGCTTCGAATTATAAGAGGTACTCTCAGGGTCCGAGTCTACTCCCACCACCACCACCATCACCGAAACGTCAGGGGATATCCCAACTGCAAAAGCAATTTAACAATTGATGGCTGATGTTGTTATCAAAAACTCAATTTTATTGGATCTCCCTCCATTGTATTATTTTTCTAATCCTGCCATTTGGCTTATTGGGGATTTTTAAACGGGGTTCATAGATGGATGGAATTCTTAGTTTATTCAAATGAAATGATCTGGATTAAATGTGACCTTTATAATATGAATTTGTTTTGAAATATTCGTTAATCTCAGTACCATTTGGTCAGCGCAATTTTAAAATGAACCACCCTAAAATGATAGAGAATTCATTATCCACTTTATACTTGGCCAAAATTACGACATGACAAATTAGACTGGACTACTAATTCCAAGCTGACTCCCAATCTTAGCTACCATCCAAAACCCTTAGATACGTCCAACAACGACACAAATCTTTTAATCAATTAATCCGTATTCAGTTCTAACTAATTCCTTACACGGCCAAATCATAGTAAGCTTAAAACTAAAGCCGGCAATTATCATAAATAATATTTCTCCCAATCCCATTTGCCACGGAAATACATCTATCCAAAAACAGCTAATACCTGTACGGACAATGGAATCTATTGGCACTCAAATGTCTTTTATCTGTTTTAAATTTCCACTCGATCATACCTAACAGACTTAAAAAAATATAGAATTTATCTTCAAAAATATGACCTCGAGGTAAATGGTACTCCAAAATGTCTTTCGGAACTTCGGTAGTCAAGGAATTTTGCCAAATGGGATTAAAGCTATCACGGTATCAGATAACTAACTCGGAACCTTAACAATGAATTAATCCCAGTGTGTGAGTACAATAACTATTATCAAGATAATACGACGGATAAGATACCGTTGGTACGAATTAAGATAACATTCGTACGGAACCAGATAACAGAAGATATCGATATATCATAAGAACAATCGTAATTCAGAGATACTGTAATCAATCGATAGTGTCCACGTACCATTCTCAAATAAATCAAATCAGGGTAGATAGCGCGTGCAATGATCAAACTATACCTTCGAACTCGAATCAAATATGAATTCCTCCGAAACCTTAAATCTTAAATTGGACCAAAACAGAATTGATGGACAAGAACTTTCCGAAATTGTCTTAACAAAGTTTATCCGCTTTAGAAATTTCGGTACTCTGGATTCGAAAGAGTGATTCGTAACATCGCGAACATGCGCCAGCGAACTTTGGCAAAATCCGGGAAAGTCGCGCGAAAATTTCGTAATATCCTAATGCGCGTCCGAAATTAATTATAAGGGCTTGCTGGATTTTGGCCTACGGACCGACTTAGCCTTAAACCGTATACACAGAGAATAGGAAAGCGCGCGCGCGGGAGAGAGATTGGAATGTATTATTTAGTTAGTACGGCGTAGCACCGAGAATTTGGCCAGTTCAAAATCTCTAATCTTAGATGCGTCCAAATTTTATGATAATTATTTACTCCTGTCACGCTGGCTGCCCCTTCTGGCATCCCCTTCCTTCTAATAGGAGTTCGCTTCACGTCGAATTAAGCTAGGCGTTCCTCGCGGCTACCGGACGTTTCGACCACGCTTTCACTTTATACGTACGAACACCAACTCAACTAGAGTCGTGGATGGTGGAAAGGTTACGCGGTTTGGAGTTGCTAGGATCGAGCTGTTTGGGTTCACGGTGAGAAAGGATTCGCGTCGCTAACGCGATTTCGTAGATTTAAGATTAGCGGAATTACGAATTAAGATTTGTTCTCTCTCACTCTACTTGGGCCAAGTTATCAATTCAACTATTCGAAAGCGGAAGTTACGTCCAAGCGGCTATAATTTGATAATGGGTGGATGGACATTTTTCGTTGACGTTGCACGTGGGCTTCGGGATTTACTGTTGACCCTGCAGTGGCGTGGGATTCGTCAATTACCTAACATTAGCCACGCCTTCGTTTTAGAGATATTGGAGGTTTAAATGAGTACGTTATTCCATTGGTAGAGCATTAAATTTTGCCTATCACGGTGCTACCCGTGTTTTTGAAACCATGGTTACGTGACCCCAAGTGCGTAAAGTTCAACTCGCAAGGTTTATCATTTTAAGGGTACGGTGTTGTTATAAGATGAAATTTTACAGAAAATGAGATTGATCAGTTGACCGTGAAAACTGTGTAAATGTCAGACACTAGTGGCGTAACAAATATTTATTCCATTGTAGTCTTGACAACAAGTAATTATCCTATTGGTGGAATTGACCACAAGTATTAATAAATTGGTAGTCTTAAAAACAAGTTTTTATTCCGTTGGTAGTCTTGACAACAAGTATTTATTGAATTGGTAGTGTTTACAACAGGTATTTATTGCATTGGTAGTCTCGATAGACAAGTATTTATTGCATTGTTAGTCTTGACAACAAGTATTCAACTGCTATTCTTGACAACAAGTATTCCACTGCCATTCTTGACAAAAAGTATTCAACTGCTATTCTTGACAACAAGTATTCCAATGCCATTCTTGACAAAAAGTATTTATTGCATTTTTAGTCTTGACAACAAGTATTTATTGCATTTTTAGTCTTGACAACAAGTATTTATTGCATTTTTAGTCTTGACAACAAGTATTTATTGCATTTTTAGTCTTGACAACAAGTATTTATTGCATTTTTAGTCTTGACAACAAGTATTTATTGCATTTTTAGTCTTGACAACAAGTATTTATTGCATTTTTAGTCTTGACAACAAGTATTTATTGCATTTTTAGTCTTGACAACAAGTATTTATTGCATTTTTAGTCTTGACAACAAGTATTCAACTGCTATTCTTGACAACAAATATTTATTGCATTTTTAGTCTTGACAACAAGTATTTATTGCATTTTTAGTCTTGACAACAAGTATTTATTGCATTTTTAGTCTTGACAACAAGTATTTATTGCATTTTTAGTCTTGACAACAAGTATTTATTGCATTTTTAGTCTTGACAACAAGTATTTATTGCATTTTTAGTCTTGACAACAAGTATTTATTGCATTTTTAGTCTTGACCACAATTATTCAACTGCTATTCTTGACAACAAGTATTCAACTGCTATTCTGGACAACAAGTATTCCACTTATATTCTTGACAACTAGCATTTATTCCATTGTAGTCTTGACAACTAGTATTTATTCCATTGGTAGTCTTGACAACAAGTATTCCATTGTTAGTCTTGTCAACAAGTATTACACTGCTATTCTTGACAACTAGCATTTCATACAGTGGTAGTCTTAAAGAGAAGTGTTTTTAAAACACGCCACTACAGTCACGAAACTTTCTTCTTAGATCCCCTTTGATAACTCAAGCACTTGGGTATTAGCCTAGTTGATTATTATTATTATTATTATTATTATTACAAAATTACCATTTAACCAGTTTAAAATCGAGTGTTCGATGCTTCATTTTATCATATTCTGTTTTGTTTGTTTACGATTTAAATGATAATTAAACATATATATTTACAAAAATGATGGAACCTTGTCAAATTTCCGGTACCCACGGATCTTCAAAAAATGAACGTCTTTCTATTAAAATTTCCCGACACTTCGCGTGAGCACTGAATAACATTCGCCCTGTGATCGAACACCAAATCCAAACACGAACGGCGCAAACTGTACCAATTCCCCTTATTAATTCCAAAGTACTCGGTCATTCGCCAAAAGTGAGTGCCTATAGGTGTGAAAATCAACAAGAGTAAAAAACAGTAATTAATTTGGTTATTACAATCTTGGAGGGCTTGAAATGAACGGCATTTGAAAGCTAATATATTAAATAAACAAATCACGTTTATCTCGATTATCTGATCGTGACAGGAAACGACGGCGATATATTTTAATTTGCAGGGCTTGATATATATATCCCGATAATTATCGTCCGAGCGCCGATGGTCTAATTTTGCACCCCCGAGCTTTTTCTCATGATTGAAATCCCCCGCGGTCATTCAATCGGCTTCTGTAAAACTCATCCTTTCCGATTTGACGTCCCATATTATTAATTTGAGCCGAATGAATTATGAATTACAAATTAAATTAATTTGCAATTCTTATCTGAGTGTTTCAATCAAAAGTAAAATTATCTTACAGTGAAAACCCTGACAAGAAATATCTTTTTAAGGTGAGGTGGTATTCGATAAAATAAAAATTAAACTTACTTTTAAAATTAACTCTTTTAAAATAATTAAATTCACAACTAAATTATTTTAATTTCAAATATCCAATTATTGGCCATGATAAAAAAATATTTATATTTATATTCGTCGGACAAAATACGGGGTTATCTTCAATAAAATAATAAATAAAATAAACGATTTTATTAACTTCCATATGATGAGATTATAATGACGATAATATATTTAAAAAAAAATATATTAACAACTAAATTATTTTAATTTCAATTATTCAATTTTTGGCCCCCATAAGAATAATTATATTTATGTGATTTATATCAGTAATCTATACCTCTACTTGGAATGCTTATCGCGGCAGATTTTCGTCTCGATGTGGCTGACGGTTTTTTTGACGTCACTATGTTAGCTTAACAAACAACAACGTGAGAGCCTAGAGGGGATCACGCGCAAATGGGATTTTTCCTCTCGTAGACGGTGATCTTACCCTACGCGATAAGGCAAGATAAGCATTCCAAGTAGAAGTATGGATTCCTGTTTATATTTATTCAATAAAATCGCTCGAATAAAATAATAAAGATTTTATTAACTTTAATACGGTTATATTATAATGACAATAGTATCATTAAAATAATTACATTTACGACTAAATTATATTTTTTTTACCCTGATGAGAAGAGTTAGTGTTGTAAGTCGGAAAATGTCCGAGGCCTTTATTCCGGGAAATTTTCCGTATTTTTCCGAAAAAAATAAAAAAGGTTTTCATTCCATGATTAGTCTAATATATTGTTTGCAAATTTTTTCGAGTCTAAATGTAAAACTAAACCTCTAGACTAGTTTAAACTGATTAAGAATGTTACACTATAATGTTTTGTAGTACGTTTTCTGAAATTAGACATTTTATATCGATAAAAAGTTAAAAATATTAAAAACCCCTAAAAAGAAATGTAGGGTCAATGGAGGTAAGTGTGATCAGGGGGTAAGTGTGATCACCCCTTATTATTTCCCCAAATAATATTATAACATAATATTTGATGAATGGATATTGAAATATACTTCATTGTACACATTTTGTATATTTTCAATATTAATTTGAATTAAATTTAGTTTATAAAAGTTTTAGTTGAAAAAATGTTATACTCGTCTACTCGTGTTTAGAGATTTTATGCCCAAAAGAAAAGTTCTGTATTTTTTTTTCTAACTGACAAATCGATTTTACATTTTGGTATTTTGTAGTCTGCTTAACCTTTTACCTGCTTGGAAAATTTGGTGTTTTTGCTAACATTTTGAGGTTTTCAAAATTTAATCTGAAAAAGGTCTTTCAAAATTTGCGGGGTAAGTGTGACCACACGAAGATATTATTTTACAGCTATGAAAAAAATTGAGCTTTATTGGGACACCATATTTATCCACTGTATGCTATTTCATTGCGATTGATCAAGGATTTCACAAGATCCCAATTAACCAACCTTCCTATCACACTTGCCCCGCATTTTGGGGTAAGTGTGACCACACGAAGATATTATTTTAGATCTACGAAAAAAATATAGCTTTATTGGGACAACATTTTGAACCTATGTATGCAAATTTATTTCGATTGGTCAAGGATTTCAAGTGATCACAATTACCCCACCCCCTATCACACTTGCCCCGCATTTTGGGGGTAAGTGTGATCAGTAACGGAGTTAAATTAAATAATAAATATTTATATCTCTATTTAATTGATATAATTTTTGATTGCGTGGTTGTGTAGGATAAAGTGGCCGTATTAATTGTACCAATTCTTAAGAGGGTGCTATTTTTAGTTTAAGTGTAATTTCAGGTAAACGTCAAAAAAAATATTTTGATCACACTTACCTCCATTGACCCTATGTTTCAATTTTTTATTTTTCCGATTTGTGGAAAATTTTCCATAATTCGGAAATTTTTCCGCATTTTATTTTTCCGGAAAATTAACAACACTAAGAAGAGTTATCTTTTTAATTCAATAAATTAATAAATTCTTTTATTAACTTTCTAAAATTTAAATTTCTCCTAACGTCACACCCTGTACATATTCAATCTGGTATTGCGGTATACTTCTACGCTTACTTCAACACCTATCTCACCCGCTACCACTACGAAAAGCTAAAGAACCCTTTCGTATCATCTCCGTTTTAGTTTCAAGTAACGTTTATTGATAGTAGAAAATAAATGCGCCATTCGCGTGAGAAAATATTTCCAATATTTAATTTACAACCAGTTCCTTTTTTTCACGTCGAGGGCGATTTTCAACGACGCAGCACACTCTGCCGGGGAAATGATTAATTAATATTTCGATGGTAGATATTTTAGCCCCCTCTTTTCTTTAAATTGACGCGGTGTTAGAATCTGCCGAATCACTTTTAAGTTGTCAAAACGGGCCCTTAAATTCGCGGTGGCTCAGCGTGGTGGCGCATCTCACGAGCGACCCACCAGCGCTTGTTATTAATGATAGGCAGAGGTTAGCTTAAATCGTAACATACTCTACAGAAGATATATAACTCTCTATTTAAATACGGGACATTTATTTGTACAACCAAAAGAATATAATCTATCTCTTTCCAGAGAAGTATCCACTTAATAGTCCAAGAATACGCTTAGTAGGCCAAGAATACGCTTAGTACGAAAATAATACGCTGAGTGCCACAGGAATACGCTTAGTACACCAAAAATACATGAAGTGCGCAGATTGCGCATAGCACACTGAGATTACCCGAAGAATACGCCCACATTACGTGAAGCACGGAGATTACGCTCAGATTACCGGAGTACGTTCAGATTACGCGGTGTATGCTCAGATTACGCGGATTACACTCAGATTACGCGGATTACGCTCAGATAACGCGGTGTACGCTCAGATTACCGGAGTACGCTCAGATTACCGGAGTACGCTCAGATTACGCGGATTACACTCAGATTACGCGGATTACGCTCAGATAACGCGGTGTACGCTCAGATTACGCGGTGTACGCTCATATTACGCGGTGTACGCTCAGATTACGCGGAGTACGCTCACATTACGCAGAGTACGCTCACATTACGCAGAGTACTCTCAGATTACACGGAGTACGGAGATTACGCAGATAATATCGAGATTACGCAAAGTACACCTAGATTACGTGGAGTACGGAGACTACGTACGTCGAGCACACCCAGATTACATACGGAGAGTACGGGGACTGCGCAGATTACGCGAAAACTAAAGCAAAATTACAAGTAGAGTAGACGGAGTACGTAGAGATAACGGGAGAGCGTTAGATTAGGTAGAGATTACGTGGATTACGCCGAGGTTAGCTAGGCATTGTGGTAAGCGTATACACCGATTACGCGGTGTGATCAGCCCCTCTGTATAAAGCAGATTCTAAGTGGCTCGACTCTCAAGCCAAATCACAGAAGCATACAGTATAACCGATAACTCCTAGACGTACGTCTATGGGTTCTTGATATAAAAACTTGTTGAGGTTAACGGTAATAGTTAGTGTAGGGAGCTGTGGAATGAAGGGCTTGTCACCACCCTCCTACGCGTTGTAACCCGGCCACCTGAATTAATGGCTTTAAAAGTCGCTTGATGACTTTAGCCTAAGGTGGCAGTGGCGTAGACAGAAATTCCTCAAGGGGGAGGTCGAAGTATGTGAATGTTAAGAGGGGGGTCGAGAAGGGGGTGGAAATTTAGTACAGTCAAAGGCAGACCCAAGGGGGGGGGGTTGGACACGAACCCCCCCCCTTGTCTACGCCACTGTAAGGTGGTGCCTTGGGTATTAGCCTAGCTGATTATCTATGTAAAATGCGTAGATTATTATTAACTTATTTATGAACCTAATTTTCTCTGAAGGTTTATATTTGAAACGAATACCATTAGCAGTATAGAGAGACTGTTACTTTCTCTCATAACACATATATACTTCTGGTACAGCGAATTTGGAAGGGATATGAGCCCCCACACACACACTTATTTATTCGCAAGGCAAATATTAGTAGTGTATGGTTTGAATGGTTATTATAGGAGTATAGTTTGACAAGGCTAATAATGCTGGGGGGGTTACGTATATAATTTAGACCGTCGCTATCCCCCCGAGATGGGCGATAAATGTACGTCACATTTGAAAGCATTTAATGAGTTATTGTAGGTCTCTAATTTAGCGGACGTCCTATCAGGCTTTGATTGATTCGAAGCTCGCTTTATCGAACTCCACCATTCAATGCTGCCCCAATATTTATGGCACATTGCTACACGAATAATACAACTTACGGTCGTCCTTTGTGATGCTCGTATCTACCACGTACTATTCATATATATATTATTTCCCATTTTGATAAGGCGCAGTTACGTGGTTGGTCAAGCAATACGGACCCGTTCACATTACCGACTTTCGGTTGGGTACGCGTCTGATCGGTTTGACATTGATTGCTTTTAAGGGTTTTTGAATATTCGCTTGAAACAAGTACCTGCTGTGTACTCTACGCCCAATCTTGGTGTACTCTTCACGTAATTTTTGCGTAATCTTGGTGTACTCTTTTCGTATTCTTGGTGTACTCTTTTCGTAATCTTGGTGTACTCTTTTCGTAATCTTGGTGTACTCTTTTCGTAATCTTGGTGTACTCTTTTCGTATTCTTGGTGTACTCTTTTTGTAATCTTGGTGTACTCTTTTCGTAATCTTGGTGTACTCTTTTCCTAATATTGGTGTACTCTTTTCGTAATCTTGGTGTACTCTTTTCGTAATCAGGGTCTACTCTTTTCGTAATCTTGGTGTACCCTTTGCGTAATCTTGATGCACACTTCGCGTAATCTTGATGCACACTTCGCGTAATCTTGATGTACCCTTCGCGTAATCTTGGTGTATCCTTTGCGTAATCTTGGTATACCCTTCGCGTAATCTTGGTGTACCCTTCGCGTAATCTTGGTGTACCCGTCACGTAATCTTGGTGTACCCTTCACGTAATCTGGATGTACTCTTTGCATAATCTTTATGAACACTTCGAGCATTCTTGGTTTACTCTTCGCGAAATTTTGGTTGTATCCTTTCCTTCAAGTGAAATAAGATTTATAAATAAATACATATTCTTAAACAGGCAGGTAAATATTTATATTTCACATCGTTAGGTGGTATATTGTAAGTCGTTATTCAGGTAAATGCATCCGCGGCAAATTCCCGCCATTTTTAGTCCACATCGTGCCTGCGAAGAGACACGTTTCATTTTTATGGCTTTTCTCGTAAGAGATAAATCATTTACTTCTGATATAGCGCTGTTTGACTCGTATCAGATAAAGTTGATGGGTATTGTTAGAGTTTGAAATTCTAAAGTGCGAACGGAGGTTGAACCGTATTCTTCGGGTTTCGATTGAATATTACTCGTAATACAACGGTTTATTAGCATGATTTGTTGAAGTGTCTGGATTGCTTTGAAGATCACCTAATCCCTCTAGAGATATACGCTGGTACACAGGGTGTTTCGTGTAAGATACTACTTGTTTTATTAAAACAAAAATTGTAACAGCAAACTCATCCCAAAGAATATAAAGCCCCAGGAATGGAAGGATTGATATTATTGGCCGCGTGTTTTGGTTGCGATAGAAACTTCCGGCAAAGCAAATCAGAGTAACCGGAAACGGTTAAAGCAACCCAGTCTCTCTTTAAAAACGAGAGGCGCAAAAGTTCCACTAGACGGAGCTACACCTTCCATTCCTGGGGCTTTATATTCTTTGCTCATCCCCCCTAAAAGATTACGTTGAACAACGACTTCCAGCTTCACCAAACAAATCTTTAAAAGTTTTACTTTTAAACAAACTCTACTTAAGATTTTGTAGTAAGTTATATTATTAAATATTTATACTTTTTAATAGAAAAAAGTTTAATTTACTAAACTTACTTTAAACGCCTCGGATATTAATTTTATTATTGTGATAGTAATGTTAAGTTTCTGACTAGAAAATTGTAAAAACATTAAAGACTAGAGTCTAGAACACGTTTTTAACCTAGGCTTAATGAAGCAGCCCCTATATTTTAACGTGGTTATAAAATTTACTTAAAGTTTCTCGTTGAACAACGACTTCCAGCTTCATTAAACAAATCTTTAAAAGTTTTACTTTTAAACAAACTCTACTTAAAATTTTGTAGTAAGTTATATTATTAAATATTTATACTTTTTAATAGAAAAAAGTTTAATTTACTAAACTTACTTTAAACGCCTCGGATATTAATTTTATTATTGTGATAGTGATGTTATGTCTCTGTCTAGAAAATTGTAAAATAATTAAAGACTTAGACTAGAACACGTTTTTCACCTAGGCTTAGTGAAGCAGCCCTATGCTTTGACCACGGCCAACCCCGATCGCGGAAGCGTCACTGTGAAGGATGTAGTAAAAAAAATTACGAATGTCATACTTAGATGTAGTATGTTACTTATGCTTGTATTAGTCAAAATAGCACTGATTTTGTATATTTACTTATGCTTGTATTAGTCAAAATAGCACTGATTTTGTATATTTACTTATTTAAAACTCATAATTATATTTTATTATATTTTATTTTATGTATTATATTATATTTTATTACATTTTAAATGTATTATATTTTATTTTATGTATTATATTATATTATATTTTATTTTATTTTATTTTATGTATTATATTTTATTTTAATTTATGTATTTTATTTTATTTTATTATATTATATTATATTATATTATATGTATTTTATTTATGTATTATATTTATTTTATTTTATGTATTTTATTATATTATATTATATTTCATGTATTATAATATATTATATTTTATTTTATGTATTATATTATATTGTATTTTATTTTATGTATTGTATTATATTATAATATATTATATTTTATGTATTGTATTACATTATATTATATTATATATATTATTCTTAATATTCGTTGATTTCTCAATTTAGTTTTCTTGAAATGGGAAAATCCTTTATAGCGCATTCGTGTATAGGCGGTCGGTTTTATCCGGTGTAGTGTGCCTCCGTTAGCGTGTCACCCCCAGCTGCGCACCTTCACTGCTGGGTGGCTTCTTTTGAGATGGAATAACCGCGGCGAAGAGGGGGGAGGCGCACGACTCGAGAGTCACCCCGTCTTCCACCCTTAAGAAAACGAATAAAGCAAAATGCTGGGAAAACGAATTTTTTCTGTGTATACATTTTTTTGGTTGGGAAATCAGCTTGGCCTGGGTGCACTCCGGGGTCCCCTCAGATCCGGAATTGAGGCGGACCGCCCGCCGACACCGAGGTAACCCCGCTTGATATTAAGGTCGTGGATTGAGTTTCCACTCTCCCAAAAACGTTTGACGTACGAACTATTTTAGTCCAAGTCTATTTAGAATGCCAGTCATGGCCAAATAGCGCGAACAATATAGCTTCATTTTCGATATGTCGCGAGGGTGGACTTTACCACCAGCGATGCATTTGGGTGGACGGAGAATATGTTGCTGACGGAAATCATGGGGTCAACAGAATGCCGCTTACGTATTCTATGTTAATCCCTATACATTCTTGACGTTATAGACGTTCTTCGCTACTTCTTAACTAAACACGCGTGCTTCACGCGTTATTAAGTTGCGGTGATTGAATAATTCGATTCTTTAGGCAGATCGGTATATTCATATTTTTTCGTAATATTTTATTTTGAAGACTGCGTGGAATATGATTTCACGCACCGTCAAGTTTTCAATATTGGGCTGCCTTCTATAAAAATTGATGTTTTGTTATAGCTTTGAATCGCAAATTTTTCCCGCATATTGACGATAGGCGATTGAGATGTTATGATTTTTTATTTATTGAGATACGCTTGTAGTGGGATAATATTCAATACCTTTTTTTTTTCAATTTGTTTTTTTTCAAGTCATAACTTAACGAAATAGTAATATGTCGGCTGATGATACACTGCGTTTTGTCAGAAGTATATAAAATATTTCATAGAGAGAAGTATCTAGCTCCATACTTATCATAATTATAACTACTTCATAAAATAATTTTATATTATTGTTATTAAAATTATTATATCAAGAAAAGTACATATTATAAATAAGTAAATGATCTTTCATAGTGTAAGTTTCACATTTTTATTATGCCTTTTAATGCCTTTTAATCAGGTGACCGGGTTACAGTGCATATATAGGAGGGTGGTGGCAAGCCCTTCATGGCGCGTGAGCCAACAGCTCCCTACACCTAGGAGCAACAAACACGAGGAGAACGCATTTAGCCTTTAAACACGCTAACGCAGTGTTGTGTACAAATTTCATTGGATGAGCCTTTACGCTGCACGTTTTAGGGAAAGGGGGAAGATAATTTCCGAATATTCCCCTTCCGACGGCAACAGGCGGTAAAGCGTCTAACCAATGAAAATTGTACGCAAGATAATTCACGACTTTTGACGAGTTGCGTTCTCCTTGTGTGGGGTGTTGTGTTTGTTGCACCTAGCCTACACTCACTATTTAACGTTAGCCTCAACACGTTTTTATGGAAAGGGGCAGCCGAAGAACTCGGGGGAAAACTCATTTAACCAGTGAAGTTAGAGATGTACGTTTTAGTGGTTTAGCGGGAAATTAGGTCTCATTGAAATTCGCATAGAACCATGCATTAGCGAATTAATTATGGCCTAAGTTTTTTTCTGCCTGTCACCCTTTAAATTTACTTTCGTTCCAAACAAATACCCTGTTGGTAGGTCAACAGCGGAACACGTTGGCCTACCAACGAGAGTTATTGAGGTAAGGTTCAATTAAAATCAAGCCTAGAAGGTACATGTTTCATTTTTAAGGTCTAGGCGGGTACTTCTATCGCGAGGAATATATTATGTACTTGCGACGTCACCGAATCTAAATCTTCCCACGACAAATCCTTCCGAGCATCAACCGATATTCTCGATAGAAATGAAAGCCTACACTAATCAAATCCCGGATGCGAAGCGAATACCAAACCTCCTACGTAAACGAAAAATCAACAGTCTAGGATATAATATAATACGCTCGCTTTTAAAAAAATATACTTTTTAATTCAAAATAGATTAGGGGTCCCATTCACGGCCTTCGAGTGATTGCGACTTGATTTGGCATTGAATAATGAGCCTCAGTAGTCAAAGTGGGAATGATACGTAATTGGCACTATCGCGTTATGGGAAGGGATAATTTATTCAAGTTTCGGAATAATATACGTAGGAAAGTAGTCAGGTGTCAAGGGTAGTTGACGAAAGCCGTATATTCGGGGTCCTATTTCGGGCAGTCGAGTTTCCAGGAACCGTGTCGTTTTGGAGAGACTGCACGTCCCGATTTTGACAAGGCAATTTGTCTATCGCGCCATTTCCGCGACGGGCGACAGGTATGCGGGGCTACCTGGTGATTTAAACGAAGCTAACTTTGACGGTAAAGTGTGTATCGTAATCGTCTTAACGTCATTTATATCGACGAATCCGCTTCAAAGTCAAAGGGTTTAAATTGTAAAAGCGTACATTAAAACCGACTTTGTATATATTTCTATATGTTGCGATTAATTTGATTTTTGGTTCGATATTACTCTTAAGTGGACCTAGTTTTGATGGCGCGTTATGTGAGTTCTGGTGAGATATTAAATGTTGAAAAATATTACTATTTTCAAGTGTTTTTAAGATGTTTTAAAAAGATGACGGAAAGTTTGGAAGTTAACTTAATTAAGTACTCAAATATCAACCACCATTACAGAAATTCAAAAGAACCAAATTAAATTTAAACAGCTAGGCACCACCTTAGAACCAATTTAATCTAGTGACTTTTAATGCCTTGTAATAACGTAGCAATTTTATCCTTCAAAATTAAATAATATACTTAATCAAGATTGTAAATATTCTATCAGCGTTGAATCATAAGTACGCCCCCTTGGGGGTTAAGTTTCATATTTTCTTCGAGTGACGACGAAATATTTAACACAATAGCGATAAAAGGAGATAAATATGATTATTTTTTCGTGATTTTAAGATGTTTTAAAAGGTATTCAAATACCAAACACCATTACAAAAACGCAAAAGAACCAAATTAAATTTAATCTTGTAATAACGTAGCAATCTGAGCCTTCAAAATTAAATAATATACATTAATAATATACATTATCAAAATTTAAAAACAAATCTATTAGCGTTATACCGTAAATAAGATACTTGCAGGGGCTGGGGTAGAGATCGGCGTTTGAATAAGAAATTATCCAATTATTTATTTTTATTCATAACCGCAAATTATCCAAAAAATATACGAAAAAACCGATTATTTTTGCATGTTAAATCGTTGTTTATTAGTATAAAATGTTCATAAAAGACAAATAACCCAACTTTTTATGGTTAATCGAAATTTTTACGGTTAATTTATTCGTTCCGCCCGACCTCTAGGCTGGGGTTAAGTTTCTCTTCATGGTGATCACAAAATATTTCACACATAAGCGACCCTATAAGGTATATTTCTGAGAATATAATTGACTCACTTATACCATTTAAGGACAAACTTAGAGATATTTAAAACTTTTATTGTGGAAAAATAATGATAAAATTATTGAATCGGAACACATAATCGATGGTAACGCACTTCGTCTTTAGAATTTGATATCTAAAACTAGCTATTAATTTAACGCTACTTTCTATGCCGTTGTGGGGAACGTATACGGTAGAGAGTACGACTTCACACGAAACCCACTTGCTCGTTTTCGCTTCCGATATGTAATTGTTATAGAAATTTTTAAGCCTTGAATTAAAATAAGTAGCTTACGTACATCATTTGATCTTTATCTTAACCAAGTAAATTCGTTAATTAATGATCAACTAAGTAAATGTTGCTTAAAATACTGTAAATTAATGATCAACTAAGTAAATGTTGCTTAAAACACTGTAAATTAATGATCAACTAAGTAAATGTTGCTTAAAACACTGTAAATTAACGATCAAGCAGGTTATTTTTGCTTAAAACACTGTAAATTAATTATCAAGCAGATAATTGTTGCTTAAACACTGTAAATTAATGATCAAGCAGGTAATTGTTGCTTGAAACATTGTAAATTAATGATTAAGCAGGTAATTGTTGCTTAAAACACTGAAATTTTTGATCAAGCAGGTAATTTTTGCTTATAACACAGTAAATTAACGATGAAACAGGTAATTGTTGCTTAAAACATGGTAAATTAATGATCAAGGAGGTTATTGTTGCTTAAATACTGTAAATTAATGATCAAGCAGGTAAATATGGCTTAAAACACTGTAAATTAATGATCAAGCAGATAATTGTTGCTTAAACACTGTAAATTAATGATCAAGGAGGTAATTGTTGCTTAAATACTGTAAATTAATGATCAAGCAGGTAAATATTGCTTAAAACACTGTAATTTAATGATCAAGCATGTAATTGTTGCTTGAAACATTGTTAGTTAATGATCAAGGAGGTAATTGTTGCTTAAATACTGTAAATTAATGATCAAGTAGGTAAATATTGCTTAAAACACTGTAAATTAATGATCAAGCAGGTAATTGTTGCTTGAAACATTGTAAATTAATGATCAAGCAGATAATTGTTGCTTAAACACTGTAAATTAATGATCAAGCAGGTAAATATTGCTTGAAACAGTGTAAATTAATGATCAAGCAGGTAATTGTTACTTGAAACACTGTAAATTAATGATCAATCCGTTAAATGTTGCTTAAAACATTGTAAATTAATGATCAACTAGGTAAATGTTGTCACAGTGTCTTACGATTGTTAGCCACAACCCACTACGTTCCGCGAGAAATGGTTGAAATAGGGAGTGGTCACTATGACGTCATAGAACGTCATTCGTTATTTTTCCTCTAGATAGAGAAATTGAGTACCATAATAGCTAAAGCTACCTTGTAGGTTGTATTAAAAAATAACGAGCGTATTCCTTTTTTACTAATGTTACTTACGATTACAGTATATAATTGTACTTATCGCTATTTCTAAATAAAGGCCAATAATTTATTGTCACTCATTTAAGGGGGAAGAATACAGTAAAAGCCTCTTTTTCGTTCAAGCTGAACGTTTCTGTTTTAACAAATACATAATTGAATTATATTTTTCTTATTAGACTGAACCTTCCTCTAGTGCTTAAAATAATTTTGATAACTATAATCTTAATAGTTAACGAGATATAAGGTCTTAACTAAATTGTAGTTTGGGCGCTTGCCCAACTTGTTTAGCTCCGGGGGTCCGAATTAAAACGTAATAACTTAATTACTTTTAAATTTAAAATTGTCAAAATTATTTTAAGCACTAAACAAGAGGTTGTTCTACACTTCAATATTAATTTTATAAGTTAAAATACAAAATTAAAAGAGTTCAGCTTAAAATAGCGCGAAAGTATAGACAATGGCCACTGTAGTCTTCCCCCTTAAGGCGTAATTGATAACGAAGACTCAAGATCAAAGAAAAATTCCGTCTAGCCAAACAGTTTTATTCGCACTCTCCACTTTTTCAAGATCTCATTCTTTAAATTATTTAAATCGTTTCAATTTCAACTTGGCATTCTTCCTTCTTAAATAATTGAAGAGAGCTTCTCATTCCGGCGTACGGGCAGACCCGCTAATGCTCTGATATATAGAGTGAATTCTTTATAGCGACTCTCCCTCGACGATACCTATACGTATATAGCTCGAACCTTTTCTTAGAGACAGTACGTATACGTGAAAAGTCCCTTACCCCTTTAATTTAGGCTCCGCATTCGATATAACCCCGGTAAAGTCGCCTTCGCCGCGTCATTCCTTGCCGGGTATTTTTGCCCTGTTAGGTCATTTGCATGTCCCCGGAGACGAACAGCACCAGCGACGCGTTTAGTTGGAAGAGTCCTTTAATTTGGGAGCGCTTCGACTGTACCCCCGGCGTCGTCCCGGGATCGTAGTGTCGGGTGACGCTCCCTGGGCGAATAATCCGACCCTACCTTAGTAGGGAAAATTTTCATTTTTGTTTGGAGTTTCGCGCGCTGTTTCTTTGGCGTAGCTGGCGCGGTCGGCATGACAACGGCTTCCTCCCTGGACGCGTCTCTTCGTTTATTTCCTACAGATATGTTTAATAAATAAATTCCCATCGGACGAAGCTGCGCCGCGTTCCTCGCGATCCCAAGACGACTTCCCTCCCCCCTTTTCAGCCCCCCCGGCCCAGTTCGGGTTTTAGCCGTTTTCTTTGCCCCGACGAGGGCTCTGTTCCTGGAAAGTTTTCTTTCCAGCGCCGCATTCAGCTCCCTCTGGCGTTCAACCAACCAACCTCCGCCCCCCCCCCGTCTCTTTTCCTTTGCCCTTTTCCTTCAAGAATTTAGTTTCAGGACTGACTGTATCATCAGCGCGTCTTCCATCTTGTATTTCTTCTGGCTTTTTCTCAATGGATTTACGCCCATCCCCCTCCCCCTACACGAAAGCATCATTTTTCCACATTCAACTTATTAATTCAGTTTTGGCTATTTTATTTAAAAGGCGCTACTACTAGTGAAGGGAAATGAAACACAATTTTAATTATTATAGGTTTTAAAAATTACTGGTTCGGTATAGACTCTTTTTTTTTGGAATTTTGCTGGGCGCGTTCATCTTGAGTTTACCCCCCTTAACCCCCATTCTCCATATCCTGGGTCCAAAGACCCGAGCCTAGACCCCCCACCGGGGCTTCCAGGTAATGGCCGACTAGCGGGCGGCCAAAAAGAGGGGTCGAAAAGACCGCGAAAAAGAGTGTATAGATGTTTCCAAATTACAGTTTTCAAATTAGTTCTCAAAAACATTACAGTTTTCATATTATTTCTCAAAAGGTATAGTTTCAATATCAGCACTTGGAAAACTACAATTTCCATATTAGTTTTTAAAAAGGACAGTTTCCATATTGGTTCTCAAAATGTACAGTTTTCATATTGTTTTTTTTTAAAAGTAAAGTTTCCATATTAATTCTTCAAAATTAGTTTTCATATGAGTTCTCAAAAAGTACAGTTTTGATATTAGTTCTTCGAAATTAGTTTTCATGTTATTTCTCAAAAACATTACAGATTTCATATTATTTCTCAAAACGTATAGTTTCAATATCAGCACTTGGAAAACTACAATTTCCATATTAGTTTTTAAAAAGTACAGTTTCCATATTGGTTCTCAAAATGTACAGTTTTCATATTGTTTTTTTTTAAAGTAAAGTTTCCATATTAATTCTTCAAAATTAGTTTTCATATGAGTTCTCAAAAATTACAGTTTCCATATTAGTTCTCAAAAAGTTCAGTTTCCATATTAGTTCTCAAAAAGTCCAGTTTTCATTTTAGTTCTCAAAAAGTACAGTTTCAATATTAGTTCTCAAAAATTACAGTTTCCATATTAGCTCTCAAAAAGCTCAGTTTTCATTTTAGTTCTCAAAAAGCTCAGTTTTCATTTTAGTTCTCAAAAAGTACAGTTTTCATTTTAGTTCTCAAAAAGTACAGTTTTCATTTTAGTTCTCAAAAAGTACAGTTTCAATATTAGTTATTCAATTATATTCTAATAATTTAAAGAATCGTAGCTATTTTTAGCAAAGAATACGAAATTAAAGAATTAAATAAAATATTAAAAGGAGCCGGTAACTCGACAGAATTTAAACAAATATTACGATTTATCTTTGTCTATTTAAATTATATATTTAAATAACATTTAAATCCTAGTAAGATATATGAATATTTAATATAAAAAATGTTTAATTTACAAACTACATTTGGACCAGAAAAAAGGCGCAATACCGTGCAAGGCTGCTTATGCAATTTTAAGGAATTTAGCTCGAGCCGTTTCGCGCGGGTGGAGGAAACTGGCCGGCAGAGGGAGCGCCGGCCGAAGTGCAAAGTTAGTTCCACGGATAAAAGCATTAATGTATTTCCCCGCGGCTATTACGCGGGGACTGCGAAAACTCAGGTAAAAGTCACAATTGGGAGAATATTTTTCAGTAAAGGCGTTTTGCTACTCTTTTCGGATGCGCCGTCACCCGACACTAGAGCGGAAAGCGAGGGGGAAGGTGAAGCCTATATTTGCGGGGCTCCGCGGGGGCTCTTCCGTCCACGGCGACCCGGGACCGGAGCCTCTTCAAGGTGGGCTTCCTCGCAGTGGCTTCTTGTAAGGAACGGAGCAGCCGACAAGGGGGATGGGTTAGCTACCCCCGCTCTAAGCTACATTACCCGAAATCCTCAGTGTTGGCGTCTTGGGACCACCTCGAAAGGGGGGTTGGAAAGGGGGCGTCAGCTCGCTACTGTCCTCGGCGCTGGCGTGGCCGGGACCCCTGGGACCGGCAGACGCGGGGACATGAATATTTGACGGGTTCTTAATCCGGATCCCAGTCGCTAGGCGGAGTCACATCCAACCGGAGCCGACGGTACAGGGCGATCCGCGCGACACGGGACCATAGCAGGACCCCTTAGCTTTCCACCGCTACTCTCGCGTTATAAGGAAAAAACATCATTATTCTTTTCATTTTTAATAGTGACGGATCAATTTGTTTCCGATTTATTTTGGCTGGTTTTCGTGTTGAGAAGATTTGTTCTAATTTGACATACAATCTTCATTATTATGTAATTAATATTTTGTTAATTTTATTTAATATATATTTTATTTTAGGTTAAATTACACCAGAGCTGTTTAAGTATAGTTATTAGTTAAAGTAGTGAGTTTTAGCTACCCCTTATAGGTTAACCTACCTAGTTCTGGAAAACGTTAAATGGACATAAAATCGTTTGAAACATAAGGTCCCATTTTGAGGTAGCTAATCCCCTTCTGTCACGTGACTCTGGCATACCTTCCCGCGTCACAAAACGCGTGACTCTGAAGCACTAACCTCAAAATTGGGAATATTTTTGAATTTCCGTTCCGTTATTTTGGAATCATACTGTACAATGTTATCCTAGCTAATTCCTCGACTTCGCCTAGAGCGTCGACAAATCACCCGAGACTCTTCCCATATAAGTATTCGACTGCCTGTTACCTTGAGCCGCGCTTTCAAATGACACCTAGTCGAGCCGAGTGCCTCCACCGTAGGGTGAGCCCGCGTAACCAAATATAAACAAACCTTCAACATCCGTTCGCCTTCAGCCGTAGCATCGGGTCGTTCTCTAATCGACTATAGCTACAAGGATACTCGGATATGAAGCACGATTCTGCGGGAACCTCTGGGGAGCGACTGGGAACTCGCGTTCGACGTGGTACAGTCGCTGCAAAAAGGGTTTGCCTAGTTTATACCTGCCCGTTTTCGAACGACTGCCTCAGAGGACTGGGTGGCCGCGTGGTAATGTTCGCGCGCAAGTACGTACGACGAGGAGCGCTGCTCTATAGTTCCTTTCTTTTTGGAAAGGCGTATTCAGAGGGGAATTAAATTTTGGCATGGAAAATCGAATCAAAGATGAAAGATATACGCGAGCGAACCCCAAAATTCCCAGATGATAGCAACGAAAAATTCAAAATGAGTTTTTATATGTTTTTACGCGTCTCCTAAAAATTTCCTTTACCCAAATTAAGAACCGGCGCTATTTCTCTGGGGTTTTTGAGAAGGAACTATTGTTTATTTTCGTTGATCATCGTCTGCGTGTTCTTTTCGGATAGTCATCAGGTTTTTGTTTGTTAGTAATTGTTAGTGTTAAGCCCAGTTCACACTATACAATTAATTAGGCCATTTAATTGAAACCAACTAATTGTAAGCAAGAAAATTGAATAATGTGAACAGAAAAATTGTAACCATTGTTCCAAATTTTTCTGTTCACACTGTACAGTTTTCTGGCTTACAATTAGTTGGTTTCAATTAAGTGGTCCAATTAATTGTATAGTGTGAACTGGGCTTTATACGGTTAGTTGTTGGAAAGTGACGGATTCTTGGGTACGATGATATTAAGTCAATTCCGAGTGGTAAGTCACTCGTAAAATCTTTGTACACCTGATTACTGATTTTAGAAAATCTTTCGTTGATTTCCACTGATTTCTCGGTAATTTCCAGTGATTTATCACAATTTAATCGATTTCTCATGATTACCTACGATTTGTACACCTGATTACTTAAGTGACTACCCCCTCGGTAAATTCACACGAGCTAAGATTTTGGCAAAAATATTGTTGGCAAACACGTGTCGCAAGCCGAATTGCTTTGTGTAAATGGAAAATGCATTACCACAACGTAATTATTGATCAGGTTCTTCAAGCCGAAGCTAAGCTTCAAATGTTGAAATCTAATAATTTCAGCCACATTAACATAAAATACCTTTGTTAATATAAATTAACGGTAATAGTTAGTGTAGGGAGCTGTTGGCTTGCGTGGCATGCAGGGCTTGCCACCACCCTGCTACGCATTAACCCGGCCACCTGTTTAAGGCATTAAAAGTCGCTAGATGACTTGCGCCTTAGGTGGTGCCTTGAGTATTAGCCTAGCTGATTATTATTTTTTATTAATTAACATATTTTGTAGTTGGTAAGATGTTTATGTAAGAATTACTTGTAATATCATTAGCCTTTTAATCTCCACAACTTCTTTTCGAAATTCGACTCTAAGAAAGTGTTCACAAAGTTGAGCCAAAATGTTGGCGAGCTAGTTACACGAGCTAACATTTGGTCTGACTTTCTCCGTAAAGAAATCTCAAACTTCCTGTTTCTAAAATGTTCGCCAGTGTGTATAAACCCGTTTTTTGTTCTGGTTGTCCAGAATTTGAAGGTCAACGGAAAACGCAATTAGATCTAAAAAAAAAATTATCATTTTTGTCCAACTCTGAAAAATCATTCCCCCGAGATTTACAAGTTATTTACAATAATCTTCTAGTCGCTTTAAATTCTAGGAGTTGGCGTGTAAGCTCTTCTGTTGGCGCAGTATTTATTCCCGATGGTATTTCGAATTCCGTCGCTAATGGTTTTCGGAGGACGCCTTCAGCAGAGAGATAGTTTACGCGCGTAGAATCTTGTTTAATAATTTCCATTAACAATCTTTAAACAAGCGCATTAGCCAGATCTCGGTGCAAATCGATAAAACATGCTGCGGAATTCCACGACGACACGGATACTGCCGCTTCCGCTCCATCTCTCAATCCGTATACTTGTAAGTACAGGAGGGATGGTGTCCTTTGTCCCGTTCCGCCCTATTGACTCCCTAATTGGGGTCGCAGACTCGCCCTCCGATGTTGAGCCGTTACGTTACTCCCTGTACCTTAACGAGGTTTAGTATCCACGTACGAACGTCTACGCGTGTGGGTCGGATTTTTAAATTATTCTTGGTTATAGGACGATAAAAATTACCATAAAGCGTTACCAAACGTTAGATGTATAGGGGAATCAAGAGATATGTTATGTACTTCTGGTTCTACGCTTTTAACGCATTTTTCCTCCATCCAAAGACAGGTACAAGCAGTGTTATCAGAACCATTGCAGCCTAAATAGAACGACGGTTACTTAAAACATTAGATGAATTTACAAGCACTCACAAGGAGAGTACCCGAGGTGTTTATTGCCGATTTTGTTCAAAGTCGGGCGTAATGTAGACCTATATGAGGTATGAAATTTCCAAGGGGTAAGACACTCTGCGAACTCGGTGTACACTGCCGTACCTTTGACAGTGCTAAATGGAACTCGCGAACTCTTGAAAATATGTACCTTTAACAGTGCTAAATGCACGAACTCGGTGTACAGATTATCTGAGACTGTCTCACCCCTCGGAAATTTCCCCATTCGATTTGCCATGACAACCGAAAATGTTTTTGACCACTTAAAACAAAAAAATCTCCATTTAGATAAATTTAGATAAATTTCATCAAGTTTGGGTAAATTGAAACATTTTTGGGTTAAAATTGTAGGAATGTTTGGGAAAAATAATGAAAAAATCTTATTTTTGTTTTAAGTGGTCAAAAACATTTTCGGGTGCCATGGCAAATCGAATGAGTAGTGCAACGTCTTCTTTTGGGAAATTTAATATCTCACGTAGGTCTACATTACGCCCGACTTTGAACAAAATCGGAAATAAACACTTCGGGTACTCTCCTTGTGAGTGCTTGTAAATTCATCTAATGTTTTAAGTAACCGTCGTGCTATTTAGGCTACAATGGTTCTGATAACACTGCTTGTACCTGTCTTTGGATGGAGGAAAAATGCGTTAAAAGCGTACAACAAGAAGTACATTACATATCTCTTGATTCCCCTATACATCTAACGTTTGAAACTCTGGCTTGCCAAGCTTTAATTTTTGTAGCCTGGTTTGGTACTTCTATCCCAAGATATATTTTATATTGCTCTCTATACAGTCCTAGACGTAACAAGTAGACGTTAATCAGCTAGGCTAATACTCAAGGCACCACCTTAGGCCTAAGTCATCGAGCAACTTTTAAAGCCTTTAATTCAGGTGGCCGGGTTACATTGCGTAGGAGGGTGGTGGCTCCCTACACTAACCAGTGACCTTCTCGTGAATTAGTAGAATTCGTAGCGGTCCATTTTTCTGTGGGTGCTATTTTATATTAAAGTCCTAGACGTAACACGTAGACGTTAATGAGGGACCTTCTGAAGCTCTCTATTATGGATGATGTTGTCCATTCTCGTCCCGCGAATTAGTAGGATTCGTAGCGGTCCCTTTTTCAGTGGGCGCGCCATAGGGAGAGCACGGAGGAAGGTCTCCCGGGAGCCCCCGTGAAAAAGGAGAGCCCAGCAAAAGGGGTGAGGCCCTCTCCCCTCTATAGCTTTAGCCTTCTCCACTTTTTGACGTAAATTCCGACTCTTCCGTAGATGTAACTTCGAAGAAATTCCTTCGAGAGATTCCTATCATTCAACCCTACTCAACCGACACCACCCACGAACCCGCGGAAAGGGGGTAAAGTCTATTTCCACCCGTATCGGGGTGGCGTGGGTAGGTGATACCCTCGTGGCTCTAGCTCTCTCTCAGGCAATCCTTTTGAGGGAACCCTTCGAGTTCTGTTTCCCCGCACAGCCTCGTCGACCAAATTTTGACTGGCCCATTGCTTTACTCTAGCCTTCTGCCGTACAAAAAAGTTAGTCGAGTAACGGGAGGGGGAGGCTGATAGGGGGGATAAAGCGAGGTCTTCCGCGCAGGCGCCCAACAGCTGGTCATTATCATGGCTCGGTTCCGGCGCCGAGTTCCCGCCGGGATACGGGACGCCGCCGTGCACGAAATTCCCCGGGGAAACCGAGAAGCATTCATTAAATGGAAGCCCATGGGTGCCAAGGCCTAGGAAACGGGCCTCGGTCGCTCGCTCTCTCTCGCCCGCTCTTATATACTTTGCGTGCGAGGCGTGCGCATCTAGGATGGGTGTCCCGGTGGGACTCCGACTACAGTATTCCGATGAAGGTGGGGCTTCTCTGCAAAGTTTCATTTCATTGAACCCCCCCACCCCACCACCCCTTTCTTATCCTCTTCCCGGCAAGGTTTAAAATCAACCCCCCATCCCCATTGCCGTATTTAGGGCGCATATAACCCCTTTAAAAGAGAGGGGAGTTCTTGGGGGGTGAAACCTAAATTGTCATTGTGGTGTTTTGATGTCTCTGAACACTCTTGGATTTTTCAATTAGGTTCTGTTCTTTCGACAAATCTCTGGTAATGATGCTTTTCTGAATACAATACTATGGTATTGTTAACCTATTAAATAATTGAAAATGTACTTCGTATCTTTTACCTACGATTATCTTGAAATAGTTTACGTAGCTTCATAACAAAAAACTCTTTTAATATTTTCGTTCTTAGGAGTTTTTTATAAAGAAAATCAAACCATATTTTATTTTTATTTGAATCGTATTTTTCATAATTTTTCTAAATTATTTCCGTCGAATTGGCAAAATTAAATTTCATAGAATGTTAATGAAATTTAGTTGCTATTTAGCAATTGGAATTGTTCAGGTTTTCTTTGATAAATAATCTGTTTAATTTTAATTTATCCATTGAAATGTATTACATGATTGAAATCAATTATCTTTTTTAAAAAATATACTTGAAATCAAGTTTGAAATCATGATTTGTATAAAACAATCCCTACTTAAATCTTAATTAAAATCATGATTGGTTTTCAGAAAATTATTTGATTTAAATCTTAATTAAAATCATGATTGGTTTTCAGAAAATTATTTGATTTAAATCTTAATTAAAATCATGATTGGTTTTCAGAAAATTATTTGATTTAAATCTTAATTAAAATCATGATTGGTTTTCAGAAAATTATTTGATTTAAATCTTAATTAAAATCATGATTGGTTTTCAGAAAATTATTTGATTTAAATCATAATTACAAATCGGAAAAATAAAACATTTAAACATTTACTACTTTTTAAGGGTTTTAATTCTAGACTAGTCGAGAGGTTTAGTTTCAATTTTGAATTCGACCAAATGAGGCGAAAATGCCGCGAAATTTAAATTTCCTAACAATATTAGGCTAATCATGGAATTAAAACCTTTTTTTTTTCCTTTTTTTCGGAAAAATACGGTAATTTTCCAGAACATTTCACTCTCGGAAAATTTTCCTCGGAAGATATCCTGACTTAAAACTCTAATTCAAATAATCAAGATTGTAATCATGATTTTTTAATGAAAATTATTTGATTTAAATGAAGATTGAGATCACGATTTGCTTCAATAAAGTCATTAGATTTAAATCAAGTTTTAAATCGCGTAATTTAAATAAAATTGATTTAAATAATCCCTTTTTCTGAATACGCTTATGCTAATAAGCGACTTAATTAAACATTCGATAATTTTATACAGTGTACATAGTGCGCGATATAACGGTTTTGTAAAAGAATCGTTTTTCTCGTTTACATTATTTTCGTGACGCAAATCCCTAACCGCGTTTTCAAACAGAGCGAAAACTGGTCAGTCCCTGAGGACGCAATGTCGCGTGTTTGGTGACACCACCCAACTGTGCAAAACGTACGTTGTAGTGAAGAAGCTACCGATACGGAGCGGAACCCAATTTAACTGCAAAGCACGCTTCAGGCCGGTCCACTTTCAAATTTCTATTCGCATCTTCCTATTTTCAAATGCCAGGTTAACTTGAACTTAACGTTGAATCGAATGGCAACCCAACAATCTTGATTGCCACGAAGCACGCGTACTGTTATGGTCAGTATTACAATAGCGTGTCACTTACAAGTTGCGAGTTTATGGAAACGTTCAAAATTAGTACGGCTTCTCAAATATATTACGTTCTGAGTCAGTCCAGTTTAAGTACCTCAAAATGATAAATTTGTTAAAAAATAATTTAAATCTTAATTAATATAATTAGTTGCCTTAATTAGAAAACTGGGTATCTCAAAATATTATATTCTGTAAATAAATTATTTAATTATTAAAAAAGACTTCATTTACTTAATTATAAAATCAGGTATCTCAAAATATTTACTTTGTTAAAAATAATTTAAATGTGAATTAATAGAACTAGTTGCCTTAATTTAAAAACCAGGTATCTCAAAATATTAACTTGGTTAAAAAATAGCTTAAATTGGAATTAATAGAATTAGTGGCCTTAATTAAAAAACCAGGTATCTCAAAATATTATATTTTGTTAAAAAATAATTTAATTATTAAAAAATAGCGTTCATCACCTAAATTATAAAATCAAGTATCTCAAAATAATTGAATTCTTTCAAGATGATTTGATTGTTTTTTAAGTTATTGCCACTAAATAAATCATTCAGGTAGCCATTTTTGTTGAAATTGTCCATTAATCTATTGATAGTACGATTGTTAATATCTCTTAAATAAAATAATTTTCTCTGTCTCGAGCACAGACATCCATAATTAAAAGTAATACATTTTAAAATATCGTTACATTCAATTTTGTGATTTATAATTCTATACAAAAATTTTATGTCCACTTTAATTAATGTGGATTTAAAAGAGTCCATCCGTAAAATTAAAAGATTGTTTCTATAGTCGTCTAAAAGTTTATGATTGTTAAAAGTTTTGTATAAATGTATAGATTTTTTAAAAACATTTTCGATTTAGTCAATATTTGAATGGCAAGTGTCGGAATACATAGTTTGCACCGAAGGGAGGGGCCTATGGTCTCCAAGGAAACTGGGAGGGCGATCAAAAATTCAAACCATTTCGCGCGTAGCTCCTACATAGGTAGCCATTTTGTTGGTAATCTCGTCAAAGCTACAAAACGTATTAGATTTATGCTTTACAATTTTAAATGGGCCCTAAACAAAGCCAGATAAGATTCTAAGGCCGGGTTATTTTAATAAAATATCAAATTACGACAGAAATATCTACGAAAAGAAGTTAACAAAGCTTATCAAAGTTAGGCCTTTGCGGTCATCCTTTTTACAATTACCTTCGCTATCGAATAAAATAAACAATTTTCGCTCTCCCTTGGTAATTGAACTACTCGAACAATTTTTAACCAGGCAGATAACCATTTTTAACGTGAAAATAATTTCTTAATCATGTGAAAATAATTAAAATCCGCAAACAGACGATTGAAACTGTTAACCCTCCCGTTTTACTAAGAAATCTACACCAGAAAAATGGCGGCAAAGAACCGTTCATTCTTGCTCAAATTAAATATTTATTCTTGGTTCTTATATCTATACTTGGAACTGCGTCATTGATGACGTAGGGATGCAAACTATGTATAGACGATGGAACCGTATATGACAATTGATTTTACAAGGGAATTAAACAAATTTTTAAAACATAATTTAGAAATTAACTGACGAGATATTCGGTATGATGCGCCTATCATTGTTTTTAGCTTTCGCGACTGTTTGACTTTCGTGTTGATCAAAATGTAACTTTTTGTCAAAGTGTACTCCAAGGTCTTTGACGATGTTGGATCTTTGGAGAACTACGCCATCTATTTCATAATTGAAGTAGACAGGCATGGTTTTTCACGAATACGTTACTACGACAGTCTTTGTAGCATTAATAGGAATATTATTGTAGGAACACCACATTTGTAGTTGATCCAGATCTTTTTGCAATAAGTCACAATCGGTCATACTACATATTTCTTTAGAGAGTTTATGGTCGTCAGCTAGTTGATAGACCATAGAGTTCTTTATACTGAACGTTATATCATAGATATAGATAAATCCCAACGAGGACCCTTGGGGTACACCGCACATGACTTCATAACATACCTTCGTTATTTCACCGTTACATTTAATATAATTCGTACGATTGACTAAATAATCTTGACACCATTTTAAAATTGAACCGGACAACCCATGCTGTTTTAACTTGTGTATAAGTCGAGGGTGCGATACTCTATCAAAGGCTTTTGACAGGTCTACATAGACAGTGTCGACTTGACCGCGAGCAGTAACTATTGGATCGATAAAATTTGCGAAAGATAACAAATTTGTCTCTACAGAGCGCCCCTTGACAAAGCCATGTTGACTATTGGGCTAATATAGTTTATACCAATTATACAGATGGCGTTCAACCGAAAAATCAAAGGTCATAGCAAGTGAATCCAGGACGGAAATTGGTCTGAAATTCGAGGGATCGCCTTTAAACCCTTTTTTATGTACGGGTGATATAATTGCAGTCTTCCAAGCAGTTGGGTAGACACCAGTAGATAAGGAGAGATTAAAAATAAACAAAAGTGGTTTAATCAGAAGGTCACTACACCCCTTTAATAAGAAGTTTGGTACGCCATCAAAACCTGAACAGGTATTGGTTTTTAATTTCTTAATGGATTGCATAACGTCATCTTCTGTGAGACAAAGTAAAAAAAAATATTCGGTGATTGACTGTCGCTCGGGTAATAGTTATCTGGACTACTGGAATCACTTGCTGCATTGGAAAAAAAAGGTTGAAAATTCTTTGGCTATAGAAATATTATTGGTAATTGTTTTGTCAATCTTCACAAGAGAGATAGTTTGACGCTGTTCTTTCCTCTTCCTGTTTACATAGTCCCAGAACACTTTTGGATTTTTACCGACAGAGTGAGATATTTTGGAGATATAATTGGAATTATCGTGGGCTATTAACTTCTTCGATAAAGTGCGTTGCGTTTTATAGTTTATCATATTGCTCTCAGTTGGAATACGCTTCAATTTCTTGTGAAGGTATTTCTTTTTTTTAGAGATTTTATCGTTTCAGATGAACCAATTAGGGTAGATGTTGGGTTTATTTTTAAATTTTCCGTTTGGCTTTTTAACTTGCCGTTTAGGCACAGCGCGGTCAAGGGCTAATCTGAGAGCCAGATTAAGGATATTAACTGCGCTATTTGCGTCAGTGCTAGAGTATAAGTCAGACCAATCGATGGAGGCAACATACCTATACAGACTTAGGTAGTCGCCATCTTTAAATTGACGGAGAGTCCCAGTGTGCATGGAGATATGCTCTAAGTTACCATAAAAGGCTACCGAGAAGGCAGGATGGTATAGTACTTCCTCGACTACCGGAAGATGAGTTTCATGTTATTGTTGACTAAACACAAGTCTGAGCAGATATCTTGATGATTTTTAATATTATTAATTTGGGACAAATTACAATGGTTAGATAAATCAAAGATATTTTCTGCTTTTTTCACAACATAGAAAGGACATCTCTCAGTGACAGTAAAGTGCGACCAATCAATACCCCTCAGATTGAAGTCGCCCAAAAATATTATATCGCCATAATACGAAAAGATTTTGGGTTTAAGTAAAGTGGCCAGTTCCTCATATCGTTGAACCGGTGTGGTAGGACATAAATATATATTACCCAACAACAGCTTGCGACCGTCGGATAAAAATAGTTCCAGCCAAACGACCTCAAAGTCGCCTTCTAAATCTGTACTCCGTAGACATTTTATTGAATATGAAATGGCAATAAGAGCCCCACCACCATGAGTAATGTGATCCGATCTATGGACGAAATAAGCTTCTGGAAAAAAGTCCGCGTTGAAGTCACCGGGATTTAAAAAAAGACTCAGTTAAACAATAAATTGGAATATCAAAAGATACGATATTTTCAAAAATTTCGTCGGCTTTTTTCTTTAAGCCTTGAACATTTTGGTAGATGATGTTTAACTTTTCATTCATCATATATATATATATATATATATATATATATTAGGGTGTTTAAAAAAAAATGCAAATATCGAAATGTTTTGGTGCACATTGATTTTCTTGTTCATTTTGGTCGGAAAATGACTCAGGAAAAATTTTACGTAAATTCATTAATATTTAGGACTGCCTCAACGAGCTAAAGTTTTACCATTATAAACAAACCCATTTATAAGCAAAAATAATTATGTCACTCAAATACTTTAACTGAACGAAATATTTACTATTTATTACTTACTTAAGTTTACACAGGGTTTATTATAGTAATAAGTACCGGTACACAATAAAATAATTGGCAGAAATCCCCACAAAACCAGGTCCTAACTTGTGATTTTCAGCAGTTATGACCTGGTTTAGTGGGGCTTTCTGCCAAATATTTTATGGTGTACCGGTACTTATTTCTATAATAAACCTTGTAAAAACTTAAATAAGTAATAAATATTAAATATTTCGTTCAAGTAAAGTAAATGAGTGACAAAACTGATTTTTGCTTATAAATGGGTTAGTTCATAGTGGTAAAACTTTACCTCGTTGAGGCAGTCCTAAATATTAATGAATTTACTTAAAATTTTTCGTGGGTCATGTTCTCATCAAAATGAACAAGAAAATCCATGTGCACCAAAACATTTCGATATTTGCATTTTTTTGAACCACCCTAATATATATATATATATATATATATATATATATATATATATATATATATATATATAATTTTTAAATTATGTGGCCAGTATTTCAAATATCTCTGTTATAAAGGAAGTTTGAATTCCCGTTTTGTAAAACAGGCGGAAAAGCATGAAAAATACCTAAAAACGCCAGTGTTCGATATGCCGGAATGAATGAATGAATATTTTTTTTAACATATCCGTGTTCAGGGAGAAGTTAATATACAGGGTTTAACCTACAAACGCGATTGTCTGTAGTCAATTCCTTTCGCGAATCGAAACAACGCCTCGTGAGATTTAAATTTTTATTAAATAACAAACGTTATGACGTTCAATATATTATTTAAATTTTTTGAGTTTATTAAAGGATTCCATTTGTTTAAGTGCTGCAACAAGATAATTTAAAAGATAGAATTATCGCTGGGAATTTAAATGCCCATTTACGGAAATATGATTGAAAGGATAAAAGGGACGTACAATTGACCTTTAAAAGGGGCAAACTTTACTCATTCGGAAGCGGCCGGTAAGAGTGTCAGGAGCGGTCATTGAAAATACACCCACCTACGAAGGCACACGAATACTGCATTATGTAGAATTACAATTGTAAAATTTAAATGAAAACACAGCTGCGTATCTGGGGGGTTTCAACCTCAGCGTGTAGTCAAAGAGCGCTCTTGGCCGCGGTCCTTGTTGCGTCCTCTCCCACGTATGAAAAGACGGAGAGGCTGGGGTGCCCGCGATGCCATAATAGTTTACTTCCACGACCCCTGCCGGCGAACCATTGCGAAACTCGGGTCACTGGAGAGTGGCAACACCCCCCGTTGCTTCTCCCCGTGAATGAATTCGCTCAGTTTACAAATCCTGTACAGGGTTACGCTACTTCCACTGACAGTTTCAACGCACTTCAAAATTGAATTACGAAAATTTATGATTTGATGTAAATTGTAGTTTCTTGTAAATAATTTTATTTATGTCTCCTGTTCCCAAAAATTCCAAATTAGTTTTGTAAATAATGAACCTAAATTGGTAAGAACATATCGAATTAGAGATGTACTTCTCAAAGTACTGGTGAATGTGACCAAAAGGTCATACATCCAATTTTGTTGCCTACTTTCCAATTGAAGCTAATTCTCACAAGAACTAAACTAACTTTAATTTGGCACAATTTTGCCATTACAAATTTGCCCACTGGGTTCTTTTAGTTATTGAGCTATATTGAACTTGGAACTATTTTCATTTGAAAAAAACAAACTTGTAATCAATCAACGAACCTACGTTTTTTAACGCACAATCTCTGCTGTCTAGCCTGTTTGTAAACTTAAACTACTACACTAGCTAGACAACCTTTTAAAGATTAAACTTGCAGGCATATTTATGGTGGATCAACGAAATTTGCCTTTCTATCGGCAGGTTACACGGAACCTAGAGGTGATTTGGCTGTACCTGACTTAACAGCAAGTCGTTCTATTAATTTGCAACTCCCTTTAATTTCGAATAAATTTGATTTTTATATAAGCATTAACACAAGCTGGTAACACTTATTTGAAATATTTTTCAAAATTTATTCTTAATGATTTACACTCGAAGGTGTCCTAAATCAATGATAATGGATGACCTGGAAGGTATCCACAAATAGTTCCTTATTATTTAAGGTAGTGTTGTAAGTCGGAAAATTTTCCTGAAAATGACCGAGGCCTTTTTCCCGCAAAATTTCCGTATTTTTCCAAAAAATATAAAAAAAAATCATTCCATGATTGGTCTGATATATTGTTTGCAAATTGAAATAAAGCGGCATTTTCGCCTCATTTTTTCGAATCTGAAAGTAAAACTAAACCTCTAGACTAGCTTTAAACTGATTAACAATGTAACACTATTAATATTTTGTATTATGTTTACTGTTATTAGACATTTTATATCGATAAAAAGTTAAAAACATTAAAAACTCTTAAAAAGTAATTTATTTTTCCGTAAAATTAACAACACTAGTTAAAAGGCTTTTGAAGGGTTTTTTGGGGGTCTTGTAGGGTGACAATCTCTCTGTACACGGAGAATGTTCGTCTTCGGTCCGGGAAGAAAACAAGTCCACCCACTGTACGCGATCAGCGGGCGATGGACGACTGGCGCGTCACGCTGCGACCACCAACATGTAACCCCACTGGGAACTTTTAAATCCTCCTAGAATTAAGACGTCATGACGCACCCCCTCTCCCCCCCCTCAAGGCTGCGGGCCAACCCCGATTGAAAAGGAAAATTTGGTTCCCGCAGATTTTCATATTTTTTTTTACTCCCAACTTCTTTATTTCATTTTCATCCGATAATGTTTTTTTTTTTGCGTAATTCCTCAGGTAACCTGCAGACGGCGCTGGAAGACCGTTTGCGGCAAATCAGCGAGCCGAAGCAGCTACCTGACTCGAAGGTATACGACCATCAACTTCCGGAAGAGCGCCACCACGCGGCGGAGAAAGACGAAGCTGGTTCTCGTTGCAGCTCGGCCGACGAGCGTGGCCGCGCCAACAGGGAAGATGCCAGCGTGCTCAAGAGGGATTCGGGAACTCCCACCTGCGTCGCCATGGAAACGGATAGTTTGGAGTCGGGTGAGTCCTCCTATCGCGGGAGTTTTCCTTCTATTTCCGAGAGAACGGAATCGTTGTATTGGCTGGCGCGATTTAAGATTGGGGTGTTTTGATAATATTACGCCATCGCGTTTCATGAATGATTTTTATTTTTTTCTTACGTTTTTCATGAAGCTATATTTTGCGGTGTAGTTTTAATAGTTATTTATTTTTTTCATTTTAAATTATGAATAACTTTAGTAACCTAATTATTTCAATTGCTAATTAAGTAATTATTACATCATTAATTATGTTCGTTGTCATACTTGATTGATTTTTACTATTTGCTAATACGTAATCGGTATTTATAACTACCCCTTTAGTTATCTAATTATTTCAGTTATTATTGATATAGGTGTTTCAATTGTTTTTTATATTCTTTGACATACTTGATTGATTTTTACTATTCGTTATAACGTAATCGGTAATTTACTAAGCTTTGTCCTTAATCAGTTTTTTTCGTAAGCTTTGCCCTTAATCGGTATTCTACTATTCGTTACGGATTATCGATATTTTACTACTCGTTAATAGGTTAATAATATTTTGCTATTTGATAATACGTAATCGGTTGTTTACTATTCGTTAAAACGTTATCGGTATTTTACTAAGCATTGAGACTTAATCGGTATGTTACTAAGCTTTGTCCTTAATCGGTATTCTACTATTCGTTAATACTTAATTGATATTTTACTATTCGTTCATACGTAATCGGTTGTTTACTATTCGTTAAAACGTTATCGGTATTTTACTAGCTTTGTCCTTAATCAGTATTTTAGTAAGTTTTGTCCTTAATCGGTATTTTAGTAAGCTTTGTCCTTAATCAGTATTTTAGTAAGCTTTGTCCTTAATCGGTATTTTACTAATATCGAATAGTACAATATCGATTACGTATTAATATACGTAATCCATATTGTACTATTCGTTAATAGGTTATTAATTTTTTACTATTAGTTAATTGGTTATTAATATTTAATTATTCATTTATACGCAATCGGTTGTTTACTTTTCGTTAAAAGGTTATCGATATTTTACTATTCGTTAATAGGCTATTAATATTTTACTATTCGTTAATAGGCTATTAATATTTTACTATTCGTTAATAGGCTATTAATATTTTACTATTCGTTAATAGGCTATTAATATTTTACTATTCGTTAATAGGCTATTAATATTTTATTATTCGTTAACACGCAATCGGTTGTTTCCTATTCGTTAATACGTTATCGGTATTTTACTTGTTACCGTTGATACTTAATCGATATTTTTCTATTAGTTGATACTTAATCGATATTTTTCTATTAGTTGATACTTAATCGATATTTTTCTATTAGTTGATACTTAATCGATATTTTTCTATTAGTTGATACTTAATCGATATTTTTCTATTAGTTGATACTTAATCGATATTTTTCTATTAGTTGATACTTAATCGATATTTTTCTATTAGTTGATACTTAATCGATATTTTTCTATTAGTTGATACTTAATCGATATTTTTCTATTAGTTGATACTTAATCGATATTTTTCTATTAATTGATACTTAATCGATATTTTTCTATTAGTTGATACTTAATCGATATTTTTCTATTAGTTGATACTTAATCGATATTTTTCTATTAGTTGATACTTAATCGGTATATGAGTGTTATATAAAAATGGTAAGCTATGACGAAAGTTTTTACTTATCATCTTTATAAGCATTATCACTTAATCGTAAAAACAAACTCTCTGAAACGTAAATTGAGCTAATAAAATTAAGTAAATTAAAATTTCCATGACGAGACAACAACGAAAACAGACCACTGGCTAATTCCCAACGACAATCTTTTAACTTTGCAACCATTTAAACCCATTAAGCAAACTCCAAGAGAGGTTTCGCGTTACGAAGACGCGATGAGCGGCAAGCCTTCGAAAACGGTCAACGTATCTATAAGGACATAACCACGACGCTAATAAATTAACTTTAAAAACGCTTTAAAATATTTAAAAACGGGCCGAAATGCTCCCCTTCCTTTTCAAATAGGGGATAGTATTTAAGATAAAAAATAGGGATAGGCCTTGGCGGAAGAACAACGTTTAATCCGCTCCTCTTTCGAAATTGTTTTTCGGCCGAACCACTCCTCCGCGATCCCCAAGCGACGGATTTTAATAGCTGCCTTCCAGAACTGGCATCTCTGTTAAAAAGGGGCTTAAAAATTTGAATCGTGACATGGAAATAATGGTTAATGACGCTCGCCGCGATTTCGCCGAGCTACCGGTTCCCTTACGAAGCAACCTATAATGAGATTTCTTAATACGCATGCGCCGGGGGTCAAGGGTGCCTCTTACTACAAAAACAATTAAGCGCCGATCGTATCATCCTCAATTTGACTTACTTACATCAAAAATGCAATCATTTAGATAGATAATATGTAGAAGCAACTATTGTCTTGGTTTTCATGATAACCGGGAAATATTCCACGCCCACACTGAGTGACTTCCCCCCTTACTGGAGCCCGAGATTGTACTGGAGTGTCCCCCCCCCTTACTGGAGCCCGAGATTGTACTGGAGTGTCTTCCCCCCTTACTGGAACCTGAGATTATACGGGAGTGTATTCCCCCCTTACGGGCTGAAAGGGGGAAAGATTACGCTAGGAAAGGTGGAGGGGCGTGGCTTTTCTTACGGGGATCACGAAGCGAACCGGGTGCTGCCTATTGTATTATCTGTTCACCAATATAAATTATTGGTTATATTTATTAAGACTTTAGCTATGTTTCTTGTTAGCTACTGCTTTTTTAAATATAAAACGCTGTAAATTTACTTAAGCGATGGTTAATCTTAATTATACTAAAGTAATTGGATTAATATTAATTAGTTTTACCAATCGTGATAGGTTATCTGTTATTTTGACTGATTAAACGGTATCGAAGTCAATTTGAGCTATTTTTTAACCATCTGCGGATAACAGTTGGCTGGTTCAAATTCAGTTTTCTTTAAATTAATTTGTTTTTTAATCTAGATATCAGATCGTAGTGTAACCGTTACATTTACTTCACTAGAAGTAATTCTTTAAAAAATAGCTTTGGCCTTAAATAGAAAAACCTTTATCTTATTGCTTTGAATTTGTAAAATGAAATTGTGAAATATCGTAATAAACTTGATTGATTGATTGTATCCGATCAGACCAGATAAAATTGCTATGATATCTGTATGATGAGTATGAGAAGCTGATACCAGATATTGCTTAACAGTTAGAATTGGGAGCCACTAATCATGCTTAATTATAAATATTAATCTAATTACTGTAGTCGAACAATTTCTTTCGTTTCTAATCTTCATAATTTAAATATTAAATAATGTATTTTGGTAAACGCCAATACCTACACTGAATTCATATCAACACTAAATATTTTCCGTCGTGCACAATCCATCCAAATCACGGTATACAGATAAAACGTTTTAAGGATAAATAAATTTAAATAATCGTTGCGGATAGGCCCACAGATATGTCATAATTATTTGGCGAGCGTTTGAAATAAAAAGAGGACTACTAAAAATGGGACCCCGTTTATAAACACTCGGTTAATTTATTTCTGTCAAGTCGCCAACGAACTAAGACAAACGAGGAAAGCAATTCTTGAAAATTTTACGTTTAAAAGACTCCGGATATATAAATAGAATTAATATAGAAATACCGGCGTTATCCGCGACGAAAGAATTCATAACATACCGTCTCTAAGAATGGGTTACTCTAATAGACGTGCATAACTGGAGTAATGTACCTTCAGTGTCCATTCTCGGTGACTAAGGTATTTTAATTCGTCCGATTGTTTTTATCGGGGCCGAAGATATGAGTAATGAAAAGGTCATCCTTTTGAGAGGGAGGGCTATACTCCATTCGCGGGTGGTCCCACAGTTTTCGATCAATTTTTTGGCCACCCCCGTTCTTTTTTGATAGTTTTTTGGGGGGTTCAAATTTCCTCTCACTGCGTCGGTGCCTCCGTATTAAGAAGCCGCGAGTTTGATATATTTAACTGATATCTTCTGGTTCTTATCTAAATGGATTCGGATGGTTATAACGTGGTTCCGACGAAGGTGCGGGTCCAGGTGAAGTTTGTTCGACGATCCTATGGGTACCGGATTGCCGGGTGACTTTGAATTACGAGCGACTCTTTTATCTAAGATTTTCAAGGAGATGAGACCAACCTTTGGTAACGCCTCGAGACGGTTAGCTTTATTTTTAAGAGATTTCGGATCTGATTTATGTTTGTTATTATTTCCCAGCTCGCGTTTTTGATATTAAATACTTCGTTGTCACGAATTCAAATTGTACCCGCCATTGTAATTTACCACTCCAAGTTGATACGCGCGAAAAAACACTAGAAAACAATAAAAAAAAACAAATGATTTCAAAGAAGGTGTCACCGTGTAAAAGTTGTTCATTTATACGTCGAAAAATATAGCTGTTAAATGCTTCTTAAATCAGTCATTCGCCGGTTTTTTTAATTTTTTTTGAGTAACCGAAGTAATTAATTGATGCAAAAAGAACAATTTATAATTGTTATCCACTTGATTTATAGATATTCTACCAAAATTGATTTTTTTTATTGTCAGCTTGATTTTTTTTAAATAATGGTAAAACAAATTAACAAACTGAAAAACTGACAATATTAAAAGTAAATTTAATTTTTAGATATTGATATTAACTTTAATTTTTAGATATTGATATTAACTTTAATTTTTAGATATTAATATTAACTTTAATGTTTAGATATGAATTTTAGACATTAATTTAAGAAATAAATATTATGATTCATTATTAAAAATGTATATTAATATTAATTTAGCAAATAAATATTATGATTCATTTTTTGAAATGTATATTAATATTAATTTAAGAAATAAATATTATGATTCGTTTTTAGAAATGTATATTAATATTAATTTAAGAAATAAATATTATGATTCGTTTTTAGAAATGTATATTAATATTAATTTAAAAAATAAATATTATGATTCGTTTTTAGAAATATATATTAATATTAGTTTTTATACATTAAATAGGGATATTAATATTATGATTAGTATTTATATTAACACTAATTTGGGATATGAACATCATGATTGGTTTTTAGATTTTAATATTGATATTAATTAGGAATATGAATATTAGGATTAGTTTTAGTATTAATTAGTAATATGAATATTCTTAAAAGTAAATTTAATTTTTGGATATTATTATTAACATTAATTTTTAGATATTAATATTAACTTCAATGTTTAGATATGAATTTTAGACATTAATTTAAGAAATAAATTTTATGATTCGTTTTTAAAAATGTATATTAATATTAATTCAAGAAATAAATATTATGATTCGTTTTTAGAAATGTATATTAATATTAATTTAAGAAATAAATATTAGATTCATTTTTAGAAATATATATTAATACTAATTTAAGAAATAAATATTATGATTCGTTTTTAAAAATGTATATTAATATTAATTTAAGAAATAAATATTATGATTCGTTTTTAGAAATGTATATTAAAATTAATTTAAGAAATAAATATAATGATTATTAATCAGGAATATGAATATTATGATTAGTTTTAGATATTAATATTAACATTAATAGTCCGTAACCAGTTTTTAAATGAAAATTAAAAAATATCTTACATATTTTCTTAGATAATTAGGAGATGATTACAGATTCAGCACATATTAATCTAATGCCTTGCCGTTTGGACTTCCCACAGTGTGTACGAGATATTGATGGTGGTCTTAACTAACTTGTTAAATAAATCATTAAAGAAAAACCCTTATAATATTCGTCTTGTTTTTTTTAGGCCCGAAGAAGAAGTAGAGAGGCAAATACCCGCGCGAGTTCGATTATTTAAAGTCGTTTTTTTTCCTTTTACAAGATTGCCGCTAGAAAATAAATCTAACGTTGTCATAATTCAAAATAAAACTCGACATTCGCGTCATGGCAAATATATAATTATGGTTTTTTTATCACAATTTTTTTATTTTATATAAAATATTTTTTAAGTGGAATTATACGCGTGTTGATATTTTTGTTATTGGAATACTTTCGAATCAAAATATTATCAATTGTAATTATCGGGTATAATTTGGATCAATTTTTGTTATTTAAAATTTGTTTTTTGTTTTGCTGTCGGGTAAAATAACTCTAAGCGATTAAATTATATTTTTTAACGTTTTTAAACACTATCAACAACTTTACGCAGTTTTAACTAATTTCTTCCGCATGACGGTCGCCAACATTTTCGCAGTGTCAAACGCTGATATTTGATTCTATTGTTATTCGCTTGATACATGTACCCATCCAGGCTCCCACTGAACAATAGGTATTATCATAAGTCTATAATATTGTTTCATAAGTTTGTCACTTTGGGACATATTTTACTGAGAGCTAGTAACGGAGTGACGTCATCAACCCTGGTTGAGTTTGCAAGGTCTCTCCCCACTATTTACAGGAGTTTTCCCTCGAGTTCTTCGGTTTCCCCTTTCAATAAAAACTTGTAGAGGTGGCGGAGTGGTTAGCACTTTCGATCCCAGCTTGGGGCACTGGGTGAAAACTCGGAACAACTCCTTCTGCGTTGAGTTCGCAAGTTTTCTCCCCATTGGTATAAGGGGTTTCCCCCGAGCTCTTCGGTCTCCCCTTTCCATAAAACTTTGTAGAGGTTAGCGGTAATAGTAAGTGTAGGGAGCTGTTGGCTCACGTGGCATGAAGGGCTTGCCACCACCCTCCTACGCATTGTAACCCGACCACCTGAATTAAAGGCTTCAAAAGTCGCTAGATGGCTTGGGCTTAAGGTAGTGCCTTGGGTATTAGCATAGCTGATTATTATTATCATAAGTCTATAATGATGTCTCATAAGTTTGTCATTATTGTGAATATTTTACTACGAGCTAGTAACGGAGTGACGTCATCACAAGAATAAAATCTCCGCCTAGCGAGGCACTTTCCAAGGTTACGTGTGACGTGGGAGCAAGCGGACGCACAACGGCGACGAAGCCCGTAATGCAGTCTGCCTTGTGAATAGCACTCAGTAGAAATTTTGCGTGTTAAGAATATTAATTGTCACACTTATATAAAAATATTATACACTTATGGTATTATTAGTCACTTTTTAATCTAATAGATAATGAAAATATGGTTTGTAAATCGTTAAATATTCTTATGAATTGACATCCCGGCTTGGATAGTGGTTTAAATGATATTTAGTACCGAGTAAAATTAGCACAGAGCCCTCTAGTGTTGAAATATGCCCAAGGCAAAATATGCTACAAATATGAACGATAATATACTATTCAGTTCGGTCAGAAAATGAGTGTCAAAACAATAGGAAATGTCATACTTATTGGTATAACGTTACTTATGTTATTAAGCAGTGTACTTTATTATAGAAATAATAATACCATTTCCATCTTTGTGTATTTTCTAAACCTCTAGACAGAAGGTCGATTTCTTGCATGCAGCTAAGATGACCTACATGACTATCTAGAGTAGTGTTCGTAATCGAGCAATATTTGAAATTAATTAAACACAATTATTGATATATATTAATTTCACTGTATATAATGGTTATTTAAACGTTTAACCGACGTATTGTTTTACCGGGACCCGTGTAACCTTGGGGGCCTGTAAGCGCGTAGCATGTTCTTTAAGCATTTCCCCGAAAACGTATAGCTATCTGGTTTTACCGTGGCCCGTGTAGTCGGAGGGCCCGGAAGTTTGTTCCCGAAAACGTATAGCTATCTCCAAGAATAAAGGTTCTTTTTGAGGTCCCCGGATGTATTGTTGTACCGGGGCCCAGGCCCTGTTCTTGCCTCAAGCTTCGTCTTCGTAAAATTATCGGAAGAATTAAACGATTAAAGAAATGATAATTTGCGCTATAAAGACGACACGCTCTTCGCATAATCAAATCTTTAATTTTCGAACATTTTTGAAAACTACAAATTACTCTTCAGGGGGGATGGCCTTAGGATTTAAACCTTAAATAAGACATCAACTAGTAACACCAGTTTCTGAGTGCCAACAAAAAAAAATCGCATTCGTTTGAAATTTTCTAATGAATTTTTGCTACGAATACCACTTCGTTTCCATTTCAATTTAATTCGTTTCAGCCTCTTAATTCAACGACTTTTTTTAAAAGGATATCAACCCCAGAAAGACCTTCATTGCCGTAGTTAACGGTTTCGCCTTGCCTTCTACAGACTCTAGAAGCTGAATGAACATTCGTACGTAAAAGTTTTTATCCCTCCTCGTGCGAGGAACCCCTCGGTAATTAATAGCTCGTCAAGAAATGACCCTCCCCGCGCTGAGGAATAGCGTGACTTAGCAATCATCCAGCGCCCCTTGCCTCTTGCACCCCGAGCTGGTACTCCACGTCATCCTCTAGATGGAGCTATTAAGGCCTTCCCAACCCCGATTTTAAACTCTTTTCGGAGAGGGAGATTAATAGAGTTCTGCAGATTGGATAATAAACTGAATTGCTTTGTTTCTAAAAATAGATAAACTATCATTTTCTTAATATTTATATTACTACTCCCATAAGTAACATAATAAAAATAAATAAGACACTCCTCATAGTTTTAATAATAATAATAATAATAATAATAATAATAATAATCAGCTAGGCTAATACCCAAGGCACCACCTTAGACCTAAGTCATCAAGCGACTTTTAAAGCCATTAATTCAGCTGGCCGAGTTACAATGCGTAGGAGGGTGGTGGCAAGCCTTCATGCCACGCGAGCCAACATCTCCCTACACTTACTATTACCGTTAACCTCAACAAGGTTTTATAGAAGGGGAAACCGAAGAGCTCGAGGGAAAACCCCTTAAACAGTGGTGTAGAAACGGGGTGGTACAGGGATACAATATAACCCCCTTAAATTTGGAAAGGGTGCCAATTGGGTCCGTAAGGGGCGCTAAAAGTCTGTTGAAGAGGAGAGCGCGAAATTCAATATTCCAGCTGTACCCCTCTTGATCCAAAACGTTCCTACGCGCCTGTTTAAATGAAAATTTCCTGATTGACAGTCAGAGGTGGATTTTCTAATAGGCCTATTAGGCGCACGCCTCGGTCCTCGTGGTATCTAGGCGCCTCAACTTAGGCATATTTAGACACTATGGGGCTTTGTGCCGAATTACACAACGCCGAAAATCAGTTCGGTGATAATTTTGTCTAATTGACATACTTATTGTTATTATGTTACTTACGCTACTCCTTATCGTACAAATCGGCCGTAAATTAGTTACGTGCTCTTGTTCGCTTCTGACAATGCGTTTGCGAAGGAACTTAAAGCCTTAGGCGGATTTATAAATTAACAAATTCGTCTTACTGAAGGTTTAGGTTTTCATGTTACCCTTTCTACCATCTGGGGCTAAGATGGGTGGTGCCTTTCTGAATTTTATATAATCACTTGAGCCAATCAGAAGACAGGCGTTTGTCGTTGATTCGATCCGCAAAACATTTCTCCTGATTCTTAGAAAAATACCTTTACTCTAACCAAATTATAATCATAAATAAAGGAATTTATTATTCATATTCTTACCTATTTTCGTTCAATCAAAAAGATGTGGATTAAAATCTTAGAAACTAAATTCCATGCTAAGCCTTGAATTAATATTTTAGTGTTTAACTATAACCTTTACTCAAAATGTTGGACATGGTAAAACAAGGATGGATTTATTGTGATTAGGTGACGTCACGTGAAAGCTAGCGGTCACTTATTGCACTTAAACTCACGCGGAAAAATTATCACGTTAATTTATGCTGAAAAATTTGCCGTTTTCTGCCATATCGTTAGTCTTTAGTTGTAAAATCTTTTAAAACAGGATTGCCATATTGGATGTGATCTTTTTATCTTTTTTAATGACGGTGGTTGAGGTAAATAATTACGTCACAGTATTACTTTAAATTCAATTTTTAAGTGGGAAAATATTTGTAAGAAAATATTTATTTTTTTATCAGCCCTTTCAAGCTCTTACTTCAAATTAGTGGCAGACAATAAATTTTACCTAAATTAAATCGAATCATATTTCTCACAGATCACTTTATTTAGCAGACTATATTCCAGGCAGAGGCCGAACAATCCCCGCCTTTTGTAGTGCTCGAATATAACTGAGAATTCGAATGTAGGTGGTTAATGCGATACTTTCAAATTACTTCTAAGGCTATTTATATTAAATTAATATTAATAATAATAACCAGCTTAATATCCAAGGCTCAAGTCATCTATCGACTTTTAATGCCATTAATTCCGGTGGCCGAGTTACAATGCGTAGGAGGGTGGTGGCAAGCCCTGCATGCCACCCGAGCCAACAGCTCCCTACACTTAAGTCCTATTACAGTTAACCTTTACAAGTTTTTATGGAAAGGGAAAACCGAAGAGCTCGAGGAAAAATCCCTTTAACCTGTGCGGAGAGAGCTTGCAAACTCCGAGTGACATTACATTACAATACATTATATAACAGTATTATAATAGACAGGCTTGAAAAGGGACCGCTCGCTGAAGTTAAATTTAATTTAATTTTAGTAAATAAACAACTTTTAGTCATGAAGTATCTTGTCACTTTTATTTAAAATTTTTTAAAATAGTATAAAATAGTATAGTATATAAAGTAAGATTTTTAAAATTCAAGATTATATAACATTACATTACATAATATTTTGTATTATATAATATTTATTATTTAATTATTTAAAAATCTAAAACTAGTCTATTACTATAATGCTTAATAATATTATAATTTAAGTACACCGAAAATCACTTTTAATGGCTTCGCCGTTAATGGTTTAGCTTGAAGGGTCGACACACTTTAAGTCAATATTACCATACAAGGAGTCTAATTGAAATTTTTGAAACAATCCTTTTTTTTAAAAAAGCGACTTCGCGATGGAACAGACACGTTAAATTGATTAATTTGAAACGTAGGGGGGGGGGCGGGACGTTTAATTCCTGCCCCCCTCTTCCATTTTAGCCCGCAACAACGTCCCTTTTCGCAATTACCATTAGAAAGTATTTGTACGTAGAGGCGCGGCGATCTTAAGCCTAAGTTATATTTTTGAATGGTGGAGACCTATTCGGCTGCCCCATGGCAAAACCTTATAACCACCAAATTTTTGAAAAATTAGATTTTTACGCATCAGTTTTACTAAGGCATGTACAAAAGTACTGTAAAAGTTTCAGGTAAAAGTCATAAATATTTAACTATTTATGACTTAAAAAATGGTTTTGGATTTTATAATTTTCGCATTAAAAACCATGTTAAAATCTTATAACTTAGGTTTTGAAAAAGTCAAATATCTCAAAACTACGATCGTGGTGGTTAAAAGGTTTTGCCATGGGACAGCCGCATTATGTCTCACCAAATCTGACACATATCGTGGTGGTGGGCCATCGTATAAAAAATAATAGAAAAGCTAGGAGGGGGGAGGGGGGTAGAACTCAAAGGGAGACGCCGACAATGGCAAAGCGCCACTGCGGTTGGTCATAATTACGCTTTCGCCTTAATAAAGACTAATTTGACAGCTGCCCTTTAAGCCGAAGAGACTCACTAACAATATAATTAATAATCGCCTCGCTATAAAAACCACCCGCGCTAGATCTTTCTGTAAGTGATTATAGCTACCGAATAAGGTGGCCTCTTCAATTGTGAAAGGCACGGATCCACTACGTTTGTTATTAATAAGAATGGCATTATTTTTACTGTCGGGAGAATGACGATTTTGAACGTTTCTGTAAATCCCTCTCTCGCTCTAGGTTCCTCGAAATAAACACGCTATATCATTGGGTCTATCGTATCTTAGAGCAACAAACACAAGGAGAACGCAGCTAGCCTTTAAACCAGGGTTGGCATAGAACCAGCCATACCAGTTATAGCCACCTGGTTAAAACCGGTTATAGCCATTTGAAAAAATCCAGAATTTTTTGGCTTTTTTAAAAAAATTACAATATGAATATTTTAGTAAATTAATAGTTTTTATTTAGAAATTAAGTTTATTTTTTGTTTCATATTTAGAAACCGGTCTACTTTTACCAGTTTTTCGGTTGGTTTAAAGTTCCAAAGTTCGCTGCCTCGCTTCTGTCATACACAAAAACCAGGGGGAATTTCCCGAGGAAATCAAAAGAATTCAGTTATTTTATATAGTTATTTCGCTTTATTTGTTTAGCTCCTTATTTACGACAATAACGGCAGACAATTTCTACTTACATATGTAAAAGGCACTGTTTATATTTTAGCCGGTTATAACCGAAAAAAAAAACGATTATAGCCAATTAAAACCACTGGTCCGGATCTTTCAATAAAAGCCGGCTTTTTTCCAACCCTGCTTTAAACACGCTAACGCAGTGTTGCGTACAAATTTCATTGGACGAACCTTACGCTGAGCGTTTTCCGGGGGGGGAAGACAATTTCCGAATTTTCCCCTTCCGACGGCACCAGGCGATAATGCGTATAACCAATGAAAAATTTACGCAAGAAAATGCGTGACTTTGGACGGGTTGCGTTCGCCTTGTGTGGGGTGCTATGTTGGTTGCTCGTAGCTAACACTGACGTCTAACCAAGAGATTGAAGCGCGCCACGGTTACTTTTTTCATTCCCCCTCTCAATATATAGCCAATATATATATGAAAATAGCACCAAGTTGGCGGGGTCCCATTCAACTGAATGTATAAATATTCCTATGAGTTAGGGTTAGGGTATGCGTTTGGGTTAGGTAAGGTTGGGTTAGGTTAAATTAGGTTAGGTTTGGTTAGGTTAATTTAGGTTGAGTTGGGTTAAGTTGGGTTGAGTTAGGTTAAGTTAGGTTGAGTTGCGTTGGGTTGAGTTAGGTTAGATTAGGTTGGGTTGAGTTAGGTTAGATTGAGTAAGGCTGGGTTGGGTTGGGTTGAGTTAGGTTAGGTTGGGTTGGGTTGGGTAAGGTTGGGTTGGGTTGGGTAAGGTTGGGTTGAGTTAGGTTAGATTGAGTTAGGTTGGGTAAGGTTGGGTTGAGTTAGGTTATATTGGGTAAGGTTGGGTTGGGTTGGGTTGAGTTAGGTTAGGTTGAGTTAGGTAAGGTTGGGTTGAGTTAGGTTAGGTTGGGTTAAGCTAGATTGAGTAAGTTTTGGTTCAGTTAGGTTAGGTTAGGTTTGTTTGAATAAAATGATTTTTAATTATTGCATATTAAATGTTCCTCGTAAATGTATTTGAAATCCGCCAAAATTGTAGGATTTGGTCAAAGGGAATTTGGTTGCCTCAACATAGTTTGAAATAAATGTTTTCTTGTTATTTAGTCATGCCACAATTGATTTGATTAGGTTCAATAATTGGTATTGCAAAACTTTATTATGTTACCTTATTTAAAAAAAAGTTGTTACTTGTACTACATTAAAACCAGAGATTTAAATTAAGTTTAAGATAAGTATGCATATTAATAAATATATCCCAGAGTATGTATTGCTTATGTTATTCGCAGGCTTCCACTGATTTTTCAAAAAACTTTTTGGATGAAAATATTGCTCGTAATACATCATATAATATTTTGAGTGAAATTTTGATATTCTTAAAGGAAAGGTCCAGGTTGGGTAAAACTTGGGTCTATTTGAAAGATCATGTTTAAATATATTCCAAAATATCAGTCGTAAAATTGTATATTTTTTTAATGACGAGAAATTAATTTTTAAACGAGCGAAATTTACCCGACAAGCGAGCTGCCATTTTCTTTCGCCTTCCCTCCGCAGACCGCACGCGGAGCAAGCGCGCACAGGGAACAGAGCGCGGTTATAGCGCGAACAGCGCGTGATTAAAGTCCTAAAACGTCACCGCGAAACAAAATGGCAGCTCGCTTGGCGGGTAAATTTCGCTCGTTTAAAAATTAATTTCTCGTCATTAAAAAAAGATACAATTTTACGACTGATATTTTTGAGTTTATTTAAACATGATCTTTCAAATAGACCCAAGTCTTACCCAACATGGACTTTCCCTTTAAGTACTGTAAATCTGTAATGCGGTGTGATATCATCATTATAATTGCCTAAATAAAATGAATATTTAATTTAATATTAGTTTCATAATTTTAGGCCTGTTACGTAAGTTTGACTTACAGTAAAGCGGCTTCAACGTAAAAGTACATATAAGCAAAAGCAAATAATATCTTACGTAAGAAGTATTCATATAAACCATAAAAGTGGAACACCTACCTCGAAATTGAGGAGGTGTAAACCACTTAATTTTTATTATGACGCACATTTTTTCTTTTACAGCTGTGTTTTTAAAACCAGCTAAAAATATATTTATGATATAAACTGTCAAATTAATTTAAAAAAATTGTAATTAGCAAATATATACCTACTTAATTTTGTTGTGAAAAACTTTTGATATAAGAAAATATTTTATTAAATTTAGGTTACCATTGCTACAAATTGTTATAATTAAATTTTATTTAACTAAAATATTTCTAATTAAAAGTATGAATTTCGTCCGTTTTATCACCACCTGGTGTCACTACTGTCGTGTATTCTTACGCCAACAAAATTTTAATTTAATGTAGGTTGGCATTGCTACAGCTTTATATTATAGTTCAGTTATAAATAAAGATTTCAATTATCAGTATGAATTTCGTCCGTTTTATCGCCACCGGGTGTCACTACTGTCGCGTATTCTTATTATAATTTTTGAAATATCTTATCAAATTCATTAAGAATATCTCATTAGCTCTTTAATAGCCGAATTTTAAATGTCCCACGTGTTAGAACCTCCTCCTCGATTAAAAAAGGGGCAAAACATGATAATCTCCGTAGATAATTCCCAAATACCTATCTTTGATAATAACGTAGTCTAATTATATTACTTCTAACCCCTAGCATTAATTAATTTCGTACATTAAAAAGGGGGAATTTCCATTAATTACCCCCTACGAGATAATAGCAATTGGCACGAGCCCCAGGAAGCTCGCGCTGAAGCAACGTGGGAAAACATTTTCCCATTATTATTATTCGTAGTTCATCCTGAGAGAAAAGACCGTGTAAAACGAGCCGGCCCGAGTCGTGCTCCAAGATGCCTCATTAGCCGATGCCCAAAATTTCGTGAAAATTTTTCATTTTTTCTCTCGTACGAGAGAACCATTTAACTCTTATAGGGTATTATAATTGAACAGAAGCCTTCTTTTTTAAATAGAAAAGATTACGTTTAAGCTGAATAAACTGGCATCTTGGTGGAGGGTCCCTCATTTATAACGCGCCCGCCCGTTCTGTTAGGAAAAAAGCTACCTGTATTACCCTCGTCCTGAACATATTGTTTCGGAAAAGATGAGTTACTTATCGCTGGTTTTTCGAAATTTGAACGGTGGTGGCCTTTTAAAAATTCACCTGTTTTAAAACCTTTTAGATGGTGGGAAATCGTTGTTTAGAGATTTATTTTAGTTAAAATTTAGTTTTATCAATTTTAATACGACATTTTATAGCTAATATTATTTAAATTCAAGATAATATAAAGGTAACTAATTTGAGTCGAAGATATTAGATATCTATTATAGGAGGGTTTGAATCGCAGATACTGAACTATATCAGAAGTTTATAGCGTTTAATAAATTATTAAATGGTATTAATTTTAAACTAAGCTATTAAACGATATAGATTTAAAACGAAGATATTAACGCTACTAATTTTAAACCAAGATATTAACACTACAAATTTTAAACCAAGATACTAAACGCTACTAATTTTAAAACAAGATATTAAACGCTATAATAATTTAAAATTAAGATATTAAACGCTACCCAAAATAAAACAAGATATTAAACGCTATCCATTGAAAACCAAGATATTAAACGTTATCCATTATAAACCAATATATTAGACGCTACCCTTTATAAACCAAGATATTAAACGCTACCCATTATAAACCAAGATATTAAACGCTATCCATTATACACCAAGATATTAAACGCTATCCATTATACACCAAGATATTAAACGCTACCCATTATAAACAAAGATATTAAACGCTACCCATTATAAACCAAGATATTAAACGCTACCCATTATAAACAAGATATTAAACGCTACCCATTATAAACAAGATATTAAACGCTACCTATTATAAACCAAGATATTAAACGCTACCCATTATAAACCAAGATATTAAACGCTATCCATTATACACCAAGATATTAAACGCTACCCATTATAAACCAAGATATTAAACGCTACCCATTATAAACAAGATATTAAACGCTACCCATTATAAACAAGATATTAAACGCTACCTATTATAAACCAAGATATTAAACGCTACCCATTATAAACCAAGATATTAAACGCTATCCATTATACACCAAGATCAGCTAGGCTACCCATTATAAACCAAGATATTAAACGCTACCCATTATAAACAAGATATTAAACGCTACCCATTATAAACCAAGATATTAAACGCTACCCATTATAAACCATGATATTAAACTCTACCCATTATAAACCAAGATATTAAACGCTACCCATTATAAACCAAGATATTAAACGCTACCCATTATAAACCAAGATATTAAGCGCTACCCATTATAAACCAAGATATTAAACGCTACCCATTATAAACAAGATATTAAACGCTACCCATTATAAACAAGATATTAAACGCTACCTATTATAAACCAAGATATTAAACGCTTCCCTTTATAAACCAAGATATTAAACGCTACCCTTTAAAAACCAAGATATTAAATACCCTTTATAAACCAAGATTTTAAACGCTATCTATTATAAACCAAGATACCTATACACATATACCAAGATTATAAAACGCTATCTATTATAAACCAAGATTTTAAACGCTACCTATTATCAACCAAGATTTTAAACGCTGCCTATTATAAACCAAGATACCTATAAATATTGTAAACAGACTTGCCATTGATACCTATAACGTTAGCTAGCATACTATCACTCCAATATGTTTCATAATTAATTAATTATTTTTATTAAATTTAAATGTTCAACTATAATATGGAGGCACTTGATATTAAGTCGCCCAAAATCTAGTTTTACCTCTAGTCAAATTCTCAACATTAGTAACGGCGTTTACCAGGCGAGCAAAAAGTAATGATACTTAGAGACACAGTGCAGCAGGTTCCTTCATAGCCTTAGGTCCCGCGGCCCATTACAGTTTTTTGGGAGGGAAATGGCTACCAAATGCATACGTGTATGTATATACTTATTAATTACTGCCTAATTCGGCGACCATAAAAATTACCTCGATCACGACGATATTTAACGAGAGAAGCGATTTTTAGTTGTTTTTCCTCGAAAGGCATATTCTATTACATTCGCTTCGGAGCCGTCGATCTTATCGAACAGTTTTTGCAATGTAATCACGGGGCTGTCGCGGACCTAAGTCTACTTAGAAACTTTCTTTAAAGACTTTAATAAATCCAGTTCTCGCGCTCATGCGTCAATATTACTTGAAATATGGCGGACCCTCCGGTATCGACTATTTAGAATCGCCCAAGTCTATTTAAACGATTAGATTTTTTTAACCGGATTGACAATTAAAATGCTGGGTGATCCCTAGCCCAATTTATCCGCAATTCCGCCTAGTTGGGGCTCCAGAAAATCGCTTGCTTGCTTTTCCGTATTACATCTTGAGCAAAAGCAACTTTAAGTGCTGCCCTCTGTCATAGTGGTAGCGCAAAATATATTTTAATTTTATCACCCGATAAGAAGTTACTTTAAAAGTTACTTTACAGAAAAGTACTTTTAAAGTTTCTTTTTCAGAAAAGTACTTTAAAAGTTATTTTACAGAAAAGTACTTTTAAAGTTTCTTTTTCAGAAAAGTACTTTAAAAGTTATTTTACAGAAAAGTACTTTTAAAGTTTCTTTTTCAGAAAAGTACTTTAAAAGTTATTTTACAGAAAAGTACTTTTAAAGTTTCTTTTTCAGAAAAGTACTTTAAAAGTTATTTTACAGAAAAGTACTTTTAAAGTTTCTTTTTCAGAAAAGTACTTTAAAAGTTATTTTACAGAAAAGTACTTTTAAAGTTACTGTACAGAAAAGTACTTTAAAAGTTACTTTAGAGAAAAGTACTTTAAAAATTACTAAACAGAAAAGTACTTTAAAAATTACTAAACAGAAAAGTACTTTTAAAGTTACTTTACAGAAAAAATATAAACCAATTTTAAACCCAGTTTAAACCACTATTTTTATCAGCGTGGGTATTAATATTTTTGTTATAAGGTTAAAAAATACTTTCCCGCACAAAAACAACCGTAAACTGCCAAACGGGGCGATATACGAATAGATCTGGCAAACCGGGAAATTGTTCCGATCGGCATACTTGAAAACTACCGGCACCACTTGGATGATTACAATAATTAGGGTCTTATTAAATGCAGGGGGGCGCCGAGTTTTTAAAACCAAATTATAAAAGATAGAGAATCAGAAGAAGCTTAAAAAAAGACGTCGAAAATTGGCATTTTCTTTGGATTTTTTCTGAACGGAGGACACGCGCGAATTTCGCCATTGGAACGAGTAATTAATTACCCGGGCCTTTCGGTCTAATGTTCCCATTGTGGCCGTTGCACCCAGCCAAGAGTCTTAGCTCCCGTTCGCGTATTAGAAGATAAAATAAGCTCGCCACCTTTCGACAACCTTATTAAATAAGATGAGAGGGAAAAATGTATAAAAATGCCGGACGTTGAAGTAGAAAGTTGATCTCTCGATCACAAATTTTTTCCGTAATTTTCGTTTCCTTTGTTTGCGTGTTTTCTCCGCCAAGAATAAGGTAAGTTTTTTTATCAATAAAAAACTTTGAAATACAAACAAGGTATTAACGATAGACCTTTACAACCCACCACGATGTCAAAAGGTGAACCGTGGTTTGTCAAATGGGTTCATAAATGTGGCGTGATTCTCAAATGGGTTCAAAAATGAGGAGATATTATTTGGGATTTACAATATACCTGGTGTTTCAAAAGGTTATGCAAAAATTTTAAGGAGTTGTAAGGGGTGTGTTGAGAAGTATGCCTGTTTTTTTCCCCATTTTCCTACGATGAGTTAAAAGAGCGGCAGAGAGCTTCAAAGTGTGGCCTGGAAGTAGGCTGCAACAAGCGCAAAATCAAGCAGCAGGGACTGTAAATACTGTTGAAGTTTACTTTTTTACACTGTTACCTCGATTTTTGTACAAAGTCCTTTTTTACCTATCACACGAACCCAAACCTTAATATTCGCGTTTCCCTGCTGCTGGGTTTGGGCTTGTTGCAGCCTACTTCCAGGGGCTAGTAGGCCACACTTTGTAGCTCTCTGGCGCTCTTTTAACTCATCGTAGAAAATGGGGAAAAACAGGCATACTTCTCAACTCACCCCCTACAACTCCTTAAAATATTTGCATAACCTTTTGAAACACCCTGTATGGAATGATAAGTTGAATAAATTGTTTTAGTTAAATTTAATTTTAAAATATGTTATTATATATTTTTTATACCAGAAATGTTAAGTGTCATAAACATTTTTCCGGCTTATCATAAACTATTATCATGATGTACTTTCGAGAAATTGATCTCAATTTCCATTGTGAATACGCATATTTTTCCATTGCTTAAAATATAAAAGATATACCTTTCAACCAATTAATATGGGTCGAACAAATTATCATTTAATATCTACAAATAATTTTATAAAACCCTTAAAATATTATTCGAAGAAATTATCATTGATAACGGCAGATCTTTCGATGGTGTTGTAGATAAATATTGTATTTCCAAGTCTTAGCAGATAACATATTAACATTAACAATTATAGTACATACCTACCATCTGTTTATAATTTAAATCCTCAATAGGCGTTTTTACAAATTAACGTGGACTTCTTGTTTGAATGTAGCTACTACGTCACAGCTTTAACTTTGGTAATATTACGAGCGCGCGCTTAGGGCGCGAGAAAACCTCGGATTTTCATGTGCGCGTGCAAACCGCGCGTGTCAAAACTATTCTAATAAAGCTATGACATCGTGACGTAGGAGCAACATTAAAACAAGTTCGCCAAGCGTAGCTGAATTTATAAAAATAACTATTACCATAAGTAACATAATAATTATAAGTATGACAATTAACGAGATTTACAACCAAACTGATTTTCATAGTTATTGCGTAATCAAGATGTTTTCTCAGCACAGAGCCCGCTAGTGTCTAAAATATGCGAGACTTTCGCTAAGCCGAAATATCTGGTTTCTGATAGATAGGCGGAATATTAGGCTAAACTGATAAAAATAAAAAAAATAAATCTCGGCGCCACGAGCTCATGTTCTTTTTATCACGCTTGATTCGCACGCGGGCTTCAAAACAAAGCCAAAGCCCCTCGCGACTCCAGAACGTGCTTAAATTTTTATCAAAAAGTAGTCATCCAAAACGGTAAGTCGCGAGTCCAAGTCACAGCTTGAAGAGAGTATCAGTGCCGAAAAAAGATTCGGTTAGAAAATTCGTATTAGTGTCATACTTATTGTTATTATGTCACTTATGCTATTACTATAAGCAGAGATAACAGTCGTGTCAGTGTGAACGAAGACTTAACACGCGCATGCGTGGCTATTGATAATCGCCAACTAGTCAATAAACCATCTGACAGGGAGGTAGGACGAGTTAAAACTTTTAATAAATCTTCATAACGTATATATTGACGAACGGGTCGCGCTAAAGCACGCCACGCAACTCCGAGAAGCGATAAATCAAGGGGTCACTTGCTCGATCACGTACCCGCCAACAAGCTGCTCCCATCCGTGTGCGTTGATCGTCTCCGTGTGAACCCAACCGAACCCAGTTTGCCGAGATCCCGATGCTCAGATAAGACAATGCGCGTTTTCAGTTACTTCGTTCCGGACCTTTTCATTTTAGATATTGAGTCCCTCTCAGCTTCGGGACGATAACACCAGGGTCCGTTGCACCAAAAAAACACCCGCCCGTGTAGAATGGCGCTCTTTTTATTCTTTTTAATATTAATTTTTACCCCCCTTTTATTCCTTTACCTCATTGGCGCTTTGACTTCAACCGTCAACAAGTACTGAAGAGTATGGGGGGGGGGGGGTTACTCGTTTTGCTATTTGATCCGACTTAGCTCGATAACAATAGGAAATCTTAGAACCTATTTTACTTCGAAGTAATTGTTCCTAGATAATTTCATCTCCCCGACGACTCCCCATACAATCATTTCGTGTTTTTGGCGCCCATGTGTTTTGGAGTTCGACATCCAGGTCGAGAACGTAATTGTCAAAGAATAGCTTTTTATTTGTAATATCATCAACTTGGTCCCGGACCATTGGGCTGTAATCGGGGATGATATTTATTTACCTTATTATTATCTGTTGGGTAAATTATGACCCTGTCTTAAAGGGTACCCCTAAATATTCCCAAACTTCCGAAATATAAAAAATAAATATAAATTTAAGACGTCCCAGACTATGGAAGATTTTTTTTAATGTCCGGTTTTTTTAATTCGCAGCACTTTAATCAAGTTTTATAATCTTCTTAGCTGTTTTTTTATTTAGTTTCTTATTTTAAAAATGCATTTAATATAGAAGCAAACGGGGCATAATAAACTTTACTAAGCTAAGTTCACACTATGCGGTTTTTGATAGGTAACTTGGCTAACTATTTTTGAAGAGCTTCCTCAAATTAATTTGTAGGACCCCAAACAACACCATTTAATTTCTGTAAATTTGATAAAAGTTTAAATAAGGGGCTACTTTTGTGTAAAATAATTTAGTTTAAATCAATATTGGCATACTAATAAAACTTAGGTATTTAACTAGGATCTCCATAGTAATTTATTTCTAGAAAAAGTCTCTATCGAGCCCGCGAAGATACATGTATCATTTTAATGGACAAGATGGTTACTGCTCTTGTAAGATATATATTATACACTTTTGTCAATAGTAATAATACAAAAATGATAATATATACAAACACAAATAATATTGTACATATTTTATGATTTAATATACTTGAGCTCTTAACAATTACAGAAATAATTTTACTTTTAATCTGTAAATGATGATTTAATATACATGAGCTCTTAACAATTACAGAAATAATTTTACTTTTAATCTGTAATTAATGATTTAATATACTTGAGTTCTTAACAATTACAGAAATAATTTTACTTTTAATCTGTAATTAATGATTTAATATACTTGAGCTCTTAACAATTACAGAAATAATTTTACTTTTAATCTGTAATTAATGATTTAATATACTTGAGCTCTTAACAATTACAGAAATAATTTTACTTTTAATCTGTAAATTATGATTTAATATACTTGAGCTTTTAAAAATTACAGAAATTATTTTACTTCTAATCTGAAAATGATTACTTTACTATTAGTAACAAATTAAACAGTTTGGGACCTATTAGTTTCAGAAAAATTGTAGGTAGAATTACAATCCCAAAATCGATAAGATAACGCCAACCACCGCGAGACAATCTTTACACCCTGACAATATATATTCTAATTATAATTTTCTTCAACCGTGAGCCGTACCAGTATACTCCAAAAATAAGTACTTTGATATAGTCAAGGCGGCCAAAGTCTGAAATGCGTAGTATTTTAAACGAGTGGGTTCCTGTGGATGTGCCCCTGGGGTCTCGTATTTCCTAACTTCAAAAAGGGTGATGCAACGTACGTAGGGGGATGGAGAGCAAATAATTGTCCTTCCTATATAGGTAACCATAGCTAATTATTGAAATTTTCCGAGAAGGGTTTGTGTCCCGTTATTTTCCCCCGAGGACCCGAGTCCTCGTTCGGCGGCGAAGATACTTTCTCGGGGGCGGTTGGGCGACAGAAACCGGCCGAAGGATAAAGGCCCGGATTGGGGGTTAAGAAAGAGTTTTAGGGGTGGGTCCCCGGGGGCACTCGACGTCGCGACGGGGACGGGGGTGGTTTAATTGGGCGCCGCCCGACCCGCAGCCACGGTATCATTCGATGACTAAAATCCCTAGTATAAAAAAACCAGGATAAGTAACTTGGCAAAGGCTTAGCGACGTTGAAGTTGGGTGTCCGAAGGATTCCCAGTAGCTTTGTTAAGATTTTTTTGTCGGTCGTCGGAGTCCCCGCTGCACTCTAAGAGCGAGCGATAACTGCTGCATTGGGTTTTTGCTTCTCGTATTTTCTCGTCGCTTAATGGTCAACGCGGGATTTTCGTCTTCGATAGAGCCGTATTAAAAAGAATCTCTATACTTTTAGTCTCTTTCCCACTTTCCTCTCCATTTTTGGAGACTCGTTCGCATTGCAACATAGATCTTTTGAACAAAAAGAAGCCATGATTTTGCAAACGTTATAATTTACTTGTTTACCCTTAAAGAATTAGGTTTTCTTCTGCCTATCACCCTTGAAGTTTACTTCACGCCGAACAAATACCCTGGTGGTAGGCCGACGTGTTCCGCGGTTGGCCCACCAGCAGGATATTTGTTCGACAGGAAAGAAAGTTTAAAGGGTGACAGGCAGAAGAAAACCTAGGCCTTTAAGATTGTAGATACAATTTGGCCTCCGATGTCCATGGAAGTTGGAACGGTCTACGAGGAACGATAATCTCGTCTAACTCATGAGGCTAAATTGAGACTGATATTTGTGTTATTAAGTGATTAAATTTTTATCAGTGTTAAGTACCAATTTTGACTCCAAATAGAAGAATCTAGAATAATTGATCTAGATCTGTAATAGGTGGGTTTGATTGAGGAGTTTTATAGTTGCTAATCAAAACTTGTAGATTTGATTATACTAAATTGATGTAGAAACGAGGGGAACCTCACTCCAATGATTATTAGGACACCCTCGTATGATTAAACCATGATTAGATTAGATTAAAATTAAATCTGTAGCTTTGGCTATACAAAGATTAAAAATGACTAAATAATGATTAAATTTTTAAGGAGTGGTTAGCCAAATTGGTTTGATTCAAGACTGTATCGAGGGGCTAACCACATCCCGTAATCGGTGTACACCCTAACTGTAATGATTACGTAATCTTCTGTAATCTTTTGTACTCATTCGTAATTACGTAATCATTTGTAATCTTCGTACTCATCTGTAATCACCCGTATTCATTGGAAATCTCCCGTACTCAATTACTTATCTGTAACAATTTTAAAGTTTAGGGTTGCCTGTGTACTCATCGTAATCATTCTGTACTCATCGTAATTATGTGTAATCATCTGTACTCATTAATGATTACGTAATCGGTGTACAGGTAAATTCTTACTGGTTAGCCCCTCGGGCTGTATTTGAGTACATTTACTGTACATAATTTCCTCCTTTCTACATATCGGATTTTTCCGTAAAATTATCTATATTTTAGTTTTTAGTTTTAGTAGATAATTTGAAATAACGGTCAATAGAGGAAAATATTTAAACGGAGCAAACGTCCACCATGGGTGTGGTTAAGAAACTGCGTTGACCACCAAAAAATAGTTTAGTCAGGTGCAGTTATTTTGTTTGAAAAACAGCGACTAGGGCTATTTTATGGATGTGACATCTTAGAAGGGAATCGGAACTCGACTCGTACCGTAAATAATAATGAAGTCGACGAAGAAACGGCATCGAAAGGGTGTTGGTCCCAAGACGCCGTCCATAAGAATCGCAACGCCTTCCCCTGTACGCTCCAGTTTTCATCTCTCCACAATCAGTAGGCCAACCTTTAGAATAACCCCGACATTACCAGACACCCTTTACAAGCCGATAAGATGACTCAGTCCGCCTATCCCCGAACGGCTCCCCTTAATATCAGCTAACTTCGGATACTTATTTGGCAAGCCGAAAAAAATCGGCTCTCTTTAATGAGGCTTCATTCAATTAACACTACCTCTTGGATGCCTCTCCCCCCCGCCGCCCTTACACCTTCATTTCGTAAGCAACTCTTTGAGGGGAGGGGGATAGAACACTTCATTTCCTTTTACCCCCGAATCGGGGTCCCAGGGCGCGTATAAGTGCGCCCTCGGCCTGTTCCCCGAAAGGCCTCTCAGGCGTAATAACCGGCTCCCACTTTCCCAACTTGTACTCAAATCTTCTTTCGCGAAAAACCCTTTTTGGGACCACGCGGCGCGAGGGGGCTACGAGCCGAAAATTTCCAAGTGGCAACTCTCTAAAAATTCCCCTGGAAGATCACCCTGGAGGGTGCTTGCCCCGTGAAGCTCCCGAGCTTTCCCCGTCTGCCGAAGACGCGCTTCTATTGTGTTAGCCCGTTTGATATTTTTTAACCCACGCCTTTAATACTCCTATTATAGTTTTGCGCGGGGCTAAATTAGAACTCTGAAATGTCTATACAGCGATGTCTTGTTAAACTTAATTATTACGCGTAAATCTAATACAGATGTCGGCCTGTAGAGGGCTCTCTGGTGGCTGTCGTTATAGCCGTTTTGAGTTTTTTTTTCATCCACGAAACAGTATGCGGAATAATTTTTTGAAATTTTTCTTCTTATAACTTTCTCGAATTTTCGTGACAGTTTCTTCATTAACGAATTTTATTCTTTGATAAGTTAATAATTTTCGAAATTTGATAACTTGTCATTTTCATAGATTTTTTGTGGGATGATATATTCATTTCAAATATTTTTCATTTATAATTTATCATTTGAAATATTTTTAGTTTTATAATTTATTATTTAGAAAATTTTCCCAATTTATAATTTACCAAATTTTCTTATTTCCCATTCAATAATTTATTATTTAGAACTTTTCCCAATTTATAATTAACCCAATTTTCTTATTTCCCATTCAATAATTTATTATTTATAAAATTTTCCCATTTTATAATTTATTATTTACCAAATTTTCCCATTTTATAATTTATTATTAACAAATTTTTCCCATTTCATAATTCATTATTTAAAATTTTTTCGCATTTCATAATTTATTATTTACAAATTTTTCCCATTTCATAAAATATTGTTTACAAATTTTTCCCATTTCGTAATTTATTATTTAAAAATTTTTCGCATTTCATAATTTATTAATTTCAATCACTTTTGATTTGGTAATTTATTCATTTAAAAATCTTTCGTTTGGTAATTTATTATTTTTAAATCTTTCGTTTGGTAATTTAATATTTTGTAAATCTTTCGTTTGGTAATTTATTATTTAAAAATCTTTCGTTTGGTAATTTATTATTTAAAAATCTTTCGTTTGGTAATTTATTATTTAAAAATCTTTCGTTTGGTAATTTATTATTTAAGAATCTTTCGTTTGGTAATTTATTATTTAAAAATCTTTCGTTTGGTAATTTATTATTTAAAAATCTTTCGTTTGGTAATTTATTAATTTCTTAATATTTTTGTTTTATCATTTTCACCGACTTTCATTTGATAGTTTTTGCAGATTTTGCATAATAATTTAATCGGATTTTTCATTAAAAAAATTTCGTAATTTGTCATCGGATCATTTTCAAAAAGTGTTTACCTGTTATTTTTCAAAGAATAACTCAAAAAAAAAATTTACTGATTTTTCACCAAGTGCAATAAGAACCAATGACCGTTCCAACTATACACCAAAGAATTGTCAAAACCATCCAGATAGTGACTGGTAATATAAACATCAGTTACATTTATAGATACACCGAGGGGTAGTCACTTAAGTAATCAGGTGTACAAAACATAGGTAATCACGGGAATTCACTTCAAATAATAACCGGAAATCACCGATTGCTTTACAAAAATCAGAAATCAGGTGTACAAAATACTTACCCCCTCGAGATGCACCCCACCCCACCCAAACCAGCGCACCTGCAAATTTTTAATCAATTTTTTTTCAATCACCCATACTCGATATAGGCGATCTTATTAACTCACCTAAATTAATTATATCCTTTTTTGAACCTCGAAATAAAAAATATCCGCGCAAAATATAGGTGGCGGAGGCCCTGCGAACCGATACATTAAGATCTAATTAAAGACAAAAATTCTCGAGAGTAGCGCGCACCCATCAAACGAGTCTTTCTTTAAAAATCTTAATTCTCTAGTTTAATCGTTTTTTGTAGAACCTTAGGAGGGGGTTAAAAACTCTTAGCAAGCGATTTGATTAGGCGAGTTGAAACCCTCCTATTTTAGGGGAAGATATTTTCGAAAAGGTTTATCTTTCCTTAGCGATTAATAAGGGGGGGCGCTAATTGCATATTTCGCCGCGGGTACCATCTCACCTTTTCTCTCTCTTATTTTTTATGGATTCTTTTCGAGGGTGCTAATTCGGTTTCCCTATAGTCTAAAGCCTGGTTTTCACTGGGCTAAAAAACAGCGGAATTGGCTTTCCGCGCCGTTTGCGGAAAAATATTTTCCGCAAAATTTTACGGAAAGCTCGCGATATTCCGCGAACAAGCGCGGAATGGAAGTTCTATTTTTCCGAATTTTTAAAACGCAACGCAATGCGCTAACCAATCAGTGAAGATCGTGCGTTGACGTCACTTGCTCACCACTCTCGGTTTGATTCAATTTGTTAGGCTTAAAAGCGACGCGTTTATTTTATAAACATTGTTATTGTAATTTAGTCAGTTTGTCACGATGACTTCTAAACAAAAAAGAATGAATGAAGAAGAGGTTCGCGCTTATCCTTTTTTATATGACAAAGCAAATAGATGTTTTAAAAACCATGAAATGAAAGAAAATTGTAGCTATCTATGGCGTCCATTTTAATTCTGTGAGTCAGTAAAGATACAATCTTCAGCGCATGCGCTATCGAAACCGCCAAATAACAAACCTCTTGAAAAAGTCCCCAGTGAAAACCAGTTGCGGAAAATCCGCCGGAAATATATTTGCGTAAAACAGTTTCCGCCGTTTTTTAGCCCAGTGAAAACCAGGCTTAAGAACGACGTTTACCGCAACTTCGTCACGCGGATTTTCTCTATCCCTCGTTGATGAGCTCGGGGTTTCGAAGGTGAGAACTAAGAAATAGGCGGTGTTGGCGTCTCAAAATCTTGGTCTTCCTGCGTCTTGGAAAAAAGAGAGAGAATGAGCTTGTCTGCTTTCTTAATCCGATTTCGATGGATGAAGAAATTCTGCCAGGAATTAAAGCCTTTTATTCAATTATCAGAAAAACGAAATGGAGCTTTATATCTTAGACAAAGAGAGGTCGCGTTCTTATTGCGCTGTTAATTTGATATTGAAACTTTGCTCTTCTTATATTTAATTGCAGATGGTGTGATGAAAGAAATAAATGGTATTATCTTGGTCATTATCGCCAAATAAGATCAAGACTTTATTCTGGAAGATCATAATTTTTGCTAATCCTAATGAGATTTTTGCTGAGTTCATGGACGGACATCCATGATTATACCTATTGACTGTAGGTCATTTTTTTATAGTGCTCCTCTGTTTGAAAAGACTAGTTGAGTCGTTATTAAATAAAATTAATAGTTGTGGAAAGAAATCCAGACCTCTACTTTGAATGCTTATCCTGGCGTATCGCCTATGGTAAGATCACATCGAGACGAAAATCTGCCGCGTTAAGCATTCCAAGTAGATGTATGGATTCCTGTTGTGGAGAGTTGGTAAACATTCTTTGGAGATCGTAAGGAATTAAGTTAGAAATTCGTGAAATAAATTGCCTATAATTTTTCTATTCGTGCAAGAAACTGCAAGAATGGAATTTTTCGTGCAAGAAACTGCAATAATTCTTAATAGTTTGCCAAGAAAAACAAATAACTTTTATTATTCATGTAAAAAACTACAAGAATTCTGACCTTTAGTTCAAGAAACGGCTAGACTTCATGGAATTCTTCCAAGAAATCCCAGAAATTCTTACTAGTCGTGCAAGAAACAGCAATAATTTTTACTTTTCACGCAAAAACGGAAATAACTCTTATCATCGTGCCAAGAATTCTTCTTGTTATCGCCATAAAAGTCAAGAATTCTTAACATTATCTCAAGAAATGCCAATAATTCTTATCATTGTGCGAATAAATCTTACCATTATCGAAAGAAAAGCCAAGAATTCTTATCATCGTGCCAATAAATCTTACCATTATCGCGAGAAAAGCCAAGAATTCTTATCAACGTGCCAATAAATCTTACCATTATCGCGAGAAAAGCCAAGAATTCTTATCATCGTGCCAATAAATCTTACCATTATCGCGAGAAAAGCCAAGAATTCTTATCATCGTGCCAATAAATCTTACCATTATCGCGAGAAAAGCCAAGAATTCTTATCATCGTGCCAATAAATCTTACCATTATCGCGAGAAAAGCCAAGAATTCTTATCATTGTGCGAATAAATCTTACATTATCGCGAGAAAAGCCAAGAATTCTTATCATCTTGCCAAAAATCTGACCATTATCGCGAGAAAAGCCAAGAATTCTTATCATCGTGCCAATAAATCTTACCATTATCGCGAGAAAAGCCAAGAATTCTTATCATCGTGCCAATAAATCTTACCATTATCGCGAGAAAAGCCAAGAATTCTTATCATCGTGCCAATAAATCTTACCATTATCGCGAGAAAAGCCAAGAATTCTTATCATCGTGCCAATAAATCTTACCATTATCGCGAGAAAAGCCAAGAATTCTTATCATCGTGCCAATAAATCTTACCATTATCGCGAGAAAAGCCAAGAATTCTTATCATCGTGCCAATAAATCTTACCATTATCGCGAGAAAAGCCAAGAATTCTTATCATCGTGCCAATAAATCTTACCATTATCGCGAGAAAAGCCAAGAATTCTTATCATCGTGCCAATAAATCTTACCATTATCGCGAGAAAAGCCAAGAATTCTTATCATCGTGCCAATAAATCTTACCATTATCGCGGGAAAAGCCAAGAATTCTTATCATCGTGCCAATAAATCTTACCATTATCGCGAGAAAAGCCAAGAATTCTTATCATCGTGCCAATAAATCTTACCATTATCGCGAGAAAAGCCAAGAATTCTTATCATCGTGCCAAAAATCTGACCATTATCGCGAGAAAAGCCAAGAATTCTTATCATCGTGCCAATAAATCTTACCATTATCGCGAGAAAAGCCAAGAATTCTTATCATCGTGCCAATAAATCTTACCATTATCGCGAGAAAAGCCAAGAATTCTTATCATCGTGCCAATAAATCTTACCATTATCGCGAGAAAAGCCAAGAATTCTTATCATCGTGCCAATAAATCTTACCATTATCGCGAGAAAAGCCAAGAATTCTTATCATCGTGCCAATAAATCTTACCATTATCGCGAGAAAAGCCAAGAATTCTTATCATCGTGCCAATAAATCTTACCATTATCGCGAGAAAAGCCAAGAATTCTTATCATCGTGCCAATAAATCTTACCATTATCGCGAGAAAAGCCAAGAATTCTTATCATCGTGCCAATAAATCTTACCATTATCGCGAGAAAAGTCAATAATTCTAATGAACTCCATACACCTCATCTTTAAATTTTTATCTGTCTGTGCTTCCTTTTATTTGAACTCGCATCTCTAAACGTGTTTTTATCAGGTAGAAAACCCCTTACCAGCCAATCGAGCCGGGTAATTGCGAGCGGCCACTTCCTTCTCGAAAACAGAAGCGGCCAGGGTGTAATGGCAGACAACGTGCGCGTCTAAAAGATCTTTCAATAAAACAAGCTTTTATTGGAATCATAATTTGCTCTCTCACGGTACGTCCTTCCATTATTTTAATTGGTCAATTTCGACGTGCGAACACGGTCGGCGCGAGACGTATCCGTTCTGCCCTCCCCTTGTCAAATTATCGCCGACCATCATTTGTTCAGTTTTTATACGAGCGCCGACCATTTTATTGGAAATGTCCCGAGAGTTAGCCGTCGGGTGGTATAGATAGAGAGCGTTATTAAAAGCTGGGAAGAGGGTGTAGTTTACGCCTTCTAAATAAGAGCGAACTGCCAACTGTCGGAAATGAAATCCTCGCTTATTAAGGGCTCCCTGATTGAATTGTTCTTTTGGCGAGTCGCGTCCACTAATTGTTTTAATAGTTTTTCTGGCAACGGAGGTGGCTCCATCCCTTGACCTCTAAAGTAATTACTCGAAACTGGGAATTCGTCTCAATTAAGTGTCTTGTCCGTTAACGAACCGCGAATCCAATGAGGATTTTCTTTTGTTCAAATACAATTCCAGATTTTTTTTCGTGGTCCGGATAGTCGTGGACGTTATGTCGTCTTTGTGTCCAAGAAACAATCCGGCTTCGTTCGTATTTAGCCTCCTTATTCCGTGCCTGTTTTAGAAGTCCTTTTAATTGGAGTTTATACGCTGTTTTGTAAACAAAGCGGAATTCGGACGAAGTTTTTGTGTGTTTTGTGGGTGGTTTTATTTCCATGCACGTTTGTTATGGTGGATTCTTATAATAATAATAATAATCAGCTAGGCTAATACCCAAGGCACCACCTTAGGCCTAAGTCATCGAGCGACTTTTAAAGTCATTAATTCAGGTGGCCGGGTTACAATGTGTGGGAGTGTGGTAGCAAGCCCTGCAAGCCACGTGAGCCAACAGCTCCCTACACTCACTATTAATTACCGTTAACCTCAAGTGTAAATAATGCGTGATAAATTATGATTTCCCATTTATCAAACATATCACAGGAAGGCTATTCTGTAAAAATCAAAAATGATAAAAAAATCTCGATCCGTCAAAATGCAAAGGCATTAAAAGTGGTGCCTTGGGTATTAGCCTAGCTGATTACCATTATTATTTTATTATGGCAATGCGCGTGTGGAGAAGGGGCGGATATCGAAATATCAAACTATGGATTGTGTAAGTTCAATTTTAAGTAGTGGCCGTATGTCATGCTATATCCGGTATTTCAGTCAAACCATAAACTAAATGCTTAAAATACCTGTTTATTTTTGGTGCCTAAGACTTAAATTGGCACCATCGACCGTACATCGAAGTATTTCATTAAAATAACTTGCGTCGGTAGTACAGACTGCCACCCGATTTTGAATTTGACCACTACTATTTAAAGTTTGATATTTCGACACCAGCCTCTTCTGCACGCGCGCATTGTCATTTTTGACGGATCATGATATTTTTTGTCATTTTTTATTTTTACAGAATAGCCTCCCATAGCCTCCCTATTTACCAGGTACTCGTTGGAACATTGTCAGGGTTTCGAAAGCTACTTAATTTTAAAGTAATTTTAATATTAAAGTCACATATTTATTTCTTATCAAAGTAAACTTTTAGTTTCAAATATTTATTTAATTTTTAATTTCATTTCGTTAAAAATGGTTTTAATTTAAATAACTTTTTACCAATTTTTTTTATTTATACATTAATTAACTATAAATAATTTGAAAATTAGACAAACATTTCTATTCATATATAGCTTTTTAAATTACCGCAATAAAAACTTATTTTAATTGTAATAAAGTTTGGCCAAAATTATTATTTATATTCGGTAATTAAATAAATTGAATTATATAATTATAAAACTACGATGTAAAAATTAAATTACCACGATGAAAATTCATTTAATTTAAAAAATTAATTTATTTTTAATAAAGTTTCACCAAAATTATTATTTATTGCTTATTTAACTACAATTAATTATTTTTCAAATATAAGTCCCTAACTTACCACCAAAATCATTTAATTTTACAAAAAGGTAATTTTAATTGCAATAAGTTTTTATCAAAATTAGTATTTATCACTTAATTAACTACAATTAATTATAAAATTAGAGAAATATTCCTATTCAAATATAAGTCCTTAACTTACTCCAATAAAAAATTAATTTAATAAACAGACAAATTTAATCGAAATTAGTTTTCAACTAAATTTTTTTATCCGTTATTTAACTACAATTAATTATAAATTAGCTAACTAACTTACCACAATAAAAATAATTTAATTTAATACAAAGATAATTTTAATTGCAGTAAGTTTTCACGAAAATTAGTATTTATCATTTAATTAATTACAATTACGTTCCTATTCAAATATAATTCCTTAAATTACCGCAATAATGAAAGGACTAACTCTGTATTCTCAAAATAATCTTCAAAAACAAATTTGAAAGTCAAAATATTCGGAAAACCATTTTGGGAAAAAGTATTTTTTTTTAAAAAACATCGCAGTTAAGGTGGATGGCAGAACGGGGGGGGACAGTTTGTCTGGGAGGGAAATTGACAGTGATGAAGTGCAGCACGCTTGTCGGTGTTAAGCCTAAACAATTAATAAACAATTGAAAGGAGATTGTAGCATTCGCTTCGAGACACACACGGACACCTCAGTCCGTTGCGGAGCAGAGAATGATTCCATGTATTATCAGTCTCAGTCCTGCGAGGTAATTGCCGACTACTCTAGCCCGGGGCTCATTTTAGAAAAACAATGACCCCGCTCGGTTGATAGCATAATAAGCATTATAGACTATTTGGTCGTGATCACGTAAAATGAATTCTACGCTTTGTATAATAAATTATTACTCCTACATTTAAGGCCAAGGCTTAAACGATCTCTCTTTTAATATTTTATATTCTACGTGATTACGAAACCCGGCTGGCTTTTAAATATCTACAATCGTTTATCCGAAGTTAGCGACGTATGGTATACCGGTGTTGGCAAAGTTGATAAAAGGTTTTGCCTTGACAGGAAATTGTATTTCGTTCATGATTAGGCATTGATCGTATTTAGTTTTGGATGAGCTTTTTTTTTTGGGAGGTGGACCACCTAGTTCATTAGTGGCCCGAACAGGTGTCCCATTTGGCCTTGCACGTGCGTCGCACCAGCGTCTTGGTCTAGTAGGTTTTTTGTACTTAGCTTAATTTCTGGAAAACGTCTCCTTGTTGATAGTGATTTTAAATAAATAACTTTTGCTGATTTTTAATTTTTATGGAATTTGTTTATTTGCACCTGTGCTCGAGACTTTAATTAATTTCGTTGATTATGTTTTTTAATTCTTATTTAAATGAAAGCTAATTTATCAACTGTCGTATTTTTTATTAAATGTTAAAAAGGACTTTGTAAAGTAATGAATTAGTTAGCTATTTATAAAGCTTTCTGGACTTTCAACCTCGGACATCTACTTTGGACCCTCGCAGATACCTCTTAAAGCATTTTAGACGAAACGAGCAGTCGGGCACCAGTTTAAAACTAGTTCGGCACCAGTTAAGGATTAATCCGGCATCGGTTGAAAATTATTTTAAGATTAGTCTGGCATTAGTTTAAAACTAGTTCGGCACCACTTTAAGATTTGTTCAAGATTAGTCTGGCACCAGTTTAAGATCAGTTTAAGATTAGTTCAAGATTAGTCTGGCATTAGTTTAAAACTAGTTCAGTACCACTTTAAGATAAGATTAAGATTAGTCTGGCATTAGTTTAAAACTAGTTCAGTACCACTTTAAGATAAGATTAAGATTAGTCTGGCATTAGTTTAAAACTAGTTCGGCACCACTTTAAGATTAGATTAAGATTAGTCTGGCATTAGTTTAAAACTAGTTCAGTACCACTTTAAGATTAGTTCAAGATTAGTCTGGCATTAGTTTAAAACTAGTTCGGCACCAGTTTAAAAATTAACCAGTTACCATTTTACCGGAATCATAGGTGCACTAAGCGTGTTTACTCTATTAACGTTCCCCCTCGACGTGCATCTCACATCCAAGAAGCGGTAATTTAAACTCAAACTAATAAAATTCAACTGATATAAAAAAAAAACATTTTCTAAGACAGACAAAGTAACCAAACGTCATAGACCCGATCAAACGGAATCGTCTCCAATTTAAATAAAAATCAATAAAAAAGTTTTAAAATAAGTGATATAATATATTTCTGTCTCTATTTTTGTTTAATTCGTGATTAGAATCTCTACCAAAGTTCGTTACGAAAAACAAATGAACCCCGGCTGGCGCGCTGCTGGAATAATTTCCTTGGCGAACCCACTCGTGCCATCCCCCCAACGATAGGTGCTCTGCTCCGCTAATTCCCAAGTAATAAGTCTGTTTTGTCTATCAACTATAAGATCTGCATTTTTTGTACCCTGAAGAGGATAATGAACACCTTTAGAAAATAATATAATCGAGGATCCTAGACTACGTTGTCTAACATGCACCATTAGACCTTTGAGTTTCTTTTTAAAAAACACCTGTAGCCAGCCATATAAATGAGAACAAGGAATTCTTATTTTTATATGCCTTTTATAGATAATTTAGCATCGCGATTTAGAAGAAATAAATAAAAAAAACATTTGTTTATTTTTTTTCTAATAAAATTTAATAGTTTCTGTTTGGTGGCGGTTAAATTGTGCCATCGCAATTTTTAGGCGTGTTTTGATTATTTTTTAAGTCTTGATTGTTTCTTAAATCTTTGGGGAAAAAAAATAGCACGGTATTTCCGGTGAGTCTGGTACGTTTATAGTGTTTACCAGGTGCTATGGCGCTTGTAATTTAGTGGGAGATGAATGTTTGTTTGTTTTATGACTTAATGGTGGCTGAAATACTCTTCCTTTTATATATGGCATCCGGATAAGTGTTTTTTTGGTACAATTGGGTTACCCAGTTTTTTTTTATTTATTTTTGCTTTGGCGCTGGACTACTGTTTGGGTCCAAAGTAAAATAGTTTAGGTTAGCTAATGTAATGTACCGTAACGTAAATGTGATTATACTATTTGAAAAGAGAAAATATTTTCGAGTTACTAGATTCCTGCTTACAACAATTTTTAAATTTTCGTCGATGCATTCTTTTAGATTTCTTGTTTGTACGGTTTGAAATTCATCAATACAACTTGAAGAGTAATAATATATTTTCGTTTAGAGAAATTACGGGTTCTATAAAAATAGTTACAGGTTGTACTTGGGCAAACCTAGGAGCAACAAACACAGCACCCCACACAAGGAGAACGCAACCCGTCAAAAGTCGTGCATTTTCTCGCGTACATTTTTCATTGGTTAGACGCTTTTGTGCCTGCTGCCTTCGGAAGGGGGGAATTCGGCAATTGTCTCCCCCCCCCCGCCCGTAAAACGGTCGCCGTAAAAGTTCGTCCAATGAAATTTATACACAACACTGCGTTAGCGTGTTTAAAGGCTAGCTGCGTTCTCATGGTGTTTGTTGCTCCTAGATCAAACGATCTATACATAGTTAACAGCTAAGAGAGGGGCCTATGATCTCCATGGAAACCGGGAGGGGGTAAAAAATTCAAACAATTTCGCGCGTACCTTCTAAATAGGTAGCCATTTTGTTGGTCATCTCATCAAAGCGACAAAACTTACGAAAATTAGATTTATGCTTTAACATTTTTAAATTAATATCGTTATGGGCCCTAAACAAAGCCAGATAATATTTTAAACCCGGGTTATTTAAACAAAATAGCAAATGATTACAGGAGTATCTACTAAGAGAAGTTGGCAATGTTTATCAAATTGTGGTGATCTCTTTTACAATTACCTTCGGTATCGGTATATTCCCGTTGGATAGAATCCCATTGGGTCGAATTCCCAATGGATCGAATCAAAATATATACTTTCCCAAATGATCGAATTCTAATTTTGCAATCCCATTGGGTCGAATCCCATTTATTCGAAAAAGTAATATAAAATTGAAATCTGTTTATTTCGTTAGGTTAGGTTAGGCGAGGTTAAGTTAGGTTAGGTTAGGTTTCATGCTTTCACCTGTGAGCAAACAAAATGTTGGTTGAGTGGGACAGGCTTTCGAATGGGACAGTCGTTCGAATGGGATTCGGTTGAATGAGAATCGACCAGCAAAATGGCGGCATTGTACGGCTCATTCTTGCTCAAATTACATATTTATTCTTGGTTTCATTCCTTTACTGCTTTGAATACTGCGGTTTCTTTTTAATTGATTAGTTAATTAGGTATATTGAGATTCCTCGTTTAAACTAGTTTCTTTAACTAATAGCTCAAAGTGGTTGATTGAATACGTGGTAGCTAACTAACTTTTCAATTTAAAATAGTCAAACAATTTAGAGAATCGCGTATTGTATAAAATAAAATTAGTTTTACCAGAAGTAAAGAATAAATCTATCATATATAACTATACATATCAATCTGTATTGCTAGATTTAGTTGTTTGAAACTTTCTAAATTTATTTCATATGAAAAATATGGTTTATAAATTATAAAATATGCCAAAAATTCCTAATTGACTCACTTTTTGTCAAGTTACACATTTATATTCTACGTAAAAGACCTACCTTATATTTCTGATTTTATAAGTGTAAATACAAAATATAACAGTGCCGTAATGGAACTTAGAGGTCGGGGATGGTTAACTTTTATTCAATAGATAAAGCTCACAAATTTATTCGTCAAACGTTTTGATCAAGTAAATTATATTTCTGTATTATCCGATTAATTTTTTGATAAATTTGTAAAATTAATCGGAAAAACGACGTATTTTTCGATAAAAAGCTACAATTTTACGAATAAAACATGTTTTTTAATCATTTTCCGAAATATTAACCGGTAAATTTCTTTGTTTACTTTTTTTTCCCAAAAAAAATCAATTTAATCATGGATAATGATTAACCGTCCCCGACCTGGAACTAGAACTACACAATATAAAGGCTATTTCGCACTTAAGAGTGAGGTGACACTTCTTAGAAATACCCGAAGTACTTTGACCACCAAACGTTTCCCACGAGCAGCTCTAAATTAAACCTGGCCATGTATAAAAAAATCTAAATTCTATATCAATCTTGACGGAGATGAGAAGCTCCCTCCGCGGAAGAAGCAATTTTTTCCCGTTTTCCGAGAGGTCCTCGGTGATTAGTTTTGGCGGGGGAGTGACCCAAAAATTCACTCTGGCCCTGGGAGAGATAGCTACTCATTTCGGTCGGTCGAAATGACTATATTTTGGCGCTACCGGGGCCCGACAAATGAAGGGTTTCCACACACCCTCCACCGCGGCACCCCGTAATGGCCCTCGACCATCAACCACCCGCCATTTTACCGCCTAATATATGCGGGGGATTTGGATAATGGATTTCGCTACTTCGGCCGCCGATGCGGACCGGGATAGGGTATTGGCTGATCTCAGGACGTCGCTACGATGCTGGTTTCGGGGTGTTGGCAAGTGCGTTGACTGTTTGCTAGATAGACATTTTTTTTTCTACCGGCGTGTGGACACGCGTGGCTGACCGAATAGTCTTAGATCGGTGCACCCACACCTACAATCTCGCTCGGCTCCATCTCGTTACCTTCAATCTTCAACTTTCTATAGATTTCTTGGGTAAAACAGGGTAATTGTTAAAAAACATTGAGCTAATGAAATGTACATAATACATAATTTATTTACATTTAAAAACCCGTATAGATACAATCTTCGTAAAAAAAAACTTAATCCCTTGAAAAACCACGCTTAAATATTCGTCTCAACTCAATCTTCTACAGTGGTGTTAACCTGCATAATTCGTTGGACTCTAGCCTAGTAAATAACTTTATAGCATTAAAAAAAAATAGTAAAAACTATAGAGGTGTGCAAATACCATTTTTTGGGGATCGAATCGAATATCAAATATTTTTTTCAAAGCACGGCAAATACCAAATCGAATATTTATAACGTCAAATAATTTGGTCGAATATTTTTAGGGCAAAAATTTAGACCAGTTAACTGATCAAATACCAAATAGTATTTCGAATATCAAATTATTCGACGTATTTGGTTTTCAAATAGCCAAATAGTTTGCATATTTGTCAAAAAAAGTAATTGAAATCACTGTTCGTTTTACTTGAAAATAGTTAAATATTAAACCAAATACAGTATAGCCTAGAACAAAGTGCCCTGGGCGAACTTGGTAAATCAGTGTGGTATAATGACGGGCCCGTCCTAAAAGATGGTCTTTTAAATTTTTAATTTTACTTAGCCTTCTCTAATGCTCTTAATAAAAAACACTGAAGAGGGTCCATTGTCTCAGGCTGCAGGCGGGCCCATAATTTTATATTACGTCACTGTGGTAAACTCTAACTTACCATTCAAATTAATTCTAATTGTTGTACAAAATGTCTTTATTTTCAACCTTCCTTCGAACAATTTTTTTCGATTTGATCAAAATGAGTTAATCGTAACCTACAAAAATATAGTGCATATCAACTTATCAGTTTTCATACATATTTTAATTGGGTACCATGGCAAAATAATAATAATAATAATAATTAACTAGGCTAATACCCTAGGTACCACTTCAGGACCAAGTCTTCTAGCGACTTTTAACCTTTAGTAACTACTAACTACAATTAAAATCAAAGGACATGCTACATACTTCATAGTTTGCAAACACTTAATTAAAGTTTTTAAATATATGTAAAACGCGAGGGAGCAGATCTTTTGTTACAAATTAAAAAATTGCATTTATATTAATTTTAAATCAATAATTATTAATTTAGTTAACTCAAAAATTCTAAACAGAAAAATCCATAAAGTTACTTACTTCAACTTTCCTCCCGGTTTTTAGTTTTGTTTTGGACCTGGTTTGCGTTTAACGTTTTAGACTCAATTTTAGTTTTACTTTGCTATTCTAGAAAATTCCATAACAAAAGAGAACACGCGAGTAATCTGGCCAATAGGCGCTAGAATACACAGCTTCTGCCTTTCGCTGAGAAGTTTTAATACAAACGGTATGGATAATGGACGTGCAAGCTACTCTTTATATGGTCCATGGCAGAGGGGGAAATTTTGTGGACTTGCCCAGCTTGTTAAAATATTGCTCTTACGTCACAAGACACAGCTTTAATAGTATATTCTTCGCACGAGCGATTTGCACGCGCGCTAGAAAACGCTATATTCGTCTGGCGACTGCAGCGCGCGCTCGTAGACTTGTAAAAGTAGAAAAACTGTGACGTAAGAGCAACATTTAAACAAGAAGGCCACTATTTATTTTTCAACCAGATTTTTCAAACTTATTTGTGGCCCTTTAAGGGAGAAGACTACAGTGGCCATTGTCTACTTTCGCGCTATTTCAAGCTGAACTCTTTTAATTTTGTATTTTAACTTATAAAATTAATATTTAAGTGTATAACAGCCTCTTGTTTAGAGACTTAAAAAATTTTGACAATTTTAAATTTTAAATTAATTAAGTTATTACGTTTTAATTCGAACCCCCGGAGCTAAACAAGTTGGGCAAGCGCCCAAACTACCCTTTAGTTAGGACCTTATATCTCGTTAACTATTAATATTAGAATTATCAAAATTATTTTAAGCACTAGAGGAAGGTTCAGCCTAATAAGAAAAACATAATTAAATTATTTAATTGTTGTAACAGAAACGTTGAGCTTGAACGAAAAAGAGGCTTTTATTGTATTCTTCCCCCTTAAAGTAGTCAATTTCAATGGGACAATATCACCCCATTCCTATACAGAATGTGTCTTCATCTACTTTCAACTTTAACTATTTACTTTTACTATTCAAGTAACTTTAGCTGGAGCTGCGATAAAGGTCAAAATATAATAACGTAGAATGAAATATGAATTATTAAATAATCAAAGGGATAAATTTTATTTTAATATACAGGGTGTTAACTAAAAAACGATTCAGAGCCAATTACTTAAAATGTGTTTTATGTAAGAATTTGAAATTGTAATTGTTATAACAGAAACGTTCAGCTTGAACGAAAAAAGGGCTTTTACCATTTCAACAAAATAAAAACTTGAAAAATGCAAGAATAATATCGGTGATTTTATGTTTTAACATTTTTTTTTTCAAACTATGGACTTGAAATTTCTGATTAACGGAGTGTCAGTTTCGACGGTCGAGATCGTCTTGTTCGGGACAATTACGCTGGCGGTTGCGTAATGACAGTCCAGTCTCCCTCGCTAAATCTACCTTCTCCCCTCCGAGAAAAACCGCGCTGTTTCTTTGATTTTAAACACCTTCTTTCTTTTGGCGTCTCTGCGGATCCGTGAAATGTCCGCTGGATCAATTTCACCGTGGGTGGCCCATCATTTAAATAGCCATTACCGTTGCCTTCAAAAAAAATAATTATTTAAAATATAGTTGAAAATTTGAATGGCCCTTCAATATACCTTTGATTTATTCTCATTTTAACTGCTTTGGATTTCCTCGGGCTATTTGACGATTTTAAAGCCTAACCCTAAATCTAAAATGAATTTTAATATTTGAATTATATCGGTGATTTTTTTCATAGTTGAAATTCCCTTAATTCAATTTGGAATTTTATTTACGTGGTTATACTAAAATTACCATAATTAGCGCTGATATTTTATTTATTACTTCCTATATTGAAATATAATAATTATAATTATAATTATAATTTAATCAAAAATCACTATAAGTAGTTGTCTGGCAAGAAAAATGTCTTGGATAGCAATTCCATCTTAGCTTGACGAAACGTATTGCAAAAAGAACTGTGGAATCTTATATGTTTCCAAACATAACATCAGATGTAAACTTATAAAATTATACTCTATTAAAATAACTTCTAAAATTAATTTGTGAGTAGAAAAGGTTAAAGGTAAGGTAATATAACTTCTTGGATTTCGGTCGGCCCCAAAGGGTTCCAATATTGATAGCTCCCTCCCTTGAATTTTAGCAATTTCGGCGCTACTTACAAGGAGACGACCCGAGGTGTAACTCACCGATTTAGTTCAAACTCGGGGGTTTGGTAGACTTTCATGTAACTTGAAAAACCCTAAAGGGAATTTATTCAATAGGCAACCGTTTTGCCATGGCAACCAAAAAACATTTTATCGCGATTTTTAGCTATAAAGTTCTTCAACACGATTTCAGCTATAAAATAGTTTTTCAACGTGATTATCGCCATAAAATAAAGTTCTTCGACGCGAATTTCACCATAAAACACTTTTACAGCGCGATTTTAACTTTAAAATAAAGTTTTTCAACGCGATTTTCGCCATAAAATAAAGTTTTTCATCATCTATACGAGGATGATACTGTTTCAACGTTTAACATTGGGCTATTGTATACAATTAGTACGTTTCTAACTGATATCAGTATTAAATGTTAAGCACACCAACGCATTAACGCCTATAAAAAAACTATTTTTTTATCGCTTCCGATGTTAAAAAAAATTCAGTGGGAGGGAGAACTGAGCAGCATCTATCTCCGTAGGTAATCTTGGACATCAAACTATCATTAGGAAACTTGACGTCCCTGTCGAAGAAGTGTTTCGCTCGCTCGTTCGTTAGGTGTGGTAGACCTACCGTCACCAAGGTCTAACCAGACAACAACTGGAGAGGTAAACTGCACCTACCCGCTGTATTTAATATCAACTACCAACTCCGTAACCGTCATGGTTTTGGGGGGTTTAAAAAAGCGAACTTTAAAAATTGGGCTTCCACGTTGCGAGGGTGTTCTACTCAGGGGTGTAGAACGTGACCAGGTTCGAGTGGGGCGTCTCAGGGACCTGGCTGAGATACGTGGCACTCTGTACGCGAGAGCGCATCTCTGTCACTCGAGAAATGTCCAAAGCTAGCCATACGAATAATATGGTATGCCATTGTCCCTCCCAGCCACCTATCAGCCCAACGCGGGCTGGTTGCAGTCGGCTGGGTTGCATTATCTATACAGTTCATCTGTTTCTCATCGGGGACGTGAATTTTTGTACACATTTTGGTATCGCCCCGAATAGTTGAGAACTCTAGATTTACCATAATTTAGGTGAATAATTTATTGATGTATTTTTTAAATACAGACTAAAGTTCATTTATCACAAATACTAAAAGGTCCCAAGAACGTTCCAATAATCAGGATTGAATAATTTAATTACGAACAGGATTTAATCATTATAACAAGGATTTAATATCAATAATACCTGATTTTTTCTGTTAATTTCAACTGCTTAATTTATTATTTCATCTTCTTAATTTATGATTCCGTCATCTGCTTAGTTTATGATTTCACCTGTTAATTTATGATTTCATCTGTTAATTTATGATTTCATCTGTTAATTTATGATTTCATTAGTTTAATCTATGATATCTTCAGTTTAATCCATGATTTCCTCAGTTTAATCCATTATTACCTCAGTTTAATCCATTATTACCTCAGTTTAATCCATGATTTCATCAGTTTAATCCATGATTTCATCAGTTTAATCCATGATTTCATCAGTTTAATCCATGATTTCATCAGTTTAATCCATGATTTCATCAGTTTAATCCATGATTTCATCAGTTTAATCCATGATTTCATCAGTTTAATCCATTATTTCCTAAGTTTAATCCATAATTTCCTCAGTTTAATCCATAATTTCCTCAGTTTAATCCATGGTTTCCTCAGTTTAATCCATAGTTTCCTCAGTTTAATCCATGGTTTCCTCAGTTTAATCCATGGTTTCCTCAGTTTAATCCATTATTTCCTCAGTTTAATCCATTATTTCCTCAGTTTAATCCATTATTTCCTCAGTTTAATCCATGGTTTCCTCAGTTTAATCCATTATTTCCTCAGTTTAATCCATGGTTTCCTCAGTTTAATCCATGGTTTCCTCAGTTTAATCCATAATTTCCTCAGTTTAATCCATTATTCCCTCAGTTTAATCCATGGTTTCCTCAGTTTAATCCATGGTTTCCTCAGTTTAATCCATGGTTTCCTCAGTTTAATCCATGGTTTCCTCAGTTTAATCCATGGTTTCCTCAGTTTAATCCATTATTACCCCAGTTTAATCCATGATTTCATCAGTTTAATCCATGATTTCATCAGTTTAATCCATGATTTCCTCAGTTTAATCCATAATTTCCTCAGTTTAATCCATTATTTCCTCAGTTTAATCCATGGTTTCCTCAGTTTAATCCATTATTTCCTCAGTTTAATCCATTATTTCCTCAGTTTAATCCATGGTTTCCTCAGTTTAATCCATGGTTTCCTCAGTTTAATCCATGGTTTCCTCAGTTTAATCCATTATTACCTCAGTTTAATCCATTATTACCTCAGTTTAATCCATTATTACCTCAGTTTAATCCATGATTTCATCAGTTTAATCCATGATTTCATCAGTTTAATCCATTATTACCTCAGTTTAATCCATGATTTCATCAGTTTAATCCATGATTTCCGCAGTGATATTGGTTTAATACATGACATCCGTTTAATCCGTTTGATCAATGATTTGATCAGTGTAATCATAATTGAATCAGTTTATTCCACTATCAATTAACGTTAATTTTTCAAGAATGTTCCAAAATTGAAAGTTAATTTGCGTGTTAATTTATTTTTTAGCTAAAAAGCAATAAAAATATGCAATTTAGGCATACTACATTTAATAAACTTTGTTATCTATAAAACCATCGGTGTAGCAATGGATAAACCAATTAATATTTTGTTGTAAGGGGAGAAAAACCTGTCACCTATTTTCGTTAAAGATAGCGAGAATTCTATGAAGAAAGTAAGAAAAAATCAGTTACGTCCTACGCACTTTCATTAATAAAATTGAAAATTGATATTGAAAATGAGAATTAATCGATATCTGAGCGTAAGATAATTAAAATTGGCGCCCAAGGCTTCCCAGAGAGCCCCCAACACACTGATTAGAAAAGCAGGGGTGAGAAGTACACGCTAAAGATAAAGGAAATCAGTTCTGAATTCTCTCATCCATCAATTTTTATAGATGAGTTTTCTCCCAACTCACCTTCAATGTAGTGGTGTGATCCCAACCCGCTCGGACCTCAACTGCATTTTTATAGCTTTAAAGAATCACGCGATGGAGTTGAGAGGGGGTCGCTAATTCGCTTCGAATCAATCAAATCATTAATCGACTTTTACCTCCATCTATCGGTGGGACTAAAATTGAAACTGTCGCTTAATTGGTTTAATAGTTATTTCAACTCATAGGATTAAAAATCAATTATATCAGGCTTGGGAGAAGGTCTCGTTCTCATTTATTTTTTATTTAAAGATTTTTACCGTCGACGTTATAATTAATTATATTTTTATTTTTTGCAAAATTGGGTAGAATTTTACAAATCGGTTAATAGTTAAAAAAATGGCCCAAACGTAGACACAGGTGTAATATTATTTCAACTTGCCCCACCCTATTGGACCAAAAGTCCTTTTGGTGTCATTGAAAATAATTTCATTTAGACCAGGTGCTCCTTAATTTATTTTAACCTTTTTTATTTTGATGCAAACGTTTATTTTTGAATATATTAACCTTAACATCTGCGGTAATGATTAAATTTTTTTATTAGCTTGGGATGTGGTTTGTGTGATTTGGGTCCTTTTTAACTATACTTAAAGTATTTTAATTATCAACGTAGTAATTAATGGTTTCGGTTATTATTCGTAGCTCTTACGTTCCACAGGAAATTGGAACTAGGGTTATGTTTTAGCATAAATTATGATCATATATATATACTAGAGGTGCCCAAATACCTATTTTCGATAAAGTATTTGTTTTCTAACCACGTCAAATACGAAATCGAATACTAACGTCAAATAGTTTAATCTCATATATTTTTGAAATTAAAAATAATATTAATAGTAATTTATAGTTTTTATTTTAAATTTACTTAGTTTTCAATGAAATTCTAAAACTCGTCTAGGTTTAATTATCTATTCAGGCCAGCCAACAATTTTACCCAACTCTCGTTTGCAAAACGCGTCGCATTTTCATTACTAACCTCCAAGAAAAGTTTGTCAAGGTTTATCACTTTCACCGAGAAAGAAAATTACTCTTATTATTCTTAAAAAAAATACTTCTACTACTTCAAAATATAACAAATAAACACTAATAAAGGTATTTTATATTTATATTGTAGTTTAGTTTTGGGGTATCAAAGGATGTGTACGACAATTGTTAGATTTAAATATTTGTAGCTAAGCGTCGGTCACAAAAACTGGCCGTTTTTTATAACTTGAAACAACAAAGCGATTGTGTGTCCAACACGTTGTGGAAATATTTTATCCATGCACACGGACCAACTTGGCTCGCGACTCGTGTGATATACTATGTTTAATCATGAAGGCAAAACGAATATTCGACTATTGGATCAAGCAAAACGAATATTCGACTATTGGATCAAGCAAAACGAATATTCGACTATTTTATCAAGCAAAACGAATATTCGACTATTTGAACAAGCAAAACGAATATTCGACTATTTGATCAAGGAAAATGAATATTCGACTATTTGATCAAGGAAAATGAATATTCGACTATTTGATCAAGCAAAATGAATATTCGACTATTTGATCAAACAAAACGAATATTCAACTATTTGATCAAGCAAAACGAATATTCGACTATTTGATCAAGCAAAACGAATATTCGCGAACATTTCCAAGGTTTATTCTATTTGAATCGAATTATTTGGCGTAACACACCCTTACTATATGTATATATTTTTTTGTTGATGGTCCCCTGGCAGCGCCTTTTCGCTGTCACTCTCGCAACATTCCATCGCGTCAAAGTGTCCAATCCCGACGAACAAGGGTGAATCTGTTGTCCTTATCGTAGAAACTAAACTTTCTCGCATTTTGTCGCCGTTAAAAAAATAAACACAGACTAAATATCCACGTAAGAATGAGTTTGTGAACAGGAAGTGTAGCCACCATTATCGGCGACATGTCACTCGATTCGCGGCTCTAGTTGCTTTAGCTCGTGTTGTTCTAATCTTCCTTTTTTTTCCGCGAGAGGGAGCCTCGTCTCTCACCTGCTCCGTGTAGGCCCTGTTTTTTTGGTCCCATAGATAAAGGAAGAACCCACCTTTGGGATACCGCGTATTTGACCGGCCAAAAGAAAGCTTAACTTTTTTGCACTCGCATTTTTTTCTCTTTACCGAAGTAGCGTGTCAAGAAATCAGCCGTCAACTTCGGGTTTTTTTATTCTCCGTATTAACAATTTCTAGAGGATGTCAGCCTGATTTTAAACGACGTAGACTGTACCATTCGGCTGCCTTAACAGTGCCGTTATCCGAGTGTCGTCGTGTTATTCTTTAGGGTTCGGAATGTTGGGAAGAAGTCACCTACGGGAGAGAGAGGACAATGGCGATGGTGGTACGATTTTTTTGTTGCGTACCCTCGGGGTACTTATAGGGTCGTGTATTGGAAGGCGAAAGAAGCGCCGCCTTGAGGGAGAGAAGGGAAACAAAAGGTGACCCACCAATTTGAGATTGGTAACATTGATGCTCTTTTACGTCGCCTCCTATCTTCGCATCTTTCCGAAGCCTGCCCCCTATTACCTCTTCTTACATGCGCGGATTTAAACTCATATTTTTTGTTATCGCGTGTTTTGATGACTTACGAGTTTCGTCTAGATGTCAGTCTAGAATTTTACGTGATGGAATTGGTCTGTTTTGAAGTTTTAATTAAAATTTTTAATTTTAAACATTGTCGAATATAGAAGATAAATTTACAGAGATAAAAGATACATTTACAGAGATACAAGATACATTTACAGAGATACAAGATACATTTACAGAGATACAAGATACATATACAGTGATACAAGAAACATTTAGAGAGATATAAGATACATTTACAGAGATACAAGATACATATACAGAGATACAAGATACATATACAGAGCTACAAGAAACATTTAGAGAGATATAAGATACATATACCGAGATACAAGATACATTTACAGAGATACAAGATACATTTACAGAGATACAAGATACATATACAGAGATACAAGATACATATACAGAGATACAAGGTACATTTACAGAAATAACGCCATTAAAGGTAAATTTCTAAATAACTCAAGTCTTGACAGGTGGCGCTAGTAGTCTGAAAAGTAGAAATTTTAAATTGTCTGAAAACCGCGAACAACGTTTTTTTTCATCGTGTTTCTTCTTTTGGCCGAAATTCTCCTTGAATCGAAATTTCCTTTTTGATTTTTACAGGAAAAAATCGCTTAAGATACTGCTAGATTTACAGTAAGTATATTAAGGAAAAAGTTTAAATTGGCGCCATCTAGTGTAAATAAAAGCATTACAATCAAACCTTTAATGGCTTCACCCTAAACGCTTGTTTAAGGAATGGATTGAAATAATATCTCGCGACGACTTGTTTCAGCATTTTCCCCTAGCCTTCCTGACCCCTTGATTTTAGCTATCTTCGAAACTTGAGACTAAATATTTGGAATTCGCAATACTCACCCGAATGTCCTACTATTTGGGATTTGTCTCCCAGTGTATCATCGAGAGGGAATCTCTCCGGATTTTTCTTACAAGCGACACTGTGGCGCCCCCTATAATCCACACAGAATCTTACTGACAGAATCAAATTTTAAAGGACAAAATTGGGTTATAAATCAGACGTAACACATAAAGATTGTACAGAATAAAGTCAACTTAGTCAAGATTGTACAGAATAAAGTCAACTTAGTCAAGATTGTACAGAATAAAGTCAACTTAGTCAAGATTGTACAGAATAAAGTCAACTTAGTCAAGATTGTACAGAATAAAGTCAATATTGTACAAATTAAAGTATATATTGTAGTACAAAGATTGATATTATCAAGTTGACCATCATGACCGTACCGTCACTTCTCAAAACACTTTACGTTCAATTTAAGTTCCTGCTAGAAATTCTAGCATATTATTGAAATCGAAATTTTTTTTAATTTCACGTGAAATTGATTAACACTGTTAAAGAAATGTCAATTTAATGATATTCAAATGAAGGCGATAGTTTTATCGAGTAGACGTTTGAAGGGGTCGACATGTTGGGTAAGTGGAACTTAAATCTCCCAAAAATCGGAACGTATCAGACACACCCAATCACAGCGACGACAAGCTTCGGCGCGAACCCGGAGGAAGCGGCTCCTCGCTCATTAGTCGCTTTCGTGGCTGTCTTGGTGGTGGCGTCACTCTTTACGAAATGGTAACGCTCTTTTTGTAGATACTTCATGCCATTTTCTACGCCTGTCTGTCATTCCGATTTGGCCATCTCGGCTCCTCGTTAATTTCTCTTCCACCCACCCCAAGAGAGAGAGAGAGAGAGAGAGAGAGAGGGAGAGAGAGAGTTTTACCACCTCGTTTGTCTAGTTTTTCGGACCTTCTCTGACGTTCATTTTAGTCCGGTGCCATCATAGATGGCAAAGGAATTATACTCGGATAAAAGTACAAATTTTATATTTTTTTATTTCTTAACATCAGGAATTCATACCTCTACTTCGAAGAAGTCTAACCATTTCTTGTACTAAAGGTCAGAATTCTTACAGATGCTAACATGAATATTAACATAAGTGGATCATTCTCTCTAAGTAGACAAAACGCTATGCTACCTATGACTAGAGTCTTTGTCGGGGTCGGTTCGGCAGCCCTTTACAACCGCCCTATACTGTGTATCACCTCAACTTCACTCTAAATTTATACTTCCGAATCTAACGTTTCATACATCTCTTATCGTACGTCTCACGTCTGAAACATGTCTCGAGTGCCCGAGAGAGATAAATTTTGGGGTTTGGCTCTTCGAATTTCTCCCCCCCCCCCATAAAAAAACCTGTACCATATTTGTTCAAGGTCAGTTTCAGATCCAAGTATAGAGTTTTGTTCAATAAACGCCCCTTTAGTTGCCGTCTTGACCACTCGGTGGCGCCTCCACCGAAATATTTTCAAAAAATTTCTCTCTGGAGTTTGCTCTCTATACAAGCTCTGACGTCACGAAACCCAGACTAAGATACCCGACCGAGACCCGGAATTTGTGTACTTAGAGAGAATGATCCACTTATGATATTAATAATTCTTTGTTTTTCTTGGGAAACTGTTAAGAATTATTACAGTTTCTTGCACGAAAAATTATAATTCTTACCGTTTCTTGCAAGAACAGTAAAAATTATAGGAAATTTACTTCAAGAATTTCTAACTTAATTCCTTAAGATCTTCAAAGAATGCTTACCGACTCTCCACAACAGGAATCCATACCTCTACTTGGAACGCTTATCGCGGCAGATTTTCGTCTCGATGTGGCTGACGGTTTTTTTGACGTCACTATGTTAACTTAACAAATAACAACGTGAGAAGGGAGCATGCGCAGAGGGGATTTTTTCTCTCGTAGGCGGGGCCAAAGCCGTCAGAGTGATCTTACAATACGCGATACGCCAGGATAAGCATTCCAAGTAGTGGTATCGATTCCTGTTAACAAAGATAGAGTAGCCCTTGGATATCTGAAAAACTGGATTCCAGGGTGGTGGTTTAACTATTTCAATGTACTTAAAACGATTTATTTGAGTCCGCGTTATTTTGGAGGGACCTACGACGGGTGAAAATTTTGTAGCGTAAATATAGACGGGCCCCATTTTATCATTTAGTATTGGGGCCCTGTCTGTTCTAGGCATAGGGAGCCCTATAACTGGTTTGGCTGAAAATCGTTATTTTACAATTAAATTGATATTAAAATAATGTTAAAATCATATTAAATTTATATTAAAATCACGTTAAAATCATATTAAATTTATATTAAAATCACGTTAAAATCATATTAAATTGATTTTAAAAATGATATTAAATTAATTTTAAAATCACGTTAAAATCATATTAAGTTGATTTTAAAATGATATTAAATTAATATTAAAATTGTATTAAATTAATGCAAAATAATATTAAATTAAATTAAAATTAATAGAAAATTGATATTAAAATCATGTTAGATTAATATTAAAATCCTATTAAATTAATATTAAATAAATAGAAGATTAATTTTAAAATCATATTAAATTAATAGTTAATTAATAGAAGAATTATATTAAAATAATATTAGATTAATATTAAAATAATATTAGATTAATATTAAAATAATATTAGATTAATATTAAAATAATATTAGATTAATATTAAAATAATATTAGATTAATATTAAAATAATATTAGATTAATATTAAAATAATATTAGATTAATATTAAAATAATATTAGATTAATATTAAAATAATATTAGATTAATATTAAAATAATATTAGATTAATATTAAAATAATATTAGATTAATATTAATATAATATTAGATGAATATTAAAATCATACTAAATCATACTAAATTAATAGTAAATTAAAATTAAATTAATGGGAAATTAATAGGAAATTAATTGGAAATTAACGGGAAATTAATATCAAATTAATAGTAAATTAATAACAAAATATTACTGAGATTTTTTCATTGTTAGTTTTCACGAGTGTACACGTCAACTTAAGCGCCGAACTATATTTTGTCTTTGGACAAATTGTTTCCTTTCGAAAGAGCGTTTAATTCTCTTCGAAATTAAAATGCGGGGCAACCAACGATTATTTCTTTTTTTTTCCCACGCTTCCATGCTCGAATAGTTGAGCTTAATTCGAATTTAATCCGAAAGATGGCGATACCAGTTGTACCGAAGGCGAGATTAATATTTTTATTTATGTATAAATAAAAAGAATATTTTTATAATAATCCGATTGGCAAGATCGTCCGAGCGTGCGAGGTGTGACAAGGAAATTAGATATTTTTATCCGTTTACTAAGATTAAATGTTTTTAATGTGAAATTAATTGGAGGTTTGCCGAGATCGAATTTATATAAAAGTAGAGTTTTTCTTATAATATGATTTGAACAGAAATCCTTGGATTTTTTTAAATTAAGAGTGTACTGTTTTACTTCGTTTAATATCTGATAGAGTAGTGAGATTAAGCAATTGCAATGGAACGCGTAACGGGTAGTTGTTTGAAATAAAATTTAAGGTTGAAAACGGGGAATATCGCGTTGAAAACTGAAATTTGACATTAAAAACGAAACATTTCACTTCGACAACAAGAAATTAAACATTTAAAAATAAAACTTTCATATTGAAAACAGAAACTTCACATGGAAAACAGAAATATCACATTTATAACTGAAATTTCATATTGAAAACTGAAATATCATATTTAAAACTATAAATTTCATATTGAAAACTGAAATTTCTTATTGAAAACTGAAATATCATATTTAAAACGATAAATTTCATATTGAAAACTGAAATTTCATATTGAAAACCGTAATTTCATTTTGAAAACAGAAATATCACATTGAAAACTGAAATTTCTTATTGAAAACTGAAATATCATATTTAAAACGATAAATTTCATATTGAAAACTGAAATTTCATTTTGAAAACAGAAATATCATATTGAAAACAGAAATATCATATTGAAAACAGAAATATCACATTGAAAACTGAAATTTCATATTGAAAACAGAAATATCATATTGAAAACAGAAATATCACATTGAAAACTGAAATTTCTTATTGAAAACAGAAATTTCATTTTGAAAACAGAAATATCATATTGAAAACTGAAATATCATATTGAAAACCGAAATATCATATTGAAAACAGAAATTTCACATTGAAAACCCGAAATTTCATATTGAAAACCAAACATTATGCACTACTTAGGCATTTTCCGTACTAAGCTATACGTTTTATTCTTACCGAAAATATAATTTGCCTATGCCGTAAAGCAATCGTGCAAAATTATAAATTTCGCATTGTCCCGAAAGTGAACAAAATATATCAGCGTAAATCACAATCTCGATTTAAAAGCGTCTAAATCCGCCAATAAACCGCTTTCGTTTGTACATTCTCTTTAAACGAAATTCACTCGCGCACGTTTCGTTGTTTGGGGTCATTTATATCGGAAGGCGAAAAACCAGCGTCCTGTCTTTGGCACCAAATCTTGGCCACCAGAAAAAAAAACAGTTTTAATAGAGGGGGTAGCGGCGCAACCGCCGAGTTGCTGTTTTTTCTTCTTATTTTTCCGCCAGTTCTCGGTCTCACACACAATCTTTCTTCGAAAAATAAAGAAGGTGGTGCTATCAAAGGTAGCGACATCGCGCCAAGAAGGTCGGACGGGGGGGTTACTGGAAAGGGGATGACAATAACAAAAAGATAGAGACAGAAAAGTGCAGCTTTAACTATACTCAGACAAAGAATTACTTCTTGTTGTACCGCACTATACCGACAACAACGAACCCAAAAAAATATGAAGAAAATAATCACGGATTTATGTCACCCGAAATCTTTCGAGATTTTATTTTTATTTTTTTTTGGTGGTGTTTTGCGCCATAATTTCGGTTGAACAAAGGTAAAACGAATTGTAGGATTTTGCCTTTGTACAGCCGACTTGTTAGTAGAAATTTCACATTTAATGTAAATTGTGTTTTATCGCGAAATTTATATTAATCTTTCTGTAACTATAGGAGAATACTTTTAGACTATCCCTAACACTTAATGGATAATTTCGAACTACACTTTTGTTGGGATTGAATTTAAAAAGGTGATAGTGGTGTGTGGTTTTCGCAATTCGTTTGCAGAACTGACTTAATTTAAATAGCTGCACTATCCATATCCCTATAGTACTAGAAATAAAATGCCCAAAGATATTCTTCATTAAATCAATTTTCTAAAATAAAAGGTTTGCATGTGGTTCCTATCATATATGACGAGCAGGCGATTCTTCAAGATAGTAGGGCTTAGTGATACCTCAAGAAAGATATCACATTTCAAGATGCATGTGACAAAGCATTATGGGTAATGATCCTTTTGGGGCCTGTGAAGGTACTTTTATGGCGTATATGTTCGTAACTTAGCGCGGCTAAGGTCACAAACGTCACACTTACTGTCAATTATGTTACTTATGAAATTACTTCAAACACAAATTTCTATTTACAAAAATATCACTTTTTACAAACCGAAAAAACTGATTTTGTTTATTTACGCCAACAACATTCGGTGATTTATTCTACCTCAAATGGCCGTAGAACTTCTCTTCTTAACCACGAGGCGGCGTGCGCGTCGAAATCCATTTGAATATCATTACTTACCCGTTATAACCTTGTTTACTTCTCGTCGGATAAAAATAACAGCGTCCCTGAAGCAAATTACGTCGATGCATCGGATCCCATTTGTGTATGAAATCCATTCTTTACGACACCGCGGTAACCGTCTCTCTGTAATCAAGGATCCAATTTTTTTTATCGAAAAAACCAGCTCGATTTGAAAATCCCTTGGCTAAGGATAAATTAATGGCATAACCTCTTCTACTTTCATCCCCCACTATTCTATTCCATTAGAATAAAGGTGATTTAAAGTCGTAAACATGTAACGTTAACCCGCGTTTTTCCAGGAACTCGACTCGCTTCTTCGGACGGTACTTTATGAGGTGGGAGTGACCCTAACTTAGCATTTTCCTACAGAAGGACCTCGGACGGAGGTGCAAACCTGTTGTTCTTTTAAGTTGTTTTCGGTTTAATTAAATGCGAAATTTACTGCGCGAAAATATTTCGGAAAGTTGTTCCAGTTTCTTTTCCAGGGTTTAAAGATCTGGAATATACGTTTTATCTAGTTAAAATTAATTGAAATAATTATATATTTCTTAAGAGAGAAATTCAGTCTCGGATTTTTAAATTTATAACATCGTAAATAAGGGAAAATAATAAAAATCTATACATTTATTAATAATCTATTATATAATTAAAGTAATATTAAAAAATAGTAAAATATTTGGATTTAACTAATTCATATTTAATGTTTGGGTTTTTAAATGCATATACAGTAATTAATAATCTATTATACAATTAAAATAATATTAAAATATTGGAAAATGTTAGAATTAAACTAATTAATATTTAATATTTTGTTTTTTACTGGAGTTTGAATTTTATTAGTTTCCCTAATAGATCTGGAAAAACCCGATGATGTGATTGGCTGGATTTGATATCACGAGGTACGGAAAGGGAGGAGCTATACTTTATTTTCACCCAGCTTTTTTAAACGCCATTGTGCACCTTTTAAACGAATGTTACCTCAAATGCCCGTATTGATCCATCCATACGTTTGTAACACGTTTAGTTTCATAAATCGATACATCCCCATAACACGAAATAAATAATTAACTTTTCGTTTAGAAATCAACGGGCTTATCAAATAGAAAAAATACCTAACGCTTTGTTATAAATACAATTTAATTGATATTATATACCATAAGTAACATAACTAATGGTATGACACTTATAATTTTCTGACCGAACCTTTTTTCGACACTGACACTATCGAGTAGAAGTATATTTCACCTTGAGAATATTGAGACCAGGGTTGGACACAAGGATATTGGTTTTAGTAGTCAGCCTGACTAGTGAGCCTCCTATCTAAATTTAATTTAGTAGCCACTGACTAGTGGGGTTAAAATGGAGGTATAAAAACAATAAGGACAGCGAACATTTTGCTTTACCCGTCAAAATTAAAATAGGAGTTAATTATCACTTGAGTTACAAGATGTGATTTTTTTTAAATAAAATGGAATTGATGAATGATGAATTTATGATACGCCATCAGTGGCGTAGGCAGAAATTCCTCAAGGGAGGTCGAAATATGTGAATGTTAAGAGGGGGGTCGAGAAGGGGGTGGAAATTTAGTACAGTCAAAGGTAGGCCCAAGGGAGGGGGTCTGGACCCGGAAAACCCCCTCCCCTTGTTTACGCCAATGTACGCCATATTCGCCATCATTTATGAATATATAGGTAAACTTTTCACCAGTCAAATTGGCTAATGAGACCCAGATTTCGATTAATTTTAGTAGTCAAACGTCGTCACTAGTGCCTTGTGTCCAGCCCTGATTGAGACACTGATCTAAACCTTGTTTGCGCCATAAGTCTGAAAATAGGTTAGGTGATAACCGAAGTAAATGAACCGAAGTTATCCGACTGCTATACTCCCCTTGTTGGAGGCGTTTTCTTATGAAGTTACATTTTGACCTCGAATTTGAAATTCTGCGCGCTCCTAGGCCGAAAAAAAAATGTTTTGGTTTTTATGAAAATATAAATCTATAGAAGTGCTTTTATATCACGAATAAGCTACCGTATCATTTCCAGCCTCCACTTTTCTATTTTCTAGCCATCCGTTATAAGGAATAGATTTAGCATGCGGGCCATCTAGATTACGTAGCCTACCATTCTTAAAAGCTACAACAACCTCCTGATACCAACTATAGACTATAACCGCGCAAACTTTACCATCAACCTCGCCTTCGACGAAACAATAGACTGACGCTTGGTTTCTTCTCAGAACGTACCATTGAAATAGGACCACCCACAAAACGGAATATATATTTTTCCTCTTGAACCCTTTCTGCAATTTTACAACGGTCCATTGTATTTTACAGAGCGCTCGGGCCATAGTCTGTAGTAACGTGTCTTCGAGGTCCCGATGTCATACGGGAAATTAATCCGGCTGATCCAATTAGGGGCGGCAGAGGAGGCGCCGGGTCGCGGTTTGACCGGGCGGCTACTTGATGCGAGGATAAATCCCGTAATGAATCATTCCGCCCGTCAAAAGGCCGCGCCGCCTGCCGTTTGATATTTTTCTCGCCTGCCACCTCGGATAGGTCAGAGCATGGCCTATTAAAATGACACGGGCTTGTTTTTCGTAATGATTTCCTAGTTTTACCTATTTAGGGTAATCGTGTTAAATGTAATTGAAGTTTCTGATATTTTTGAATTCTGTTGAATAATATCAGAGGTATATAAATGTATACATAAATTAAAAACCTTAAAATTGCGCAAAATTGTTTTATTAAAAACATTTAAAAACGGTACGTTTTGGAGGTAACATGCCCTCCGTTTTCAGCCGTTTAAAATCGTATACTGATTCTTAATACAAATAATAAATGTATCTTTGTTTGCTAGAGGGAGGTAATTGAAGGCTGTGATATTTTAATATCAGAATTATATTCTCTTGTAGGAAGGTAATTGAAGGCTGTGATATTTTAATATCAGAATTATTTTATCTTGTAGGGAGGTAATTGAAGGCTGTGATATTTTAATATCAGAATTATATTATCTTGTAGGAAGGTAATTGAAGGCTGTGATATTTTAATATCAGAATTATTTTATCTTGTAGGGAGGTAATTGAAGGCTGTGATATTTTAATATCAGAATTATTTTATCTTGTAGGGAGGTAATTGAAGGCTGTGATATTTTAAAATCAGAATTATTTTATCTTGTAGGGAGGTAATTGAAGGCTGTGATATTTTAAAATCAGAATTATTTTATCTTGTAGGGAGGTAATTGAAGGCTGTGATATTTTAAAATCAGAATTATATTATCTTGTAGGGAGGTAATTGAAGGCTGTGATATTTTAATATTAGAATTATATTCTCTTGTAGGAAGGTAATTGAAGGCTGTGATATTTTAATATCAGAATTATATTATCTTGTAGGGAGGTTAGGGAGTCAAATAAGGCTGTGATATTTTAATATCAGAATTATATTATCTTAGAGGAAAGTATTCATGTTTTGAACTACTAATGTTATTTGTTTGAAAAATGTAACTTCGAAAGATCACACTTATTTCTAAAAATAAGAAAATTAAAAAAAGGTGTTGGTCATATACATTAAGTAGTAACTTTCTAAGACTATTAAATCGATTTTATACAAGTTAATATCACCACTTAGAGTAATTTTACATTTAATATGGTTTTGGAGCATCCTTTTAAAAGTGCCTCGAGCCTGTGAAGATACATGTTTCATTTCAATGGCCTCGCTGAATACTTTTATCGTAAGATAAATATTATAAATTTCTGGTTATAGCCATTTATGTGAAGGAATAATAATTTGAAAAGCGTAACGATTTGAGATCGGTCGACCCTCGTGTTATAAAGAGGAGAACTGTTTAGAATTGGAGGAGGCGTGTTTATTGCAGCCGTCCAAAGCGTCTCACGGTGTCCGATTTAGAATGATAACGAAGCGCCACTTTCCCCTCAACCCGGCCACACTCGTTCCGTTCATTTTCCCATTTCGACGACGCAATTTTCGAGTTTTCTTAGATAAAAAGGAATTTGTTTTTAATCAGATTTCGTATACAGGGTGTCTCCATTTGATCGGCCCAGGCATTTTTCTCAAAAACTATAATTTCTAGAAATGTGAAATTTTCAGTATGTACTCTCTCGGGTGAGATCGTTATTATTTCTAAATTTCAGAAAAATCGTGAAATTTTTCACGGTTTTAGAAGAGTTAGTTTTTGAACGCTACGTGGTAGACGAAAAGTTTCAATAAGCAAGTTGTAGAGCATACTCGAAAACCTTTAATGGAATTGGTATGCTGGAAATTGGACATTTCGTCACTGAAATAATTGGTCATGAAAAACAAACAAAATTGAAACTTTTCGTCTACCACGAAGCCTTCAAAAACTAACATTTCTAAAACCGTGAAAAATTTCACGATTTTTCTGAAATTTAGAAATAATAACGATCTCACCCGAGAGAGTACATACTAAAAATTTCACATTTCTAGAAAGAACAGTTTTTGAGAAAAATGCGTGGGCCGATCAAATGAAGACAACCTGTATTCTATACAAGATGTTAGAAGAATATGCGGGCTGCACCACGTTCTCCTCGTGATTCCCTGGAAGTGACCACGCCCCTTTGCCTTTAGTGGCGTAATTTCCCCCCTTTTCTTTGTAAGAGGGGTAGACACTCCAGTACGATTGCAGGCGCTCTCTCTCTCTCTCTCTCTCTCTCTCTCTCTCTCTCTCTCCATGTAGGCGGAGTATATAATCGGGGGACCATGGAAACATAGTTATAGTTGCGGTTTGACATTCTCTGTTAATAACTTCTTGATAATATATATACAAAATTGACTTGAGTCAAGGCGTAGTTGACTGCGCCGTCCAAGGCGTGTCGGAGGTCCAGTATGAATTAGTCTTGGTCTCCAATGAATGTTGAGGTGGAAACCACAATAGATTAAAGTCAAACTGTTTTGAATTAATAGCCTAGTAGCGAGAGATACGCGATGGCGACCCTGTTTTGGAGTTGAAATTTAACTTGGTTTTTTTTGGTTATCGCGCGTTGCAAACGAAAGAGTAAAAGATTAATAATTTTTCGTGTCCCAATTACAAAGACAAAAGATAAGCGTGGCATTAGATACGTCATCAAATAACTGTGTGGAGCAACCCACATCGCTCTTACATGTTTCGTGACATTAAATAAATCTTTGCTCATAAACTTCCCTATCCACCAATTGCCTCTTCAGAATTTGTTATTAATCTGCTTTGGGAAATCGTTTAATAGTAATTCTTATTAAGTTGTTTATTCTGCTGTATTGTCGTTATTATCTACGTATTGTAATCGTAGCTGTGTGTTTGTTCGTATTTCCTGTTTCTGAAATAAGCTCAGGAAATTCTTTTTGGGTATCAGACAATATTTTATTTATCAAATTTGAAAATTCCTTAATTTTTTTAAGAAATTAGAATTCATGGTAGATCAATAACTATGAGCTTAATACTTTTGAAATGAAACGCGGAACACATTTCTAACGCAAGTAGTCCTTGAGATATAACAATTTTTATGTTTAAACAAATTGTAAAATTTTGATAACCAAACATGTCTACTAATCTTTAGAACAAAATGAAATCCACAATGTTTTTCGAGTTAGGCGTTTTGCGCTATTGACTTGATTTTAAACGAAAATAATTTTGTAACTCATGAGATAAAATAGATACTCTAAATTTGAGTAGCTCATTGTTTTGGTCAGTCCATAAGATATGTAACATGCAAATGCATTAGCATTCTTGGAAAAATAGATATTTAATGGGTATTTACTTACAGGTACCAAACTGAGTTTCCAGGAGTGCGATTTTCGGGGGTGAAATAAATTTTGATATGAAAATTAACCACTGGATATTTTGAGAATGTTAATATGGGTATAGTATCATTTTAGCAATTATCAACGCCTATCGTAAACGAATTTACCCCATTATACTTTGAATAATCCTTATGTACCGTGCTGTAATTATTTATAACTTTCAGTTTAGTTTCGTTTGCTAAGTAGACGCTTATCGAAAATCCACCAATAAAATGAGCTTCTCGCTTTGGTCACTAGGTGGCACCTAGGAGCAACAAATACAGCACCCCAAACAAGGGTAGAGGTCGGGGACGGTTAATCATTATCCATGATTAAATTGATTTTGTTCGGGGGAAAAATGTAAACAAAGAAATTTACCGGTTAATATTTCGGAAAATGATTAAAAAAACATGTATTATTCTTAAAATTAGAGCTTTTTATCGAAAAAAACGTCGTTTTTCCTATTAATTTTACAAATTTATCAAAAAATAAATCGGATAATACAGAAATATAAATTACTTGATCAAAAAGTTTTACGAATAATTTTGAGAGCTTTATCTATTGAATAAAAGTTAACCATCCCCGACCTCTAAACAAGGGGAACGCAACCTGTCAAAAGTCGTACATTTTCTCGCGTACATTTTTCATTGGTTAGACGCTTCAGCGCCTGCTGCCGTCGGAAGGGGAAAATTTGGAAATTGTCTTCTCAACCCTTTCCGTAATACATTCAGCTAAAAGGCTCGTCCAATGAAATTTGTACACAACACTGCCTTAGCTAGCTGCGTTCTCCTTGTGTTCGTTGATCCTAGCTGGCACTGAGAAACGGGTATGTCACATAAATATTTATTCATTCATTCATTTGGCTTAAAAAACCTTTCATATTTATGGTTGAACAACGAATTTAATAGTTCTGACTCTAGATTTAACAAAAGCTAACGATTTTTCTAATTATTGTCTATTTCCTTTAAAAAGTCTCTATTTATGATTATAGTAGCGTATCAACTTGTTTACTTTGTGTAATGATAAGCCGCGAAATTATTTATTGTTTTTGTCGCAGGGCGTTTTGATTTTGGTTCGAGTCAAGGCTAGCGTAACATTTTTTGCCAGATCTAACGTTCGATCTAAATAATGTAGATTTTCACGGAATTACGCGTGCGACTTTTACTAAATTCCTTTAATTTAAAACGACCGTAATTGTTACCCACATACCTGACGCGATAAAAAAGGTCACTGCCGTAATGAATATTTCAAAATTTATTTCGATTTTTCACCATCCCCTCCCTTAAATATGTCCGCGCCCAAAAAATCAAAGAGAAATAATACGATACCAATTAGTTTATTGTTCCAAAGTTTCTTTCAATTGTATAGGCCTAGTCGCGAACGTGAACGTTTAAATAATTTCTCAATTCATCGAAAGACATTTTTTTCTTATCAGAAGTATAAATGATTTTTAACTTCTGTTACATGGTTAAAAGTAGTTTCACCTTATAGGCTTTTTTGATATTTTACCAGAGGTATAAATGTTTTTTTTAACTTCTATTGCATGGTTAAAAGAACATTTTAGTTTCAATTTATAGGTTTACTAAATATTTTATTTTCAATTTATAGGTTTACTAGGTATTTTATTTTCAATTTATAGGTTTATTTGATATTTTATTTTCAATTTATAGGTTTATTTGATATTTTATTTTCAATTTATAATTTTACTAGATATTTTATTTTCAATTTATAGGTTTACTAGATATTTCATTGTCAATTTATAGGTTTACTAGGTATTTTATTTTAAATTTAAAGGTTTACTAGATATTTTATTTTCAATTTATAGGTTTACTAGATATTTTATTGTCAATTTATAGGTTTACTAGGTATTTTATTTTCAATTTATAGGTTTATTTGATATTTTATTTTCAATTTATAGGTTTATTTGATATTTTATTTTCAATTTATAGGTTTACTAGATATTTTATTTTCAATTTATAGGTTTACTAAATATTTAACATTTTACTTTTGAAAGACTTATTTTTGTTATCAGAAGTATAAATGTTTGTCACTCTTCTTAGACGGTTAAAATAATATTTTATTTTCATCTTATATAGGCTTAATTGACATTTTTACATTTGAAAGATATTTTTTGTTATCAGAAGTATAAATATTTTTTTAACTTCTGTTAGATGGTTGAAAGTAGTATTTATTTTCACCTTATAAGATACGTCTTATATTGTAAAATAAAATACGATAAAAAATATTTAACAATGTCCCAGCATGTTCTATTTAATTTAAATATAGGTTAGGTTACCTACAATCAAAAACACAATCTAGTCTAGATACATTTGGAGAATATACGCTTAAAAACAAAACTTAAATTTTACACTTTTTCTTTTTCCTTACTTTATAGAAAAAAACACCACTCGACTCTAAATCTTAAAATTTAAAAAAATGGGTAACCAAATTTGATCATCTAATTTCAAACTGTACCAAACCGTTCTATAGTACTCATTGGATCGTGTCAGTGGTCAAAAAGACCCTTTTAGCGCAAAGATCGAGCCCAGATGACCACATACCCGTGACCAAAAACTTGACTTCTTTCTCACAACACGCAAAAAAGGATTTGAAATTATAAGACTAAGTTGTACCGTAGTCCCTTGCCCCTAAGCGATTTTTTTTTATTTTAAGGGGAACTTCAATAATGGGAATATTATACCTTGGGGTGATGCTTGAACCCTTTAAACCCTCCGAGCTTTTGAGTGTATATACCGTAAATCAAAGGATTGACTTTATTTAAAAAAATCTGTTTTGAAGTTTAAAAAATGGTAAAGCCTAGCTGCGATATCTCCCTGAAATTTTCCTTAATTTTTTTCACTCTATTTTATCGGGGGCGCAAATTTTTCTTCAACCCACGAAAGGGTTTGTATCGGATCGTTGGACCGTGAATTCGCTATTGTGAATTTTACATTGATCAGTGAATCTTCACTTCAATTGTATTTTCGTTTTCAGTCGTTGAATATCCTCTCCAGTGTGGTATTTTGGGCTGTATCTGATATTTTTTTATCAATCGGATTTTTATAAATATATATCTTCAACTATTTTTCTATTCGTTATTGAATCTGGCAAATTTTTCCTCGTGTCTGAATAGCTTAAATCGGGGCTATATATTTGGCAACAATATATTAATTTTTTGAAAGGTGTTGATATTTTTACAACTTAATTTTCGGTAAACACGTTTTGGAACATTTCGAGTTATTTTTAAGTCTGTTTTGGTTCTGCCTCCATTGTTCGATTTTGTTTGTTCGAATACACATAAATAAATGAAACTAAAATAATAAAACCTTTTAAACATTCAATTTAAAGTTTATTTTTTTAGTCGTTTAGTGGTTTAGGAACTTTAGATTTTGGTGTTGTTAATTTTAAGACACATTCTTTCCACGTTTCCGACTCACTGAATTTTCTGTCCATATCATAACGAACAATAATTATGTCCATATCATAACGAACAGTAATTATGTCCATATCATAACGAACAATAATTATGTCCATAGCATAACGAACAATAATTATGTCCATAGCATAACGAACAATAATTATGTCCATATCATAAAGAACAATAATTATGTCCATATCATAACGAACAATAATTATGTCCATAGCATAATGAACAATAATTATGTCCATAGCATAACGAACAATAATTATGTCCATAGCATAAAGAACAATAATTATGTCCATATCATAAAGAACAATAATTATGTCCATATCATAAAGAACAATAATTATGTTCATATAACACTATCAATAATTCTGTCCATGTAACACTATGAATAATTCTGTCCATATAACACTATCAATAATTATGTTCATATAACACTATCAATAATTATGTTCATATAACACTATCAATAATTCTGTCCATATAACACTATCAATAATTCAGACCATAACATACAATCAAGCAAACCACTTTGAATATCAAATAATCATGGACTAAATTCCAAGCAAAATTCAATATTTTAAAGGCAACACGACTGACTAAATTAAAATCCTAGATCGTTCTTTGGATCCCCAAGGGTCAACCGATAACCTTAGGACCCGCTAGATATTTAATCCTCTGCGCTATACAAAATTGATAAGGCTTCTCCATCAATATACCGTGATGATGAAACATACATCATACAAACTTTATGCTCATACCTTGGTATAAGCCATACGGAAGGACGTAGACGTATCTTATATACAGGGTGTCTTCATTTGATCGGCCCAGGCATTTTTCTCAAAAACTATAGTTCTAGAAATGTGAAATTTTCAGTATGTACTCTCTCGGGGCAGATCGTTGTTATTTGTAAATTTCTGAAAAATTGTGAAATTTTTCACGGCTTTAGAAGTATTAGTTTTTGAACGCTACGTGGTAGACGAAAAATTTCAATTTTGTTTGTTTTTCACGACCAATTATATCAGTGACGAAATGTCCGATTTCCAGCATACCAATACCATTAAAGGTTTTCGAGTATGCTCTACAACTTGCTTATTGAAACATTTCGTCTACCACGTAGCGTTCAAAAACTAACACTTCTAAGCCCATGAACAATTTCACGATTTTGCAGAAATTTACAAATAACAACGATCTCCCCCGAGAGAGTACATACTGAAAATTTGACATTTCTAGAAAGTATAGTTTTTTAGAAAATGCATGGACAGATCAAATGTAGACACCCTGTATATATATATATATCAGGGTGACCAGGGAAAGGCTTTGAAAGTTATAGGAAAAATATTTGATTCACTTAGCGGATTTACAAAGCCCGTACATTTGAAGATTTTGTTCAAAAGTGGCAGTGTTTTCACTAGATGCTCTATGACACGTACAAAAAAAGTTTTTTCATTTTCAAAAGAGCGTTAATTTATATGAAAAAATAGGAAAATGTGTGAAAATAAAGGAATTTATAGGAAAATGGGTGAAAATAAAGGAATTTATAGGAAGGCATTAAAAATATAGGAAAATATAGGAAATATAGCAAGTATGGTTACCCAGATATATATATATATATATAGGGTGCAGTAACTTCTCCTTTTTTAACTTCTTAATGAAGCCGCTAAATTATGACGATTGCGCAACTACTCGCGTATTCGTCGGTGAAAATGTTTTTATCGTGCCCGGGAGATTTCCGGGTTGGGGCGGGCCGCTTTGCCGGGTCGTGCCCCGCGCGTCCGTTGCGTAAGACCCGCGAGGCTCCCAAAAAAAGAGAGAACTGTACTTGGTCTCCCACGAGACAAACTTCCACGAGAAAACAGTTACTCCGCGGGCCTTTCTTCAGCCTTCTTCCGCTTTCGGAGATCGTTAGATAAGATGAACGACGCAAACCGTACCTCCATCCGCGCCTTTGTCCTCGATATCCGTCGAGATTGATTCCGGCAAATACGGCGCCGTATCCGCGTCTCTTTGGGAAGATGCTACGGAGGCCGAAGAGGAGAAGGATGCTAGAATTGGAGAGGAAAAACGAAGCAAAAAATCTGTAGTCCCGGGTGTTTTGTAGGCAGCGGCGGAATGGCCAGGTTTGGCCTCGGATTTCCCCGGGGCCCTTATGACGTTTCGCCGAGACCCCATTCCCGCTTTTTAGGGCCCCCACGTGCCTCATTTTGCCCCCCCCCCCTTCCCCTGGCCACCCCTTACAAATTTCGTTACGTGATGCGGCTTTTTTTATCCACTTCGAGAGATAGTTGTAGATAGTGTATAGTATAAATGTATCGTTGAAGTTGAGACAGTTGATTTTCTGGTTATTATGGGATGGTTTTTTAATGGTAGTGATTTTTAACGGTGATTGTTAAATTGGTCGGATGATCGCCTTATTTTGTTGGCCGAATTTGTTTGATTTGTTTCTTGGCCTTTTGAAAGTTTCCGGCAAGGGCGAAGTACGGGCTGGTTCGAGGGCCTTGACCCTGTATTTGGGATCGTGTGGGTCGAAATTATCCTTGAGGACAGGGTCGGAAGAAGGAAAACTTCTAAAAAACCGGAATGGGATTTATTGAATGTTTATTCAAGGTAATATAATAGCAAGTCAGATTTTGAAAGTTTTTTACTGAGAAATCATTTTTTTAACTTCAAAAGTAACGCAATTAAAATCATCAGTGTACTTGCAATAGTTATTCTGTGTTTGGCTGCTGAAGAATAGAGCGTTCCATAAAATCGGTGTGGTGTGCTTTCCCCCTTTTGAGTTCGGAGGAAGTAAAGGTTTGCCCGCTTTTTCGTGCGAGAGAAAAATATTTATCTGGCAAACCTGTAAGAAATTCAGAGTAGTCGACTTTTACTAGTAGCGTAGTTGCTAACCTAGGCTTTCCACGCAGTTTTTCTTATTTTAAATGATTTTTGTAATAAATGTATGATGGAAAATAAGCAAAATATAGTCCCAAATCCACGGGTTTAAGAAGACACTTAGATCATGAAAATATTCTTAACCCCAAACATACTTCAACACCTAGGGTCCCTCTTACAACTCCTAAAAGGTACGTCTTCAAAATATTCATATAAAGACAGGACATAAACCGAATTCTCTTAAACCAAAGAATAACAAATGTTGGTAGTCCTGATGAGCTAGCTCTATAGTCTGTATGAAAAGCTTGGCCGGTTTTGGGCCGATTTTATAGAACGCTCTATTTAGCCGATTGAAATTGTTTTTCAACAGTTTAAAATTTTATAATACGTTCCTAACCATCTCCGGTTTAAGAAGAATTTCATTAACTATGAGTTTTTGTAAATAGCAGAAATAATAGTAAGTTAAAAATTGTAAAGAATTATTGGTGTAATTATTGTCAACAAGAACAATAATTGGTGTGAAAATTAACCTTAATTATTATCATTGTTATTTTAAAATGAAGCTCATTTTCCCCCGAATATTAAAATGGCATTAAAAGTCACTAGATGACTTCGATATTAGCCTAGATGATTATTATTATAAGTAAATATCTCACTACAACAACGTATCGTAAATCTTAGAATAGATAGAGCTCTCAAAATTATTCGTAAAACTTTTTGATCAAGTAATTATATTTCTGTACTACCCGATTTATTTTTTGATAAATTTGTAAAATTAATCGGAAAAACGACTTTTTTTTCGATAAAAAGCTCTAATTTTACGAATAATACATTTCCCCCCCGAACAAAATCAATTTAATCGTGGATAATGATTAACCGTCCCCGACCTCTAGTAAATCTGGTTTTTCCTACGTAAATTAAAATTGATTTTTATCACGAGCTTGATTACATAGTCCTTTAATTACGAAACTTGTTGTTAAACATTTACAAAACATTATCAGAAACTAATGTACACCTTTCTGAAAAGCAACTTTAGATTAGTCGTGTTTTTAAAATTTGGGTATTATAAAAAAAATCAAAGATCTACAGTAGTATTCTTTATTTAAAGTGAATTAAAAATCGTGATATCAAATTAATTATTTTTGTCATTTTGTAATTTCGATATTTGTATTTCCAATAAAATCTGTAAGCAATTCGACGTTCTAGGGGTTTGAAATTTGTAGAAATCCCGTACACTGTAGAGAAAATTTATTTTACAAATCGTGAAATCACTTCCAAAATCTCGAAATCATCTTAAAAATAGAAATCAAAACGAAAAACGTGCTCTGAAATCTCAAAATCAGCCTATAAAAACAGAAATCAAAACGAAAAACGTGCTCTGAAATTTCGAAATCAGCCTAAAAAACAGAAATAAAAACGAAAAACGTGCTCTGAAATCTCAAAATCAGCCTAAAAAAACAGAAATCAAAATGAAAAACGTGCTCTGAAATCTCGAAATCAGCCTAAAAAACAGAAATAAAAACGAAAAACGTGCTCTGAAATCTCAAAATCAGCCTAAAAAAACAGAAATAAAAACGAAAAACGTGCTCTGAAATCTCAAAATCAGCCTAAAAAACAGAAATCAAAACGAAAAACGTGCTCTGAAATCTCGAAATCAGCCTAAAAAACAGAAATCAAAACGAAAAACGTGCTCTGAAATCTCGAAATCAGCCTAAAAAACAGAAATCAAAACGAAAAACGTGCTCTGAAATCTCAAAATCAGCCTAAAAAACAGAAATCAAAACGAAAAACGTGCTCTGAAATCTCGAAATCAGCCTAAAAAACAGAAATCAAAACGAAAAACGTGCTCTGAAATCTCAAAATCAACCTAAAAAACAGAAATCAAAACGAAAAACGTGCTCTGAAATCTCAAAATCAGCCTAAAAAACAGAAATCAAAACGAAAAACGTGCTCTGAAATCTCGAAATCAGCCTAAAAAACAGAAATCAAAACGAAAAACGTGCTCTGAAATCTCGAAATCAGCCTAAAAAACAGAAATCAAAACGAAAAACGTGCTCTGAAATCTCGAAATCAGCCTAAAAAACAGAAATCAAAACGAAAAACGTGCTCTGAAATCTCAAAATCAGCCTAAAAAACAGAAATCAAAACGAAAAACGTGCTCTGAAATCTCAAAATCAGCCTAAAAAACCGAATTCAAAACGAAAAACGTGCTCTGAAATCTCAAAATCAGCCTAAAAAACCGAATTCAAAACGAAAAACGTGCTCTGAAATCTCGAAATCAGCCTAAACAAACAGAAATCAAAACGAAAAACGTGCTCTGAAATCTCGAAATCAGCCTAAAAAACAGAAATCAAAACGAAAAACGTGCTCTGAAATCTCAAAATCAGCCTAAAAAAAACAGAAATCAAAATGAAAAACGTGCTCTGAAATCTCAAAATCAGCCTAAAAAAACAGAAATCAAAATGAAAAACGTGCTCTGAAATCTCAAAATCAGCCTAAAAAAAACAGAAATCAAAATGAAAAACGTGCTCTGAAATCTCAAAATCAGCCTAAAAAACAGAAATCAAAATGAAAAACGTGCTCTGAAATCTCGAAATCAGCCTAAAAAACAGAAATAAAAACGAAAAACGTGCTCTGAAATCTCGAAATCAGCCTAAAAAACAGAAATCAAAACGAAAAACGTGCTCTGAAATCTCGAAATCAGCCTAAAAAACAGAAATCAAAACGAAAAACGTGCTCTGAAATCTCGAAATCAGCCTAAAAAAACAGAAATAAAAACGAAAAACGTGCTCTGAAATCTCAAAATCAGCCTAAAAAACAGAAATCAAAACGAAAAACGTGCTCTGAAATCTCGAAATCAGCCTAAAAAACAGAAATCAAAACGAAAAACGTGCTCTGAAATCTCGAAATCAGCCTAAAAAACAGAAATCAAAATGAAAAACGTGCTCTGAAATCTCGAAATCAGCCTAAAAAACAGAAATCAAAATGAAAAACGTGCTCTGAAATCTCAAAATCAGCCTAAAAAACAGAAATCAAAACGAAAAACGTGCTCTGAAATCTCGAAATCAGCCTAAAAAAACAGAAATAAAAACGAAAAACGTGCTCTGAAATCTCAAAATCAGCCTAAAAAACAGAAATCAAAACGAAAAACGTGCTCTGAAATCTCGAAATCAGCCTAAAAAACAGAAATCAAAACGAAAAACGTGCTCTGAAATCTCGAAATCAGCCTAAAAAACAGAAATCAAAATGAAAAACGTGCTCTGAAATCTCGAAATCAGCCTAAAAAAACAGAAATCAAAACGAAAAACGTGCTCTGAAATCTCGAAATCAGCCTAAAAAACAGAAATCAAAACGAAAAACGTGCTCTGAAATCTCAAAATCAGCCTAAAAAAACAGAAATCAAAATGAAAAACGTGCTCTGAAATCTCAAAATCAGCCTAAAAAACAGAAATCAAAATGAAAAACGTGCTCTGAAATCTCGAAATCAGCCTAAAAAACAGAAATAAAAACGAAAAACGTGCTCTGAAATCTCAAAATCAGCCTAAAAAACAGAAATCAAAACGAAAAACGTGCTCTGAAATCTCAAAATCAGCCTAAAAAACAGAAATCAAAACGAAAAACGTGCTCTGAAATCTCGAAATCAGCCTAAAAAACAGAAATCAAAACGAAAAACGTGCTCTGAAATCTCGAAATCAGCCTAAAAAACAGAAATCAAAACGAAAAACGTGCTCTGAAATCTCGAAATCAGCCTAAAAAACAGAAATCAAAACGAAAAACGTGCTCTGAAATCTCGAAATCAGCCTAAAAAACAGAAATCAAAACGAAAAACGTGCTCTGAAATCTCGAAATCAGCCTAAAAAACAGAAATCAAAACGAAAAACGTGCTCTGAAATCTCGAAATCAGCCTAAAAAACAGAAATAAAAACGAAAAACGTGCTCTGAAATCTCGAAATCAGCCTAAAAAAACAGAAATCAAAACGAAAAACGTGCTCTGAAATCTCGAAATCAGCCTAAAAAACAGAAATCAAAACGAAAAACGTGCTCTGAAATCTCAAAATCAGCCTAAAAAAACAGAAATCAAAATGAAAAACGTGCTCTGAAATCTCAAAATCAGCCTAAAAAACAGAAATCAAAATGAAAAACGTGCTCTGAAATCTCGAAATCAGCCTAAAAAACAGAAATAAAAACGAAAAACGTGCTCTGAAATCTCAAAATCAGCCTAAAAAACAGAAATCAAAACGAAAAACGTGCTCTGAAATCTCAAAATCAGCCTAAAAAACAGAAATCAAAACGAAAAACGTGCTCTGAAATCTCAAAATCAGTTTCTGATTTCTGAAATCACTTTGACATTAAAAATCCTCCAAGCAATCACATAATCCATTTAGTCTATTTCAAGTTCTTGTTATAAAAAACGTTTTCCAAGAAGTCGTATAATTTCGGGCCGAACAATAAATTTGATCCTTTCGCGAAGAGCTTCCCGCTAAGGTGTTTCGTATCTCAAAGCCAGTAATCTCGGTGGAAAACAATATATTTTATTTGGTGTCTTTTTCCGAGGTACTGGTATGGTGGTGCCGGAGAATGTTGAATATAATAGGTTGGAAGGGCCCTGGTGCATAAAATTCCTTGCTGGTACCTCCCCCGAACACCTTCGCGAGAACAGCGACACCAAACTTATGATTATACCATCGCGCTATCTGTTTCCCACTATCTTATATCCTCCACTGGCTACGCTCACTTTTCTTCCAAAGCGCCATTTTTTTCTTAGTTCGGAGTCCAGTTTCGGGGATTGAGTGAACCGTTCCATTCTGCTTTTTTTATACAATGCGACTTATAGTACGACTGAAAGAAAACAAATTGTGGAGTTATTATATTTTCAATCTAAGCCGAGTATTACCAGAAGTATGTAAGTATCCTTCTAGGACGCAAAAATTAAACGGGCATTTTCGCTGGCTTGAAGGAGAACTATTTCACAAACAATCCGCGGATTAATACATCACAACCCGGGTTGGACATAAGACACTAGTCACGGCATTTGACTACTAAAATAAATGCTCTGACTACTAAAATTAATCGAAATCTGGGGCTCACTAGTCAAATGACTATTGAAAAATTTAACTAAATATTCATAAATAAGGCAAATATGGCGTATCGTAAATTGAACAATCCAATTTTATTTTATTAAAAATCACATGTAACTCAAGTGATACTAAACTCCTATTTTAATTCAGACGGGTAAAGCAAAATGTTGGCTGTGCTTCTTGTTTTTATACCCCCATTTTTACCCCCACTAGTTAGTGACTACTAAAAAAATATATAATTATGTCTAGCCCTGAGCACTACGTGGTAATACAGGTTACAGCTTGTATTATTTCCTATATCGATGTAAAATGTAAAAATTATACTTTGATTTAAATTATTTCAATGATTTGATTAAATAGATAAACCTTCTTAGAATTTATTGTTCACATTTTTAGCAATTAATGTAAAAATTATACTTTGATTTAAATTATTTCAATGGTTTGATTAAATAGATAAACCTTCTTAGAATTTCATGTTCACATTTTTAGCAATTAATGTTCAGTAATTAAAATTAACATTAATTTAAGTAATATTAATTAATATTAGTATAATTATTTAAATTTACTTTTACGTTACAGACATAAGCAAAACTAAAACCGGTATCATGATAAATTTATACTTAAAACAAAATAGCTAGTAATAATTGGGAATTTATAGCGATCTTAACCGTCTTAATTTTATATTTTAAACATTGATGAGTGTTTGATAGTATCAGATATAAATAATTATCAAAAAATTCCATTCAATCTACAAATACAACTCATAATCTACTCAAGATCGGATAAAATGGAGATACTTGATCTGTGTCTCCCTCGAAATCCCGTGACTCACCACTCCTAAATCATAAATATATGCAAATACATACCAACGTAAGCGCCTCGAAAACAATACCTTTATTGTTTGATATATTTTTTCATCCCCGACTTCGATATATCTCAAGTAACCCCGCCAAAAATTCCGCAAAATCTGAAAAAACCCAACGTCCAAAAGATGGGTTTCAAATTACGCGTAAAACCCAAGATAGTTAATCCGAACTTCCCCGTGCTGCCCCCACCCCTTTCCCTAACGGATTTATTATTTTTTATCAGCGTATATAAAACAGTGGTGACAACAGCGTCACCAAGGGTGGTCCACCTTCTCAACAGAAATTAAGATGAGCGATAAAAAATTGCGAATATTAACACGATGGAACTCGGCGATATCGCTTCCCCCGATTTTCTTCGTAATAATAAATGAGGGCAGAATCGCCAGGTATTAGTTACGTTCCCGCCTGAATGGAAATAAAACTAGCCCAAAAAGTCGTTATTATTATAGAAATATAGCTTACATTATCGCCCATTAATTAAAGAAAGGAGGTCATTTTGTAGCGTAATTTTAATAAAAAATAAAATAATAATTAATAAAAAATAAAAAATAAAATAAAATAATAATTAATAAAAAATAAAATAAAATAATAATTAATAAAAAATAAAATAAAATAATAATAAAATAATAATTAATAATAAATAAAAAACAATATAATAATAAAATAATAATTAATAATAAATAAAAAACAATATAATAATAAAATAATAATTAATAATAAATAAAAAAACAATATAATAATAAAATAATAATCAATAATAAATAAAAACAATATAATAATAAAATAATAATTAATAATAATTAATAATAAATAAAAATAAAATTATAATTAATAATAAATAAAAAATAATAATTAACAATAAATAAGAAATAAAATAATAAAATAAAATAATAATTAACAATAAATAAAAAATAAAATAATAACAAAATAAATTGATCATTATAAAAATATTTTTTATTAAACGAGAAATATTTTAATCAATTTTATTTATCGAATATAAAAAAGTGAGAAATAATTTCATGTTAATTGGAACGTGCCACCGAGCATGCGACGCGCGTTGTTAGTAATTAGAAGCTAGAAAACCTATAGTGTTGCGTAGCGCCATCTTCATTATAATCGGAATTAAAAAATCTTCCTCGTTAACTGTTATTTTTTACCAAGTAATAAAAAATAAATAAAAAATCTATAAACCCTCCTAAGTAAGCCCACAAAAAAGTTAAAAGCGGAATTATCCTTTCCCGGCAAGGTACTTTTAAAAGTAGCCAAATAGGGCGGTCTTTCCTTCGAGCTGGCAACTCCGAATGAGGGCGACTTTCGCCGTCGATTCTTCCGGCTGAGTGAGTGTCTTGATCGGAACGGACATTTGCCCGAGCCCAGAACAACATGGGTGGCGAAAATTAACTTCCCATCGTACATTGCGAAGCCTCCCTTGTCACTTTTGATTGGTCTTTCGGCCGTCTGACGCGTTTTGGGGAAAGTCCACGAATGTTTCTCAATATTTTCGCCGTAATGCTTCGGAGCGCACCTGTCAGTTACTTTCTCCGCGTGGCCAGTTATCACTGTCCTTCATCGAGCGACGAGGCGACCGTGTCAGGTTACGATGGGGTGAAAAGGAGTGTCCTTACCACTTATCGAAGTCGCCTCGGCTGGGACATATCGAATTACGAACCTGTTATCCGCTTTAATTGCTGATCGAGACTTGAAAAGAAAATAAATTTATTCGCGTTCAAAAAATATTACGATTTTAGAGTTATGTCCCTCGCTTATCAAATGGTACAAAATGAGGTGACAATGCGGCCTCATTGGTGGCTTGCGAACATTGAGTTTAATATTAGCTTAGCCGTTATAATCGGAGTGGTTAGCACGTTCGCCTCGCAGCAAGAGGAGCCGGGTTCGATCCCAGTTTGTGGCACTGGGTGAAAAACTCGGAACCACTCCTTCTGCGTTGCGTTTACAAGTTATTTCTCCGTTTAGTACAGTCAAAGCTACGGGCTTGTACACCGATTACGGTTAGTGGTTAGCCCCTCGATATAAATTAACGGTAATAGTTAGTGTAGGGAGCTGTTGGCTCGCGTGGCATGAAAGGCTTGCTACCACCCTCCTATGCATTGTAACCCGGCCACCTGAATTAATGGCTTTAAAAGTCGCTTGATGACTTGGGCCTACGGTGGTGCCTTGGGTGATTAGCCTAGCTGATTATTTTTATTGCCTTTTAGTCACACCCATATAATTCCTTATAGAATAGAAATTTGTTAAAATTATAACCTTGTCAACATAATTACTTACAGAATGGAAATTTGTTCGAATTATAATCTTGGCTATATAATTCCTTACAGAATAGAAATTTGTTCGAATTATAATCTTGTCAATATAATTTCTTAAAGAATAGAAATTTATTCAAACTTATTTTCGAAAATTTTTACTCGAAACTTCTATTCGAATGACCCCCGATTAGTTTTTGTGTTTACATCTTTTTTCTAACGTACTATTCTTTTCTTACTGTTGTTTTTAATTAATTCTCCTTTTCACTTCCGGTATCCGTTTTGGATGGATAATTTAACAAATTCGGGTTCGATCCAACGGGTTTTTCCTATTCCGCATACGCTAGCTGTAAAATAAGTGTCTATTTTATTCCTAATCCAAAGGGAATATACATCACTTTTGATTCTGGTCAGGCTTGACCTGTTCCAGTGCTACGGTACCGGTCACTAATTATACGGTATTCCTACTGCATTTTTTATTTAAATTATTTAAATCTTTATTGTCAAGTATTTATTAGAAAATCAAATTACGCTTCATTCATTACATCCTATTAGAGAAGGATTAATCTTGGACTAATAATTACTGGACCCGAAACTAAATGGCACGCTTGGTGCTTTTATACGGCAGCGCCGCTTGTAGCGCCGTAGTGTCCAGTATTGGAAAGATTTCTATCCAAATACTAAACACGTGCCCAATATTCGCGGACGACGTTCGGCCTAGAGTTCTTAGCTCGTCACTGTCGTCAAAGCTTACACCTTTATTTCCATTTTGACTAGGCATTTTTAAATTTATAATCTATTTAAACCTTCACACAAACTATATATGCCAAAACATTAAAGCGAACTTCCTATTTAAATTAATTAAATCATTACCCTTTCATTTTTATTCCAATACAATTACTACTGAATAATCTAAAGCCTATTAAAATTCCAAAAGCCTCACTTCTACTAAAAACAGCAGAACAGACGACGGAATGCGGGTCATCTGACATTTTACGCGTGTGTTTTGTATTTGGATAGAAATATTTTGCGATTCTCTCGGTAGGAGAGAATCCAGTTGTTTTTTAAAAAACACGTTTTCGAATACCATTTCATCAGTAAAATATGGTTTATTAATAGGTAAATATCCCTACGCGCTGTATTTTTTACGATATACACCTTTAAGCTAAGTAAAAGATTTAGCAAAGAAAATTTTGAGCGGTGATGCAGTGTACAAATAAACGTTCATTTTAATGTCCTAGAACATGTATACTTATCTCGTAAAAGATATATAAACTTTTGATATAAGACATTCTAGCGTAGACGTTTAAAATGTCCGTAGCTTAATCTCGAAGCTTTCCTCCATCAAGAGGATGCGGGTTCTAATTCAAAGATAACAACGTTCTAAAAGCTTTAAAACGGTTTATGGGGACATTTTTTTTGTCAATAGTATCTCTATGGTCACAACGGTTTTCCTTCGCCATTATTCTTGTAGATAGTCTAGTACTGGTCTACTCAAATAAAATGAAGATCGCCGTGTACGTCGCAGACTGAACCCTATCCCTACTCTTAAACGTCAACTGTCAAGTATGTTTCGACTGAGCTGCACGATATAGGACGGCTACAAGCGAAATCTGCCTGTTGTCCACAGGAAAAGGGATATAGAGGCAGGCTGTTTTATCTAATACCGTTTGACGGAGGGAGATGTCAAATGGCGAGAATGGTGGCGTGTGGTGGGAGGAGCCGCGACTCGGTAAATCAAAACAGCCAACCCACTTTCTGTTTAGACACGAGCAGCGGGGAACAATGCACGACTGGGACACAGATACCGAGGACATCGTTTTACGTTGGATGTTCCCTCAGCTTGCGCGCGGGTATGACCCCGATGTACCGCCTCTCTGTCTCCTGGACTGCATGGCGCTGTATATTGGGGTGATCCGGTGATGGCTTACTGATCGGGGCCTGACGAATGTTGGGGACCGGACAAGTAGTAGTTGGTGATGCGCGTGGGAGCTGGATTTGGTGGGCACCCAAGTTAGCAAGAAATAGTATAGATAGGTTTGGGCTCCGAATCAGCTAAAGGCCTAGGTTTTCTTCTGCCTATCACCCTTTAAATTTACTTTCCTTCCAAACAAATACCCTGGTGGTAGGCCAACAGCGGAACACGTTGGCCTACCAACAGGATATTTGTTTGGCGGTAAGTAAATTTAAAGGGTGACAGGCAGAGATAGTGTCAGCTTGGAGCACAGTTAAATGTCTTGACTTAATGACCTTCATTATATAGAGTTTAATGCCATGAATCCGAAAATATATATGTTATACCACTTTAAATTTGTATTTAATTATGAAACTTTTCCTTGCATTTTTTGTGAAATGTTCTCTTCCCCGTAAACTCAGCCATATTCTACGTCGTATTTGGTTGGGAATTCGCTATTTGCCCTCGGTTTTCACTCTAAATATTCTCTCTCGGCTCGCAATAGCGGGCAAGGCAGATAATACGCGCGAATGACGTCACCAATATGAGAGCTTGCGGGGAAGTTGACCCTTCCATTTAAAATCTCGAACTTAATAGTGAATAAATATTTTTTAACTAAAATCGTTATTACCCCTATACTTATCGTGGTCTTTTTATATATTTAATGTCAAAATATTTTATTTAAGTCGTATTTACACGCAATGGCGGATTAACCAATACGCTGAGTAGGCTTTAAGCCTAGGGGCCTGGACAATTTGCCAAAGTTTGGGGCCCTGGAGACGAGGTTAGGGCATTATCAGAGGGCCCTTAATAAATTTCAGGCCTAGGGTTCCGGGTTGATGTTAATTCTTTAAGGCTTACACGAGTCAACACTTTTACAAAAAAACTATTTATCTGAATATGTTTCCCTCAACGTTTTGGTCATGCACACGCTTTGGTTTGCCAAGTTTTGAAGAACGGTTGGGTTTAATAAGTTGAAAACCAAGTATTAAAGTTTAATAATTTTTGTACACATCCTTGCGGTTGAACGAAACTAAACGCCTAAACCAAATCTAATATTTTTCGAACCGGTCTTGTTGATTACACAAAACTAAATGATAATAATAATAATTACCTTAATTAATATAAGTTAAGATATTTTATAGTAGTATACTTATATTTTTAAGAATTAGTAGTAATTTCCTTCGCCGGTTAAACCTCGAAATCTCAGCAACGTTTCGTGAAGCTACGTGTTTTGCTAACTTATGAAGAAAACTTTGCACAAAAACAAAGTTGGGCAAATATTTAGCCTCGTGTGAATAAACGTTTTGATTAAACCGAAAATCGATGAAAAACTTTAAACGAATTTCGTATTATTATAAATAAATTAGGAATCTTTATGTTTTCCATAAATTACTTGAACGGAATAGTTTTTAAAGTTAACTTTCCAATGAAATCACGTTTGTTCTATTTCTTACCTATTTTCAATAATTCGTGTAATCTAATCATGTAAGGTCATAATCGAAATTAAATTACATTTATACTCTACTAATAGCCTAAATATTTATAGTTGTTTATTGTAAACAGAAATGAAATTAGTTCTTCTTGGAGAGGATTCAAAGTCGGACATAGTCCCAATTTCTGTAGGCGCGTGGCCCGGTGGGGGCGTTCTTTGACCCTTTACGGCGTTACTCGCGAGCAAACAACGCTCGGCCCCTCCCCTGACACGATTCGCGGGACGTTTTTATTTCGTATCAACGCCATAATTCATTCTTGTTGATTAATTCCAACAAGCAGATGTTCTGAGGAGAGGGAATTGCATTATCCGTGACCACGTAGTAAACTCGCGTATTTTGGTCCCGTCCGCGGAGCGTTATCTGTTTGCGTAAAATGCCCTCTGGCCTCGACTATAAAGTACGTGTACTATTAATTCCTTACGCACAATGCAGACTGTTTTCCTTTAAGCGTCACTTTGATTTATTTGTTCGGAACCGCGATTTCGAGCATTGATCTAGTAAACCACCGTCGTTCTTAATTCTACGTTTCTAACCAACTCGTCAGGCCGTTCACAACTTTTCCTTCCGCAACTTTTCAAAGAAAAAAACTAGATTTTTACTAATACATCAACGTTTGTATAAGGAGATTGTTGTAGAGTGTTGTGTAGAAATTTAAAATCTTTTTTTTATTCTCTTAAAATCTAGTGTATCTATGATCCCGAAAGGTTTTATCCGTTTGGTTGTAAATAATACAGTTTACTGTAAAAGATACGGTTATTCAGTAATCTGTATAATATTTTAATATTTTTTAAAATCTCGTTTTTCGCTAATGAATTCCTAATGCATTGTGCATCTTAACGCTGCAATTAACTAAAAATAAATTAAACTTTGAGTAGAGCAAACTTATGCTTACATATTTTAGGCTTAGTTTTATTTTTGTATAATTGCTAAATATGGCTCACTTACTGCTATATCAATTTAATATTTTTCACCATTATTTTATTATCATTCTTAATATATTTAAAAACCCGAAATTATTGCGTACGTAATTTTCGAGCTTAATGCTTTTCAAATAACAGTATTATAAATTGGAATTTTGTTATTTAGTTTCCTCAGAAAATACAATTCCAGTGTACAGATTTTGAGTGAAGATTCAAATGAGTTTCGACATCATAAGACAAAGAACCCGTAGGATTAGCGTGCATCAACGAATTGTTTTGGCATTTTTATGATTTATATTAACTCATCCAAGGTTCTTACAAAAGGAAATTAGTATTTCAACGACTTTTAAGAGCAGAAAAAAAGGTTTGCCCCAGGGGTCGCTTCGAACCGCCCCCGTACGTGGTCTCCCCCTGTCAAATCAAACTCGTTTTTGACTATAAAAATGACTTTTCTTTGAGAGAGATAGGAAGATGCGAATAATCATATTTTCCTATTTTCACCACCTTATATTTATTATTAAGAGCGTTGCGGCTCTGCCTTTTTTATCACAGAAATACGCAACTACCAGCCCCGGTAATTTTCCCGCGCGATCGTCAACAAGGATAAATTACAACAATCAACTCTCTGGGATAATTATACCGTTCAGCCTTTCCCTATAAAGATACTTGCCGATTATATATCTTCATATTTAGACGTTTGACAGTGTACTTGAAGCTACAATCTACCCGAAACAAACTATAACGAAGATGTCAACGCATCCGAGACTTAAAGTTTTTTTTTTGAGATTTTTAAAAAGGCAGTTCTCATTTTTATTCACGCTAAAGGTGGTCCGGTAGAATTTTACACTTTAAAAATGTTTCCCTCAGAAGTGGAATCATAAATTAAAAGCTCAAAGCTATTTTTTTCTTCAATGGTAGCGATAGAGTCGACTTTTCCATTTTAGCAATTCAGTGCGTGGATGGATGGTTAAATATCTTAAGATGGTCGCCGATTGTTAATGAGTATTGTACCTGGTCGCTCGTTTTTCTATCCACCGCTAGATGGCGTAGAAAAGCCGTCTATTCGGCCATCAATCTTTGACTGATTTACGCGTCTCTCCCTTCTCTTCAAAGAGCACGCAATGTCTAGATTCTTGAAAAGGGAAAGAAAATGCCCGTGTAATTGTGTCCTATAGGACGTGTAATAACCTTTGCCGGTAGCCCGTCTCGGCCAAGAATTCTTTACTTCGAGGTGTGGGCGAGAATGGGCCAACCTTAAATATTTGTTACAGCGTTGGCTGTTCCCGTGATGGATAATGTTGGTTGATAGGGACGCTTTAATTGTTAGTATGAGTGATGGGGATATATATGTGATGTAATTTGACGGTAATTTATGCTAAATGATTCAGGGTTTGAAAAAATCCGGATTTTTTCCTAGAAGCCCAACCCAGTGGGTTTTTAATGTTTTTTTTTCATTTGGGTAGGTTTTTTATTTAAGTATACAATTTCAATATTTGCATTCGACGATATGTAAAAGTATACAGATACTGCAAAGTTTCAAGTTTACAAGCCAGTAACTTTGTAAAGTTTGTATCACATTCACATTACAATTCAGTCTAAGATATATATTAATGTGGTCATTGCACATTGAACAACTTGGTTTTTCATTAAAAATCTGAAATTTTAAAGTGGGTTTTTTCTGAGGTGGGTGGGTCCAAAAAACTCACTGGATTTTTGGTTTTCGAACCCTGAAACGATTGTTATTAAATAGTAATTAGGCGGTGTTGTATTTTGCAGTTTAATTTGAAATTCAAATTGACTTACAAGTTAGTGTAAAAAATACTGACGACGTAAAATTAATAAATTCGCAAATAATAAACCTTTTCTGTTAAGGCATTTTTTTAAAATGTACCAGGGACATCTCTGAAACAAATGGTTTATTCAAACTATATTCCAGCAGTCTATATCTGCACCATATACTGCGCGATTGGTTTAAGCTTGATTTATAACGGTCCGTTTATTATTTTAAACATTTTCGTTTAATAATAATAATAATTATTATTATTATAATTAGCTAGGTTAATACCCAAGGCACCATCTTAGGCCCAAGCCATCGAGTGACTTTTAATGCCATTAATTCTGGTGGTCGGGCTCGAAGTCGCATCCCATCAGAAGCTGAAGAATATTGTCCAAATGAAACTCACCACTTCAATGGCGTAATGTCCGGGCATTATAAGTCGCTAGATGACTTGGGTGGTGCCTTGGCTATTAGCTTAGCTGATTATTATTATTATTATTATTTATTATTATTAAACAATGGATGAAATCTTTAAAAGATAAATTCTGAAAGCTGCCCATTCTTCGTAGCCAAGCCTATGCATCCTTGTAACCCCTTGCCATAATGAAGGCGCAAAATGGGATTGTAGTCTATACAACCTCATCAATATGATTGATTTGTACAGGACTCGAGTATATGATAAACCCAACACCTTATATTCCCATAAAGAAACTATATACGTCAGAAAAATAGTAAAATACGCCACCCCATCCTTCGCGTTTGAAAACTGGCTCCCTTTTGAGTGCCCCCATCGTCGTGGCGGAGGAAATATGAAATCCCATAAAGGGTTTTTGTCGGGGTCATTCCATCAAGAGGAGCGAAATCTTTCCTGGTTTTTACAGCGATGGTGGCTGACCTTTTATTGGCAGGGGCTGATGATGAAACAGCCCAGGGGTGCTTTTTAAGCGAGGACTACCAAACAACTAAAGACCTTATTACTATAATTTGAAGAAACCCCCCCCCCTCCGACGCTTGTTTGGACTTTGGATGAAAAATTCCCCCCCCCCCCTTCATATTATTTAACAGTTCCAAGACTCATCTGACACTCGAATTGAGACATTCCGCCGGTATCCCGCGGCTTCTAATCAACTGTCAGGTGATTCTTCTATAGGTGTATTTGGAATTCGGCGGAGGAAGCAAGGGTAACAAAGGATTGTATTAAAAACAGGAGAATTCTCTGTTATCCGCGGTGATGCCCTCGGGCGCCGAGACTCTCACCCTGCCCCCACAATCAAAGAAGCCCAACACGCTAACTCTTCTATTAAAAATCGCGCCTCGCGGTATTTTGGGGACTAACGTCTCCCCTTAATAAAAGGCCACGACTGTTCTGCACTTTTTTGACGTCGGGAGAAAAAAAGACAAGTGTCTTTTCGGCCTTTTTCGCTCCTGTTTTTCTATTCAATTTTTGGTGAGACCTTTATCTTCTTTGCGCCCCCCTCGACTCACCTCGTCTGCAGAGCTACTGTTCTTTTTAGAATGGAACGATCTGGCTGTGTTCGAATTGGACGATTCTGACCACGAGTAACGTAATCTCTATACAGGGTATTTCAAAAGGTTATGCATAAAATTTAAGGAGTTGTAGGGAGTGAGTTGAGAAGTATGCCTGTTTTTCCCCATTTCCGTACGATGAGTTAAAAGAGTGCCAGAGAGCTTCAAATTGTGGCCTACTAGCCCCTGGAAGTAGGCTGCAACAAGCGCCAAACCAAGCAGCAGGGACTTTAAAAACTGTTTAAGTTTACTTTTTTACGCTGGTTACCTCGATTTGTTTACAAAGTCCTTTTTACCTATCACACGAACCCAAACCTTAATGTTCGCGTTTCCCTGCTGCTTGATTTGGCGCTTGTTGCGGCCCACTTCCAGGGGCTAGTAGGCCACACTTTGAAGCTCTCTGGCGCTCTTTTCACTCATCGTAGGAAAATGGGGGAAAAAACAGGCATACTTCTTAACTCACCCCCTACAACTCCTTCAAATTTTTTCATAACCTTTTGAAACACCCTGTATAGGGATGACACTGGCTGTATGGTTTTAATTTTAACTTTCCTTTCCGAACCTTTTTATCACACTTACACTTTTCAAAATGGACTTGTAATCTAACTGAGTATGATGGGTGATCATTTTATATAATTGACAAAGTTATTGTTCTTATGTCACTGTTCTTACGAAGAATGTATTTATTTATATTTAGGTTAGAATGATTGAGACAATTTTATATTATTATTAATATATTATATTATATATTTAGGGTAGAATGATTTAGACAATTTTATATTATTATTAATATATTATATTATATATTTAGGGTAGAATGATTGAGACAATTTTATATTAGTATTTTATTTTAGGGTAGAATGATTGAGACAATTTTATATTATTATTAATATATTATATTATATATTTAGGGTATAATGATTGAGACAATTTTATATTAGTATTAATATATTATATTATAGATTTAGGGTAGAATGATTTAGACAATTTTATATTATTATGAATATATTATATTATATATTTAGGGTAGAATGATTTAGACAATTTTATATTATTATTAATATATTATATTATATATTTAGGGTAAAATGATTGAGACAATTTTATATTAGTATTAATATATTATATTATAGATTTAGGGTAGAATGATTTAGACAATTTTATATTATTATTAATATATTATATTATATATTTAGGGTAGAATGATTTAGACAATTTTATATTAGTATTTTATTTTAGGGTAGAATTATTTAGACAATTTTATATTATTATTAATATATTATATTATATATTTAGGGTAGAATGATTGAGACAATTTTATATTAGTATTAATATATTATATATTTAGAGTAGAATGATTTAGACAATTTTAAATTATTATTAATATATTATTTTATATTATTTTATATTATAATATAATATAATATAATATAATATAATATAATATAATATAATATAATATAATATAATATAATATAATATAATATAATATAATATAATATAATATAATATAATATAATATAATATAATATAATATAATATAATATAATATAATATAATATAATATAATATAATATAATATAATATAATATAATATAATATAATATAATATAATATAATATAATATAATATAAAATAATATATATATTATATATTATATTATATTATATTATATTATATTATATTATATTATATTATATTATATTATATTATATTATATTATATTATATTATATTATATTATATTATATTATATTAAATTATATATTTAGGGTAGAATGATGATGTTGAGACAATTTTATATATTATATATATTATATATTATCTATTATATATATAGTATATTTTATATATTATATATTATTTGTTAAAAAAGTTGGTATTGGCGTAAATATTTTCTATCTATAAAATAAAATGATTAATCGATGAATAAAAGGTGCTGAATAATCGACCTATAAACAAGTGTATAAATTTTGTTTATTCAGATTTAACCCACATTTCACGCGCGAAGGGTGGGCGGCCCGTGTCCAATTGAACGGTGTTTTCTTAGCCTGATAGACCATCAATTTCATTCGCCACCCGCTTTAATATCTTTTTAATCGCTGCTTGGAAAAACCACTTCGGCGAACGGGAAACGGGGTGCAGCCAGAACACCCGCCAAATAATATACCGGAGACGGAAGCGCGAAAACGGTATAGCGCCTGCCGCCCCCGCAGATCGCAATCGCCTCAAAGCTCCCGCCGCGCGCAAATGATGCTTTCCCAAGACCAAGATCTAGAATCCTTTACCCACAGTTTCAGAAGTACATTATTTATATCTTAAGAGCGAAGTCTGAGTTATGGTCCTTTATCAAAACTCTCAATAATTAGTGTAATTTGTTTTTTAATTTGATTTAATTCAATTAAATTTAATTTAATTTTATTTAATTTGTTTAATTTTTTTAATTTGTTTAATTTGTTTAATTTAATTTATTTAATTTTATTTAATTTTATTTAATTTTATTTAATTTTATTTAATTTTATTTAATTTTATTTAATTTTATTTAATTTTATTTAATTTTATTTAATTTTATTTTATTTTATTTTATTTTATTTATTTTATTTTATTTTATTTTATTTTATTTTATTTTATTTTATTTTATTTTATTTTATTTTATTTTATTTTATTTTATTTTATTTTATATATTTAATTTATTTTATTTATTTAATTTATTTAATTTTATAATTTATTTAATTTATTTAATTTATTTAATTTTATAATTTATTTAATTTATTTAATTTATTTAATTTATTTAATTTATTTAATTTATTTAATTTATTTAATTTATTTAATTTATTTCATTCATTTAATTTATTTAATTTATTTATTTAATTTATTTATTTATTTCATAATTGTTTGTATTTCTTTCATTGGTGTCGAATTTTTTAAATTGACTTCTTCAAAATTCTTAATTCTTAGTGTAATTTTATTTTCCAAATTTCTTTTAAAATTGAAATTGTCCTTTAAACGACAATGTCGTATAGTGGTATAGTGGTTGACTGCAAAGGTTTTGTGAAATAAAATATTATTATTGCAAGTATTATTAATAGGGAACAAGTACATTTCCCAATATATCTTCGATATTTTATTTTCACTAACCCTAACAATTACCCTTGGAATAAATGCGAACGGACTCAGTTGGAAAGTAGTCTGTATTGGTGGCTACAACGGTGTGTCCCTTTCGTAATAAGCGACTCTACCATCTTCGCCGTAATCATTACGATGCCCGTTTTCCATTTAGGTTTTTTTTTTATTATTTCTTGGAAGGATTATTTTCTGGACTTCTTTTTATTCTTCTCGGCACAACCGTGTGTGTCTCAACCGCGAACAACCGAATCGGATAGAAGATATATTTTTTATATTTTCACTCGAATAACATAAAGCCTAAAAAATGACAATCTCTATTTTTTTAGTTACTCGCGTAATTTTTCAAACACCCGCATTACGGTACATTAAATTTGTACAACAAGATGGACGTTGATATAAAGCCTGTTTCACTGTATCATTATTAAAGTTTAGATATATGTTTTAATTCGCGACTGAAAAATACGCTAACTATCTAGTTTTCGACAGCAAACAAAGATGGCGTTGCAGTAGCTTTTGGTCACGAATATAATTGGTAAAGAAAATTAAACATTTGGTCACTCTAGTAATTATACATATCTTTGTTATCAATTTAGAATTAAATTAGGAATTAATTAAACAAAATAATCTAAACTGATGCTAAGGTCTCCTAATAGTTGATTTTATAAAATGTCTTTACGCTTGCCCAACTTGTTGAAATGTTGCCCTGGACTAGTTCAGCCAATGCCTAAGAATGAGTTCATAAGCTCTTTAGTGGGAGAGAAAACGGATCCACAGCTAAAGCGGGGAGGCAAAATTTCAACAAGATGGCCAAGGTTATTTTATAAAAAGAACTATTGGCTTAGTAAAATTTTTCCGGTAAACATTTTGTGCATCTGACTTCTGATTTTAGTGATTTCTAGTTATTTTATAATGCGATTCGCGGGGACGTTTTGTTGTGAAATTCAGTGATATTTTATTGTAAAATTCAGATATATGTTTGTGTGATTTCCAGTGTTATTTTGGAATAAGTAAATATTTTTTTGTGATTTCTAGTGATTTTTATATAGTGATTTTCTGATGTTATTTTGGTACAGCTAGCTTATAGACAAAGGAAATTGTTTGTATAAACTAGATATATTGTACACCATTTAATTGGTTTTCCACTTTAATAAGGTATTACGTTTCAACAAGATAATTTGGCAATAGAGTAAAAGGTATCTTATATTTACAACCGTATACCATTAATAAAACTTGCGAATTTTGTAGGTGGGTTATTCAGTATGTAGAAATTTTGAACAGAAAATCCGAAACTAATTTAGAAATTTAGGATTTTAATTTTTGTTCTGAATTTCGGTTTATGTTGATTTAAGAATTTTCAAACCGATTTCTGGAGGGCTATTCTGTAAAAATACAAATTGACAAAAAATCTCGATCCGTCCAACTAACGATTGTGTAAGATCAATTTTAAGTAGTGGCAGTATATGTTACGCTATACCCAGTATTTTAGTCAAATCATAAACTAAATGCTTAAGCGGACGTAAAATACCTGTTTATTTTTGGTGCTTAAGACTTAAATTGACACTATCGACCGTACGTCGAAGAATTTCATTAAAATTCACTTACGCCGCCCTACAGAGGTCGGGGACGGTTAATCATTATCCATGATTAAATTGATTTTTTTCGGGAAAAAAATCTAAACAAAGAAATAGACCGGTTAGTATTTCGGAAAATGATTAAAAAACATGTATTATTCGTAAAATTTGAGCTTTTTATCGAAAAAAACGTCGTTTTTCCGATTAATTTTACAAATTTATCAAAAAATTAATCGAATAATAATAAATTACTTGATCAAAACATTTTACGAATAATTTTGCGAGCTTTATCTATTGAATAAAAGTTAACCATCCCCGACCTCTAATACAGACCGCCACGATTTTCAATTTGACCAGAACTATCATGATTTTTTTGTCATTTAAGATCTTTACAGAATAGCCTCCCAGGACTTTGAAATTGATTTCAAGATTTATAAAATCTTATTTCAGTAGAATGTACGGCACTTTTATGGATGTCCAATGCATCACGTGTCTTACACCTGCAAGTGTTAAGTTCCCCCAGTGCCGGATTAAGGACTAGGCGTACTAGGCACAGGCCTATGGGCCCCCACCAAAAATAATTTCTGTACATGAATAAAAACCATTTTGTGTACATGAATAAAACATTCAGAATAAGAAATATATTATTATCTGCCCTGTTTTATTTGTAGCAGACGTCTAAGCAGACGTCTCTTGGTTTTGGAAAACAGTTTTAGTTTTAAAAACCACTGACCAAACCATGAATATTAACTGATTGAAATAGCTAAAATTACGTCACTGCAAATCAGTGACTAGTCACTGAAAAATCAGTAAAAGTCCATAGGCCCACACCAAATTCTGCCTGCTTAGTGCCTAGGGCGCCACCTTCGGTAAATTCGGTACTGAATTCCCCATTAACCTTTTATTTTTCAAGATCAAAAACCAAGAGCCTGTTTAAGGGGCTCCGAGTACAAGGTACGAATGACGCAATTCCATAACCTCTCCACCACACTACGTTCTTTAAAAAATAAGAGAGTGTAGTCGCACCCTGAAGATACGGTGTCGAGAGAGAGAGAGAGAGAGAGAGAGAGAGAGAGAGAGAGAGAGAGAGAGAGAGAGAGAGAGAGAGCACCTAAAAATGCCGGAAAGTCGCGAACGCGGAACCCTTTAATTTCATGGTTGGTTCCCAGACGATAATCTGGTCAGAAAATGACGTACCCGCGTCAGCTATACAAACCAAAGAAAAAACATCCCCCGCCGCATTCGTAGCCGGGCTCGCCATTGGTTGTTCCACCATTATTACGGATGGTAATAGGTAAGCCTTACGTAATGGCCGTACCACGTACAAACGGAGGAACTAAAAAAGCGAAGCGACTCAGAAATACAATTATTTCTCGCTTGAAAGAACTCTCCGCCTTAAAACTAGCTTTTTTTCTTCTCGAATATATTTTCGCGGATTTCTGGACGAATAGGAGAGATTTTTTCCCGTCTTTTTCGCTTTGATCTCCGCGTGTGGTTTTTATAATCTCACCTTTATTTGCATTCTTTTCGCGCGCCGCGTTGTGTCGCCACGATTTACCTTTAGACGAGGGCACTCGTCGTTAGAGTTCACGACATTACGAAATACACGGATTGCGTACAATTTATTTAGAAATAATCAACAATTTATAGCTGTAGCAATATTGTTCGCGCGTAAAGAGGGTGATGGAAATCCTACATTGCGGGGATTATTGGCGGAATATCCGTCGATGATGTCACGTTCAGTGATAAGCGTGCTTCTCTCATTTGAGAGGTTTTTGTAATTATTAATAGTTAATAATAATCAGCTAGGCTAATACCAAAGACACTACCTTAGGCCCAAGTCATTTAGCGACTTATAATGCCTTTAATTCAGGTGGCCGGGTTACAATGCGTAGGAGGGTGGTGGCAAGCTCTTCATGCCACGCGAGCCAACAGCTCCCTACACTCACTATTAACGTTGGGGAAACCCCTTTAACCCCTCCAAGCTTTAACCAGTTGGGAGATAACTTGCAAACTCAACGCAGAAGGAGTATTTCCGAGTTTTCCCCCAGTCCAAAATTGAGCGGTTCCGAGTTTTCACCCAGTCCAAAATTGAGCGGTACAATATCTTTTTAAAAGAGCGAAAAATGGAAATGAGAGGAGCCAAAATGTCACCGCTCGAAAAAGAGCGAAATGAGAAGAGCAAAAATATCGCCGCTCAAAAAAGAGCGAAATGAGAAGAGCCAAATGTCGCCGCTCAAAAAAGAGCGAAATGAGAAGAGCCAAATGTCACCGCTCAAAAAAGAGTGAAATGAGAAGAGCCAAATGTCGCCGCTCAAAAAAGAGTGAAATGAGAAGAGCAAAAATGTCGCCGCTCGAAAAAGAGTGAAATGAGAAGAGCAAAAATATCGCCGCTCAAAAAAGAGCGAAATGAGAAGAGGCAAATGTCGCCGCTCAAAAAAGAGTGAAATGAGAAGAGCAAAAATGTCGCCGCTCTAAAAAGAGCGAAATGAGAAGAGCAAAAATGTCGCCGCTCGAAAAAGAGCGAAATGAGAAGAGCAAAAATGTCGCCGCTCGAAAAAGAGCGAAATGAGAAGAGCAAAAATGTCGCCGCTCGAAAAAGAGCGAAATGAGAAGAGCAAAAATATCGCCGCTCAAAAAAGAGAGAAATGAGAAGAGGCAAATGTCGCCGCTCAAAAAAGAGTGAAATGAGAAGAGCAAAAATGTCGCCGCTCTAAAAAGAGCGAAATGAGAAGAGCAAAAATGTCGCCGCTCGAAAAAGAGCGAAATGAGAAGAGCAAAAATGTCGCCGCTCGAAAAAGAGCGAAATGAGAAGAGCAAAAATGTCGCCGCTCGAAAAAGAGCGAAATGAGAAGAGCAAAAATATCGCCGCTCAAAAAAGAGAGAAATGAGAAGAGGCAAATGTCGCCGCTCAAAAAAGAGTGAAATGAGAAGAGCAAAAATGTCGCCGCTCTAAAAAGAGCGAAATGAGAAGAGCAAAAATGTCGCCGCTCGAAAAAGAGCGAAATGAGAAGAGCAAAAATGTCGCCGCTCGAAAAAGAGCGAAATGAGAAGAGCAAAAATGTCGCCGCTCGAAAAAGAGCGAAATGAGAAGAGCAAAAATATCACCGCTCGAAAAAGAGCGAAATGAGAAGAGCAAAAATGTCGCCGCTCGAAAAAGAGCGAAATGAGAAGAGCAAAAATGTCGCCGCTCGAAAAAGAGCAAAATAAGGTTTAACTGAAGCTAGAAATTGAAATTGTGGGGACAAATCATGATATTTTGCTAGCTTGTTGAAATGAAAAAAGATACCAAAAACTATTTTAAATTCAAATAAATAAAAATATAAGTCCACCCTCTCATCCAAATCCGGTTATTGATTATTTGTTCGGAGGCAGAGGGCGCCACCAGTTTCGGAGGATGACTTCCCGGATATTCTCGATCGGGGGGAAGGGAGTGATGGACAGACCACTTGTTGAGATTTTCTCTCTGGCGACCGGACAGATTCAATTAAGATCGGACTGTTAAAAATTGCCGTCCATGTGATATAGCAAAAAAGCCACGATTATTGATTGTGGGTTTGTCCTGGCGTTTTGCAGGCGAGGAGGCGTGTTAACGCTACGATGGCCGGAGACATCAACCCATCAGCTTGTTGACAAACATAAATTACTATTTACGGAGCGTTTATTTCCAAAAATATACCCATACCTGGGTAAATAAACCTTTAAATACAAACGGGTCGAGCGCTAGAGCGCGTAAACTACAATATTTATTTTTTTCAGATAAGGATCTCTCAAAAACGAATGAATCATTCGCAAATACGTCTTTGCTTTCAACATAATTTTGAATAATTATAAGACTGAATTTTTTTTAAGATTTTTTTGTAGAATCCGTAAAAGTTGGTCTACAATTACCAACTCTTTTTTCCCGGCTTTTGGACACGTGTGTTTCGGATCCTCCTCAATTTCAGTTGGAATACATCAACTGATAATTAGACTGTCGAAATACGTCAATGTGACATATACTGAATTGACTGTTTTTTATGGTCGCTATTTCTTTAAGACCACACAGACTTACGAATTTATTTTTACAGAAACTTAGACGAAAACAATCAACAATATAAATATTACCAATCAGTCTATCACTAGCATTTTTGAAATCCGAACCATCGCGTGTCGCGTGGAAAATTTCAAATATCATCTTGATAGAGGCGTGGTTCAATCACGGCTTGGATTTCGGTTTTGGGAGGGGGGGAAGCTGTAAAAGTGTCGCTATTGTCGCTAAAACCGCTCGTGCGATACGGCGCTGACTGTACCTGGAATGAAAAGACTATTTCTCATTGTTACGGTTGTACCTCTCTCTTTCTGACGTGTGTCCGTTTTGTTGGACTCGGACCGCGGCTTGACCAATACTGAGCCCTCAATCCCCGTCATTTATTCTATTCAAGGGGAGATTTTTCCATTGTGACCAGCGCCCGATCCTATAAACATGGCAGGCCAACCGTACGAATATATACGGACGATTTCCAAATGCCATGTTAACTTGGTAATTGTCCGTTTGAGCGTCACACTCTGATCGCGGCCTTCCTTTCGCGGAGAGGTTAACTAGTCGCGTCTACTTTCTAGGAAATCTCTAAATCTGGGACGTTTGTTGGTACTACTTAAGGTCTTAAAGGGGAATTTTCGCCACCCTCCAACTAGGGAAATCGCCGCATTCTTGGGTACAAGTTGGGTGCCTGTTTTCAGGGCTTTCCATGAGAAAAAAAATCGCGTGTCAGAGTTTACCCGGGGGGCATTTTACGGCGAAGGGGGCTATTGTGTCCTGGGATGCCTTTTTGGCGTCTTTGGGTCTATAGGAACCCTCTTCTTTCCAAGTCAAATAGCACAATGGCGGACTGTAGAAACCCCACCCCGGGTTTTTATGATGGTCATATTTTTCCTTCGCATCTGCAGTCCCTGTCACACTTTAACAATTTCGTCTTTTCGAAGCTTTCGTTGATATCCCACCTCGATCTCACGTTCGTCCCCCACCCTTAAAGTAATTAGCTTATGATTTATCCATGGCACGGCAAAGAAGAGTTACTTTCGTTATCACAAAAGATACTATTATGTGGATAAAATTATGTCATTATATTTAAAATATTAAAAGCAGGAGTTTAAAAAAAATATTTATTAGGTACACTATCTTGGTCAATTCCCGTAATCGGTATACAAAACTGTAGCTTTGATTGTACTTAATTGATTAAGCAAATGATTAAATTATTACATATTTTTAGGAAGTGATTAGCCATTCGATCTTGGGCGCTTCGTTACTAGTGATGGACTTCCACTGTGGAAATTAATAGGAATTAGAACCAATTTTAATCGAAGAAAACTAACAAAATAGACTTACGTGACTCTAGACCGTGCGTCAGGACAAGCCTTCGAATTTCTTTTTTGAGACGTTCATTCTGTTCAATAGGCTGACCACTATCCGTCATCGGTGGTTAGCCCTTCGATTCTCTGCAACAATTTTGTTGTTTTCAGCGAGAGTTGTATGGTTTTTTCTATTGATAATGACGTACTGTTGCTGAAGTTCACTGTACTCGGGGCCGGACTGGCTAGTAGTTGGCCCCACCGGCTATGCAATCGTGTTGGCCCCACCGGCTATGCAATCGTGTTGGCCCCATTTCCCATGAATTCCAAATTTTTCCTCTTTGGTCCCCAATTTGAGTTGGCCCCGATCTGACCGCCGGTTAGCCGCCCGGGCCAGTACGGGCCTGTGTACTTCTCCACGAAAATATTATCATCGCGGATTTTCCTGTCCAAACTCAAGCTTTGACTTCGTCGCCAGGGTCGGGCAGACGAGGCCAAACTCCCCGGGCCCGGAAACATGCTTTTTGGGAGCCCGGTACGATAGGGGTCCTTCGGCTTGACCTTCACTAGCACCTCTCCCTTGAAAATTTCAGTTAGAAGGGCCCATGATGACATAATTTGCACCAAATGTCTCTGCTCGGCGATGAGTTCCTCTTCAGGTTTATCATCGTAGCGTAACATGCGAGCTTCGGGTCCAATTCCAGTGAACACGTTGCCTATTATACTGTCGGAGGATTGGGACGGTAGAGTGGTTCGCTCAGCCGGACGTCGAAGCTTGTCGTACACGAATCGGAACAGCATGTTGATAACTGCTCCGAATATGCTATGGTTTTTAAAGACGTTTTATTGAAGTGATAAACATGGACACGTTGCCTTGCGTTTCGCCATTTTTATGAGGTTTAAAAATTTATATTGCTAGTTTTTATTTATCAATTTCTTAAACTTTATCGCTGGAAAGTAAAGGTTAAATAAATGATAACGTTGTTTATTTACTTTCGATACACGATGGAAATTTTTTCGCTCTTTTGAAGACATATTTGTTATCTTTTTATTAAATCAAAAATGTGTTCGGGTGCGCGAAGAATAAGTGAACATGATTCCCGGTAGAAAAACCACGCCCCTTCGCGTGAAAATAGGCTGTTGTTGAAGCTTCAAAGTCTCGGTTTATCTGAATACTTCATGGGTTGCAACACAGTCACCTAAAGGCTGCTGGAGATAATCCCCTACTACCGACTGCCAAAGCGTTGCTATACGTACTATATTTATGGTACAAATACCATAATTTTGCATCATATTATAAATAGTACTAATTATTTTATTTAGTACTATATAGCTCCAAAGTGTACCATATTTCCAACCTATTGTACTATAATGGTACTATTTTTATATTTACATTATTTCTACTACTAAAATAATAAGTATTTCTTATTAACAATACATAAAATCGTCGCCTGAAAGCAAAAACCACGTAACTTATATTAATTAGAAATATTCAAATATAGTTAAATTACGTAGTATTTGCTTTCAGGCGACGTTCAAGTGTTGTCAGCACAGTTATCTGCATGTTTTGCAACAAACACTTTAAATTAATAAAAAAATTAATACTATTTTATATTGGTACCATAATTTCTATTGTTGTACTATTATGTTTTACCCATTGTACAATTATTCGGTTAGAAAAATATATTATACGAGTAGCAGACAATAATTTTAACCTAACCCTAATCTAATAATATTGCACATATATCACTTTATTTACCGCATTATATTTCTGGTGGAGTACGAAAACTCCCCGCCTTTCGTAGTGGTCGTAGGTAACAGTGACTTTTAGTATAGTTAGGTGAACTTCTCTCTTTGGCCACTAGGGGCTCTTAGTAGCTCAAACGTAATATTATATCGAATTACCATAAAATGTACGCTTAGCTTTTTTACGTGTTTCCCTCGTTAAAAAATCTTTCCCATTTCTTTATCTAAATAATTTATATTCGCATACGAGGCTATTAAGTCATTATATTGAAGAAATAAAAACAAATACATTTATATATATAGTTAAAAAATTTATTTATTATGTAAATATAAGAATTTCATATAAGTTGTTGTCTTTTTAATTAGGTTCACTATCTTGGCGCTCCGTTACTATAGTGATGGACTTCCGCTGTTGAAATTAATAGAAATTAGAATAAATTTTAATCGAAGAAAATTAACAAAAATAAACTTACGTGAATCTAGACCATGCGCCAGGACAAGTCTTTGAATTTCCTTTCTGAGACGTTCATTTTCGGCGACGGTTTCTCGGTTTTTCCGGATTAAGCTGATGTATTCGCACTGAAGTTCGCTGTACTTGTTTACGAAAATTTTCTCATCGCGGATTCTTCGATCCAAACACAATCTTTGTTTTTCAACTTCGTCGATGAGTTCTTCTTTAGTTTTATCATCGTGAGTTAAAACTCTAGCTTCGGGTTTGTTCGTCGGGACCACGTGTTCATTGGCGTACGCGTTGCCCATTATATTGTCCGAGGATTGTAACGGCAGAGCGACTGGCTCAGCGAGACGTCGAAGCTTGTCGTACACGAATTGGAACACCATGTTGAATACCGCTGGACGTTTTAGTAAATAAGATCGACACGTTGTTAGTCGATCCACTGTTTTTCTGAGTAATTTTGGCAGTTTTAATTTAAGCCTTATCGTGGAAAGTAAAGGTTAAATAGATGACAATTAATGTTGTTTATTTACTTGAGATACAATATCTATGGAATTTTTTCTCTCTTTTCGGGGCATATCTGCGGTGACGTCGGAATAGGGGGGCACAGGGGTACAATTAACGTATTTGTACATTTGTACCCCTTCAAATCGCCCGTCCAAAAATTTCAAAAATAACATTTAGGTTTATTTTCCAAAACCTTCAGAAATAATAATTATAATATAACAGAAGTCTATAATATTGTTCCATAAGTTTGTCACTTTGGGGAATATTTTACTGAGAGCTAGTAACGACGTGACGTCATCACAAGAAGAAAACCTCCTCCAATCGAGGCGCTGTCTAAGAACACGTGTGACGCCTAGCAAGCGGACGAAAAACGGCGACGAAGCCCGTAATGCAGTCTGTCTTGTGAATAGCTCTCAGTAAAACTTTTGCGTGTGAGGAATTGTCACACTTATGTAACAATATTATACATTTACGACGTAATTAATACTCTTTATTTGTTAAACGCTGCTCTATGGTCGTGAAAATCACTACAAATATGCAATACAAATACCTAATTTTCTCGGAGAGCAGTGAGCTGTCCCGGATTTCGACATTTGTACCCCTCTACATATTTTCCTTCCGCCGCCATTGCATATCTGTCAGCTTGTGGCTACAGTCTCGGTTGATCTGAACACCACATTGTTTGCTATAATCGTCTTATACGGATTGTTATAGCGACCTTGGCATTCGAATATCCAGTAGCTAAGCTAACTCTCTCTTTGGCCGCTAGGAGTTCTTGGTAGCCCAAAAGTCATATTATACTAAATTACCACAAAGAGTACTTAACTTTTTTTCATTTATCCATCGTTAAGTATTCTTAACCACGGCTCAATCTAAATAATTTGTCTACGCTTACGTGGCTATTAAGTCATTATTTTGAAGCAGGAATCCATACCTCTACTTGGAATGCTTATCGCGGCAGATTTTCGTCTCGATGCGGCTGACGGTTTTTTTGACGTCACTATGTTAACTTCACAAACAACAACCTGAGAGGGGAACGCGCCCAAAGGGCATTTTTTCTCTCGTAGGCGGGGCCAAAACCGTCAGATTGATCTTACCATACGCGATATGCTAGGAAAAGCATTCCAAGTAGAGGCATTATCTAATTAGTCCATGGTAGAGATATGGATTCCCGACTGAATATACTAAAAGGAGACATGATTATAGTTTTAAAATTTTTTATTTATTGTGTAAATATAAGAATTTCATATAAGTTGTCTATTTAATTCGGTTCACTATCTCGGAGCTTCGTTACTAGTGATGGACTTCCGCTGTTGAAGTTACTAGAAATTAGAATAAATTTTAATGAAATAGAATTAACAGAATAAACTTACGTGACTCTAGACCGTGCGTTAGGACAAGCCTTCGAATTTCTTTTTTTAGACGTTCATTCTCAGCCACGATTTTGCAGTTTTCAGCGTCGATTCTACTGTTTTCAGCGAGAGTCGCGTGGTTTTCTCTAATAATAATGACGTACTTTTGCTGAAGTTCACTGTACTTCTCCACGAAAATTCTCTCATCGCGGATTTTCCTGTCCATACATATACTCAAATTTCTGACTTCGTCGATGAGTTCTTCCTTAGTTTTCTCATCGTACGGCAACATGTGAGCTTCGGGTCTGATTCCAGTGACCACGTGTTCCCTGGTGAACACGTTGCCCATTGTATTGTCCGAGGATTGGGAGGGTAGAGTGGTTCGCTCGGCTGGACGTCGAAGCTTGTCGTACATGAATCGGAACACCATGATGCTTATTGCTGGACGTTTCCTTTTATGGTCAGAATATGCTCTGGTTTTTTAACACGTTCCAGTTAAATTATATTTTTTGAAGTCTTAATAAACCTAAAACGTGGACACGTTGTTAGACGATTCGCTATTTTTATGAGATTTAAAAATTAATTTTGCTAGTTTTTATTTAGCACTATCTTATCACTGGAAAGTAAATGGTAAATGACAATGTTGCTTACTTGAGATACGCTATTTGCTATGGAAATGTTTACCCTCTTTTGAGGGTATATGTGTTATCTTTTTTCTAAATCAAAAATTTAATCGGGTGAACAAAGTATATATGAAGAAGAAAAACCCCTGTATCCTGGTTTCAATAGCGTCACCTAGCGGTCCTCACGAGAAGTTCGTTTAGTTGCTGGATATAATCGTCTGCTAAGAACTGTTACAGCGTCATTGACATACGAATATATAGTAGTTAAGCTAACTTATCTCATTAGCCGCTAGAGGGCTTTTGGAAATTCAAACGTCATATTGTAGTGAATTACTATTAATAGTACGATACTCCGCGGTGCTTAGCTTTTTTAGTAAGTTCCTCGTAAAGTATTATTTACAATTTTTGTATCTAAATAATTGGTGATTTCGAAAACGATCTGTGGTCACATGATTTGGTTATTTTCTGTCGTATGCTTAAAGCATATGTAACATACTCATAAGTATGCCACTAACTCTATTTCTTCACAGATATTGCGTCATCCGTACAGTACGTAATATTTGATGTCATATTGGACGTCATAGAATCTCAAATGCCGATTATGCCGTCGCGCAATTAGCTCTACGTCTGATAAACCGACGGCCATTATTTTAGTAAACAAACCGGTTTGAACAACCAAGGCTTAGGAGCTAAAATGAACTACAATATAGTGTCAAGTGCTGTTAATGTAATTAATTCGCAAATTAATGAAGTTTTCGGAGCCTCAGGGTCTAAAATAAATTTGCATTGTCAAATAAAATAATCAGGTTTATTGGAAAAAATAGTTGAAATTCTGGTTGAGCTTTTCTGAGGCATCTTCAAGGTGGGAGTCTTTGCAGATTCTTTTGAGCCTAGACCTAACTCTTCTAGGCTTGGTATGGGTTTTAATAACGCTTGTGGAATATCTCACTTCGACGACTTGTTCCATTTTCACTTATTGGTCATTTTCCCCAACCTTTTATTTTTCTAAACTATTCATTATTTAACTTCATCCGCACAAACCGAGCGAGTTTATGAATTTCAATAAAGTAATACATTGGGCTGACTAAAATTCCGACACAAAAAATTCCTTCTCAATTTGTAGGTTTTCCATGGGCTTCAATACATATATGTTATAGTAGCCAATATTACTAGGATGAATAGAAAGGTTAAAATCTAACGTAGTCCACCTTGTTACTGGTTCGTGGTGAAACAAACCGTTAGTGAAGATTTTTGAATGGAATAAAGGTACAGTGGCATACTTATGAGTAATTATGTTACATATGGTTAAAGTATTTGAGCACGCGCTTCATTATTAATTTCCAATGCGCGTGAAATTGTGCGTGCTACAATCTACTAATAATATATCAAGAGCGCACGCCCAAAATATTAACTCTTTTTATGCGTGTATTTGACGTAATTATTTTTCAGAATCACCTATTTTTATAGGCGTTTATTTTTGAACTAATCAAAAAAACAAGCATTGATTAAGCTATAAATTTGGTATCTTTTGAAACCTCCATAAATTCAGTTCCAATTCGAAAAACTTTGAGGAGAGTGGGCGTATTACGAAGAGGAGACAGTTAGCAGTTGCGTGATAACAAGGAACAGAGGAGGGCAGTATGGCGTTTCATTTCAAAATCTCAATCCAAGCAGCTGCACCCATTTAGAGAAAGGGGGTGGCATCTGCTCTTAGTTTTCGGTGACCACCTTAGCCACGAGGCTCCCATACATATCCTTGGACCGAGCGGGGAGTCGGTCCGGGTGCCCACTCTCACCCCGCGCTGCGGTCGAAGGCGCGAAGAGAGGGTACGGACTGCGGGTCGATCCGACGGTGGGCCGTTTTTGGTTTGTCGTGTCTTCGCGGGGGAGGACTCCCAGCTGAGAGGATCGCGCGGTTAAAGGGAGATCCTATGTACCGTGCCAAAGAGAGAGAATGGATTGGGCGTTTAGAGGTGGTACGCCAACGGAGAAGAGATCGGGGATGAAGGCATTTTGCGGGACACGACACGATGAAGTTCGCTGTGGTGCCCCATTCATTCTTCTTCGTGTTCTTTCGGAGAGGGACTGTCCATACAGTGTTTGCTACTGTCGTCAAACATTTTATATCGAATTGGACATTGGTCTAGATTCGAAGTTTTCTCTAAGTTGATCAATGATTAGATTTTTTCTTTTAATTATACTATTATAATAGTTCGTTCATATACTGCCAGAGCTTTTAACGGTTATAGTGAGTGTAAGGAACTGTTGGCTCGCGTGGCATGAAGGGCTTGCCAACACCCTCTTAATAATAATAATAATAATTCTTTATTTGTTCTCCGTGCGAGGTATACAGTTCTTCATATCCACGGCCAAGTCACAGATGACTTTTAGGCCACAACCACAGACAGGCGGATGTTTAATATATTTTACATATCATAGATAAATAAGTAAAAATATGAGTAATTGTAAAAAGAAAAAAAAACAAAAAAAAAACAATGACAATAAAAACATATACAGTACTGATCATTATGGCAATGTATATTTGCACTAATTGTTATGGGATACCATACGTTTGATTATTTACTCGTTCTTTTGCCAGTTTCTTAAATTGAGTTACTGTTTTAGTCTCCATAGTTATACATTCATTGAATAGTTGTAACCCAGCCATCTGAATTAATGGCTTTAAAAGTCGCTTGATGACTTGGTCTATGGTGGTGCCTTGGGTATTAGCCTAGCTGATTATTATTATTATTATTATTAGTATAAAGATAAACGTCATATTTGACTTTGACCAATAAGTCTATTATAAAGACCAATGGAGTAGACCAGAGGGAGATTCCATGTCGAAACCTTTCATTAGGAACCAATTAAGTCTTACTTGTAGTTTTAACTCTACTAAATTTTAACTCTTAAGTTTAATATGGCCTTCCCCCTTAATGAATTTCTGACTACGCTACTGACTTTCATCGGGATTTTACGCTATCAAATATTTATTATTTCGTTGCCTGATAGTAAAAATTTTGTAATACAGTGGCGTAGCTAGAAAAAATGGGCCCTAGGGAAAATGGAAAAATGATCTACCCTCCCATAACTTATGCGATGGTTAATTCACTCGTTTTGGTGGATAGCTCGGTTTGGGTGCCCTATTAAATAAAATGGGCCCCAACGCGTCACATTGTGTGCATTCAAACTGCATTTTCTTAGTTGCGTAACTAAGAAAATGCAATTTATAAATTTAAGTTAGTGGTTTCTTATTGCCTTAATCTATTGTCCGTATAACATCGCGGGATCAAATATAATTTGAGAACAATTAATATAAATTATTAAAAATTAAGTAATCAAAAGAGTCTTTAGACTAAGTTCATTAGGTAAAATTTGTAACTTAGAAATGTGTAACTTAGAAATGTGCCCCGTAAAACAAACTGGCAAATCAGGCCCGTCGCGTTGGAGATCTCTTCAGCGACCCCGACGGTTATAAGCGACGCAGGAGGTAGTTACAATATATACAATCATCTCTGATTCCTCCCTGACGTCCCGTTCCTTCCGACGCTTCTTGACTCCCCACCATCGACGCGTTTTTTCACACTCCGACGAGGAATTTATACTTTGGCTGTTTCAACAAACCCCTTTCCGCGATATATCCCCTTCTTTCGAAATTTCCAAAAAAAAAAACTTTTATTCTCTCTCCAGGGTCGCGCCACCTCGGCGAGAGTGCCCCTATAGCCTCCCACGAGAAGATGGACCAGGGTGAAGGCGCGGATGACCTTGTACCGAGGGACAAGGCCCAGAGAGGGATGATGTTGGCTTTATCATTCGGACCAGGGGGGGGGGGGTTTACTGGTGCCATAAACCCGCCAAGATACGATAATCAGCTCTGCCATATTCGGGGGGGCTCTGTTGGCCCTGTTGGGCGCGACTGTTGTGTTGGGTTGAGGAGGATGCGAGCCTGCCTGCGTATAGGAGCGCCAGGGTGACAACTCAATTCAAGTTATCGCGCCGAAGAAGACCTTTCTCCTTCTTTCTCTGAAAAGAAAACGTTTTTCGACGAGGGTATATATTTTGGTGGGCGGACGACCCCCTGCGGAGCACCTTGCGTCGTTAGGGGTACATTTTAAAACTTTGGGAGACCAGATGCGGGAGCCCGGTTGATGGGTGCGACGCGTTTGTCCGTCTTTTCGATATTCACGGTTCTTACGGAATCTGGATAAGTCGGGGATTTACAATTTGGTGAAAAACGTCAGAGATAAGTGGGGGATTTAAATCATATCGTAAAAAGACATGGATTTAAATAATATCGTAAAAAGACATGGATTTAAATAATATCGTAAAAAGACATGGATTTAAATAATATCGTAAAAAGACATGGATTTAAATAATATCGTAAAAAGACATGGATTTAAATAATATCGTAAAAAGACATGGATTTAAATAATATCGTAAAAAGACATGGATTTAAATAATATCGTAAAAAGACATGGATTTAAATAATATCGTAAAAAGTCAGGGATAAGTCATGGATTTTCTTAGTCAACAAACTTTGTATCACAGACAAAATGAAGACCATCTCAGTATGCTGTTATAAAATATAATTCGGTTTGTGATATTTAAAAAAATATTGTGTCACTTTGTACTTTTACCTATGAAAACCTGAAATGATTAAAATTAGCAGAAATATTACCAAAAAGGTCAGGGATAACCTGGATATGTCAGGGATTTGAAATCCAAACATTTTTTACGAACTCTGAACTATTGTTAGGCTGAACAGACTATCTATATTTTAAATAAAATTTATCCCTTTGATTATTTAATAATTCCAGCTAAAGTTACTTGAATAGTAAAAGTGAATAGTTAAAGTTGAAAATTTATGGAGACACATTCTGTATAGGAATTGGGTGATATTGTCCCATTGAAATTGAAGAATACAGTAAAAGCCCTTTTTTCGTTCAAGCTGAACGTTTCTGTTTTAACAATTACATAATTGAATTATGTTTTTCTTATTAGGCTGAACCTTCCTCTAGTGCTTAAAATAATTTTGATAATTCTAATATTAATAGTTAACGAGATATAAGGTCCTAACTAAAGGGTAGTTTGGGCGCTAGCCCAACTTGTTTAGCTCCGGTGGTTCGAATTAAAACGTAATAACTTAATTAATTTAAAATTTAAAATTTTCAAAATTATTTAAGTCACTAAGCAAGAGGCTGTTATACACTTAAATATTAATTTTATAAGTTAAAATACAAAATTAAAAGAGTTCAGCTTGAAATAGCGATTAATTCAGGTGGCCGGGTTACAATGCGTAGGAGGGTAGTGGCAAGCCCTGCATGCCACGCGATCGAGCCAACAGCTCCCTACACTAACTATTACCAAATGTTATTACCGTATCATATGTAACATAATAACCAATAATTATGCCATAAATGCATTGTCTTTAATGAAACCTTGCTCACGGGATATGACTTAAATAGGCGATAGCATACATTTTTTTTGGTCTAAAACACGTTTTTAACCTAGGCTTACAAGGAGACTACCCAATTTTGTTCAAACTCGGGGAATTGGTAGACCTTCATGTACCTTGAAAAATCCTAAAGGGATTTTATTCAATGGGCAACGGTTTTGCCATGGCAACGAAAAATGTTTTTGACAATATAAAATGGAAATTTTCCCATTGAAAATAACATGGGAATTGAAAAAAAAATGAAAATACCAAAAGTATAAAAAAATTGATAAAAATTGACGAAAAAAATCAAAATTGGTCACATTTTGATCAACTTTTTAAATTTTTTTCACAGGGAAATCGGTCAAAATCCCATGTTATTTTATGTTTTCAAAAACATTTTTCGTTACCATGGCAAGCCCGTTGCCCATTGAATAAAATCCCTTTAGGATTTCTCAAGTTACATGAAGGTCTACCAATCCCCCGAGTTTGAACAAAATCGGTGTGTAACACATCGGGTAGTCTCCTTGTTAGTGAAGCAGCCCCTATATTTTAACCACGGCCAACCCCAATCGCGGAATCGCGTTATAGAAGTTGGCAGTGCTATGACGTATTTCCGTGAACATTTTAACAAGCTAGCTAAGACCAAATGAAAGCTGTTCTCTTGAACGTGACATCTCGTTTATCGAAGGTGGTAATGAGGCTTTTCCGCGTTTTCCTCAAAAGTGCTCGGCCGAAGAATTTCTTTTCCGCTGAGGGAGGAGAGTAGTCAGAACGCGGGAAATGGATAAAGACTCGTGCAGGTGCGCGCGCGGGAGTGGAGGCAATTTTTAGCGAAAATCTCTCGGGTTGGCTGTAAAGCACGTAAAAACCTTGTCTCCCTATTCTCCGAGGCTGACATCCAGGCTGTAAAGAGAGCTAACCTCCTGATTATATTATTCGTCAATTCTTCCGGAGCAACTTTGGCCATCGCAGCGGGATCAGCACCCCCGAAATTCTCGAGACGTTGCGAAAACGATTTACCTGAAGCGTACGAAGACTTTACAGCGTGGTTAAATGTATGGAGTATGGTACGTTCTTCGTTAGTTTATCGTTTCCAGGTGAATGTGTGGAAATGGCTCAAAGCGTTGGGTGTTAACGCGAGTGCCCTCGGGGTAGCCTGCCTCCGAAGAGTGTTTACCAGCTTTGAGTAGAGCCACGTGCTCCGGCTGAATGGGAGTCAAAAGGAAGGGTGCCATCCGCTTTCGGCCCTCTTGGGAGGGGGGACGGGGGTAACCTTTAACCCCGCGGAAGGTGCTTCGTGGGCCACGACAATTCCGCCTAAAAGGCACGAAAAAACCTCCCTTTTGTTATACCTGGAATTGTTGGAAGAAGAGCTTTCCAGGTATTGGGGACCCCTTACCTTTTGACTCTCCGGCGTCAGTGTTGCTTGTTTGATTGAAATGGTACGGGGGAGCGCATTCTCACCTCTCCCCCCCCCCCCCGATTTCTTTTTACCTCCGTTTATGGGTTAAAAGCAGTTAAAACGGGAAAAATTTCCAAAGTACCCGAGATGTAATGGTTCTTCGCTTGTGTTTCTTTTATTCTTTCGTATTGTGTTCAGGGTGTGTACGACCTTGAATGTCATGGCCATTGTCAAGGCTCGACCTTGACGCGTGGAGTAGGACATCCACTAACAAGAGCCCCAATTAGAATTAGAGTTTCAACATAAATCGCTCGAGAATGACCCTAGCGTTACACTATAGAAAGGTAATTAAATTAACTGAGGTATCAACTTTTAGTAAATTAAGATATTAATTAAGTGGTAAGAATTACTACAAATCTCGAAATCTCTTTTGCGAATTTCTGCGTAAAGTTTTGGTACAATTCGCCTATTTTCGTTGCCATGGTAATGAGATTTGATCACGTGATTATTTTATATCAGTTAATATGGGCACGTGGTGTTTGCCTCGTGATTGGTGACGTAGTAAAATGCCATGGCGGCCGTTTTATGGCGGAACTTAGCTATGACGTATCATGCCAATGACGCGACGAGCAAGGAACGAATTGTGCAACTCAGTTTTTGAAAAAAGTTAAATAAAACATTTATCTATAAATTTATCTTAAATGTTTTATTTTGTACAAAATATAGGATCATTATTTTTTATTTAATAAGCAGCTTCTTAATCCTTTGACTATGATCAAAGTGTAAGTATCTTTTCGCATAAAACAATTTCCTTCAAATTTAATAAGCTTTTTTATAGTTTGATTAAGAACAAAGTGTAGAATTTTTACACATTAAAAAAATAGATGACTTTCGTATTTTTTTTTTATAAAATTTAATAATAATCTTCCGTGGCGTTCGGTTAAGGTCAAAGAGTATCTTTTTGGCATCGGCTGTTAAACGTATCTCTTCACGTCGACCATTAAAATTGAATCCCACTACTGTATTTAATACGTGCAACGGGCTACATAAAATATCGTTTTTTATTATAACAACGTCCCCCTGCACCCTTGGCGAACTCCTGATGCCTCAGTCCGTGACCACCTAGAGCAAGAATACTTTTGATTTCCAAAAAGACAAGATCTTGCTTCCCCTATCTTTGCTCCACCCGTTCCTCGGAAGATTTTCAATATAAATCTGTCTTGATTTATTTCCGATCCCTTATCTCGGTTTCGATAAAGTGGGAGACGGGGCTAGAGTGGGCTACCAAACTCTCGGTAGCCCGAAAACATTCTAATCTTAATTAATAGAACCCGCGCCATCAACCCTTACGATAAGGTCCCGGGTTGCTTCTAAATCTCCGATCTCTTAAAGATTACGCAATTTGATCGTCTAAAACAAATTTCGTAATCTCTGGGGATTTTTTAAGAAAATTTCGCAGTTTATGTACCTTATATTTTTCAGTAACATTTTTTGTTTAATTTAAACTCGAAAATTGGAAGATGCGATTTTAATATGTGGATTTTGTTACGTAAATCGGATATGCACAGATTCTGATATTGGAAATAATATTATTAAATAAATTTAGTTTACACGAAGTAGCTCGATTTGTAATATTTAATTATTTTAAATTATTTATTTTAATATGCGTAATTAATTTTTTTACCCACTACCTAAATAAAATATTTTAAGTGATAGTATCAGGTAAACGTAGACTCAAATATAATTAACGATACAAATTTAGTTTAAAATAATTAGCTTCATCAAGTTAATTTGTAATTAGTAATTGTTTTACATTAAATATTTTGAGTACAAATCAATTTATAATTATTAATTATTATCTTTATATTAAATTAAATAATTTAAATATTTTAAGTAAATAATTAATTTTTAATATTAACAAGTAAACATATACAAAAATTAAAAATAAATTTATTAAATGAATTAGGTTCATCAAGATTATATGTAATTAATTCATAATTATTATGAATTAACTATTTTAAGCGCGAATTAATTTAGAATTAAAAACTTTTACACTAGTTAATCAGCTACCCAAACTGAATATTTTAAATACAAATTAATATAACCAAACTAAATATTTTAAATACAAATTAATATAACCAAACTAAATATTTTAAATATAAACCAATAAACACAAACTAAATATTTTAAATATATATATATAAACCCAAACTAAATATTTTAAATATAAATTAATAAACCCAACCCAAACTAAATATTTTAAATATAAATTAATAAACCCAAACGAAATATTTTAAATACAAATTAATAAACCCAATCCAAACTAAATATTTTAAATACAAATTAATAAACCCAACCCAAACTAAATATTTTAAATACAAATTAATAAACCCAAACTAAATATTTTAAATACAAATTAATAAACCCAAACTAAATATTTTAAATACAAATTAATAAACCCAAACTAAATATTTTAAATAAATTAATAAACCCAAACTAAATATTTTAAATAAATTAATAAACCCAACCCAAACTAAATATTTTAAATATAAATTAATAAACCCAAACTAAATATTTTAAATAAATTAATAAACCCAAACTAAATATTTTAAATAAATTAATAAACCCAACCCAAACTAAATATTTTAAATACAAATTAATAAACCCAAACTAAATATTTTAAATAAATTAATAAACCCAAACTAAATATTTTAAATAAATTAATAAACCCAACCCAAACTAAATATTTTAAATACAAATTAATAAACCCAAACTAAATATTTTAAATACAAATTAATAAACCCAAACTAAATATTTTAAATACAAATTAATAAACCCAAACTAAATATTTTAAATACAAATTAATAAACCCAAACATAAAAATAAATTTGTAAAACAAATTTAGTTTCTACTAATTACCTCTTTCAGGATAATATATAATTAAAATTAAAACAAATTAATTTATAATTAAAAACTAATTTATTTTTCCAACTACCTAAATTAAATATTTTAAATATTTGTGATTAATAATTAGTATCTACAGAAAAATAATGTTTTTTAAACTCCCTAAAATACGCTTCCTTGATATATGATAGAATTTTTACATTACTCTTAAAATGTTTTATCTATGTCATATAAAATGTGGCATAAATTAACCACGAAACTTTTGTTATACTCCTAAAAAGAAACAAAAAAAAAGCTTTGAATCGAAGAATCCACCTGCGCCGTTCTTTTGACGGATAGTATAAAACGTTGACGCAATATAATTTTATTTGAAGTTGGTCGTCGACAAATGAGCCAGTCGTGACTACTCATAAAGGCTTGAATCCGGAATATTGCAGGGCGTGTAAAAATACATCGAGGAGCTTAGAAACTTAATAAGAAAGGACACATAATTAGGGTCAATATTTCTGCTTTTTACCCCTTTTTTGGTCGTTGCCTTATTATTAAAAGATGGTAACTTTTAAAATAATGAGAAATGAGATTTCGAGAGGGGCTATCAAACGGTTTTCTTAAACAATGCTACCGTCACGTATCGATAACCTTCGTTCAACCTTTCAACAGTTTTTGCAGAACGTTAATCTTAATTTTGCCCTCCGATATTTAATCGTTTCAAATTAAGTCTCCCAATTTAGTTAATAATATGGTGAACTTTTTGGGAAGTTTGGTCCATGTTAAATTTGACAATGGTGTAAAATTAATATTTTACGATGTTAATTAAATATCTGAATTAATTAATAATATTTTTATGGACTTTATGCACAGTTTAGCCATTAATTTATTGATAGTTTTTGCAGTAAACAACCTCTTTTTAACTGTAAAATTTATTTTTTATTTATTTATTGATATTAATAGTGGAAATATTGATATGGAACAAAAAATAATAATAATTTTTCTTCATTTCATGGTAAAATTTGCTGAAAGGGTTTTATTATGTGGATTTGCGCTTCAGCTTGTCATATAAACACTTATTAATACCAGAAGTATATATATTTCTTACGGGATAAGTTTCCATCTTGGTTAAATGTACCTTCCAGGCTCGAGACAGGCTCCAGTTGTAGGAAAGTTTTAACGCGGAAGCATACATCAAATATTTACTGTAATTAAGCATATTTATTTATATATCAACCATATTATTTCCAATTTTTTGCTTTTAAAATCCTTATATGATATAATTATCCACCATTTAAATGGAAGTTCATATCCCCTTTAAACAATAAAACACTGGAGATTTATACCAAAGTATTCAGTGCCAAATAATTCATAAACACGTAGTCACGTGACACGAGCAATTTGACATTCAATAATAATATAAATTACCGTATGCGGGTAAGACAACGCTAAACACGCCATAATTACATTTCAATTTTATTTATTTTTAAAAGTAGTAAACTACAAATACAAGTCATAAATTTACCGAGAACTTCTCATTAACGTTCTGACTAAACTGACAATAGCTTCTAAACAAAAAAAAACATTTAAAATAACATTGACAATTACTAAACAGACAGAAATGTAAAACCGTTTTTAAACTTCTGTAATATTTGTAACTCAAAAACAACCCCATCCTCAGTCATTCGAGAAAGTTAAATTGTAATGAAGGTACCGAAAAAATACTGCTTTAAAACTTTCCCCCCCTTTTAAAAAAAAATAATAAGAAAACGTTCGCAGGTGTAAGAAATTTTTCACAAACTTTTTTTGATTCGTTTTACTTTATTTTTTTTGTCTTACGAAACAAATGAGTTGAGCTCGGGACAGGACCTATGTAGCCCCCCCCCCCTCCTTCTGATTAGCCAAGGGCCAATTTAGCGTTCCAAAAAGTGTAATAATCGTCAAGAAAAGCTTTTATATCGCTAGCGTACGTAGATATATTTTATAGTTCAAACCCGCCCGCTTAGTTGTAAAAGAAAAAATCCATAATAATAAATATGGCGATAAAGGGGGTGGGACCAAAAAGGGGGGAGGTTTAAAACTGTTTGAAACAAATGTGAGGGGGAAACTTTAGTATATACCGATTCGCGAAGCTTGCCAACTCGCCTCGGGTGACAATTGGCGTCGGTGGGCAGTCGAAGTTGCCTTTCCCCAATAGCCAGCCTTTGATCACACTGTAGACGAGTTGCGTTCGTACTAAGGATCATTTTCTACGTGCTTTTTTATTTAGAAGTTGATTGGAAGGCGATAGATGGCGATAGTTTCCAGAGGGCTTGGTTTTGAGCGTCGTAAATAGTGACAATTTTGCGGATGGAAATTTTGAAGTAATAATAATAATAATAATCAGCTAGGCTAATACCCAAGGCACCACCTTAGGTCCAAGTCATCAAGCGACTTTAATTGCCATTAATTCAGGTGGCCGGGTTACAACGCGTAGGAGGGTGGTGACAAGCCCTTCATGCCACGCGAGCCAACAGCTCCCTACACTCACTACTACCGCTAGCCTCTTTTTGTTACAGGCAAAATAGATAAAACAGTAGAATAGTAATATTATACGTATAGCCAAGATTAAGATTTTGACAGGCCCGGACTGGATCCTTTGGGGGCCCTCGTTAAAAAAAATGTTATAAGCAATTTGGGGGAGATCGCCGACCTGGCCAGTCCGGGCCTGGATTTTGGAGATTTAAAGGGACCAACCGGCATTTGAATTTAACCAGTTTCACGCGCTTGTTTCTAGAATATGATTAGTCGTATCAGCTTTTACGTGTTAAATCCGGGAACAATTTTCTCAAAGACCGGTGTGGCCCTTTTAAGTTTCGGTAAAATTTCACCAAATTAGAAAATTTTCATAAAAATTATTAAAATATAATTGCTTTATTTAAATATTAATTGAGAATTTTTATTATTAAAATTTATTAAATGTATTAATTTTTAATAGGCGCTTAAATAAAACATCCTTCAAGGAAATTGCCAAGAAATAATATTTCCGATAGCCAGGACCTGCAAGGACTGTTGAAATAATGGAAAAATTTCACCTGTAAACAGAACGTCGTGTTTTTGCCAAGCCTTATTATGTCAAAAATAGATACTTGGTTAAAAGTGAACACTTAATTTTGTTGCATACCGTACAGGTGACAAGTTTCCATTATTTTAACAATCACTATTTAAGCAGTGACTTGCAGGTCCTGGCTCTCGGAAATATTACTTCTTGGCAATTTCGTCAAAGATGATTTATTGAAGGGCCTATTATTGAAGATGAAAAATAATCAAATATACAGTACGCCCAAAAAAAATGGAAAAATTCATATTTGGAATTATTTTATTCCTGAATAAGGTTTATCAAGTACGTCTTTCCCCCACTAAATTTAGGCCATAGTTCGAATGAAAATAAACAAACGCCACCGTTCATTTTACAATCAATAATTTGCATAAAAGCAAAAACATGGTTGTTCAAAATTGACCGTTGTTCGAAACGCCCATCGAAATGACCGCAAAAACGTAATAAAAACATGTCCTAACAATCGCGAGGGAGGGTACGAACTATCGAAAGACCCGTTCACGTACCCCTATCCCAAAAAAAAAATGGCAAAAATATGCCCCCCTGGAAAAGTTTAAAGAGCTACCCCCCATTGTTTGAACACCCTCCCTGGCTACATCCCCATCACCAAAAAAATCTTCGCGAAAGTTTGGAGAGAGAGAGAGAGGGGAACAAAAATGAAGATGTGCCGGTTCTCTTCCTGAAGTAGCGTGGAGGCTCCCGCGAAGAGATTCCCGCTGGTCCGCGCGTCACCAAGACGAAATCTCTCCCATCCCGAGCCGATCATTTTCGCCAGGGTATCAGCCCGGTCGTGCCGAAATTCACGTCCCTCTGCACCGCGAGCCGTGTCCGACGGTGACTCGTAATCACACGCCCCGGACCAACCGGGTTCCCCCGGGGAATTCCGTCAAATTGTTACCGTCCCGGGCCGACTTTTATACATATACTTCTCAAGTGGTGTTCGCGCGACGGTCCGATCTTAGGACACTCTCGCGTTTGACCTCCGAAGACCTCGATGGCTTATTTTTAAGTCGAGTTTTATAAGACCAATTTTAACATCGTCTATGTGTGGATAATTGTCGTTGTTATCTTTGGAAGGACTATCCGCGCGTTGGATTTTTGATTATTTGATTTCGGCTATTATCGATTTTTTGGTCGACATTCCGATTTGGGACGATTGCCGGCGGACTCTGTCGGCGCTGATTCGCCGTTTGGCCGTCGTCCGCGCTAGACTCACCCGCGCTCGGCTGCTGTCAAATTGAAAACGGCGCGCGCAAAATCCCATGTGGAGTTTGAGTATGAAACTTATGGAAGTTGTTGCTCGTAAGTTTTTCTTTTTTTTTATTCATTGTTTTTGGGATTTTTAAAAAATTAATTTGTTGCTTGTTGTAAATTTGGTGTAAATTTGGTATAGATGGGAAGTTTGTAAATTTGGTATAGATGGGAAGTATGTAAATTTGGTATAGATGGGAAGTATGTAAATTTGGTATCGATGGGAAGTATGTAAATTTGGTATCGATGGGAAGTTTGTAAATTTGGTATCGATGGGAAGTTTGTAAATTTGGTATCGATGGGAAGTTTGTAAATTTGGTATCGATGGGAAGTTTGTAAATTTGGTATCGATGGGAAGTTTGTAAATTTGGTATCGATGGGAAGTTTGTAAATTTGGTATAGATGGGAAGTATGTAAATTTGGTATCGATGGGAAGTTTGTAAATTTGGTATAGATGGGAAGTTTGTAAATTTGGTATCGATGGGAAGTTTGTAAATTTGGTATCGATGGGAAGTTTGTAAATTTGGTATCGATGGAAAGTTTGTAAATTGGGTGTCGATGGGAAGTTTGTAAATTGGGTATCGATGGGAAGTTTGTAAATTTGGTATCGATGGGAAGTTTGTAAATTTGGTATCGATGGGAAGTTTGTAAATTTGGTATCGATGGGAAGTTTGTAAATTTGGTATCGATGGGAAGTTTGTAAATTTGGTATCGATGGGAAGTTTGTAAATTTGGTATCGATGGGAAGTTTGTAAATTTGGTATCGATGGGAAGTTTGTAAATTTGGTATCGATGGAAAGTTTGTAAATTTGGTATCGATGGAAAGTTTGTAAATTTGGTATTGATGGGAAGTTTGTAAATTGGGTGTCGATGGGAAGTTTGTAAATTGGGTATCGATGGGAAGTTTGTAAATTGGGTATCGATGGGAAGTTTGTAAATTGGGTATCGATGGGAAGTTTGTAAATTGGGTATCGATGGGAAGTTTGTAAATTTGGTATCGATGGGAAGCCGATGATTCATACTTTAAAAATGAATAACTGAAAAGGCTAATTAGTTATATTTAATTTCGAATAAACTTAGTTTTATCTATGTACGGTTATTCGTGGATAAGCCGTTAAATTTTTACGATGTTTCAAAACGATAACAAATCGGGTATTATAAAAATTAGATTAAATTAAATTAAAAAACTGTTTACGACAGAACGCAATATTTTACAGATTTTCCCTAGGGTCTAACCACTTCCTTAAATTCTGTACACCGATTACAACGAGTACAGCCTTTGGTAGTGCTAATTCTGTAATCGAGTACGTAATCACTTTAGTACAGACCTGACAAGAGAGGGGGGGAGACGGTACAAATTACCGGGGCCCGTACAAGTTTTAGGGCCCCACGTTTGATCCCTTCTACTATACTTCTCCCGCGAAACATGGTTAATTAGAAAAATGAGGTAGCTCTTGGGGCCCGAAAGTATTGTTTTGTCCGGGCCCGGGCCCGCTCACGGTGGCCCTGAGTACAGATAAAGCTACGGATAATGGTCAGCCCCTCGGATTTCGCGTGTTTGTAAACTGATTCGGTATTTATTAAATTCGGATTGGGATACTAATTCGCCAATCATACTGAAATAACCTAAGCCTATTTCGTTTCGCCGATTGAACGCGTATTTAATCGTTTCATCGCTTATTGTGCAGGTCTGAACGGCGGCTTGGGCACACCTCTGTCTTGGCGTTCTTCGGATTGCACACCGGACGATTTAGCGTCTTTGCGCTCGCTGTCTCCGCTGACTTCGTGCGCCACGCCGGCTTCCAACTCTTCGGACCCGGGCGACCCATCCGGCACGGGCGGCAGCGGATCCTCCTCCAACCACCACCCCCACGACTCCACCTACACCATAGGGGTCACCGAGAACACCCCTTACGCCTGCCAGTTCTGCGACAAGGCTTTCCCGAGGCTCAGCTACCTCAAGAGGCACGAACAAGTAAGATATACTCTTCTTTCTCTCCCGCGCTTTATATTTTATTCCAGCGCCGTTTTATTACACCTTGTTATATAAATGGGCGACCTTTGACCCGCGCCGCGCTACGTTTTACGGCTTCCATTTCCTACTCTTTCTTAGTCGTTACTTCGTCTTAAAGCGTCAGTTTTTTTCAAGCGTTTAAAGGATGTTTTAGAAGCCCATGTTACGCGTATTACTGTATTTAGTAATATTAAGTGTCGTTGTTGTTGGTCAATCTTTTTAGGCCTTGAATTAGTCATCAGGGCCACCGAGAGCGGGCCCGGGCCCCGGTAAAATATAATTTCCGGGCCTCAAAGAGAGCAGTTACTAACGGAGATAGCTATACTTTTTCGGAGAGAAGTTTATGCCGTTTGTTCCCACACGGGCCCCTAGGCTTCCTCCTCTCACACTTAGCGGCTAACGTCAGAAGTTGTTTGTTCACACACGGGCCCCTAGGCTTCCTCCTCTCACACTTAGCGGCTAACGTCAGAAGTTGTTTGTTCACACACGGGCCCCTAGGCTTCCTCCTCTCACACTTAGCGGCTAACGTCAGAAGTTTATAAATTACTGGATTTTCGTCTGCTAAGCTGGCTATAAATCAAAACGCGACTGCTTAGCATAGAGCTCTGCGTAACAGATAAATTAACTGACAAAATTTCGATTAATCGTAAATATTTTGGTTAACTGTTTATTAATGGATATTATCCATGGATAAACAAAGATTTAACATGCAAAAAATAATTCATATTTTCGGAAAATTGAAGGTTATGGATAAAAATAAAATAAGTGGTTAATTTTTATCCAAACGCCGAACTCGCCTTAGCAGATGAAAATCCGGCAGTTTATTAGTTTCTCGCGTTGACCGCTACGTGGCCCATATGAAAACTGAAAAAGCTAATTGCCCTCCCAAATACGTTCATAGTACGAAAACGAGTATAAGCATTGCATCTACAAACGTTGTATAATGTGGACTAAACTTTAGTTATTCAATTGTTAATTAAGTAGCTAATTTTACAAAGGTATATTTTAAACCAAATCAAGGATAGACAGTTTAAACTACCCCTCGAAGACGTGTACGGGGAACTTGTAGGGGTGTAGATTGTACAGAATAAAACTAAACGTTTCCCCTACACGTCTTCGAGGGGTTGCTTAACATATATCTATTACCGATTTCCGTGTGTTTTTTAGTAGTTCGCGAGGGTAGAATTTTAAGAAAAAATTAAAATCGCCATATTATCAGAACGCTATCATTGTATTGAATATCGTAAGGGCACTGTGACGTCAGATGATGCCATTCATCCAAAGTTACAAAATGCTACTGCCAGTTTTAAACTTTTCAACTGATTATTGAAACCAGTGGCGTAGCTAGGAAAATTGGGCCCCAATGCCAAATAATAAAAAGGGCCCCGGTGACATGTCAATTTTTGTGCGTTCCAACGTACACGATTGGTTGCGTTGGCCTAGTTACGTGATAATGACATCACTGTAATACTCCCGTTAAAAATATACATGTATACGGCGTTGTTTCGTGAGACAGCCGATCGAACAGTCGACTAAGTAAAAGTTTATGGGCCCCAATGCAGGGGCGTATTAACCATTAGGCAAAGTAGGCACGTGCCTAGGGCGGCATTTTTCTATGGGCGCCAAAACTTCGATAAAGCCCCACGGTACAAGTATTTGGCTGGCCCCTACTTAAAACAACGCCGAAAAGGTAAAAAAATACCAACAACGTTTGGGGAAACTAAAATATATTTATTTATTTATTTATTAAAAACCAATACGCCCCTACTTAGCTGACCAGCCCTTAAGACAATTCCAAGGGGCGCCAAATGTTTCTGTGTCTAAAGGCGCCGGAAGGGTTAATCCGTCCCTGCCCCAATGCACCGCATTGGCTGAATTGGCGTATTTACGCCACTGATTGAAACGCGTCAATTTACCAACTTTTGTCACAGCGATACAATGAAACTGGCCAATTGAACTGTGGAATTAGTTGCAAGGACAATAATTGTGAACGTAGTGTAAATCCATCTTCAAACCCACCAGTAATTGCTGACTTTCATCTTAGATCCCAATTGGTCTAAGCTTTCATACCAGTATGTTTATAATTTAAACTTAAGGTCTGAATTTTTAGGGGCACCAAATTCTACTTTGTAATAGTCTTAATCCAGCCCTGCTTGTAGGAGGTGCACACTGTAACACAAAGTTACGTCCACCCTACTACAAGTTCTCACCACACGTTCTCAAACACGGGCTTAAGGGGAAGACTACAGTGGCCGTTGTTTACTTTCGCGCTATTTCAAGCTGAACTCTTTTAATCTTGTATTTTAACTTATAAAATCAATATTTAAGTGTAGAACCGCCTCTTGTTTAGTGCTTAAAATAATTTTGACAATTTTAAATTTAAAAGTAATTAAGTTATTACGTTTTAATTCGGACCCCCGGAGCTAAACAAATTGGGCAAGCGCCCAAACTACCCTTTAGTTAGGACCTTATATCTCGTTAACTATTAATATTATAGTTATCAAAATTATTTTAAGCACTAGAGGAAGGTTCAGCCTAATAAGAAAAATATAATTCAATTATATAATTGTTAAAACAGAAACGTTCAGCTTGAACGAAAAAGAGGCTTTTATTGTATTCTTCCCCCTTAACCCCACAAAGCTAACGAAAATTGACTGTTTACAAACACTTGAACTCGCAACTTTTCTGACGTGAAAGCTAGAAAAATTGTAATCAAAGATTATCATAGCGGGGATAAATATTCCGTTTAAATTAATAGTTTGTAGAGGGTTTCACCTATCGGGATTCATCGCATCCTTAAACCGATTATCGGGGCGGTTCGAATCCATCGCCAAAAACGCGTCTCAATCGACGCTACCGTCATCACGATCTCCGGGTCAAATCGAGGCGACCCAGCATGGCCAAACAAAAGAACTGAACCGTTTAAGATATTATATTTTGTTTGCCCATCCATTAGAGTTTCAATAGGCCTTGCTCTTAAAATCATAACGTTAATCGCGATTCCGGAATAGTTTGTCTTTTTTAAGCAATTTTAACGCTGTTTAATGGATAGGGTGAAACGTCCAACTAAAACGAATATCTCATTTATATTATATCAAAAAATGACTCTTTCCCCGATCTCGGATTTGAGTTATCGGTATGTCGCGTGTTTAGGTCGATATATCTTACCTTGTTTCCCCTTCTTTTGACCCCCCCTACCTGATGGTTCTACCTGTAAAGCGTATAGTTTTGGTGTGACACCGTGTGAATCGGAACTTTTCGACTTTGGTGAGCTTTTCTCATACGAAAATGACCAAATGCCGACGATGACTAAAGAACCCACGAACTTTTAAAGTCATTTTGACTGCTTTTTTTTAAAGATTATGATCCATTTTTGTGTCAAAATTGTAGGAAATATTAAGTCGTGATTTTCCGAAATGAAATTCTGTAGGTGTATATTTTTAAGACGAATATTGTAAGTTTAAGGTATTTACAAAATATATATTTATGCCGGAATTTGACGTGGGTAAAATGCTATCTAGTAAATTAGCTTATTTAAGGTAATTATTTTTGGGGAGTAGTATCTTTTGTTCGAATTTAAATTGTCCAAATGGTGTTGCATAATGAGGCGTTAAAATTGAAAAAAAATAATAACGCCAATAGAAAATTGATTTTGAACATTTGAAACTATATTTAGAACGTATGAAGGTAAATGATTGTTTGGCAATTTGCAATACGATTTTGACGTTAGAAATTCGAAAAAACGCTATTAAATTATTTTATTTTATATCTAAAAATCGTAGGATTTAAACGTCAAAATTTGTTTCGTTTTGGACAAATTCGTCGTCAAACCGTTTCGAAACAGCAGAATCAACTGTTCAATGCCCAATAACAAGCTGGCCAGAAAACCGGAAGTAAAGACCATTAACAACTAGATCCTTTGGTCCATACGCTTTTAAACAATCTTGAAGGAAAATATATTGGCTATCTATCGCGCAACAAGTGTTTGAATCATACCAGGAACGTACGCGAGTTATTGAGAACGTAGAAATCGACCCGTTTACAGAACTGCCGTGCAAAGCACAAAAGCATTAACGACCAAAACCAAAATATGGAGAAAACCCGCGAAATTTCTTTGCCTTAAAATACCCCAACTTACTTCTTTCAAGTTTATATAGTGGACTTGGATTTTTCAACTCAAATTATATTCTGGTACTAAACAATTTACAGGCCAAACGATATTTCAGAAATATCATTAAAACCATGTCTTAAAACGCGAAAAAAAAATGCGTTTTGATTTGACTTTTAAAGAAAATAAACACATTAATGCGTTTTTGGGATGAAAATAATGCAAAAACCTAAAATAGTGCGTTTTGAAACAAGTCATTTCTCTAAGAACAAAAATTTTAAATTCGAAAATTAGTTCAAAATTGAATTTAACGTATAAAATAAGGAGAAATAAAACCAAAATCTGTAAATCGAAAATTTGGTCGTTAATGCTTTTGTGCTTTGCACGGCAGAGAAGGCCTGAACGAAAATCGTAATTTAAATTGAAACAGTAAAGCCATCTGTCGGGAACTTGTTATAAAATATTATTTCTTGGCGTAATAATTGAGAATCTAACACTTATTTATTTTAGTTAAGAATTTAAAAGCTCAATTGTTAAATTAAGCTTTAATTAAAGTTGGTCGAACTAAATAGGCCTTTCTATAAAGTGACATGGGCTTTCTTGTTTTGAAGTTGCTGCTGCGTGTCGGGTGACGTATCGATGACGTCGCACTACGGAAAGCCCTGGATATAAGGATAAATTTGATGGGGCACCTTGTTTTTAAGCCTAAACTGAACTGAACTTCTACGTATTTCGTGACGAATGAGCTACGTAAAACAAGTTCAGCAAGCTTATTTTATTTAGAGGTCTATTAACAGTAAAACATTTTCACTACTGTTATGATTTTAATAATCAGCACCACCTTAGGCCTAAGTCATCAAGCGACTTTTAAAGCAATTAATTCAGGTGGCCGGGTTACAATGCGTAAGAGGGTGGTGGCAAGCCCTGAATGCCACGCGAGCCAACAGCTCCCTACACTCACTATTACCGTTAACCTCAACCAGTTTTTATGGAAGGGGAAACCGAAGAACTCGGGGAAAACCCCTTATAACAGGGGTGAAAGAGCTTGTAAACTCAACGCGGAAGGAATTGTTCCGAGTTTGCACAGAGTGCCACAATCCTGGATCGAACCCGGCTCCTCTTGCTGCGAGGCGAAAGTGCTAACCACTCCGCCACCCCACTAAAATACAATAAGCTAGTTTCAGTAACCGCACCGTCATTTTCGTCTAACTGCGCTTGTGTTTGATATATTATAACTCGCGTGTTGCCAGAGAGGAAAATAGATATTATTAATAATAATCAGCTAGGCTAATTCCCAAGGCACCATCTTAGGCCCAAGTCACGCTAACGGGCGTAGTAGGTAGTCTCGTTCCTTCTCAGTACCCTTAGCGCGATCTTGGTCATACATAATATTTAAACTACACCTTTATGTAATAATTTCTGGTTCGTTTCGAAATTTCGAATAAATCACCAATATGATGAAAACCGCGAGCTTTATACCGGTCAAGAAATAACTTATAATTTTCAACAGTATTCTTAAAAAATATGAAGAGGTCAACACAAAGGGGGGAGGGGTTGAAAGCTATTTATTATTATTCTTTTGAAATCATTCTCGGGAAGCGTTTACAGCCTTCAACCCTCGAAAGCGCTCGATTCATCTTCACTTGATTTCCGCATAAAAAGGAAATATAGCCATTTTTCAAATATATTCGAGTGAGGTTTAAAAATAAAGAAGGTTATTGGTTTTTTAAATACAAAATGAGAAAGTATGCAGTGCTTGGAGATTTAATTTTTAATAATAAACAAATTACTTTTTATAATCACATTAATTACACTTTGAATAACACATTTTTCGGTAATATTGTATGCGCAACCGATTACGAGGAGTGATCAGCACCTTGTTAGTTACTTAGTAATTGAAAATTATTAATGTAGCCTTAATTTTTACGTTAATAAGTTTCAATTACTTAATTACCTTAACCGTTTGATTAATAATATTTAATAAATTAGTTACATTGAACGTTCTATTAATAATATTTAATTATTTAGTTACATTTAAAAATCTATTGATAATTTTCAATTACTTAGTTACCTTAAAAGTTCCATTAATAATATTTAATTAATTACATTAAAAGTACCATTAATTATATTTAATTAATTACCTTAAAAGTTCCATTAATAATATTAAATACCTTGTTTTCAATTACTTAGTTACCTTAAAAGTTCCATTTATATTATTTAATTACTTAGTTACCTTAAAAGTTCCATTAATAATATTAATTTAATTTATTATATAAGCAGTTAATTAGCTCATACCAATTGCCTATAAAGTGCATTAATCCGACTATTATGTCCGCTCACTGGAGTCCAAATAATCCCGGCATCCATTTAAAATCGAAATTAGCAGTCGCCCACTATATTTCACGGGCGAAATTATAATGCCATTCTATGGTCTTCAAAATCATGAATCTTCGTAAAATATTCTCCAGTATTTTTATTGGCTTCGCTGGTTCCACTCGCGCAGAATGGCAAATGTAATTGTTGGCCCGCGGGCGAGGGTCCAAAACGCGCTCATCCACCCCGCGATACCGGCGAAAAGGGTGACTTTATAGCTTTTGCGCGCAACGGGAGTCAACCTCACCTGGCATCGTAGTCAGTTGGCCCGAAAGAACGTCTTCTGAAGGCTGGTTGGTCGCGGTCCCCCTCTGCCGGGTTGTGAGTCATCCACCGCCCGCGGATGAATTCGAGGGTTATTGCTTTCGTAAGGTCCGAGCATCTTGGGTAACAAGGGGCGTGGCTTGCCATGTCACGGGCCGTCTTTGAAGAAAAGTCCTTTGCCGCTGCTTTCAAAGCCAAATTGCTACGTGATATCCGAAGTCTATTACATTTTTAATATTCACCCGTAAGTATGCCTCTGAATAATATTTTCTTAGAAAAAAAATTAACCCTGGTTGAGTTTGCAAGGTCCCTCCCCACTATTTACAGGAGTTTTCCCTCGAGTTCTTCGGTTTCCCCTTTCAATAAAAACTTGTAGAGGTGGCGGAGTGGTTAGCACTTTCGATCCCAGCTTGTGGCACTGGGTGAAAACTCGGAACAACTCCTTCTGCGTTGAGTTCGCGAGTTCTATCCCCACTGGTTTAAGGTGTTTTTCCCCGAGTTCTTCGTTTTCCCTTTCCATAAAAACTTGTTGAGGTTAACGGTAATAGTGAGTGTAGGGAGTGTAGTGCATAAAGGGCTTGCCACCACCCTCCTACGCATCGTAACCCGGCCATCTGAATTAATGGCTAGATGACTTGGGCCTAAGATGGTGCCGTGGGTATTAGCATAACTGATTATTATTATCATAAGTTTATAATAATGTTCCATAAGTTTGTCACATTGGTGAATATTTTACTTAGAGCTAGTAACGGAGTGACGTCATCACAAGAAGAAAATCTCCCCCTAGCGAGGCGCTGTCAAAGGCTACGTGTGACGCGTTAGCAAGCGGACCCAAAACAGCGACGAAGCCCGTAATGCAGTCTGTCTTGTGAATAGCTCTCAGTAAAACTTTTGCATGTGAGGAATTGTCACACTTATGTAATAATATTATACACTTATGTTATTATTATTGTGTAAATATAAAATTCTTATAATCCTTGCACTATTGAAAAGGTTACCATGGAAACAATATCTCTTGTTTGTGAGGTTCGAGGTAAACTATATATTGTCAAAACCAGAAACTGGCGTGTTTAAAATATTCACTAACTTTCTATCAATAAAGTTGATGACTCGCTTTTCGTCACATAGCTGGAAGTGACGTAATTGACGTCATACCCCGTGAAAAAGGTTTCATTAAAGAAAACACCTTTATGACATACTGATGAATGATTATTGATTAACAAATATGAGGTTATTTCTCTTCAAAACTTAATAATATATTCCGAGGGGCTAACCACTCTCTGAAAATCTGTACACCGATTACATAAATATGAAAATGAGTACAGCCTTTGGTAGTGCTAAATCTGTACTCACTTACGTAATCAGTTTAGTGCAGTCAAAGCTACCGGTTACGGGGAGTGATCAGCCCCTCGATATATTCTACGCCAAGTAGTTGTATTATTTGGTTTTGCAATATTTATTTTTTGTGCGACATAATATCTATTTTTCTTCATTTTCGTATATTTGGTGGAACGAGGACAATTTCGGGAGATGCGATCTGTTTGTCCCCAAAAACATAATATTTAGTCCCACCTTGAATATATTAAGGCACAAAGTATAGCCGAAACCATGGATAGTAGATTTTAGAGGATCGGTAAAAAGCCTGGTTTTAGCCCCCGTAAGCCAATCACACTAAGGGAGTCGTCCAAGGTTATTTGAAAAAAACAAGTATCGCTAAGAGTGGACGATACTGTTCGAAAAAGATAAACACGAAGTACATTTTTACGCCAAAAGGTATTTTTTCACGTTTTTATAGATTAAATATGATATACTAAATATCAGTTGCTAGTTTTTATTGATTGTAGACCATTGGACCGAAATCCCATTCGTCCGAATGTACCATTCAACCGAATTCCAATCGACCGAAAACCGCGTTTTGCGCGCTTTTCATTCAATATACCGTTAGTGATACATATTTATATATCGTAGGTTACGTGACGATAGTATATCTAATTTGGACTAAACTATGTCTTAAATATTTATTATTTCGTACAGACGTGTATTTTTAGACCTTTTTCCCATGAAATTTGATATTTTCCGGGTTTAATTTTGGAAAATAACCTTGATAAGACCCGACGTGAAATAGTTGCCTACCATATCTAACCTAACCTAACCTAACCCAACCCAACCCAACCCAACCTGAACTAACCTAACCTAACCCAACCTGAACTAACCTAACCTAACCTAACCCAACCTGAACTAACCTACCCGAAGTGAAAACGAACCAGATTTAAATTTCCCATTCAACTGAATCCCGCCATGTTGGGCTATAAACGAAAATACTTTTCAGTTCAATGGTATACAACCGTTTTTATTGAATTAAAAAAAACCAAAATTAAAAATTACTAAAATATAAAGCGCAAAAATTACGTAACAATGTCAACCGCATTACATTGCCATTTTGAAATTTTAAGATCACGTGGTACAAACGACCTTGCAAGACTCCCTCGGAGTCTCTCGAGCTGATTGATACGCGGGGAGAAATAAAATGCACTGTGGAAGGCTATCGAAAACCTGTCCTCTTAATTTACTGTCCATTCCGAAAGCAATCATGATAACGTTCTTAAATACCTTGATTCTGGGCGAGTGCGCGAACCTTTGATATATTGGTACGATAGCGACAAACCTTTCGCGTATCATTATAACCTTAAAGGTATCCAAAATTGTGTTTGTGGTTAATTTCGAACCATTATCTCGTTTGACGTTGATAAATTACCTCAGTTTCAACAATGTAATACGTTTCAAAGTGACTTTACCAATTATTAATCAACCCGAATACACCATTTCTGATTCAAAAATAAACATTAATTCCGTCAACGATCAGAAAAAAAATCGAGAAAAATACAGAAATATTTTAATTTATAAAATACACGAGTTAAGTTGGGTTTAAATTCTATACGGACTGTACCCTCTCTTACGATTGTAAGGCGCTATTAACTAAACCCGTCTCAGTATACTTTAATCTTAAAATGGGTTCTGTATAAGGCCCACGCTCTGTCACGTGTACAATTCAATGGTTCCTTTATTATAAATACGACTAATTTCGCTGAATACTGCCATTGGATCGAACTCTGTAATATTTATTAATCATTAGATAAACTATATTTATTTATTTCGAAGTCAAACAGAGATAAATAGTGCATTCTTTCTACGTATTATTTTTTAGTAGTTTTTAGGGAGAACCAAATTCTTTGGGCCTGTTCCGGTCGTTGACTTGCTAATAATTTTAAACTCCTCACTTGGAAAATAAAATAAAAATGTAATGTTTATGGTCGCTATAAAAATCATAAAAAATGTCTAACTAGCCGATCGTCGGTAGCCTTGTAAGTTATTTGAATGGAAGAATGCGGTTCACTAGAAAATTATTTACTGTTGATCCACGGTTGATTAGTTCTATCATTAAATTATAGATAATTAATAAATTATAAATAAATAATAATATTCTATTTTTTATAATCCGCATTGCAAAAGACCTTTTCACGGCGATACTGGTGAATTTAAACCATCTTGGAAGGTTGTGGCTAGCCCGGTCATAAATAACTACTAGCGTTCTTACCCTGGTTAAAATAGACATAGTAGTTTAAATATAGAGATTTGTTGTAACCCGGGAACCTGACTTGGTGGCTTCAAAAGTCTCTTGATGACTTAGGCCTAAGTTGGTGCCTTGGGTATTAGCTATAGCTGATTATTATTTATTATTATCAATATTCTAGGTGATTTTAGTCAAAGTATACCGATATGCAATAATTACCTTATACCCTTAGCCTAGCTGATTATTATTACACCTTACTTGGCTCTTCCTACGCTAATTTCCGTAGTTCATTGACAACTGTATTACAAAAACTACATTCATAATATGATTAATCCGGAATCCATACTTAGAATGCTTATCGCGGAAGATTTTAGTCTCGATGTGGCTGACGGTTTTATTGACGTCACGATGTTAATTCAACAAACAACAACGTGAGAGGGGAGCGCGCGCAGAGCTTAATTTTTCTCTCGTAGGCGGAGCCAAAGCCGTCAGTGATTTTACCATACGCGACGCGGCAGGATAAGCATTCCAAGTAGAGGATTAATGTAAATCAGCCACCCGTTAGACTCTCGATAAAAAATAAAACGCGACATCTCCGAAAAACCATTAACAATCAATGTCCCATTCCCCTTGTCAAAAAATTATATGATTACCAAAAAAAAAAGAGGTCAAACGTTTTTTTATTTCCGAATGGTTTAGGTACACGGTGACCAGATGCCTTTCCGGTGCGACTTTTGCCACCGTCTGTTCAAACACAAACGGAGCCGAGACCGGCACGTCAAACTGCACACGGGAGATCGCAAGTACCGGTGTCCGCACTGTGAAGCCGCTTTCTCGCGTTCGGACCACTTGAAGATCCACTTGAAGACCCACGACAACGCCAAGCCCTTCCAATGCACCGTTTGCAACCGGGGGTACAACACGGCGGCCGCCCTCACCTCGCACATGCAGAACCACAAGAAGGGAGGTGACGGCACCCAGACCCCTTCCCCCGCCGGGGCACCTTCGCCCCAACACGGACTACATCGCAACGGAAACAGACACAACAGTTCCAGGTCTCATTCGGGCGGGCTGGGAGGACATCGTAACTTGACTGACGGACCGACCTTCAGGTGTCTGGAGTGTTCGGCCATCTTCGGTACCGCCAGGGAACTTCAGGTAGGAATTATTTTGTTACCTTTGTCGTTTTGCGGGTTTGTTTGTATTTATCTATATGGTTAAATTAACTCGATTTAACTTCATTTTCACCAAACCGTGGTTTTTGTTAAAATATGAAATAGCTCACCGTTTACAAAAGTAGATGTAGATCTCTTTGAGATTCTTAAAGAGATACTACCGAATCCGTGTGGTAGTCACCTATACACCTAATATCTGATTTTCCAAAAATAATTGTGATTATCTGTGATTTATATTGATTTATCCCAATGTTTCTGTGATTTATCACAATTTTCCGTCATTTATATTAATTTATCACAATTTTCCGTGATTTACATTGATTTCTCACAATTTTCTCTGATTTAAATTGATTTCTCACAATTTTCCGTGATTTACATTGATTTCTCACAATTTTCTCTGATTTAAATTGATTTCTCACAATTTTCCGTGATTTACATTGATTTCTCACAATTTTTCGGTGATTTACATTGATTTATCACAATTTTTCTGTGATTTATTTTGATTTATCAAAATTGTTCTGCGATTTATTTTGATTAATCACATGTTTTCGGTAATTTATTTTGGTTTATCACAATGTTTCTGGGATTTTATATTGATTTATTACAATTTTCAGTTATTTATTTATTTCGATTTATCAAACTTTCTGGGATTTGTATTGATTTATCACAATTTTTCTGTTATTTTCATTGATTTATCACACTTTTTATGTTACTTTCATTGATTTATCACTAAATGGTTTAAGTTTATCACAGTCGAATTCCCTTGATAATCAGCGAATCGTACACCTATTTATTGAAGCGACTACCCTTCATCCTATTCTGTTTTCGTAAAAGTAAAAGTAAAATTTACTCAAATTCTGATCTGTTATTTAGCAAGTAAAAGATGAGCAAATTTCGATCAAATGGTATTTTATCAATTAAAAATTAATCAAATTCCGATCAAATAAACTTTTTTCAAAATTTGATCAAATTGTATTTGATCACATTAAATTTTATCATATTCTTATCAAATGACATTTGATCAAGTAAGATTTGCTCAAATTCGGATCAAAGTTTGATAAAAAAAATATTTGATTAAATTATATTTCAATCAAATTCAGGTCAAAGTTTGATAAAAAAATATTTGATTAAATTATATTTCGATCAAATACCACTTCTTTTGATCACATTTTGATCAAATTTCGAAAATTTTATCTACCATTTTCGTAAGGCCAACTATTATCAATTACGAAAGTCCTTCCTTTCAACGTGGCAATTCCGTATGAACGTGAAATATCTCTTTAGCGTAACACGTCCTCGTGAAAGCGCTATTAAACTCTTCTATTAAATAAAGGTTAGCGAGCCCCTCCATCTCTCCCGTGTTCGATTGATTTTGAAGCCATTCATCATTTATAAACAAAAGGTCTCGAATACGAAACGCGGTCTTTCCGTAGCCCACTTTCTCCGTCGGCGGGTCGACCGATTAAGAGTTAATCAAACCCCTATGTAAAAATATAAGCGATTCCGCGACCGATCGAACCCAGCCCTTACCCCGATAATTTTATCAAAATCGTAGATTGTTTATCGGCATGGCGGCTTTCGAAAAAAGCGATTTAAAATTAAAAAAAAGGAAAAATTGTATATAGAACCTATAGGCTATAAGATAAATTATCAAAACTGTCCATAGACAATTTACCCACTGACACATTTTAGTGGGCGACCCTCTAGGACCCACCTTACACCCCTCCAATTTTTTTTTACTTTTTTATTTTTATTTAAAATACTTCTTTGGCATTTTTCGTTTAAAGTGACGGCGAGGCCCGGTTAGCGTTTGGGTGTAAAAACGAAAGGCGCAGACTGAACTCTTACCGCCCGCCTCGTTGCGCGCTTTCATCCGCTCTTGGTTGTATATAATATTGCTGGTAGTCATGAGACCTCGAATTGAAAACTATAATTACGTAGTTTTGAAAGATCTATAAAATATGAAAGGTATAATGTCGTTTTCGGTCGTAGAGCGGCGCTAGCGTCGGGATGATTTTTTTTGGGAAGAGATCGCTTTTTGCACCCTTCGCTGTTCTAATGCATAATGCATGGATTTGTAAGCGGGGACCGCGCCCTTCTGATGCTGGTGTAACCCTTCACTGCGCTGTATCAACCACCCATCTCAACAGGGCCTCCGTTGCTGAAAATATCAAACGAGATGGCCAATGGATAAATGCTGTTTCACACGATACGTACAGTGTTCCAAGGTGAAAAATTCCAGGTGGACAATAGTGTTTAAAATAGTGGAAAATTCTGACCTGGACAAAAATGAATTTAGCAGACTTCCTATATTTCCTATATTTTCCTATATTTTGATTGCCATCTTATAAATGCCTTTATTTTCACCTATTTTCCTATATTTTCCTATAATTTCACGCTCTTTTGATAGTGAAAGAACTTGTACAAAAAATTATTAACGTTAATAGTTAGTGCAGGGAGCTGTTGGCTCGCGTGGCTTGAAGGGCTTGCCACCACCCTCCTACGCATCGTAACCCAGCCACCTGAATTAATGGCTTTAAAAGTCGCTTGATGACTTGGGCCTAAGGTGGTGCCTTGGGTATTAGCTATAGCTGATTATTATTTATTATTATCAATATTCTAGGTGATTTTAGTCGAAGTATACCGATATGCAATAATTACCTTATACCCTATACTGTCCTATATGTTCCTATAATTTTCCTATTTAGTTTCCTATATTTTCCTATAATTCGCCTATTTTATTTCCTATATTTTCCTATAATTCGCCTCTAAAATTCCTATTTTCCAATAAAATTTTCAAAGCCTTTCCCTGTACACCCTGATTTAGTGGCCAATCTGTCCAAAAAAGGGCGGTAAATATTTTTACCACAGAAAATTATAAAATAATAATAAAATATTTTAAGACATAAATTTCAGATTTGGGCTACTTAAGGCAAATATATATATATGCATTGGAATGGTCAGATTCTGATTAACATTAGAATAGTCTGCTAATTTTTTGGAATAATTAATTCTAACAATATATTTACAATACACTTCTTAAAAATTTTATTCCAATTACTTTTTTAAACTTTGGAATGCAATTTTTGTATTAGCTACTATTTGTGACTTTTTGAAAATTTTCCCCTATTTGCCACTTTTTGCCAATTTTCCACTATTTGCCACTTTTTGCCAATTTTCCACTATTGGCCACTCTGCCAATTTTCCACTATTTGCCACTCTCTGCCAATTTTCCACTATTTGCCACTTTCTGCCAATTTCCCACTATTTGCCAATTTCCCACTATTTGCCACTATTTGCCAATTTTCCACTATTTGCCACTTTCTGCCAATTTTCCACTATTTGCCACTTTCTGCCAATTTTCCTCTATTTTGCCACTCTCTGCCAATTTTCCACTATTTGCCACTATCTGCCAATTTTCCACTATTTGCCACTATCTGCCAATTTTCCACTATTTGCCACTTTCTGCCAATTTCCCACTATTTGCCACTTTCTGCCAATTTTCCACTATTTGGCACTTTCTGCCAATTTTCCACTATTTGCCACTTTCTGCCAATTTTCCACTATTTGCCACTTTCTGCCAATTTTCCACTATTTGCCACTTTCTGCCAATTTTCCTCTATTTTGCCACTCTCTGCCAATTTTCCACTATTTGCCACTCTCTGCCAATTTTCCACTATTTGCTACTTTCTGCCAATTTTCCACTATTTGCCACTTTCTGCCAATTTTCCTCTATTTTGCCACTCTCTGCCAGTTTTCCACTATTTGCCACTTTCTGCCAATTTTCCACTATTTGCCACTTTCTGCCAATTTTCCACTATTTGCCACTGTTTGCCACTGGCCTGGATTTTTCTCCAAAAAGGTGGCTTTTTAGGAACACTGGTTAGGTATTACAAATACCTCCCTTACGAAAATGGTAAAACAAATTGGTTTCTAAAATGATATTAAACATTTTAGGTAGAAATTTGTATACAAAATGTGTTTTATTTGATTCAATTACAACGCATAAAATTCAAATCGATTAACATTTGATCAAAATTGCTTTATACAAAAACAATTGCGGGTCTTGATTAGACTTACAAGTTAGATCCAAATTTGAACTGTTGAATCGGGTCGTTTTCGTAAGGAACTATATGGATACTACCGTAAAAAAATTGGATTTTAAGTTATTCGAATGACACGAAAAATGTTTAGTGTTTCTTTTTGCCACATTTATTTCTGATTTACAGAATAATTTCAAACCCTTTTTTAAGTGTGTTTAAATGTTTATTGACTTCCAACCACAACTTTACGCCCTCTAGTGTAAATTAAAGCATTAAAATTGAACCTCTAAGGGCTTCCTTATTTTTGTTTCGCCTTAAGCAAGTTGCGAAGACCGTGTTCACCGTTAGATTTAAAACATATCCCTGTTATCATGTATAAAGAAATGCATTTTAAGAAAATATTAACATTTGATAAAGTTAATGAACCCAAATATTTTACTCACAATATTAAACCACACTTGAAATATTTTATAATTTATCCTATATTTCGAGTATCTTCCTATAATTTCCTATAATTTGTCAATTTTCCTATTTTTCGATATATTTATCGTACTTTGATTTCATTATAGTTTTAAAATTCGATAGAAGGCGCTCAAAAAGGCCAGTCTTTTACTAAAACACTAATTTCATTGGCTTATACGGCTGGCTGCTATTTTAAAATGAAAATGTAATATCACTTTAATACATTTATCTAGTCACGAGGTCTGTGATGTTTTCATATTCAATATTTCTATTCAACCAAAATTCCTTTAAAAGCATTTGTTTTATCTTTATCAAAATTATTCCTATAAATTCACCTGAACGTTCCTATAATTTCCTATATTAACCTAAAAATTACTCCTTTAATTTCCTATATTTACCTAAAAATTACTCCTATAATTTCCTATATTTACCTAAAAATTACTCTTATAATTTCCTATGTTTACCTAAAAATTACTCTTATAATTTCCTATGTTTACCTAAAGATTACTCTTATAATTTCCTATGTTTACCTAAAAATTACTCCTATAATTTCCAATATTTACCTAAAAATTACTCTTATAATTTCCTATGTTTACCTAAAAATTACTCTTATAATTTCCAATATTTACCTAAAAATTACTTCTATAATTTCCTATATTTACCTAAAAATTACTCCTATAATTTCCTATATTTATCTAAAAATCACTCTTATAATTTCCTATGTTTACCTAAAAATTACTCTTATAATTTCCTATGTTTACCTAAAGATTACTCTTATAATTTCCTATGTTTACCTAAAAATTACTCCTATAATTTCCAATATTTACCTAAAAATTACTCTTATAATTTCCTATGTTTACCTAAAAATTACTCTTATAATTTCCAATATTTACCTAAAAATTACTTCTATAATTTCCTATATTTACCTAAAAATTACTCCTATAATTTCCTATAAAATGACGAAATATTTCCTATTTTTCCTAATACAAATTGGAGGGTTTCCTGTGGTCACCTTGTACTCAAAATCTGCCTTCCATTCGAGGGTTAATTTTTATATTGAGGAATTCAAAAGTATAAATTCTTTGATCCACCCACGAAACGCCACTTCATAAGTTACCCGAATCGTGTGCCAAATCCGAAGTTCCGAAAGACGAAATCACAAGAGGGGCGCAACATTTTGAGAAGTTGTTCGCCTTATAATGATACTCGCGGTCAATTAGTATTTATAATCCGCGACTCCAATGTGATCGCCAAAAAAAGCGCTCACCCTCTTTGAAACGCCCGGAGCGAACGATAAAAATTTAAAAAAAGGAACTAAAACTCGCTTAAAAATAATGTAAAACATGTAATGCTCGCCTGGCTAACGAAATCCATCGAAATCATATTTAGCGCCGATTGGGATCTGATGAAGGGTTAGGATCCTTTCCCCCCGGGCCACGATTCCCAAATTTGGACGCGTCCGTCATACTTAAAGAAGACGCTTGTTCTTAAATATCACTAACAACCTTTTTCCGCGTTTACAAATGATCTCGTGGTTAACATTTTATTCCCTATTTTGCGAAATGCGGGCGTTATTAGTGCTTTGTTTAAGCCTAAAGGCTGGTTTTCACTAGGACAGAAACGCGACGATGGCGAGGGCGGACGCAAAAATATTGTGTTAGGCCTAACGGGGATTTTTTGCGTCGAAGCTAACCGAACGGGCGTTTTGGTCCTAGTGAAAACTAGCCCTTATTCAAGAATGTATTTATTAATGACTATATTGAAATGATTTTTAGCGTTGCTTCCATGATGGTCTCCCTATATACATCATGACTACAATTCATTAAGAAAGTATTTAAGATTGTTGGTTGTCTAGTTTTCTCCATATAGCGAATGTACATTTCGTAAGAGGCGGTCATTAGTGGCGAGAAAAATGGCTTTAAATTAATACAGTCTTTAATTTAATGGCTTTTTAAAGGATGTATCTTTAGGAGCAATTAAATAGAGGAGAGGGGTTGGTTGGTTCCTTCTCGCATTAGAAGAACACCCTCGGGCTGCCAATTAGCCACAGACCGAGGACACTCAATTATCTAATGACCATTCCGGATTTGTATTTTGCTTTTGACGCGCTGTGACAATCATTATTTCGTGTTCCTTTCTATGTTAAGCTTCTCCCGCCCCTTAATATTATTGTAATTGTGATGTTTGAATGGCTGTAGTTTAAGCCTGTTTTAAGAATAGCGCTCATTTTATGAGGGTAAATTTCATTTGCCAAATTAGTTAATTATGATTATTTCGGTATTTCGCACCCACGTAAGGTTTTTTTAAGCATATTTATTGAAAAGAAATGTAAAGAAATTAGGCGTTCTCTCTCCACGTTTCGTTGTCGAGCTTAACCTCTTTTAATATTAAAACCAGTCTGCAATTGTTCGGATAATTATCGTTTGTAATTTTGTGGGTACCTAATTAGTATTATAAACTAGTGTTTATTAACAAGAAACCGCTTAGCCGTTTTCACGTTCTATTAATTATTAAGATCTCCACTGTTGATATAATTAAGGACCTATAAACTATTTACAAATTAATTTAGTTAATTAGTTGAATATACGGTGCAACTATTCACCTGATTATCGTATGAATGCAATTTCAATCCAGGGCGTGGTGATTTTTTTAATGCGAAAAGACACTACACTTTGATCTTAGCCAAAAGACACTACACTTTGATCTTAGCCAAAGACACTACACTTTGATCTTAGCCAAAGACACTACACTTTGATCTTAGCCAAAGACACTACACTTTGATCTTAGCCAAAAGACACTACACTTTGATCTTAACCAAAAGACACTACACTTTGATCTTAACCAAAAGACACTACACTTTGATCTTAACCAAAAGACACTACACTTTGATCTTAACCAAAAGACACTACACTTTGATCTTAACCAAAAGACACTACACTTTGATCTTAACCAAAAGACACTACACTTTAATCTTAACCAAAATACACTACACTTTGATCTTAACCAAAAGACACTACACTTTGATCTTAACCAAAAGACACTACACTTTGATCTTAACCAAAAGACACTACACTTTGATCTTAACCAAAAGACACTACACTTTGATCTTAACCAAAAGACACTGCACTTTGATCTTAACCAAAAGACACTGCACTTTGATCTTAGCCAAGACACTGCACTTTGATCTTAGCCAAGACACTACAGTTTGATCTTAGCCAAAAGACAGTACACTTTGATCTTAGCCAAAAGACAGTACACTTTGATCTTAGCCAAAGACAGTACACTTTGATCTTAGCCAAAGACACTACACTTTGATCTTAGCCAAAGACACTACACTTTGATCTTAGCCAAAGACACTACACTTTGATCTTAGCCAAAGACACTACACTTTGATCTTAACCAAAAGACACTACACTTTGATCTTAACCAAAAGACACTACACTTTGATCTTAACCAAAAGACACTACACTTTGATCTTAACCAAAAGACACTACACTTTGATCTTAGCCAAAAGACACTACACTTTGATCTTAGCCAAAAGACACTACACTTTGATCTTAGTTAAAAGGCACTACACTTTGATCTTAGTTAAAAGACACTACACTTTGATCTTAGTTAAAAGACACTACACTTTGATCTTAACCAAAAGACACTACACTTTGATCTTAACCAAAAGACACTACACTTTGATCTTAACCAAAAGACACTACACTTTGATCTTAACCAAAAGACACTACACTTTGATCTTAACCAAAAGACACTACACTTTGATCTTAGCCAAAAGACACTACACTTTGATCTTAACCAAAAGACACTACACTTTGATCTTAGCCAAAAGACACTACACTTTGATCTTAGCCGAACGACGAAGGTTATTATTAAAGGGAATATAACCTTAGTTGTTGATGTTATATTCCCTTTAAACTTTTAAAAAATGCAAGTGCTTGCTCAAATTGTAACGAGTTTTCCATACAGAATACGTTGATGTTTATACACCTAAAAATACTATTACGAAGTCGTCCATTTTGTTGATGCGAAATAATACTACACTTTACTGCACTTTGATCTTAGACAAACTATAAAGAACCTAATATTTTAATTTCAAAATAATTATTTAATATGAATTAATCTATTTGATTTAAAAAAGTATGTTAGAGGTATAAATATTTTAATTAAATTTTTCAAAAAGTACGTTTCATTATAGTTTATAAGAAAGTTATACCAGTTGACGTATTGCAAAAATGTCTACCTTTTTCGATCGTTAGTTATTCCATACACATACCACAAAAAAAATCTACTAGAAATTCGCCCAGCCAATCAATAACTCCAAAAAATTCCAAGAACGATATTTTCGAAACGATTCTCAGTATTTTCCATTATAATTAAGGGCACGAATTAATTTTCCAAACATTTTGGGGCCCTTGAAACACCTAGGCGATATCGAAACGATCGTTAATAGAGGGAGACTCTTATATTTTGCGACACTAATGAAAAATGGTTCTAAAATGTTAAACACAAGTCGAGATTTCGTTTTTGCCAATTACCGGCGATCGCCGACATAAAATTGTGGTTTGGGGACTTGTGAAATTCGGAATTGGCGGAGATAGATAAAACATGATAGTGACTGCTCCGTTGGTCCTATACTTAATGACTAAATTAGTATAGTATTAACGGAGGGGAGAGGGGGTTAGCTTGTTAAGGAGATGACATTGGCGCAATTAAGGGGCCCGTTAGATCACAAATTAAATCGGCGAAATTAAAAAGGTGGCCGGTTTTATTAGGGTGAGGGGGGACCTCCTGGTGACCCTGTTTTAGGGGTTTTAATGAGTCAAACGTTCAATTATTTGACAAATAATATTTATGGGGCTTGTTAAGTAGTGGCTTACGCCAATTAATTTATTAAAGAGAATAAGCGCCTACAACCTGTAGAACAGGTAAATTAAAGTCAAGAATTATTTTATATTTCCTTTTGTGATTTTTATATTTCATTGTTTAACCCTAAAATTACAGAATTTTCTTATTTTATTTAGTAAAACAAAGTTAACTTAGTAACGTAGGCCTAATTGTTTTAATGGTAAATTTCTTACCGAACGGTTTTCAACACTAACATTCTCACCAAACTCCGAATTGAGGACTCGTACGAACTGATAATAGGTCCTTTCTATAAATTCCTATCTAAACAGGCCAAATATTTTCCCAAAGACAACATAGCGCTACTTCAGTAGGACTTGCAATATTATTTATTATCTGGTATTAAAATTTTGACCTATGCTCATTCCTATTTGATTGGTATTTTCTGAAGTGTCACCCATAAAGTTGATTTTCAAAATATAGCTAAGGTAGCCTAAGTTAAGGTAGTATATTTCAAAATATAGTAAGTCCTTAACTGAACTATTTACAAAATTAATGAGATGTAGTTAATTAACTACTTATAATGGATTGTATAAAACTATAATCCGTTAAATGAGTAAGATTTTGATAAAAAATTCCACTATTTATCTAGAAAACTACGTTAGCAGGTTTGCCAGATAATCCTTTATTGAGCCTCCCTGGTTCATGAAAAATCGGGCCAAACCTTCTGCCTCTCTATACACAAAAGTAAATAACCACATAAGTAGTATTTTATAGAATGGTCTATTGTGAGTTTTGTACTATCGTCCTTGGTAGTAGTATAGTTTGCTTTGGACATATTTAGACACTAGGGGGCTCTCTGCAGAACTAAACCTAGCTTGCTCAATAGCTCTGAAAATTAGTTCGGATAAATGTTTTGCTAATTGTCATACTTATTGTTCTTATGTTAAACGCACTCTCGCCAGCTGAATTTTCTCACATAGGTAGCTTTTAGTTCTTTGATGAAATAGAGATGGCGATGGAGTCTATCGCGACTACTAAGAACCCGCGAATGATATAACCTAGAAACCACCAAATCCCACACTCTCAATATAATATTTTAATTAGAACTCTAGGCTTATTTTATTATTTTCTTATTTTCCAACGTGTCCAATACTAATTCTTTGCCAATATCAACTTAGAAATCATTAATTTAATATTATTTTAATGCAAGACCAAGGCCTTTGAGTTTATTTGCATAACGGGTAAACCAATGTTAGGGTCACTGACGAAATGTGTAATTTACTGTTTCATTTTGGTTCAATCACTCAAGCAATTTTATCCCTGGTTATTATTAAGCCTGGACGGCACTTACATAGAATGTCACGGAAATATAGTTAGAAACCGTAAACTAAAAATTAAATTATTCGCTTACGTTTCGTAATTTGACACACTCCAAAACGTAAATATTTTCTGCCATTCGAAATTCTACCACAGTGCCATCTCAGTCAGATTTCAAACGAGATAATACAAAATGCGTTTAAAAAAACACTTGGCCGCGGTGTCACTGCAAATTATACTGCCTATAGTTAAATTTTCAGTTAATTTTTGCGTCGTGCTTACGTAAACATATTTATGTTTCAGTTTCGTGTTCGTCACAATTAGGTTCACATTCTACAAATTACAACAGCAACTTAAATTGGACCGTAAATACTAAAAATGTCTATGATAATTAACGTTAATTTTTTTCTTGGTGAGCTTGATCGAACTGTCCGTAAATTAAAAAGGTCGTTGCGAAAAAAAATTTAACAGAAAACTCGGACTTTTGAAAAACTATTACGGAAGTGTTTTATGATTCAGGCCATTTTATTAGCTTAAAACACTCAAAAAGATCCGTAATGATATAAATTTATTCATACGTCAGATTTTTGGGTATAGTGTATTAAAAATGAAAGGATTTCGGTGCCTGGCTCTGACGTCATCCATTTATCGAGCCAGCCCTAACAATATTACAAAGCTCGATTAATCTTTTACAATCGTATTTGGGAAAAATAAACGTATAATTTTGCAAAATCTTCTTAACGAATCAGGAATTAAAAAATGAACCCATTTCGCGCGGGCCACGCCTGTAATTAGTGGCGACATCTATAACCCAAAGAGAGAGATAAATATGTATTTTTAGCAGTTGATGCTTCTGACTACGTTTATCGCGCTTTAAACGCGAGGCAACCGCGCATTACGAAAATCGCAATGTGTCAGACGTTAATGATGGCTATTTCGGAATCAGCCAAGGCATAAAAATAGGCGCAAAAAATTCCTCCCAACTAATCTAGCTATAGCCACGGATATATATAAATCTATATATAAGTATAAAAGAAAAATCTTAGTTTAAAAAATACGGTAAAAATCCTATAAATCATTTTGTGGGGAAACAAGATAAATAACGCGATGTAGCTCGCGTTTTCGCAGCTTCCAGATTATTTCGCTTTGATATTGTTGATTCTACCGCCTACCTGGTATTTCGAACCGCATTCAACCGTTGAAGACTGTACCCGATTGGCTATTTTGTGGTTGTAGTAGCGGGTGAACGTAGTGGGCGAGCATGGGCGTGAAACGGTGCGTGGGCTTTGATTGGCATGGCGTTTTTTACGGCTGACGGTCTTATTTCTACGAAGATCGAAACACGAAAGGAACCTACCCCGGTGTTAGGGTTTTTTTTCGCAAACAACGGTATTATTTGGAAATAACGCTTTTTAATTAAATAGCGTCTATTCAAAACAGCCTTCTTCTTTTCCACATTTATGTCTTAAGCATTTTTTTCAATTGTGATGGATAATCCGTACGTCTATAAAGGTGTGGATCGACCCGCGGTTTCATGATCTGTAATTAGAAGTATTTACTAGGTGGTTATCTTTGGATACTGAAATTGTTTAATCAACAGTTCGTAGATTTTCTTGGAAATGGTATTATGAAAAAAAATTACTCGATGGTCATTAGCTTTAAGGTTTCCTTCGTGGAAACATGATTGGTCATAGATCATTAGCTTCATTCACGCAAATGTAATTTGATATCGATGACCATTAGCTTGATTTGATAATAATCAGTTGGGCTAATATCCAAGGCACCATCTTAGGCCTATGTCATCAAGCAACTTTTAAACTATTAATTTAGGTGGCCGGGTTACAATGCATTTCTTTAATTTATCTTTAAATGGATATCGATAACTATTATCTTCTGGACATTGATAACTATCTTCTGGACATTGATAACTATCTTCTGGACATTGATAACTATCTTCTGGACATTGATAACTATCTTCTGGACATTGATAACTATCTTCTGGACATTGATAACTATCTTCTGGACATTGATAACTATCTTCTGGACATTGATAACTATCTTCTGGACATTGATAACTATCTTCTGGACATTGATAACTATCTTCTGGACATTGATAACTATCTTCTGGACATTGATAACTATCTTCTGGACATTGATAACTATCTTCTGGACATTGATAACTATCTTCTGGACATTGATAACTATCTTCTGGACATTGATAACTATCTTCTGGACATTGATAACTATCTTCTGGACATTGATAACTATCTTCTGGACATTGATAACTATCTTCTGGACATCGATAATTATTATCTTCTGGACATCGATAACTATTATCTTCTGGACATCGATAACTATTATCTTCTGGACATCGATAACTATTATCTTCTGAATCATCGATAACTATCTTCTGAATCATCGATAAGTATTATCTTCTGGACATCGATAACTATTATCTTCTGGACATCGATAACTATTATCTTCTGGACATCGATAACTATTATCTTCTGAACATCGATAACTGTTATCTTCTGGACATCGATAACTATTATCATCTCGACATCGATAACTATTATCATCTCGACATCGATAACTATTATCTTCTTTCATACAAATGCAAATGATAATTTATGGTCATTAGCTTTTTTGTAAAAGTTGAAATGTCAATCGATGAGTACTAGCCTCTTTTATATTAATTGCAAATGGAGTAATGGACATCGATTACCCCTATTGATTTGCCTTATATTAAAAAATGTCCTACGTCAATATTGATTTGTTAAATCTCGCTTACAAAAAACCTACGTCAAGCAGCGGTCGTGGAAATTAACGACGAATATATTCGTTAAATCTCGCGTAATATATATATTCCGATGATAAAATACGCGAAAAAGTAGATTAGTCCATAATTAAAAGGGATAATATAGCTAAATCCTAAACAAATTTGAAGAAATTTAACTTACTACTAACTCGTACCCAATAGGTCTTCGAGCAAAAAACGCGAAACTCCGATCAAATAGATCTTCGAGTAATAAACTAAATTAAAATTAAATAAATATATATATATTCCATCGAGTATAAACATTTCGCCATTTATGTGGGCAATTTATGTGGGCAATTTATGTGGGCAATTTATGTGGGCAATTTATGTGGGCAATTTATGTGGGCAATTTATGTGGGCAATTTATGTGGGCAATTTATGTGGGCAATTTATGTGGGCAATTTATGTGGGCAATTTATGTGGGCAATTTATGTGGGCAATTTATGTGGGCAATTTATGTGGGCAATTTATGTGGGCAATTTAAGGATGTTTCTCTTCCAATTATCGATAAAGCGAGGTTTAATTTTGCTTTTAATTTTGAACAGGTTCACGGAGAAATGCACAGAGAACGAAGCCGATTGTCGCCTTTGATCTCGCCGGCTTCTTTGCATCAACTTCACGGAGGAGGCAGTTCGTCTTCGTCCACGTCACCCTTTCTGCTTCCGTGCGCCATGTGCAACTACTTGTGTCCCGGTCCGGACGCTCTTCGTGTCCACGTAGACCACGTACACCGGAATGCCTGTTTGCTTTGCAGAGAGGATTTCCCCAACAGCCAAGCGTACGAGAAACATCTCAAGGTGAGACCGATAATCTTGCCAATAACAAATATTACCAAGAATGTATGTTATTTCTGCTTCGAGAGAATGACAATTAAAAATAATCAAATCAGCACGGTACCTAATTATCTAATTATCTAATTGGTGGGTCTTAAAAGCTGATGACTTCCGATACACGGCGGTGCGAGGGGTTGGACATTCACCAAAAATGTGTACGGGATTTTTAAATCCGGAATTTCATGCTGGATTTCAAGATTTGTCCCGTATTTCGTTATTTTTCGTCGGGTTTCGGGATTTGTCGTCGGGTTTCGGGGTTTATCTTCGGGGTTTATCGTCGGGTTTCGCGGTTTATCTCTTTATTTCGGGATTTCACGACGGATTTCTTGCCGTATTTTGAAGAAATCCAGGCTGGATTTTGGAGTTTTTGGAGTGTACGGGATTCTTTGACACCCTCTCGTGGCGGGAAAAACTACGACTCAGGGAACCTCTCAACCATGGACAGTAAATTAAGAGGACAGGTTTTCGATAGCCTTCCACAGTGCATTTTATTTCTCCCCACGTATCAATCAGCTCGAGAGACTCCGAGGGAGTCTTGCAAGGTCGTTTGTACCACGTGATCTTCAAATTTCAAAATGGCAGTCTAATGCGGTTGACATTGTTACGTAATTTTTGCGCTTTATATTTTAGTAATTTGTAATTTTGGTTTTTTAATTCAATAATTTAATCTATAAAAACGTGAAAAAATACCTTTTGACGTAAAAATGTACTTCGTGTTTATCTTTTTTCTTTTTTCGAACAGTATCGTCCACTCTTAGCGATACTTGTTTTTTTTCAAATAACCTTGGACGACTCCCTTAGTGTGATTGGCTTACGGGGGCTAAAAACCAGGCTTTATACCGATCCTCTAAAATCTACTATCCATGTCTCAACATAGCCTTTCTCCCTAAATACAAATAAATTCAATCTGGCCAAAACTTCGTAAAAACCGCTTTTATCATAAAACAATAGATTAATGATATTTAATAACACGGTATGATTTTTTTATTTCTTTTGTAGATCTATAGTTAATTCAATTATTATAGAACTTCCCTTTTAAATGTAAACGTGAATCTGGACTGTGTCAGGTCTCGTTAATTCAATTATTATCAAGCTTTCCTTTATCGTGAATTGTTCCTTATAATTTAATATATAAATGGTTGATTTTTTTTTAATTTATCGATTCTGTCGAGCGTAAAATACAGAAAAATTGGCTGGCGTAACCTACGTGCTTTTATATATCAATTCCAACATATATATTTAAAACTATCAATTTTCGAAATCGTGACGACGTTCGGTAGAAAATTATTGACATTTTGTCTGGTAATAAATGATCAACAGTTATCGTTTTATTAAATGAAAAAACACACTGCAACCCTCGGATAACCCTTATCATTTTGTTTATCGTTAAAAACTCTTAAGGTTATAAATTTTCATAAAATCACGTTTTTTTTTCTCCACGCTCGACTTTGTCTTCGTATTGAAAAGTCATTAAAGACACTATAAAAACGCTATCGTGTGATATAAAGTTAGTCGCTATGGACGATTTCAAAGCCAGAGGGGACAGTCGAAGGATACCGTCTTTTAATTGCGCTGATTTTAAATTTTATGGATTTTCTTTTGGGTACCGTTAATAATATCTTTGGAGCGTCACTTAAATCGGAATTTATAAAACAATGTCGAAATGCTTTTTTCCTCAAAATGAGGTGTGAAATTACGTGAATATAATGACTTATCCATGTTGATAATTCTCCTATGAGTTTTTATAACACTTAATTGTATAGTGATAAACGATTAAAACTTTAATAGGTCTTTCGAGTTTTTTAGGGTATGGGAATTTTTAAAGCTCTTGGACTATTTTTTCCAGCGGCCCCTTCAAACGAAAGTCCGTAATCTTTTCTGCTTTAATTTTAAATTTGTTTAACAACGATCATATAAGTTACGGACGGTTCACTAAAGCTCGCGATAAAAATATTCCATGCTTGTTTGAATTGTTGTGATATGCAGAATTTATGTTGACAGTTCTTTTTCAGTAATATGTAACACCATAAGTGTATAATATTATAAATAAGTTAGGTATTTGTATGGCATATTTGCTAGTGATTTTCACGACAATAGAGCAGCGTTTAACAAATAACCAGTCAAATTCAGTATTTAAATAAATGACTTCCTTAATTTATATAATTATATGGATATTATATTACGTCATAAGTGTATAATATTGTTACATAAGTGTGAAACTTCCTATTCTTCACATTCAAAATTTATATTTTGAGCTATTCACAAGACAGACTACATTACGGGCTTCGTCGCCGTTTTGCGTCCGCTTGCTCCCGCGTCACACGTAGCCTTTGACAGCGCCTCGCTAGGGGGATATTTTCTTCTTGTGATAACGTCGCTCCGTTACTAGCTCTCAGTAAAATATTCCCCAAAGAGACAAACTTATGCTACAATATTATAGACTTATGGTAACACCGACTAAAATTGGACCGTAAACGGCCGAATTTTCTATGTAAATTAATATGGTGATTTTTTCTTAGGAGCTTGATTAATATGTACGTAAATTGTGAGGTCTTTGTTAAACATACATTTACCAGTGACGTATAAAAACGGAACTAGATTTTGTAAATTGGCTTACCAGCTTTACAAATAACTTTCAAAAAGTCTGAGAAACAAGGGACAAAGACTTGAAATCATCCCCGTAGCGAGTCACCTTATAGTTTTTAATGCTCTTCAATAATAGCGTATTTTTTAGGGCGTAGGCCTTTGCCGTCAATTTAAAAAGCGTTATTAACCCTAAAGAAACAAGACATCGCGTTAAACTTAACTACGGATTTCAAAACACCCCTGTGAATTTGAAGTCATCCTTTCTCAAATGAGTGGCGAGGTCGGACGGACTATCGGTAGACTATCGTATAGGATGTTAGTACCCGTAATTCGGTGATGATTTCGGGGAAGCCGTGGGGGTCCTTTTAGATTACCGACTAATTCGTCCGATTAAAAGCATCAAATCATTGACCCATTCTGACGTCGAGAATTAAGTGGTCCAGCCTGATTATCTCGGCAATATCTCGAGGATATAACTTTAATTTGTCTATGGATGAAATTTCGCAGTTAGCTTCGAGGCTAAAAACTTTTACTAATAAATACATTAACCCTTTAATCGGTAATAGGTTAATCGCCTTTACAACTTTATGGTAAAACTATTATTTGCTTATGGGGAAGGAGTATGGGATCTAGGAGCGCCCCACACAAGGAAAACTCAACCCGTCAAAAGTAGTCTATTTTCTTGTGTACAATTTTCATTGGTTAGACCAAGGACAGTAGATGTATATACTGTCCTTGGTTAGTCGCTTTAGCACCTGCTGCCGTCGGAAGGGTAAAATTACGAAAGACGAGTGGCGTAACGGCTCGTCCAATGAAATTTGTACACAACTAGCTGCGTTCTCCTTGTATTTGTTGCTCCTAAATGCGATGGACTTGGCGTTGTCAGCTGCAATATGGATTATACGTCATACATTTAAGGGGGAAGACTACAGTGGCCATTGTTTACTTTCGCGCTATTTCAAGCTGAACTCTTTTAATTTTGTATTTTAACTTATAAAATTAATATTTAAGTGTAGAACAGCCCCTTGTTTAGTGCTTAAAATAATTGTGACAATTTAAAATTTAAAAGTAATTAAGTTATTACGTTTTAATTCGGACCCCCGGAGCTAAACACGTTGGGCAAGCGCCAAAACTACCCTTTAGTTAGGACCTTATATCTCGTTAACTATTAATATAAGAATTATCAAAATTATTTTAAGCACTAGAGGAAGGTTCAGCCTAATAAGAAAAATATAATTCAATTATGTAATTGTTAAAACAAAAACGTTCAGCTTGAACGAAAAAGAGGCTTTTACTGTATTCTTCCCCCTTCAATGAATTTATTTGATTTGAATATATCTTTTTTATTATTAAATAAAATTCAGAAATACAATTAAATTCGTATATGAATTAATGTGAATCGTGTGCCCTTTTAAAGGGGGTGAAAATTAAATTGTCTTGGTGATTAATTATAATTTCGCGTGTGAGGATCGAACTCCTTTCTATGGAAATTATCTTTCAACAACGCTTGGCTGAGAGTATCACCTATGATCTTATGATTATTTAAAAGGGTTCGTTGAAATTATTGTTCCATTTCACAGTAAAATGCTTTAATTTTCGTAGTTAAAATCGCCAAAGTAATTTTCGCGTACATAGTACATCCTTCTTTAGTTGTTAAAATAGTTTGGTAAGTCTTAAATTACACATTAAGTTTCATTCTATTTGGAACTCATCAGTACCGTGCTATATGCAACGCGTTTTGAAATTTTTAATGTTTAGGCTTAGTTTCTCTTTTAGATTTGTTAGTCGCCAGCCAGATTTCCCGCACGGTACTGATGAGTTCCAAATAGAACGAAACCGGTCTACCGTTGGAATTTCTGGCTATTTCATTTATTTTTAATTTATTTTATTACTCGAAGATCTATTTGATCCGAGTTTCGCGTTTTTTGTTTGTTATTGGTACGAGTTATTAGTAAGTTTTTTAATTTTTTCAAATTTGTTTAGGATTTAGCTATATTATCCCTTTTAATTATGGACTAATCTACTTTTTCGCGTAATTTATCATCCTTAAATTACACAGTTAATTAGTTATAATGAATCAAAAGAAAACGCACCCAAGCTAAAGGAACTTAATTTGACTCGACACTAGCCTATAGTCTTATTTGAAGTGTATTAGATATATTTTGGAAGCTAAATAATGCGGAACCAAATATATTTTATAATGAAGTTTATTAAACAAATACATTTATCTAATATGCAGAGTAATTTTTACACGAAGTAAATTTTAATACGATGTACCATAAGTAAGATAATAACTATGATAAATAGCCTAGTTTATCACCGAACTGATTTTCACAGCTATTGCCCAATCCAGGTTTCGTTCAGCACAGAGCCCCCTAGTGTCAAAAATATCCCCAAATAGAAATATTCTAATGCCAAGGGCGATAATATACTACTCTTAAAGGGAGTACCAGAGTTGTTTAATGCCGATTTGGTTCAAAGTCGGGCGTAATGTAGACCTATATTAGATATGAAATTTCCCAAAAGGAGACGTTGCACTACCCATTCGATTTCCTATGGTAACCGAAAATGATTTTGACCAATTAAAACAAAAAATCTCAATTTAAAAAAGCATGGGATTTTCTCGGTTTAAAGAAAATTTTAAAAAAATATGAAATTCACGAAATGGGTAATTTAGATCACATTAAGGTAAATTAAGTTTGGGTAAATTGGAACATTTTTTGGGTAAAATAAGGAAAAAATCTGATTTTTTGTTTTAAGTGGTGAAAAACATTCGGTTGCCATGGCAAATCGAATGGGTAGTGCAAAGTCTCTTTTTTGGAAATTTCATATCTCATAATGGTCCACATTATCCCCGATTTTGAACAAAATCGGCAATAAACACCTCCTTATCAATTCAGTCGCGTTTCCAAGTCAGTGTTGAAAAGAGGTTCGGTTAGAAAATTAGCATTGTAACAACAGGAAGTGTCATACTTATGCCTATTATGTTACTTATGGTATTACGTTTGTCAATTCGGATCTTAGTAACAATAGCGAAAAATAAGAACTAGACTGCCCATTTTATTATACCTATAGATCGATTTACAATTTTTAACGGGCAAAGACGACTATAAAGGGGTAAAATTCATCCGAGGTAACGTGGTGATGGCGTTATTTGTTAGTAGATGGCGCTCTGATAGCAGCATGACGTCATAATTTTGATTTTCAACGATTGGTTGAAAATTTTCAGTTTTTAGTGGAGAACGGTTTTTTGTCGAGATTTAAAATACAAAATTCTCTTCCCTGATTGGATAGTTTAAAATCGTATTATAGTGCCATCTATGGCGGAGAGTGTTAACTACTGTTAAAATATTAATTGTTAATTTAAATTACAAAAATTATATATTTTTAATAAGAATTTAAAGTACTATAATTTAGTAATTAATTAATAACTTTTTAAAAAGTTTATTTTTCATAAACTTTATAGTGTTGCCATCTACCTCAAACATTATTAAATAGGAAGGTACCTCGGGTGGATTTCGCCCCTTTTTGCATATTTCCCTGTAGGCAATATGTGAATGCGTCTATCCGCTTTAACTTCTAGCTTAAGCAACACAGGTCTGCTCGTGAACGTGAGACACCAACCCGATTTTGATGTGACATTTAAAATAGTGTCAACTCCTTTATGTCCTTATAAATCTCTGTACAGGCAGTTCCCGGAAAAGAGGTGGTAAACAGTAGGAGTAGAAGCGATTTGCCGTCCAACAACGCGCGCCGTTCTTTGTCCAGTCAACCACTGGTCCTGTTGTCCATTGTACGAGCATGATATCATTTTGACGTTGTCTTCCTCGTATTCCCAGCAACGTACAAATAATATATTGATTCGCGTTTTAAAGCGTGTGTAGGCGACTCGGCAGCAAAGTTGCGGAACATATGCAGAAGTTCGTTTTTGACGACGCGCGCTCTAAGCAAATTGCAGCCTGTCACAGATTCCACTTATCAAGAGTTTTCTTATTTGAGGAAATTTTTCCAAATCTTTGTACAGGGTGATACTCATTCCAACCACTAACACCCTTTAACTAAAATCGTTTTTTTTGGGTAAATGTGTGAATAGCCTCCTTTATGTAAACGTGCACAGTAAATTTGATTGTATCGGAAATAAGGAACTTCAACTTAAATGTCGTGTATGGTCTGATTCAAATTTGGAAACTTTTAAATACAGAGCTACACATTTTTAGTTATTTGCCCGAATAGTGTGATATACTTTTTGAACAAATTTTGTCTCATTGAACACGCTAGTGTATTTGTGTCAAATTTGTTTTGTAATTTGAAAACCTGAATAATTTTCAAAGTGCTAAATAAAAGCTACTTATGTAACGGTTTTGAAAATAATATTTATAACTTTTAAACCAATAACCACGCAGTTTACGAATGGCTTACCGTAAATTTTAATAAAAATATTAAGAATGGTCGGTCAATGTTAGTCATTGTTTCAGAATGCAGATTGTAAATGTTATTTCCACAGTAACATAAAATCACAACTTTAAAATTGTACTTAAAACTAACTATTTTACAAGGCATAATTAACATAATGAATTTTCCCTACGAGCTTAAGTGATAAGTTAATAAATTATGAGCTCTGAAGTAGTTTAAGAAACCTGGTCAACTAGAAGTTTTAATCCCCTAAATATTTATTTAGCCGCTATACAAATAAATTCGAAGCTAAAAATTGACGTTGGGTACCGGTAAACTATAGTCCGAAATCTTCAAACACCCTGTATTCGTATTATTCAATATTGATATGAAAAAATATCACCTTTATGGTATTTGATGCCCCTGGCGCTAAAGTGGTCAATTTCGTCATTGATACTTGGCGGCGAATTCCCGATCGGAAAGTTAAAACTCGTTCTTGTGAAACCCACAGGCAGCGGTTGTACGACTCTTTTTAATACACGTAGTTTTTCTAGCACCGATACTAATTCCGATTTGATTCGATTATGCGTTTCCGATTAATATTCAATGAACCACTCGCTCAGTCCCGCCTTTCCGCGGACATTTCTAGTTTCGGGCATTTCAATATTTCTCCTTGTTGAATGTCACCCGCCGATATTATTCACCGACTAAATTAATTCATAGATATATTATTTCAATCCTTTTTTTGCTCCGGGCTGATTCCTAAATTAAATTGAGTAAATTTAATTATCGGCTGGTTAGTCGACCGTGCGTTGTTGGAATGTTGATTTTTTACATTTGTCGTGCAGATATTAAAATTTGTTTTAGCTATCAACGTTTTTAAGGATTTGACGCGGAACTAAAATTGTTTGGTTTATCGACGTTGGTAAATATTTGACGCGGAGCTAAAATTAGTTATAGCTATCGACGTTTGTAAGGATTTGTCGCGGAACTAAAATTAGTTTTAGCTATCGACGTCTGTAAGGATTTGTCGTGGAGCAAAAATTTGTTTTAGTTATCGACGTTTGTAAGTATTTGTCGTGGAGCTAAAATTTGTTTTAGTTATCGACGTTTGTAAGGATTGGTCGCGGAGTTTCCAAAACGAAACTAAAACTTAACCTTCACTTTTTTGTCGTCTGCTACGTCGTCTCACGAAGTAGTGAGGGCTAGATATGAGCAATTGTGGGAGCTTAAAATTCATTTTGAAAATTCGCCGCCATCTTAAGGTATAAAAGCATGTAAATAAGCCTGCTATACTTCACAATATAAAGGTACTGTCACGCGCAAAAACGTAATTTTGAAATCGGTCAATTTGAGCGTTTTCGAAGAAATTAGAGCTAGGTATAAGCAATTTGACCATTTTTTTATTAGTGGTTTTAACCGGCTTAAACCACACGGTTTTTTTATTTAAAAAAAAGCCGTTTTTTTTCTAAAACCCTGAATGTAAAAGATTTTTGATTTCAAAGTTTATCATATTTGGTAAACCCATTCCAATTACTTATACATAATTTGTAAACGTCGTGACAAATATTTTGAGCAAACTTGGAAATGTATATACCCATGAGCTGGTAAGGAGTCAAATATTTGGGACTGCTCTGGGTAATACGCGACGAATCCCTGGTTTATTTGGCCCGAGGAAAGGCAAATCAGCAACGTCGGGGTGGCAGATAATAAACCTCAATTCATTAGCGAATCTAAATTTAAGCCCTTTATGTTTTTAAACGGACGTATCCTATTCGATGAATTAAATTACGATTTGTACTTGATTCGGCGGCCGACACTAGACTCTCGGAATAATGTTTTTGTCCAATCTATATCTTAGTATTTAAATTTGAAGCACGTTCGAATTTTGCCTTTGATTTTTCACCAGCCTAACTAATGGTTTTTTAAGTCCCATAAAGATGCTCGGGTCTCTTATCTGTCTGGTATTAAGGTGGCCAGCGTATAACCGATATGCCCCGAGGTAAGGCGTAATATAACCCTATCTTTTAAAGAGCGAGAGTCAGTCAGTTTTCTAGAACCATAAATATTCTCCAAGCGATATCTTTTTCTCTCTAATTATACCATCGATTAAACTCTGTGAAAGGTTTTATGCGCTTATATTTTTATTCTCGTGTCAGTTGTCTCGAGAGAGTTTAACTCGGCTAATATTTTCTTACATTGTTCGTCGTAAGAGGGAGTTAACTTATCTTGAAACGGTGGGCCAGGTCGGCCAAACTTGGGGTAGTAATTGGGTCGCCAACGTCGCCGTTTGTAAATATTACGAGGAGGTTAAACGTGTAGAATATTGCCTTCAAAAAGTAGTTTTGATTAGTCGTAAAGTGATAGCGTATGTAACCTACATTGGGGTGGCGGAGTGGTTAGCACTTTCGCCTCGCAGCCAGAAGAGCCCGGTTCGATCCCAACACTATGTGAAATCTCGGAACTACTCCTTCCGCGTTGAGTTTAACCGCGTTGGTTTAAGGAGTTTTCCCCCGAGCTCTTCGTTTTCCCCTTACATAAAAATAGTGTTGTAAGTCGGAAAATTTTCCGGAAAATTACCGAGGCCTTTTTTCCGGAAAATTTTCCGTATTTTTCCGAAAAATATTAAAAACGTTTGCAAATTTAAATAAAGCGGCATTTTCACCTCATTTTTTCTAATCTAAAAGTAAAACTAAACCTCTAGACTAATTTAAACGGATTAACAATGTAACACTATTAATGTTTTGTAGTATGTTTACTGATATTAGTAATTTTAAATCGATAAAAAGTTTAAAACATTAAAAACCCTTGAAAAGTAATTTATGTTTAAATTTTTTATTTTTCCGATATGCGGAAAATTTTCCGGAAAATTTTCTGGAAATTTTTCCGCATTTTATTTTTCCGGAAAATTAACAACCCTACATAAAAAACTTGTTGAGGATAACGGTAATAGTTAGTGTAGGGAGCTGTTGTCTCGCATGGCATGAAGGTCTTTCCACCACCCTCCTACGCATTGTAACCCGGCCACCTGATTAAAGACATTAAAAGTCGCTTGATTACTTAGGGCTAAGGTGGTGCCTTATTGCTGATTATTATTATTATTACATAACATTTCCATAGAAACAATTTCAATGAGATCTTGTTTCACACGAAATATACAATTAGGGGACCCAGAAGTGAAAAAATTGTTATAATCCTTGGCACCTTGCGCTATTAAAAAGGCTAACGTGGAAACTAAACTGTAGATCTTTAACTATAACTTCCGTTTCCCATCAGTAAGGCTGAAGAAGCTAGAAGTGACGTAATTTTTATGATTATATTATATTATAATGATTATATTACATATAGTGACCACATTTAGTTTAAGTTGTAACGGCTGAGAAAAATTATGAATTTACGATACTCTTTTTATACTTCCAAGAATGTATTTATTTATACTCAGGGAGAATGAATATGTCGAGACTATCGACGGACACGTTGAGGCCCTAACCCCGTCACGCTAAGGGGGGGGGGAGGAAAAAGGAGGCGGTCTTATTTTTTGCGTCCTCGCAGCAGCGTTAATCGCGTCGAAAAACGTAATTTTTAAGAACCAATGAGATTGCAGTATTATTTGATTTTATTAAAGCGGAGGAGCATACCGGGGGCCCCAACGGGTGGAATCGGAGAAACGCTAAAAATAATCTCGACATATTCATTCTCCCTGTTCTAAGTATTTTGCTACGACTTTACTTGTACTGTCTAGAGAATTATTTCCCTAACGTATAATGGGCTCTTAATGTTGCTACCCTAAATCCTTAATGACTTTCTTTTGATACGATGACAAAATGGACATTGCTTAGCCCACTTAACGTTTCTATTTTCCAAATTCCAGCTGATTCACGATTGTCACGTTCCAATAATGAATGGTCTGTCCTCCAAGGACCCGCCCATGTACAGATCGCCGTTGCTGGACGCGAGACTAACGGCTCCCCTGCCTTCCAAATTGACCTGCGGTTATTGTTCCAAAGCGGACTTCCCCACTCTGGAGGCCCTCCACCTTCACGTCCAAGCCATCCACGTCCCCGTCTTGCCTCGTAACGGGAACTCTCCTCCGAGTCCCAGCGTGCTTACGACGCCCACTTCCGTTTCGCAGCTCCGAAGCTCCGGAAGTTCCTCCAAAAGCGGAAACTCCACCATGTACCCTTGCGAGTACTGTACCTTGAGGTTTTCCAGCGTTCACGCTCTACAAAAACACACTCTGGGCGTACATAGTTTCGGTGACTTGGGAAGCAAGAACAGGGGAGAGCCCGTTTTCTGTACGCACTGTACTATGGCCTTCAACAATTCACAGAGTCTAGCCGATCACGTACGCACCATTCACGAGGGTAACCCCGATGGTGGCGGTGGTGGAGGAAGGTCGAGTAGGACTGACAGACGCAAGTCCAAGAGTCCGGAGAGGAGAAACAGGGCGTCGGAATCACCCGGTAACGATTCCAAGACGGCTATGGTCAATGGTAAAGGGAGCCCTGAGGAAAAGGCGGACAGGAAGTCCAGATTGCAAACGGAGTCGAGTATTTTCAACGGGACCTCTTCAGCCTCGCACTTTCCACACCCAGGAACCTTGCTGTGTTCGCAATGCAGTGCCGGATTCCAGGTAATTACTGTTTCCAATTTCGAACATTTCCGGTAGAGTGATTACGCGTTATTAAGGAGTGATTAACCGGTGTTTTTCAGGATTTCGAATCGTTCCGTTCTCATCTAAAGACTCATTTGGATTCGGTGGTACTTAAGTTCACCTGCCCAGAATGCGAGGAGGATTTCACGAGCGAGGACGGTCTGGACGCTCACTTGGTGAACCATTACTTGGCAACGACGACTGAATATGGTTGTCAGAGTTGCATGAAACTGTTCAACAAAGCGGACGATTTGCAAAAACACTTGCTGGATATGCACGCCTTTCACCTGTACAGGTGTACCCTCTGCAAGGAACTCTTCGAGTCTAAAGTAGCCATTCAGGTTCATTTCGCCGTCGCCCACAGTAACGAGTGCCGGCTGTTTCGATGCACAACCTGCGTCGCTTCGGTCTTCAGGACCCTCATGGAGTTTCAGGTATGATTCGAGCTAAGCCCTTGACATTAAAGAATAAGTTTTAAATTTTTGTTTCGCCTATTTGTTTACTTTATTCAGGTTCACGTTCGCGTGGTTCATTTGATGCAAGCCAAGAACCAAGCTCAACCATTTCGATGCTTACTTTGCGATCAAAGTTTCTCGAACGAATTGCAACTTCAGCTACACGCGGCGACGCATAAGAAGCCATTCGCTTGTTCCTTTTGCGACGAAGCCTTTCACGTGGAATTCTTGTTGGATAAACATTTACAAACGAGACATTCCGGCGAGTCCCTGACTGGCGGTAGATCCAAGGACACCGCGAGCGTCAACGGTATCGGTACCGAAAAAGCAACCACGTCGGCGTCAACAACGACGGAACTGGCTCAGAACCTAAGTTTGAAAAGTAGGTCTCGTAGCGACAATCAACCGGAAGAGAGCGCGGTATCTCCGGGCAGTAGGAAAGAACTGAAATGCGATATCTGCGATTCAACGTTCCCTTCGGAAAATGCCTTGGCGAATCATAGGCGTCAAGCTCACAACATACGTACTTCCGGTTCTCAGCGAACCGGGCAAACGACCTTGTCTCTGTATTGCGCCTACTGCAGCGAGTCTTGCAAATCGCGAACCGAATTGGAGAATCATATGAAAGCGCATACGGTCAGCCCCAGTAAGCACAAATGCAACATTTGCGACGAGATCTGCCCTTCGGCGACCACTCTTGCCGAACACAAACTAACGCATTGCAAACTCGTGTCGGGTATCTCGTGTTTCGTCTGTCGTTCTTCGTTGAAGACCGAAGAGCAATTTTACTCCCATTTCCAACAGCATAACAATCAAGGTAACGGTGGTAATGCCCAAAATGGTTGGCCGTTTCCTTGCGTCATATGTCGTCAGTCACTAGCGTCGGACGTCGAAGTTCAAATGCACGCTAAATTCCACTTGCAAAAGGTGTTGGGTGAAGCCCCCGTGGTGGGCGATTTGCTGTTTTCCTGCTGCGTTTGCGCGCGTCGCTTCGAATCCCACCATTTAATCATAACTGGCAAACAGGATTGCGGCCATACCTACATGTGCAAGGACTGTTTTCATTCCAAAAGCGCCGCCGTGGGCGCCTTAGTCGCCGCTTCCAGTTCGATTCGGGATTCGGCGACGGTTTCTAACGATCGCGGTTCTCCGAGCGATCTGAGATGTCTCGAGTGTCAGGTGAAATTCGAATCCCTATCGGAATTGGAATCACACAGAGTGACGCAGCACCACAAGACGTATCAATGCATCAAATGCCAAATTTCGTTCGGATCGGAAGCCGAGATAACGGAACACGTCACGACGCACGTTCTGCAAGAGGGTACCGAGCACGAATGCCGACTGTGTCAACGCGTCTTCGATTCGCCGTCCAAACTCCAGTGTCACTTGATCGAACATACCTTCGAAGGGTGCTCCAGCTACACGTGCTACTTGTGCAGCACGATATTCACATCCCCGCACGCCATTCAAAAGCACATGTGGGAGCACGGTTTGAACGCTCGCCCTTACGATTGCGACCGATGTCATCAGCGTTTCTTCTTCAGAGCCGAGTTGGACCACCATTCTTACTTGCACGATAATCACGTCTCGATGGAGACGGATGAGAAACCGCCGGTGGTCGAACCGACTTTTTCGTGCGACGAATGCGCGGAGAACTTTAGCAGCGCCAATAACTTGTTGAATCACCGGAAGAAGCACCATTTAGCCAGAAGCGAGTCACCGTCTCTCGGCGAAGCGTCGACGGAAGGACCTTTAAAATGCTCTCTTTGTCCCATGTCTTTCCACACTTCCCACGAAATGCAGGACCACTTTTTCAGCGTTCACGGCGAAGAGTTGGACAACGCCGATGACAAAGAAGGCGGTAAACCGTCTCAAGAACGCCAATACGAGTGTCCCGAATGCCACGAACGCTTTAGTCATTCCAAAAACTTAAGTAACCATATGAAACAGCACGAGGAGGGGAAACCCTACGCTTGTCCCCTCTGCGGAAAACGCTTCGCTCACAGAGAAAACCGCCGAGCTCACTATAAACTACATTGCGGTTCCAAGTCTTACGCGTGCCAGCATTGCCAAGAAACTTTCGCGAGGCGATCCAGGTTAAAGGAACATATTAAGCTAAACCATTCCACCGAAGAGCCGTCTGCAACGACGGCCAAGTGCGAATCGTGCCCGGGCGCCTTCAGCACGGTGCAGCTGTTGCGTTTGCACCAGGCCGAAGTTCATCAGAAATCATTCGAATTTAACTGCCCCGTTTGCGTGGAATTTTTCGAACGCTCTGACCAATTGGAAGAGCATTTGCGTATCTTCCACGACGTATCCACGTCGAAACTCACCGAAGAACCCATGGAACAGGCGGACGAAATAGGCCCACCTACCAATTCCCCGGGACAATGTAGCGTCACCTCTTCTTCCGGTAGAGATTCCGTTAAACAAATTGTCCCGACCGAAATTAGCGATAACGAGAGTGAAAAAATCCAACCGGAAGTTCCGGAAGCTATGGAGGAATCCGTGCCGGTTGTAAGCGAACCGCCGCGACCTTCGTCCGACCTTGACCAAGCTTCGAGGACGGAATAACGATTCTGATAGATATAATAAAAACTGTGACTTAAGCCTCGGCAGTGTCTTGTCTTTAGCAGGTGCTCCTCCGAATAATTAATTTGGTGCTACGTAAACTGTACACCTTAATCCGAATTGGTTTTCTATAGAACTACACATCGTTAAAATTGTAATTTTGTTTGTTCCCAACCCTTTTCCGTGATAATTACCGGAATTGTATTTCCTTGTAAAGTATATTTTCGAACAAAAACAAAAAGACTATGTAATTATAAACGCCGAAGCACAATCATTTAGAGTAATATAGTAGGCCTATATCGATGACTCCTTTAATTTTTCATCACGAAAAAAACGCTCAAAATCTAATAAAAAATAACGCGCGTTGCCAAAATGTTTGTCTTTAATTGTAAGGGAAAAATAAATTTCCCTATATTCGAGAAGAAAATTATCGTGTTCAACTTTTTAAATTTTTCAAATAAAAATAACAGATTTATCAGTATTCGTTTTCATCTAAAAGGCTACTACAGTATTTTAAAGTTTTTTTCTTGCTATGAATTAAACGTTTACAGGTGGCCTTCGAACGTTTTTAGCCAATATAAGTTACGAAACATTTGAATAATCTTGGATTTGTATTTAAACGTAAGTAGCCTCCGGGAAAGCCCCGTTCCCAACGAGTTTATTATTTATTTCGAAGATACACTATTTGTTTTTCAAAGATTAAGGTTCGGAATTTTGTATAATTTTTAATTTTCATTGTATTATACTGGGTTTTGTATAATGTTTTAAGGGAATACTGGATAATTTATTTTTATTTTTCTGGGCGTAAAATTTGGCCAATTTATTTTAATTACCATACAATTTTTATTGTTCTTTTTTTATAATTATTTTTTTACGAGGAGAAGTTGTAGATTTCAGAATTATAAAATGTACGTATGGGAGGAATTAAGTCTCATTTTTTGGCAAGGTTTTTCAGGTGAAACCGTATTTATTTTTTAAGAAAATTGTATACCTCCCTGGTACTTTAATTATGATTGTTAATAAAAACAAAAAGTAAAAATCCTCAATGAAAAATGGCGGAAGCTTGTTTATAAATGGGTCCAATATTTTGACGACTTATGTTCGATAGAAAGTTAAAAAACCAAAACCTTTTGTACTTCAAAATAAATAAAAGTATGAAATTTTAGGTGTTAAACAGTTATTTTTTTCATTAACGAGTAAATCTCATCGCATTTCAATTGAAAACTGCCTATCGATAATTTTGATTTTCGCGGTTTTTTTAAATGCAGTGCTGCCAGGAAGACGATTTTCCTATCCTGTTGAGATCAGTCTGCCATCTATGAATTTCTCAAGTGTTATTGACGAAAATTGATTTTCTGTGAGTATTTTTGTATTTAAACAATAAAAATACTTTACATTATAACCAAAAATATTAATTTTAATATATTAATAGCGCTGATAGTCTGAGTCGCGAAATTAAACTCAATTTTTTTCCCGGCTTATTTTCAGCACCAAAACAAAAATTATTTTTCGTAGATTATCTACGGTCGGTCGTCACCTATCGACGCAACGTGTTGTAATTTACCCACGTGTGTGCCATAGTTTTTACTTTGTTTTTGTCAGTTATAGTTGAAAAATATTTAAAATTATCTTTGAAAATGGGTAAAACTAAGAATAAGAAACGTAAAAATCGAGTTCCTGCTCCGACTGGACTTCAAAGTGTGAGTAGTATAGAGGAGGAAGACCTTGAAGAGGCCGAAGTAAGCCTTGGCGCATCTAACAGCCGGTCTTTAACCCGTGTGCAGATAGCTATTGAAAAGGTAAAGGCTGTTTTGTGGACCTTTTTTTAAATGCCTGAGATTCTATTGTTTAAAATTAATTATTGGATTTCAGCTTCAAAGCACGAGAGTTGAGGATAAAGAATGTGGGGCAAATGCTGTCTCTCTTCTGGTTGATGATAAGGAAGCGTTAGCGGACCTTCTCAGTCTCGATATTATCAAAATTGCAGCTCCACTGTTAGTTGATTCGAGCGTGGTTGTGCGGCATAGCATTTCTGGTGCCTTGAGGTAAGTTTCGTTTACTTCTACTCTACGTAAATCTTATCAAAAATAGGGCTATAGGTTCGTGTGCGCCAAGTTTAAGAGCTGCTTTATATGATATCGTTTTGTATTTTATTTAAGACTATTTATTTAAACCGAGTGTACATTCAATTTAGGGTCTTTATTTTGTAGTAATATTTCACAAATTTATGGAAATCTTTTCTGTGGGTTAATTTACGCATTGGTATACAACTGGCTTGAATACCCGCTAATGATATTGGTAACGGACTCGGATGGCAAAAGTTTGAAAGCTCTGAATGATATTTGTTATCAGGGATATCTCCAACTATAATTTCCATTTGTTTATACACATTTTTTGTCAAATTATTGATTCCCCCAAACACAAAAAGGCTAGACCCAGTAGAAATTGTAGCTGGTGAATGTTGGGGGTGGCTTAGCATTAACTTGGTTTCCCACGAATCCAATACATCATTATAAGTATCTACCTTATATAAACTCTGAATGTAGCTTTCCTCGCCATTTCTAACTGTTTCACAGCCTCCACAAAGCAAAATACGACCGTCAACAACTTGGGCTGAGGAACAAGCTCTTGGGTGCTTTAATTGTTTGCGTGTGATCCATAAATTTTTGTTCACTTCATATTTCAAAACATAAGGTATAATTTCAGCTAGCTCATTGGTTACTGGCGTACTAGTCGCTTCTGATGTGTTTGTCATACCTACATGAAAAACCGAAAGAAATCTATAACCGTAAACAAGTAGCCCCTTTAAGTAATATCAGAAATATATTATACCTCCGAATATAAAGATGGAATTTTGGTGGGCAACTGAGGCCATATTCTTACACGGGAAAGGAATGGAGTGGATTGGTACCCAGCTATCATTGTTTGCATCGTAACATTCAGCAGTTTGCAGTAGTTTGCCATTCCCATCAATGCCCCCAATGACGTAGATTTTATCATTTAAAACGACGACCCCGAAACAAGCTCTCGCTTCCTTCATGCTGCATTTTTTGGTCCAGCTATTATCATGGATATGCAAACTGTAAACTCTCTTACTGACTGCCATCCTGTTGCGTCTCATTTTGGAAGGATTTTTCCCTCCAATGATAAACACTTTTCCATCGAGGTGTACCATTCCGTGGTGGATCCGGGGCTTAGGTATCAACCCGTAGAATTGCCATTCATTTTTTCTAGGTTGAAATCTCATCATCAGTCTACATAGCTCGTAGGTTGAAGGTTCGTTCAAACACACGCCACCGCTGGTAAGAATCACTGAAGTATCATTCATTTGAAGATGCGTAATGTTGGCCAGTTGATTGGCGATTTGTGGCCAACTGGAAAGTTCCTCGTTGCGTGGTTGGGATTTCGTTAGTATACTGATGTTAGTATCGCTAAATTGACTATGATAGCAATTCTTCTCATTTGTTTCTGTGTCAGTGACTTTACTTCCATTGTTAATGGCGTCATACCTTTCCTCCATTCCTTTCGTTAAAGACATCATGTCTTCTATTTCAAGTCTCTTATTTGAGTCTAGCAGTTTTTCAGTAGCTGCATCGTCAGTACTGTTTTTAGTGTCAGTAATATTCTCGGTCTTAGGTACTTGATCCCCAATTAAATAGTTTGAAGGCTTTAAATTTTCACTATGCTCGATGGAAACTGGATTCGCAATTTCTTTCGGTTTAGTTTGGCCATCGACATTGTTGGGATGAATTTGGTCGTTGTCACCACTTTCACATGGAGTTTGGTGATCGCCAATTCTAAGTTCCCGTTTCACCTGGGCTGACGTCGCTTCCTTGTTCTGGTGGGCTGACGTCGCTTCCTTGTTCTGGTGGGCTGACGTCGCTTCCTTGTTCTGGTGGGCTGACGTCGCTTCCTTGTTCTGGTGGGCTGATGTCGCTTCCCGTTTCTCGTGGTCCGAGGCCACTTCTTTGACGACCGTAGTTTCTTCATTCGTTTTGGGAGGTACATTATGAAAGACCACTTTCTTCGTCGTCCGTTTCTCGTAGGAGACCGTTTGGTCGTCTCGGTGAATTTCTCGAATCACTTCCTTTTTTGTCGAGGTGTAATTCGCATTTTCGATCAGTTGTCGAGTCACGGTGGTAACCCTGGAATTTTCCAAATTTGTCTTTTCGTTTTGGAAATTGGCTTTTTGGTCGTCGGTTCCAAAAAATGACGATAAGCTTCTTTTCTTGTTTTCGTTGACGATATTGGTTTTGCATTCAAAATCTAAATGGTCAAAGAAACTGTGAAGTTTCGATATTTCATCGTCGTGGCTACTAATTTCATCCGTGTCTTCGTCGAAACTACCTAAAGAATCGGATGTGTTCTGGGTAGCCTCGGTACTTGGTTCTTGTTTATAGTTATACGTCTTCACGACATTTTCAGAATGTCCATTTCCTAAATCAATTTTCTCCTTTATTACCCTAGTTTTGTAAATGTTCCGAAATTCGTTATTTTTCTTAGCAATTTCTTCCTTTTGGTCGAATCTCTGAGTCGATTCAGGAACGTCTTTGACCTTGGTGTCCTTAAAAGAGGATAATTCTTTGTAAGCCTGATACCCGGATGCCTTAGTCAAAATGTACCGTTTCGGTGGTTGTAACGCTCTTAGCAATTTCCTCTGGTTTGTCCATTTTTTTAGTTGATTCAGGAACGTCTTTGACCTTGGTGTCCTTAAAAGAGGATAATTCGTTGTCAGCCTGATACCCGGATGCCTTTGATTTGATGCCTTTATCCAAATAAACCGTTTCTTTCTGTAGAACCTTGTCCTCTGGTGCTGACTGAAACGTTTTATTTGAACTACGCGAGAGTGTCTTGGGTATCGTTTGATCCAAATCGCTTTTCTTGTTGTGGTAACTACTTGTAGCTGGTGGATCGTACGTTGTAAATTCTGTTATAGACTGTTTTTTGGACCCAGATTTCTTAGCGCTGTCCGACCAATGTTGGTTTCCCAGTAGCACCTTTCCCTGGATTGAGACGCAAGCTGAGGTATGCTCCGGCGACGGGAACCATTTCGGTTTACTCGATATGTTGATGGTCTTCGGTAAATCTTTGCAGTTCGTTCCTTTGGTCAAAAAGCTAATTAACCTTCTTTACATTCTTCAACATTTGGTCCATTTGTTCAGTATTACCGTTAATTTTCAAAAATTTTGATTCCTGGTTTGAAATTTCTGTCTTTTGATTTTGAACTGAGCCGCAATTTGATTGGGAATTTTGGAATGGTCGTTTTAATCTTTTCCTCGTTAATTTTAATTTAGCTTTTTGCTCGCTTATCCACGACCTGAATGACATCGCAGTAACGGCAAGCGCGCCTAAACCGACCTTTAGGCTAAACGCTTTTAAATCCCGCGAGGAAAACATGATTTTAAAGAAAAATATCGTTTCAAATAGCGCGCGGTAAAAATGAAAATCTTTTGAAGTAGAACCAATAGCGACATCTAGGTGTTAAATAATTATTTCACTCGAAAAACAAGAAACCGTGACAAAAAGAACGTTATTCCAGGGTCCGCCGAGGTCCTATAAAGTCCTATATTTTCAGAAATGTCCTATAACATCCTTTATTTTTAGCAAAAAGTCCTATAAAATCCTATAATTTTGATATTTTGCCTGTTTCAAATCCCGCCACTCATGAGGAGACGACCCGAGGTGTAACGCACCGATTTTGTTCAAACTCGGGGGTTTGGTAGACCTTCATGTATCTTGAAAAACCCTAAAGGGAAATGTCTCCATAGACAACCGTTTTGCCATGGCAACCAAAAATGTTTTTGACAACACGAAATGGAATTTTTCCCATTGAAAATAACATGGGAATCTGACCAATTTTAATTTTTGAGAATATAAATAAAAAAATAATGAAATAGTTCGAAATTAATTAAAATTTTTAAAGGGGGGGGGGGGTACCCTTAAAACTGGTCAGATTCCCATGTTATTTTCAATGGGAAAATTTCGATTTTGTGTTGTCAAAAACATTTTGGGTTGCCATGGCAAAACGGTTGCCCATTGAGTAAATTCCCTTTAGGGTTTTTCAAGTTATATGAAGGTCTACCAAACCCCCGAGTTTGAACTAAATCGGTGCGTTACACCTCGGGTCGTCTCCTTGTCAGTTAAATTACTAGATTTAGCTATAGGATAAATTCCTATATCAAGTCATTCTTGTCTATACTTAGGTTATTGATAACATGGTTAGCTACTTGTATATTTTTGTGATGAAATGGTTAAATAGTTTCCAAGTGAAAATCAAAGATTTATTTCACCGGCCACCTAAAGGCATTATAAGTCCTTAGTGGAAAAGTGGCTAATAAAGAAAAATTGCATTTCAAAGCTTAAAAAAGTAATTGGAATTAAATTTTAAAGAAGTTTATTGTAAAAATGTCTTAGTTTACACCGAACTTACAATGTTAGAATTAATTATTCCAAAAACATTAACAGACTACTCTTATGTTAATCAGAATCTGACCATTCCTACTCATATATATTTGCCTTAAGTAGCCCAAATCTGAAATTTCTGTGTTCAAATATTTTTTATTTTATAATATTCTGTGGTAAAACATTCGTCCAGGCCTGAATTTTCCACTATTTTCCAACACTATAGTCCACCTGGCATTTTCCATCACACGATGCTTGACAAGCAGGGTTAGCTGATTTAAATCGAGATTTAAGTTAATGGTTTTTTTTTCAAAAGAAATCATTGATTTAAATCAATTTTTATATAGTATTTTTGAAAAAGAAAAAACCTCGCCAATTGCTATAATTTAGGTTTAAAAATAATCTTTCTTGTACTTTCCACCTAATGTTGCATCAATGGGTTCTACCGGTGGGTGGGGATTCAGCCGAATTTGTTTAGTAAAGTACCAAAATAGGTTTTAGAAAAAAAACTTCTATATGATTATACATATATATAGATTAAGTCTTTAAAAAATTTAAACATATTTGTTTTAGGTAAAATTATGATACTAAATTATATAAAACTTTGAAATTTTAATTAAAAAAAATCAGATTTAAATGAAAAAAAATTAATAAAAATCAGATTTAAATAAAAATCCATAAAAATAAAAAATCATTAAAAATCCATAACAATAAAAATATTTATTAAATTGATTTTTGTTTAAAAAATCAAAAAATTGCCAATCCTGTTGGCAAGACTGTTTCTTCAATGACTGGAAAACCGTCATTTAAAGAAATTTGTTTTGCTAAATAAGTTCGAGCAAAAAATGCTTGAAAACCCTGTTAGGAATAAGGCGCTTGGTAGGTTGATTATAATAAACAACGATTTAAATAACGTAATTAGCCATTATATTCCCATCTATATACCAGTAGCGAGGTTTTAAGTGAAAAATTGTTACTCTTCGTAGCCCGGTTTATATAAAATAGGAGGTGTTACCACTGTAATAAGTAGGTAAGAAAAGCTTAGATCTTAGCTGGTTCAAAGAGTTACGGGCGATTTTTGACAATGTCTTTGCAAATGACTTTGTCCGATCCATCTTTTGGGATTTCTAGGCTGTCATCGAGCAAATTATACGTCGCTCCTCGTAATGGCATCACAGTCAATAGCTGCCCGAGCCCCGCCTGCCATCACGGTATCGCAAAGAAAAAATATCACTGTTTGTGTCTGTTCAGGGTGTCGGTTTTATCCTGGCTCGATAACGGGTCATCCATCATACGTTAGTCATCTTATGGCGCCCCGCAGCGGCTAACCTCTTAACTAAGATATCAAAAATCCCTTTTAATATCCCCTCCCCTCCCCTCTAGGTACCTTTAAGTTCAGTGGAACTCAATTTAAAAGCTATTGAGATATATCGCTAGTCTCGGATTTTCCTAGCAGATCTTGTGAAGATATTTTTTGGGGAATATTTTAGCCCCCCTCTGGGTCAATACAATTTGGCATTTCTATTTCCAATTTCTTATCTCCTCTGATCAGTTTTTAATCACATTTAGATCAATAAATGCCAATAGTGTGTTAAAATCTGATTAGTTCTAATGTAGACGGAGTTTCGTGGACTTCCCGTGTTCTTTTGGTACAAGGGTCCTTTAATTATATATCTGACTGGGTTCCTCTTTTGACGGGGTTACTTAAATTATGGATTATGTATGTGGGGAAATATTAACATTAAATTAGATATTAAAGCCCGTTTAACACATTGTATCAGGGTGGTTGAACTTGTTGGGAAATTTGATGTTTGAAGGTCGTAATGACGTCTGCCCTGGAAAAGGCCTTCTATCATTTTGATATAAATCCAGTGATTTTATTAAAAATATTGTTTTAATCTATTTTACTTAAACGTATTTATTAATTAATTTTGATTTTAGTTTACCTTCCAGCTAAAATTATTAATCGATTTGTCAAGAAAAAGATATATGAAACATTTAAAAAAATTAAATTAGATTTTTATTTAAAAAAAATCAACTTTTTCAGCTTTTGGTGTAATTTTAGTTCAAATAAATATTTTAATTTGGTTTAAATATTGATCTTTATTTGACTCCTAAGTTTAAAACGGTAGTTCCATTTTTTTATCAGAATTAAAATCTTGACAGATTGAAAGAAATATCAACAATTATAAATTTTTATTTGGGATATGCATTGAATGAATTTTAAAATTTTCCACGCCAAAATCAGGAAATTTAATTTTTTTTTAAAACGTACAAAAATTTACTTTTAATTTGATGAAGGTAATTTTACTATCAGGGGCTGGGCGCCTAGAGGTCAGGACTATAATTCCTAAAAAAACCTATATTTTTAGCATAATCCCCAAAAAGTCCTATAAAATCCTATAATTTTGAAATTTTGCCCATTTCAAATCCCGCCACTCGGTGAAATTGCTAGATATAGGATAAATTCCTATACAAATTAATTCTAGTCTATACTTTTGTTATTGTTAACATGGTTAGCTACTAGTATATTTTGTGATGAAATGGTTAAATAGTTTATATTTTTTAAGTGAAAATCAAAGATTTATTTAACTAAATATAGATTTTGTTTTTAAATGTGTAAAGTTAGAAAATTAAATATATAGTCCTATAAAATCCTATAATTTTGAAAAAATAGTCCTGTATTTTTAGAAATATAATCCTATTTTTCTAAAAAAAAATTGAAGATTTATAGTCCGGTAATAAATTATGATTATTATTTGGTTCCTTAAACATTCTGGTGAAAAACTGTTTAAAATTAACAACATAAATTTATTTTATACTTTTTTTTAGTCTCATTATTAAGTAATAAAAATAAAACAATGAAAAATTTAAAGTATAAAATTAATGTTTTTCTCACGAGCTTAAGTTTTTTAATACTTTATTGGCACGCACGTTTCGCACGTGGGCTTGAAATTGCAAAATCTTTACCGACTCGAGTGCGCACTCTTATCTTCAATAACTATAGCTAGAGACGTAGGTAAAATATTTACACGTGACCCATCGTATTTTATAGAAACACCTATTGAAATTTAGTTCTTATAAAGGTCATGGAAAATCTCAGGATAATTTCATTTTGAAAATATTGTGGCAACAATAATAATCAGCTAGGCTAATACCCTTGGCACCACCTTAGGCCTAAGTCATCAAGCGACTTTTAAAGCCATTAATTCGGATGGCCGGGTTACGATGCGTAGGAGGGTTGTGGCAAGCCCTGCATGCCACGCGTTCGAGCCAACAGCACCCTACACTAACTATTACCGTTAACCTACAAGTTTTTATGGAAAGGGAAACCGAAGAGCTCGGGGGGGGGGGGGAAACCCCTTGAACCCATAGAACTTGCAAACTCTACGCAGGAGTAAAGACCTTTTCACACGAGCCAACTTTTCAAATCAAAATGCTGAGTCAGCAAAAATGGATCAGTGATCCATTTTTTTCTCGCGTACTTTTTTGGTGGATCAACTCATCGAACTTTTATTCACACGAACCAACTAGTTTACTCAACTCAAAGTTGACTCATCTAGTTGGATCAAAAAGTTGGCTCGTGTGAATAGACCTTTAGTTGTTCCGAGTTTTCACCCAGTGCCACAAGCTGGGATCGAACCAGCGTTGCCAGATGTTTCTGACCGAATTATTGTACAAAGGGTAAATAACTTATGGTACCAAAATAAAATAGTATTAATCATTTTTAATTTATAGTGTTTGTTGAAAAACATGCAGATAACTGTTCTGGCAACACTTGAACGTCGACTGAAAGCAAATACCACGTAACTTTAACTATACTTTTAATTATTATAAAGTTACGTTGTTTTTGCTTTCAGGTGACGATTTTATGTATTGTTAATAAGAAATACTTATTATTTAAGTAGTAGAAATAATTTAAATATAAAAATAGTACCATTATAGTACAATAGGTTGGAAATATGGTACACTTTGGTACTATATAGTACACTCTCAAAATAATAGTACCATTTATTAATATGATGCAAAATTATTGTATTTGTATCATAATTATAGTACGTATGGCAACGGTGGATCGAACCCGGCTCCTCTCGCTTCGAGGCGAAAGTGCTAACCACTCCGCCACCCCACCTTTGAACCAAAGACTATATATAAGCTTCGCTTACTAGACAGGCGTGTTCCTAGTAAAAACCTGTTAACACCTCTGTAGCACTGTAAAAGCTGGGGTAATATTTTGACCCGTGACTAGAGGCGCCACCAGTAACACAGCTCAAGCTAGGGGAAAATTTTGACCAGCGTCGAGATGGAGCCACAATCGGTATGCAAGTTGAGCCATAGAACACGCCTGTCTAGTAAGCGAAGCGTATATATAGTCTTTGCTTTGAACCCATCCCGAATCGCCTTCAGACTCCTACCTACAAAGAGTTAAAAAGTAGACGAAATAATGAGAAAAAGACATTTACACCGCGCCAAAATCCCCCGTTTATTATGACGTAATTTAGTCGTAAAAAAGGGAGTCCGTGCTCCCGGTGAAATATAGCTCCAGATAAGGTTTTAAGGCACACGCCAAAAAAGCGCTCCGGTATTTCCTTCGGGGAGTCTTTCTTACCAGTGAACTTCTTCCGCCATTTCCGTATACCCAAATGTCCGTGCTGCAGCAGCGACATCTCTCGAGAGTCGTAGGCGGCGCGTTTCGCTAAATAATCAACGGTACCCGCAGTGTCTGCGTGATAAGCCAGACGTCTCTCCACCTTCCCGATCGCCTTGAACGCCAGTTTCCGTAACGCTGACGGGACGTAGAAGTTTTTAAGTCTCGGCTCACCGACTGCTATAAGCATTAAAGTTAAAATCCCAGAACGCGTTGGGCTCTCTCTGTACTCGGCAAAAAGACAGAGGCTCTTATTTTGGGATGTATGCAAATTACTTCTCGAAATGGCTGGCGACTTTGCAGGGCCGCACCCTCGGGATTTGCTCTTCATTTTTAGGGTACCCTCGCCCGGATTCTACCGAGAGACACTTTTTCCTCCCTTATAAAAGTCACCAAGAGGTGTTGGCAGTTAAATCTTATTTTTTTCTGCGCGCTCTCTCTCCGCGTATAGGATGTGGCTAAATTTCACGCATTTTGAGAGATGTTCCCATCTAAATTCTAGACGTTGAACTTTTCTTAAAATTCCACTAAAATGTTGAGAAATGGAAGATTTTATTTCCGAATACCGTTTCTTGGTTTTGGCAGGGCTGGTAAAAAAACGGCTTTTTTAAAAAAAAATTAAAAATCCAGTATGGATAAAACCAGTTCTAACCGGTGGCTTAAAACGGTTAAATACATTAATAAAAAAATGCTCAAATTTCCCGATTTCAAAATTACGTTTTTTGCGCGTGACAGTACCTTTAAATTGTGAGGTATAGCAGACTTATTTACCCTAACATGGCAGCGAATTTTCACGCGCAAAATGAATTTTAAGATCCCATAATTGCTTATATCTAGCTCTCATTACTTAAGTTAAGTTATAGTTTTTCAATTTTTCTAATTCATTTCTCATTTTTTTGAATTTAAAACAAAAGTGGTTTTAACCATGGATTTCATTTGGTGGTTAAAACCGGCTTAAACCTGGGTGTTTTAAACCAGTCTGGCTGGTTCTTGCCAAGCCTGGGTTTTGGAGGTGTTACGTTTTGCGAAATGGTTAACCAAAGGGGTACGATTCGACGCAGGAGATGATGGCTCAGGGTTCGTACACGACCTGGAAAACCTGGAAAAGTCAGGGAATTTGAAAATTAAAAGGTCAGGGAAAAGTCGAGGAATTTTCAAATGGTCCCAAAAAGTAAAGGAATTTTAAAATGGTCCAAAAAAGTAAAGGAATTTTAAAATGGTCCCAAAAAGTAAGGGAATTTTAAAATGACCCCAAAAAATCAGGCAAATAATTTTTTTTTTTTCAAGATTTTGACTTCAAACCATTCATTTATCCTACAAAAATGCGAGGGGCTGATCACTCCACGTAATCGGTGTACAGAGCCGTACCTTTGACTGTACTAATGGGACTACGCGTAATCTTTGAAGTCCCTGCCTTTGGCAGTGCTAATCTAAGCGTAGTCCGGTGTACAGACTTTCTAAGAGTGGTTAGCCCCTCGCAAAAATGGTCCGGGAAAATTTGGCAATTTGGTCAGGGAAAACCTGGAAATGTGAGGGAAGTTAATTCCGGAAATTTTGTACGAACCGTGTGGTTTGGTTTTACCTTAGACCAAAAGTACAAGGTCTTTCAAGGGATGCACCGATATGGGTACAGCCGATGTATCGGCTATTCATGGCCGGTAATATCGGACGATATTAACTGTTTTTTATCATAACAGTAGTGTATAGGATAAAATCATTGTAAAAGACGGTTCAGTACACTATCATACCAATTTATTCATTTCATTTTACGTGATACATATTTTCTATCACAAATCGAATATCGTTGTATTTTATTTATTTACACTCGTAACCCCCTGACTGTCTAAAAACAGGCATGATCTAGCTTCTGAAGTCTGACGTACGTGGCGCGGCCATTCAAATAAAATATTATCAATAGTTAGTTAATCGAGAATTTTCTTATTTTTAAAAGTTTTTCTGAAAAGATTTTTCTAATACCGGCATCGGCCAATATCGGCTTCGCTTAAGCCGATATTTGCCGATACCAATTTTAGAAAAATAGGTCGATATATCGGTGCATCCCTAAGTTTTAATGCCTTCCTATAAATTCCTTTATTTTCACATATTTTCCTATAATTTCACGGTCGTTTGAAAACTAAGAACTTTTTTGAACGTGTCATAGAACATCTAGTCCTAAATTTTCCAAAAATTCGACTATTTTATTTCGTATAATTCACCTCTAAAATTCCTATTATTCCTAAAATTCGACTATTTTATTTCCTATAACTCGCCTCTAAAATTCCTATTATTCCTATAACATTTTCAAACCTTTCCCTGGCTACCCTGAAATTGATTGATAATTTGCGCGCAGTGGTAATGTAGATTAAAATATATGTTAATCTTAATTAAATTGAATTACTAGTTGTAATTGAGTTTCATCTAAATTGATATAATAAAAAAACATTTGTCACATTTTCATGTTAAAGATAGGTGATTTAAATGATATATTTTTAAAAAATCATAAGTTTTAAATTTAAGGCTATTTCCTTAATTAAAAAATCCTTAGCCTAGGTTCAGCAATAAAAACATAACATTACATAAATGGAATCTCAACAATTATATTTGATCGTGTATACTTATTAAATACGTGTTAAGAATGAGCCAATACCATCAGGTTGCCGCGAAGACTTTATTCAAATTTCTACGCCTGTCCCGATGGGATTTGTGCCAAAACCTCAATTTCCGTTATCAACCCCTCTTGGAGTTACTGCACCATAAAGTTTGGTTAGACTTCCAAGTTAACAGGGTTCATACGGACCTGGAAAACCTGAAAATGTCAGGGAATTCGATTGTCGACAGAAATGACAGGGAAATTCCAATTTTTTGGTAAAAATCAGGAATATTTATGAGGGTTCAGAACGTTTGCCCTAATGAATACAAGTTAAAAGTAACCACCTATGAACTGCATTGTAAAGGATTATATAATTAGCGAATAAGTAGATAAGTCCATTATGAAAAGGGATAATAAAGCTAAACCCTACTAATAGCTCGTACCGATAGGTCTTCGAGCGAACAAAAAGACGCGAAACTCGGACCAAATAGATCTTAGAGTGAATAATTAAATTAAATTAAATAGCCAGAAATTCCAACGGTAGACCGGTTTCGTCCTATTTGGGACTCGTCAGTACCGTGCGGGAAATCTGGCTCGCGACTATAACACCGAATAGAGAAACTAAGCCTAAATGAATACAAATTTACACCAATAAGTTTTTCTTATTAAAGATTTGAAAACGCTTTTATATAGGCCTAATAATATTGAACCACTTTAACTTAAATGACAATCATGAAATGAGTTACTCTGTAAATCTTAGTTTTATTAATACAAATTTACACCAATAAGTTTTTCTTATTAAAGATTTGAAAACGCTTTTATATAGGCCTAATAATATTGAACAACTTTAACTTAAATGACAATCATGAAATGAGTTACTCTGTAAATCTTAGTTTTATTTTATCTTGCACCTGGAAAAATCAGGGAAATATTCGTGGGAAAACCTGGAAATATCACGAAAATCGGGCTGCCAATAGCAAGGTGACCATTTTTCCTTTATTTTATAATTTTTCCTATAATTCAATGGTTTCCTTTATTTTCCTATAATTAGATATTATTTTGTATTTCACTTGGTGTTTTCGAATTTCCCGCGTGCCTAGTTCGCTTTTCGTAATACAGATGGCGCTGAATGTACTAAATCCCTTTGATGAAATGTAAACTGCTTCTCCAAAGAACTGTACTGAACTGAATTAAAAATATCGTCGTCTGCTTATTAATCTGACTTCACTGAGGCTTAGCGTTGCCTCTAATAGTAAAACAAATTTAAATTTTAGATAATACTCCTATATGTTCCTATATTTTCCTATAAATCGACTGGTGAATTTCCTATATATTAAATGGATAGAGGACGTCCGAAAATGGTTATACAAAAAATTTCACGTTAATATTTCCAGTATTTGATTTATTATAAGCAACCAAATTTCGTGTATTCTCACCCCCGACTCGAGAATCTCAGAACCGCTTGGTAGAATCTACCTGCAGCGCCATCTCGTGAACGAAATATTTTTTCCCCGGTTTTATCGTTTTTCGGTCGGAACTGCCGTCTGCTACGACATTCTCCTTGGCTTTTCAACCTAGTTATATTGGTAGATTGTAGTTAATCGTGTTTTTAATACGCCTTACACGACGCCCTTTCTTAAATTTTTGCCGCTTCATTCTTTTGGCGCTGCACGTAGGTTCAACCGCGAATTCTGAAATTTTTGAAGCCGTTTGATGTAGGTTGCGGAAAAAGTAGCGTAACTTTTTAAATACTTTTCCAATAACTATAAAATTTCAGGGACATAATTATTAATATATTTTCTATCTTTCTGTAAAAAAACCTCGTAAATTTTGGTTTTGGTGACAGTTCTCCTTTAAGATATTTAATTAGAAATTTATCATAATCTTCATAATGTAAATTGTCTTAATATAATTCTTAAACAAAAATCATCTTTTATACATCCGGTATTCCCAGAGGTATTGAAGGAGTTTTTGAACTATTTCAACTTTCTGGATGCTATATATTTCATTTTTTCTTGGTGGCGTTTGCCCCAGAGTCAAGCGAGTTTCTAAAATATCGGTAATTGAAACTAAGGACAGCTACTTGGTAGTTCTATCGTACGCTGGTTTTATCTCGTATCTTAGGTAATCCGGAGATGTCAGGTTAGCCGTGATCGTTGGTTTTTCTCCTCTCCCGCAAGGAACAATATATAACAATGTTTAGCTATTAGATTTAAAGGGATAAGTAATACTTCCCCGTAGATCCGACCGGGGGCGTCCTGATTTCCCCCCCATTCATACTTTACCTTTTCGCGCCGAGTGTCAATGGGGATTGCTATGCGAAATTTATGGAGTATTTTCTAGTTTATTCTGTTTGGAATATTTAGCGTTATTAAGTATATAAGGAATGTTTTCTTATTTTAAGAACAAGGTCTTATAAAAATAGTTGAATAATATTAAGTTGGTAAAGTGTGGGGTATATGGCTGTGTTATTAGTAGTGTTGTAAGTCGGAAAATGACAGAGGCCTTTCCGAAAAAAAAATTAAAAAAGTTTTCATTCCATGATTAGTCTAATATTGTTTGCTAATTTAAATAAAGCGGCATTTTCGCCTGATTTTTTCGAATCTAAAAGTAAAACTAAACCTCTAGACTAGCTTTAAACTGATTAGCAATGTAACACTATTAATGTTTTGTAGAATGTTTACTGTTATTAGACATTTTAAATCGATAAAAAGTTTAAAAAAATAAAAATCTTGAAAAACAATTTCAATTTTTTATTTTTCCGATTTGCGGAAAGTTTTCTGGAAATTTTTCCACATTTTATTTTTCCGGGAAAATTAACAACACTACCTATTAGTCAACGAGTCGATTATCGAGTATCTAATTTTTTTGCGAGTATTCAAGTCGAGTTATATTGAAGTCGAGTAATCGAGTACTTGATTAAGGGGAAACTTTCTCTTATTCGAGTCGAGTAATTAAAAAAAAACCCTAGAGTAATATTTTTAACAAGTCGGGTTATCGAGTACTTGATTAGGAGCTGGTTTTATTCAAGTAATTATGAAATTAAATTTCAAAGGAGTATAAAGTAAATTTCAAGGCTGAAAAATATTCCTTTAATTGAAATGAACCACAGTTTCCACAACTTTGTAGGTACCGTTTATTGCCCCCCAAAAAGTTGCAAAAACCCCTGTTTGAACTTTGAAGCAACGAGGATAGAAAAAACAAATAACTCAACGAGTTTAGAGAGCAGCTTATTCGTGTAATCGGGTACCAATTTTTTGGTACTCGGTAATCGACGAGTATTCTCCAATTACTCGACCTCAAAAAAGGCGGAGTACTCGATGATGTTCGAGTAGTCGCACAGCCCTAGTGGGGTATCGGAATAGTTAGTACTTTCTCCTCGTAGCAAGAAGAGCCGGGTTCGATTCGAGATTGTGGTACAGTGGGAAATTTCTGATTAACTCGTTCTACGTTGAGTTTGCAAGTTCTCTCTCCATTGGTTAAAGCGGTTTTGTCAAAGAATTTAATTTTTGTCGCGAATAGGAAACCTTTACTAAAATATATTGTAACAAATACTAAGTTTTGGCACAAAATAAGTCGGGAAAATCTCCGGAGATGGTCGTGGAAAACCTGGAAAAATCCTGGAATTTAAATGTGTTAAAACCATGACAACCAGCTGACTGGGGCCTTAAACTTTCAGGCAGCTAATTTTAATAAACAATAAAGTGTATGCGTATCAAACAATCTCTATTTAAGATAACGACGGCAGGGTTCTGTAAAAAGGGTTTATATTTACGATCTTTTTGATTTAACATTGACACCCGTTCGTTTTAATTCATTGTACAGATTTAACAATTGAATTTAAAATAATATTAATATTAACTTTCCGCAAATATTTTTCATTATTAATAAATGCTATTTTCAATTGTCATTTTTAATTCTCGAAAATACTATTTCAAAGGCAATCTTACAAGAACAAGCGTTAAGTTAGCGAGTTATCAAGAATTCTTATCAATTTGATAAGAATAAAATACAACGAAAAAAAAAACCGCCATCTGGTGAGCATAATTTTACAATACCAACCTTGAAAGAAATCAACCAATGAAAAAAGTAATCTTGACTATCCGCGTTTTATTTTTTATGATTACAAATTGGCAATAACGCTAAAAGCACCCCGAACTGCGGTGTCAAAAAGGGGGTTATCATTTTTTGATTAAAATCGTAGAAGTCGCTCTTAAAAAAGCCGAAATGACAATCGTTATTTCTAATAGTCGGGGATGAAGTTTTGGAAGCCATCGTTTCCAGATAGACCATTCGGTGTGTCAAGGCAGCCTGTACCGTTGCCGTAATCATCCCCAAAGAATCTCCAATGGACTGTCACTTTCTGTCTCTAGCCTGTGTTATTATCAATGTCATCCTGGAAAATCGCCCCTCCAAAAACCACTTTGGCTAATTTCGAACGCAGCTAGAAGAATCTAATAGCCGCTAATCGCTTTCATGTTTAGCTGGCAGGCGTGTCATTAGAATCAATTAAAAGACTCGAGTCGTAGTTCGTAATACTGGCTTCACAGCCACTTCACACCGACGGCGTGAATTTAACAATAGATTTGAGGTTTGGTCTTTTGTATGACATTTGAAAACTAAATTGGCAATTTTTTTTAGCTGTAGTTCTTATTTTTTATAATTTAACTATTCTCCAAACGCATTTTTAAATATTGTAATTTAAATATATTTTAATTTTAATACATTAAACGTTATTATAGTTCTCTGGGTCCAAATACGAAATCCAACTTCGAATTTATTTAAATCTACCCAACCAGAGTTTCGTGTTTTAATTGGTCCGATAAGAAGTCCAATTTCGAATTTATTTTAAATATACCTAGGTATCGTTAATTTTTTATGGAATTCCTTTTACTATAGTTCTGTGATTATTAAGTTCTTTAAACGTTCTTATAATTTTTAAACGTTGCAATAAAATGTCCAAAGAGTCCCCTTTAGGGTTGCCACACGTCAGGGAATCTGGGAAAAGTCAGATCATTTTAAAATGGGCCTAATAAGTCAGGGAATTTTAATAATTTGTATGTTATCTTGACTCTTTGAAGGTAATTTTAATCTAGTTATCTGACAAATTCTATGATAATTATTTAGATCCTTTAAAGTAACATTGCCATAATACTTTTGTACTGAAATGTATTGTGATTTCAATTTTTAAACTTCTGATAAAAGTAAAATATAAAGCTAAAAATTGTCGAATTTTGGTTTTAAAAAGTCGGGGAAAATTTCTTAAAATGGTCAGGGAAAACACGAAATTTTATTCTGAAAATATTGTGGCAACCCTAACTTATATTTTTGAAGTTAATTCATTAACTTTTGATAATTTTAAAATTGACCATAAAAATGGTCATGGCAGGGCTCCCAGAGTTCCTATAATTCCTATAAATTCCTATAATTTCAATATGCGCCTATCATTTCCTATTTTCGCAAAATTGTTCCTATAAATTCCTATTTTTTCGAAATTTTCTAGTTTTTCTATAGCTATATCCAGAAAGTCCTATAATTTTAAAAATAATGTATTAGAAAACAGCCTTAACGTTTGGGAAAAATTTGCCTTCTAAATAGAGCTTAGCTCTGGCTTAGGTTCGGTGTTCCCGAAACCCTCAACGGTTGGGCTCCCAGAGTTCCTATAAATTCCTATAATTTCAATATACTCCTATAATTTCCCATTTTTTCAAAATTGTTCGTATAAATTCCTATTTTTAGCTAAAATGTTCCTGTAAATTCCTATTTTTAGCTAAAATGTTCCTGTAAATTCCTATTTTTAGCTAAAATGTTCCTGTAAATTCCTATTTTTAGCTAAAATGTTCCTGTAAATTCCTATTTTTAGCTAAAATGTTCCTGTAAATTCCTATTTTTAGCTAAAATGTTCCTGTAAATTCCTATTTTTAGCTAAAATGTTCCTGTAAATTCCTATTTTTAGCTAAAATGTTCCTGTAAATTCCTATTTTTAGCTAAAATGTTCCTGTAAATTCCTATTTTTAGCTAAAATGTTCCTATAAATTCCTATTTTTAGCTAAAATGTTCCTATAAATTCCTATTTTTAGCTAAAATGTTCCTGTAAATTCCTATTTTTTGGCTAAAAATGTTCCTATAAATTCCTATTTTTAGCTAAAATGTTCCTGTAAATTCCTATTTTTAGCTAAAATGTTCCTGTAAATTCCTATTTTTAGCTAAAATGTTCCTGTAAATTCCTATTTTTAGCTAAAATGATCCTGTAAATTCCTATTTTTAGCTAAAATGTTCCTATAAATTCCTATTTTTTGGCTAAAAATGTTCCTATAAATTCCTATATTTTCTATGAAATTTCCTATAATTCCTATATTATTTAAAAAAAATCGCTGGGAGCCCTGTCATGGAAAAAGCAGGGATTTTGATTCAGGGAAAACATTATAAAAAAAAACTAAATAACGTCAGACTAGAAGAAATTTCAGTATAGGTTATGAAATCCAACGTCAAACTAAATTTCTTTTACAACATTCGTCCGAAAAGAAATTATCTACCTTCACACGCTTGGTTTTCCGAGTCTTTTGTATAAAATACAGAAGCGAGTTTCGGCTGGCTGTTACAAGAACGAGGCAGCAATGATAGATTAGTTTGTTCATTCTTTGGAGGCCCCTTAACCCCCCCCCCCCAACCTTCGACCCCTCTTGTCGGCTTCCTTGTAAAACTCTTTTTGGTAGCGCGTGTTCCGCCTATCTTTGGGGTATCTTACCTGGACCACGCTGAGCCGAAGCTCGAAACTTTTCATAATTTAATTACTTAAATATTTAAAGAAGGGTTGGACCCTCAAGGAGAAGGGCACTTTAGACAGTAAATAATTAAAGTTTTATTAATTAAAAGAGACTCCTTGTGACGTGGACGGCCATTTTTCATTCTGTCTTTATTATTTCAAACTACTAGGCCTTTTAAATATATTCAGTTGCTCCTTTTTGCTTGGCGCTACTAAAAGGCGATCGCTTGGTGGCTGACATTTATAAGAGTCTTCTTGTTCGTTTTGTATGTCGCGGTGTAATTTGCTTGTCAGTGATTAAGTTTCGCAGCGTCTGATATTTTTATCGCAATTATAATGTTTTTAATAAATGGTAATCATTTTCTCATTTTAATGTTGGATTTGGGGTTTTTATTATTACATTTTTAATAAATGGTATTAATTTCCAGATTTTAATGTGGGATTTGGGATTTTTATATTTTTAATAAAGGTACAAATTTTCAGATTTTGATATTGGATTTGGAATTTTTATATTTACAAATTTTTAGTAAATGGTACTAATTTTCAGATTTTAATGTTAGATTTTTAATTTTTATAATTTCAAATTATTAATAAATGGTACTAATTTTAATGTTGGATTTGGGATTTTATAATTATAAATTTTTAATAAAAGGTACTAATTTTAATGTTGGATTTGGGATTTTTATAGTTATACATTTTTAATAAAAGGTACTAATTTTCAGATTTTAATGTTGGATATGGGAGTTTCATATTATTTTTAAAGCAGATGAGATTTTTGAAACCTTTTGTTAAAGAGATTTAGCTTTGCTTTAAAGAGTTTTCTGGATTTCATTATTTTAAATTGAGTTTACGTTCCATAAAATAATCTGAGAACTTTATAGAATTTTAATATAGCATTGATTGATAAAATTCCTCAAAATATAATTTAATACATTTTCCAAAGTCCATATAATTCAACCAAATCGTCGTAGGCATAGTGAAAATGGACCGATTTCAATGCAACTATTAACAAAATTAGATCTACCTAGGAACCATTTCGGTAGCCTATTATCGTCGATAATTGAAATCTGGCGCCTCAGCGCCACCTATGTTCGTTTTTGGAAGCATTGTGTTTTTCACTTGAAATTTTCCCATAATATCCTATATTTGACTAATTTTAGCTCGTTCCTATATAATAAATTTTTGTATCCTGTATAATCCTATAATTTGACAAAACTATGATCCTATATAATCCGTTTGTGTCTTGCATTTTCCTATGAATTGACAAAACTAGATGATCCTATGAAATAAATTTTTGGTTCCTGTAAAATCCTAAAATATGTACCAAACTATATGAGCCTATATTATCTATTTGTATCCGGTATATAACCCTATAAATTGCCCAAACTGATAACTTTTATTAAATTTGTGTCCTGCATGTGATCCTATATTAATTTGTGTCCTGCATAATTCTAAAAAATAACAAAACTGTGATTTTATATTAATTTTTGTTCTGCATAATCCTAAAAAATTAACAAAACTATGTCATCCTATATTAATTTATCCTGCCTAATCCTACAAAAATAACAAAACTATGTCATCCTATATTAATTTGACAAACTATTATCCTTTTTAATAAATTTTTGGGTCCTGCATAATCATATAAATTACCAAACTATATGATCCTATATAATTAGTTATTTTCCGGAAATTTTTCCGCATTTAATTTACCTTATATATAAATTTGTGTCCTGTATAATCCTATAAATTGATAAAATTATCCTATTTATTCTCTATAATTAGTATAAATTTTTAGCTCGGTTTTCTGGAATGTTTTCATATCAGTTGAAAAATAGGATTCTGAAACTATGCGACTGAGTTTGGTCTTAAGGAGTGTGTTGCGGCCGATATGGCACCCATTGAAACAATACAAACCCGACGCGTTTTGGCCCCTATCTCTGGGAACATTAAAGGTCCATAGCCCCTGATTTTTGACGCGCCTATAATTATCATGTAACTCTGGTGGAATTGACAGCGGACAGTCCAATTTTACGTGGGTTTTTAAAATCCTCCTCCCCGTTCAGACTTCACCCTCCGACAAGCGCATGCCTTTTAAAGGGGACCCGGGATGGGCACGATACGCTCATTTTAGAGCGACTCTCGAGTCTCTTGAGCGGGAAGTTTTAAAATAATTAAGTTGATTTATTTTTATAATTTAATATTATTTTGGTAATTTTACGATATATTTTGATTTTGAAATAGGTAATATGATAAAATTATTAGGTTTTCAGTATTCTTAAAGAAATGTAATTATCTTTTTGTTTGATGAGATGAGCGGAATTAATTGTTTACTGAGCTGAGCGCAAAAGCGCTTTATCTGTAATAAATTCGAAATTCGGCGAAAAACGTGTGACCCCAGAAAATTATTACGACATATCAAATGTAATATTATCTACATTTACATTAAGATATTATCAGATCATGTTTTAATGGGTCAAAATGCAAATGAGCGGATTTCAGATTCTTCACAGTTTGAAACTCTTAAATCATGGAACTGTTCAGCTAACAGAATTAGGAGTATTAGATAATGAATCATATGCTATGTCCGGGTAATTTATAAGATAAATATTATCTGACTGATTATATTCAGATATCTGGCAAATATGATCCTAGTTATCTGATCAGTTGGCCGTTTGAATGACTGATATGAACCGGTATTTAGAAGAGCGCGAAAGACTTATCAGGTGAGCGTGAGCTGCTCTTGAGCTGAGAATGTATTTAGAGAAAATGCCCATCTGTGGCCGGGATATTTGCTTATATAATAAGTTGAACGCGGCGCCGAAGCGTTTTGATATGAAATGACGAATGAGGGTTTTAAAGGGGCAGAAATTACTTTTAAAAGTATTCTTCACTCGGACGGTGTCTTTTTCAAGTGCCGCCATCTATCTTTATATTTTTAAAGATGAGTCAATTAAGTCATATACGGCCAGATTCGCTGTCAGATTTCGCTTTTTTTTTGGGTATGACATTGTATTAAAAAAAGGTTTCCCTGTCACACACCTCAAAGTTGGTTTTATTTTTTTAACAATATTTGAGTAGAGTTATTTGTAACGTCTCTTGTTATATACGCAAATGAATATATTTGCTCGGCTGGTTTTGTTTAAAATCATTTGCCAGTTTTCAGATTCGAGAATAAATTACCTATCCATCATAAGTGACGTTTAAATAGTTTTGTAAAGCAACACTGATATGCCAAACCGTCAATTTTTGAGGGACGTCAACGGGGTAAAATAGGAAATGTTCTTTTAAATTCAATGTTTTACGTTTTATCAGAAGTTAATAAGCCTTCTCTTACGAGAAAAGTATCCATTTAGACCTTTAAATGTGTACACCCTTAATTTTTACAAATTCTTAAAATTCCCTGACTTTTTAGGCCAATTGTAAGTTTTTTTTTATTTTCTTCAAATTTAACCAACATTGAATTTCGTGATTTTTTTCTGATTGGCTGACAAGCATGTCGTAACATTTGGTGACGTACGATGTCGTCAGATACGGGTAGCTCACGTGGCGTTAAGTGAAAAAGTAGTTATGTTTACATTTTTTTTAATAAAATGGCCGACTTTCATGTCGCAAAAGCGCGAATCTTAAATCTGTTAATGTAAATTTAACATTAATTAATTTAACAGATTTAAATCTCTCTAGCCTTTAGTCCCGAATATTATTAGTTTTTTAATGTTATATAACGCCGGGCCCCCAGTGGTCCTATAATTCCTATAAAATCCTATTTTCAAAAATGTCCTACATCCAATATTTTTAGCAAAATTTCCAAAAAGTACTATAAAATCCTATAATTTTGATATTTTGTCCATTTTAAATCCCGCCACTTAGTTAAATTGCTAGATATAGCTATAGGATAAATTCCTATTCTAGTCTATACTTTTGTTATTGTACTAGTATATTTTCTGTGATAAATTTGTTAAATAGTTACTATTTAAGTGAAAATCAAAGATTTATTTAACTAAATATAGAGTTGGTTTTTAAATGCATAAAGTTAGTAAATGAAATAGCATATATAGTCCTATAAAATCCTATACTTTAAAAAAATAGTTCTATACATCCTATACTTTAAAAAAATAGTTCTATACATCCTATACTTTTAAAAATAGTCCTATAAAATCCTATAATTTAAAAAAAATAGTCTTAAGTAGAAGGAAAGTGAGGGTGTGGCATCGATCCCGGGTTCGGGTTTGGGTTCGGGATCGAAATCCGGGATTTAAGGGATGAAATGGGGGTAAAATCATCGAAAAGTCAATGTATTTAGGGTATTTCTCGCGACGATATGTTTTCCCGTATATCAACATATTGTGTCCAGGCCAACTTGTTCATTTATCTACGCTTATCTCGAAAGATACTTGAACGTATATCTTATCAAGTTTTATCGTACGGAATAAGTTGAAATGATGTAAAAATTGATAACCTAGGCGACGCGTGCGCAGATTACCCCGGGGGACGCGGTTAATTTGAATTGAAGTGTTTTGACGTCATGGAATATTCGTTGTTAAAGTAGAATGGAAATATTTTTAAACTTCATTTTAAAATCATTGTAGTATGCTTGACACTTGAACCAATCTCACGAGTATTTCTTAAAACGAATATCTCGATCGCGTTTTATCGTACGAAATAAGTAGAAATTATGTAAGTTATATGATTAATAACCTAGGCAGGAAGATAGCGCGCGCGTGCGTGGATTACCTGGGAGGCGTGGATTACCTGGGAGGCGTGGATTACCTGGGAGGCGTGGATTACCTGCGAGGCGTGGATTACCTGGGAGGCGTGGATTACCTGGGAGGCGTGGATTACCTGGGAGGCGTGGATTACCTGGGAGGCGCGGATTGCCCGGGCGCGCGGTTAATTTGAATTTAAAACATGGATTCCCTCTCCGAAATAATTCATGTACCCAAAATTGGACCGCAAGTTTTTTTCTTTTAGGGGAATCTCTATGGGAGTTTAACATTACAATAAAGCTAATAGGTCCAGTTTGGGGTACTTTTGGTCCGAAATGGGGTACATAGGGCCGAAAATGGTGACTTTGGTCGTTTTAAGGGTACTTTTGTTCTATTTTGGTCCATTTTTGGGTACATCAGAAAAGCAGTTGGAAAAACGAAGAGCCTTATTTTTTTCCCACCCATCTCCAAACTCCAAAAATTTATTGCTTTAATTTATTTATCGCTTCCGTAGGTATAAAATAAGATAAAAACCACTTACCTATATTTTAATTACGGTAAATTAAAAATACTTAATTAGTGTACTAAGTTACGTTTAAAAGAACCTTTTGTAACAATTCCAATATGTAAATATAGGTATAAGGATTGAAAAAATACTTAAAGTGGTTTTACTGATAAACTCTAAAGGAATTTAACTTTAAAGGGTATCTTAGATTATTGTTTTTAATTTTATTCAAGTTGAAAACGTATTAAGAGTCCTTCAAAGTACTATAAAAGGATTTTATTTACGAACTTAATTCATATTTTCTTCAAACTTTCAATTCGCTTTTATTACTATTTAAATACGGTAAAATATAATTCTTATACACAAATATAGTCAGAAAGATACTATAAAACACTAAAATTAAAATTAAATTAAATTTGTGTGGATAAGATTTGTAAATATCATTTTGAAACTAATAACTTTCACGCTTTATTTAAGTCAAGCCAATAAAAACAATTACCTATATTTTAAATACGGTAAAATATAAATACATTTCCGATATGTAAATAGGTAGAATAACACTATGAAAAGTTCCTTTTTCTTCTTTTAATACGACAACACACAACTCTGATACGCAAATATATAAAGAAAATATAAAAAAAAATTTACTCTACGTTCGATACGTTAAAATACATTTCCGATACACAAATATAGATAAAGAAATACTATAAAATGTAAAAAGGTAGAAAAATACTACACATTAACCATTATGAATTTAAGCTTACAACATCCTTCACGTATAGAGCATAACATATATGTTCAGAGTTAACTTGTTTCCTCGTTATCTTTATCGCATGTGTTTTAAATAGCGTATGGAATAAGTTAAGAATGTACTGAAATGGTGTATGTTTAAACCTCGTAGAATAAAGAGTAAAACATATGTTCAGAGTCGGCTTGATTACTAAAGCGAATAACACAGAGACGTTTCTGGTGTAGTCACGTAGGAAGAAAAATACTACAACACTCTCTATACTCTACATTCAACACGTTAAAATATACTTCCGAAATGCCAATATAGGTAGTAAAATACTACAAAATCTCTATACTTTACCTTCAATACGTTAAATTACATTCCAATATGTAAATATAGGAGGAAAAATACTACAAAAGCCTCTTTTCTTGGCGTTCAATATGTTAAAATAGATTTCTGAAATGCAAATGTAGGTAGTAAATACTACAAAATCTCTATACTCTACCTTCAATACGTTAAATTACATTCCAATATGTAAATATAGGTAGTAAATACTACAAAAGCCTCTTTTCTTGGCGTTCAATATGTTAAAATAGATTTCTGAAATGCAAATATAGGTAGTAAATACTACAAAAGCCTCTTTTCTTGGCGTTCAATATGTTAAAATAGATTTCTGAAATGCAAATGTAGGTAGTAAATACTACAAAATCTCTATACTCTACCTTCAATACGTTAAATTACATTCCAATATGTAAATATAGGTAGTAAATACTACAAAAGCCTCTTTTCTTGGCGTTCAATATGTTAAAATAGATTTCTGAAATGCAAATATAGGTAGTAAATACTACAAAAGCCTCTTTTCTTGGCTTTCAATATGTTAAAATAGATTTCTGAAATGCAAATATAGGTAGTAATTACTACAATTTAAAAAACGTTGGTAAAAAGAATATCATTTTAACTTATTTAATTGTGTTTTTTACCCAACCAAGCATTTATTTGAATAAAAGTGGTATTTATTTAAATAACCAATAGTTAAATAAAAATTGTTAAATGTTTAAATAATCGAAAGTGAACAAGCCTATTTTTTAAATAAAACAAACAGACTTTAGAGTTGATAAGATTTGTAAATATCATTTGAAACTAATAATTTTCACGCTTTATTTAAGTCAAGCAATTACATTTTTAAAAATGAAAGAAGTTAAACAATATAAAAATTTGTAAATATTGTAAATATTTTTAGGTAATAAAGAAATTAAGAAATGTTTTAATTAAAATATCTTTCATTTTCTACTACATTTTTAAAAATGAAAGAAGTTTAACAATATAATTATTCTAATATAATTTCAAAATCAGGTATTATTTAAAGTACAAATGCATAATTTAGTGAAGCAATTCTTATTTAAATACTTTTATTTAATTAATTTGTGTATCTGAAATGTATTTATTGAAAAATAAGTGGGTTTTACTATTTATCACGGTTTTTTATATATATATATATATATTGGAATTGTTACAAAAGGTTCTTTTAAACGTAATTTAGTACATTAATTTATTTTGGAAGTTCAAAACGTATTAAGAGCCCTTCAGGGTACTATAAAAGGATTTCATTTACAAACTAAATTAATATTTTCTTCAAACTTTCAATTCGTTATAATTCGAATTTAAATGAAAACATCATGGATTATAGGTGCGTAATCTACTATTAGACCGAACGGATAAAAAAATACTTAAAGTAAGTGGTTTTACTGATAAACTCTAAAGGAATTTTGGAATTTTCTAGAATAGCAAAGTAAAACTAAAACGTAAACCAAGTTTAAAACGAAACTAATAACTGGGAGAAAGGTTGAAGTAAGTAATTTTTTTGATTTTTCGTTTTTTAATTTTTGAGTTCCCTATATTATTATAAACTAAATTAAATATAATTTATGAAAATTTGTGATAAAAGATCTGCTCCTTCGTGTTTTACATATATTTAAAAACTCGAGATTTTAATGAATTGTTTTCAAAGCATGAAAAATATAGCAGATCCTTTGATTTTAATTGTAGTTAGTAGTTACTTAAAAAAAAAGTCGCTAGCTGACTTGGAGCTGGTGTAGTTAAATTTTAAAAATGTGTATTTTAAATTTTGTTTGTAAAAGTTTTTTTGAAACAAATACGTCGAATTATTTGGTATTCGAAATACTATTGGTTAGTTTTTATATCTTTAATTTTATTTTTCAGAACAATTTCTCTTTGTCTAGCTTCTTCTAACTTTAATTTAGATGGCCTTAAAGCCAAGTATTTAACAAATTTTGTAACCAAGTAGATGGAGCTTTAAACAATTTTTCTGTCATGTAGTCAAGGAAATGTTCAAATATACGTGTATTTGGTCATTTTTATGGTCAAATAGCCCAGTATGGAACTGCGAGATGATAGTCAGACATTGAGACGCGGGTGGCGCCCGTGCCCCAGCGTCCGCGCCCTCGCCCTGATGGTGCCCCGAGCCTCCGTCGACGTCTGAAATGTGAAATGGGGCACCGACGGGGCTGGCGCGGACGCTGGGGCACGGGCGCCACCCGCGTCTCAATGTCTGACTATCATCTCGCAGTTCCATACTGGGCTATTTGACCATCAAAATGACCAAATACACGTATATTTGAACATTTCCTTGACTACATGACAGAAAAATTGTTTAAAGCTCCATCTACTTGGTTACAAAATTTGTTAAATACTTGGCTTTAAGGCCATCTAAATTAAAGTTAGAAGAAGCTAGACAAAGAGAAATTGTTCTGAAAAATAAAATTAAAGATATAAAAACTAACCAATAGTATTTCGAATACCAAATAATTCGACGTATTTGTTTTTGAAATAACTAAATAGTTTGCATATTTGTCAAAAAAAAAACTAAAAAAGTAATTGAAATTACTATTAATTTTACTTGCAATAGTAAAATACTAAACCAAATGTATAATTTATATTTTATTTTATTTTATTTTATTTAATAAATTTAAACTATAATACTAAACTTTTTCACAAAACTTTTACAAACAAAATTTAAAATACACATTTTTAAAATTTAACTACACCAGCTCCAAGTCAGCTAGCGACTTTTTTTTTAAGTAACTACTAACTACAATTAAAATCAAAGGATCTGCTATATTTTTCATGCTTTGAAAACAATTCATTAAAATCTCGAGTTTTTAAATAATGTAAAACACGAAGGAGCAGATCTTTTATCACAAATTTTCATAAATTATATTTAATTTAGTTTATAATAATATAGGAAACTCAAAAATTAAAAAAAGAAAAATCAAAAAAATTACTTACTTCAACCTTTCTCCCAGTTATTAGTTTCGTTTTAAACTTGGTTTACGTTTTAGTTTTACTTTGCTATTCTAAAAAATTCCAAAATTCCTTTAGAGTTTATCAGTAAAACCACTTACTTTAAGTATTTTTTTATCCGTTCGGTCTAATAGTAGATTACGCACCTATAATCCATGATGTTTTCATTTAAATTCGAATTATAACGAATTGAAAGTTTGAAGAAAATATTAATTTAGTTTGTAAATGAAATCCTTTTATAGTACTCTGAAGGGCTCTTAATACGTTTTGAACTTCCAAAATAAATTAATGTACTAAGTTACGTTTAAAAGAACCTTTTGTAACAATTCCAATATATATATATATATATATATAAAAAACCGTGATAAATAGTAAAACCCACTTATTTTTCAATAAATACATTTCAGATACACAAATTAATTAAATAAAAGTATTTAAATAAGAATTGCTTCACTAAATTATGCATTTGTACTTTAAATAATACCTGATTTTGAAATTATATTAGAATAATTATATTGTTAAACTTCTTTCATTTTTAAAAATGTAGTAGAAAATGAAAGATATTTTAATTAAAACATTTCTTAATTTCTTTATTACCTAAAAATATTTACAATATTTACAAATTTTTATATTGTTTAACTTCTTTCATTTTTAAAAATGTAATTGCTTGACTTAAATAAAGCGTGAAAATTATTAGTTTCAAATGATATTTACAAATCTTATCAACTCTAAAGTCTGTTTGTTTTATTTAAAAAATAGGCTTGTTCACTTTCGATTATTTAAACATTTAACAATTTTTATTTAACTATTGGTTATTTAAATAAATACCACTTTTATTCAAATAAATGCTTGGTTGGGTAAAAAACACAATTAAATAAGTTAAAATGATATTCTTTTTACCAACGTTTTTTAAATTGTAGTAATTACTACCTATATTTGCATTTCAGAAATCTATTTTAACATATTGAAAGCCAAGAAAAGAGGCTTTTGTAGTATTTACTACCTATATTTGCATTTCAGAAATCTATTTTAACATATTGAACGCCAAGAAAAGAGGCTTTTGTAGTATTTACTACCTATATTTACATATTGGAATGTAATTTAACGTATTGAAGGTAGAGTATAGAGATTTTGTAGTATTTACTACCTACATTTGCATTTCAGAAATCTATTTTAACATATTGAACGCCAAGAAAAGAGGCTTTTGTAGTATTTTTCCTCCTATATTTACATATTGGAATGTAATTTAACGTATTGAAGGTAAAGTATAGAGATTTTGTAGTATTTTACTACCTATATTGGCATTTCGGAAGTATATTTTAACGTGTTGAATGTAGAGTATAGAGAGTGTTGTAGTATTTTTCTTCCTACGTGACTACACCAGAAACGTCTCTGTGTTATTCGCTTTAGTAATCAAGCCGACTCTGAACATATGTTTTACTCTTTATTCTACGAGGTTTAAACATACACCATTTCAGTACATTCTTAACTTATTCCATACGCTATTTAAAACACATGCGATAAAGATAACGAGGAAACAAGTTAACTCTGAACATATATGTTATGCTCTATACGTGAAGGATGTTGTAAGCTTAAATTCATAATGGTTAATGTGTAGTATTTTTCTACCTTTTTACATTTTATAGTATTTCTTTATCTATATTTGTGTATCGGAAATGTATTTTAACGTATCGAACGTAGAGTAAATTTTTTTTTATATTTTCTTTATATATTTGCGTATCAGAGTTGTGTGTTGTCGTATTAAAAGAAGAAAAAGGAACTTTTCATAGTGTTATTCTACCTATTTACATATCGGAAATGTATTTATATTTTACCGTATTTAAAATATAGGTAATTGTTTTTATTGGCTTGACTTAAATAAAGCGTGAAAGTTATTAGTTTCAAAATGATATTTACAAATCTTATCCACACAAATTTAATTTAATTTTAATTTTAGTGTTTTATAGTATCTTTCTGACTATATTTGTGTATAAGAATTATATTTTACCGTATTTAAATAGTAATAAAAGCGAATTGAAAGTTTGAAGAAAATATGAATTAAGTTCGTAAATAAAATCCTTTTATAGTACTTTGAAGGACTCTTAATACGTTTTCAACTTGAATAAAATTAAAAACAATAATCTAAGATACCCTTTAAAGTTAAATTCCTTTAGAGTTTATCAGTAAAACCACTTTAAGTATTTTTTCAATCCTTATACCTATATTTACATATTGGAATTGTTACAAAAGGTTCTTTTAAACGTAACTTAGTACACTAATTAAGTATTTTTAATTTACCGTAATTAAAATATAGGTAAGTGGTTTTTATCTTATTTTATACCTACGGAAGCGATAAATAAATTAAAGCAATAAATTTTTGGAGTTTGGAGATGGGTGGGAAAAAAATAAGGCTCTTCGTTTTTCCAACTGCTTTTCTGATGTACCCAAAAATGGACCAAAATAGAACAAAAGTACCCTTAAAACGACCAAAGTCACCATTTTCGGCCCTATGTACCCCATTTCGGACCAAAAGTACCCCAAACTGGACCTATTAGCTTTATTGTAATGTTAAACTCCCATAGAGATTCCCCTAAAAGAAAAAAACTTGCGGTCCAATTTTGGGTACATGAATTATTTCGGAGAGGGAATCCATGTTTTAAATTAAAATTAACCGCGCGCCCGGGCAATCCGCGCCTCCCAGGTAATCCACGCCTCCCAGGTAATCCACGCACGCGCGCGCTATCTTCCTATAACTTACATAATTTCTACTTATTTCGTACGATAAAACGCGATCGAGATATTCGTTTTAAGAAATACTCGTGAGATTGGTTCAAGTGTCAAGCATACTACAATGATTTTAAAATGAAGTTTAAAAATATTTCCATTTTACTTTAACAACGAATATTCCATGACGTCAAAACACTTCAATTCAAATTAACCGCGTCCCCCGGGGTAATCTGCGCACGCGTCGCCTAGGTTATCAATTTTTACATCATTTCAACTTATTCCGTACGATAAAACTTGATAAGATATACGTTCAAGTATCTTTCGAGATAAGCGTAGATAAATGAACAAGTTGGCATGGACACAATATGTTGATATACGAAAAAACAAATCGCCGCGAGAAATACCCTAAATACATTGACTTTTCGATGATTTTACCCCCATTTCATCCCTTAAATCCCGGATTTCGATCCCGAACCCAACCCCGACCCCGGATCGATGCCACACCCTCACTTTCCTTCTACTGTCTTATAAAATCCTATAATTTAAAAATAGTCCTATAAAATCATATAATTTAAAAAATAGTCCTATAAAATCCTATAATTTAAAAAATAGTCCTATAAAATCATATAATTTAAAAATAGTCCTATAAAATCCTATAATTTTGGAAAAATAGTCCTATAAAATTCTATAATTTGGAAAATAGTCCTATAAAATCCTATAATTTTGAAAAAAAAGTCCTATAAAGCCCTATATTTTTAGAAATTCAATCCTATTTTTCTTATATAAAAATTGAAGATTTGAGCGTATTCGTGGAACCAATTAAGATTTTTTTTCCTGATGTATTATGTTCGTAGTGAATATGTAGAAAAACAGAATAAATAGGGTAGTTTGAAGAGTAGAGTAGAGTAGAGTTGAGTTTTACGTTTGATTTCAAAAGTGCTCCTTATAATTTCATCGACTATTTGACCGCGGGGGATTCCGTATATAGGTGGGTCCTAACGCCGTCGCGTGTACGTACATAACGTTTCCAAAGTTTTCCGTCCCCGCGTTCACGGCACCCTCGGGACCTTAAGGTTCTGGCCAAGGGCCTCCAATGACAAGTCCTTCGACTGCCTCCAACGTAGCGAGGTCCGTTCGATGTCAGATAGCTCCGAATTTGAAGATGCGTCCCCGTCGGGAGCTCTTCGCTGCAACTCGCGAGCTGCTCGACCTATAAGCGAGCCGCTCCTTTTATATACGAGAGTATAACGTCTGTGGGGACATCTTTCGGTCGAATCTCGAAGGACTCGGACGCGTTTTGTTCCAGTAAAGGAATCCGAAATGAAAGAAGACCTAGTCGCTTTTGACAGTCCGGATCGGGGGTGGACCTCGAAGGCCGAAGTATTCTTTCCGAGGGGAATTGTTTGTGTTTGTAGTAATTTTGGGGAAAGGATTGGTTATGTACGGTGTCAGAAGGTGCTTTTTTTTTCTCTTTTTTTTTGTAAAGTTTTTTAACGCTGGTACATTTGAAATAATCTAAAGGATTTAATTTATATTAAATTATATTATAATCAGGTATGCAGGGTTCCTACACGACCTGGAAAAGTCAGGGAGTTTGAAAATGATTCCAAAAAGTCAGGGAATTTGTTAATTCATCGGAATCATCGTTAAATTTTACAACTAATATTCCAAATATTCATAATTATCAAAAAAATCCGATATTTATCCAAATAATCCGATATTTATCCAAATAATCCGATATTTATCCAAATAATCCGATATTTATCCAAATAATCCGATATTTATCCAAATAATCCGATATTTATCCAAATAATCCGATATTTATCCAAATAATCCGATATTTATCCAAATAATCCGATATTTATCCAAATAATCCGATATTTATCCAAATAATCCGATATTTATCCAAATAATCCGATATTTATCCAAATAATCCGATATTTATCCAAATAATCCGATATTTATCCAAATAATCCGATATTTATCCAAATAATCGGAATATTATCAAATGATCGGATAATTATAAAAAAATCCGACAATTATCGTATAATTCGGATTTTTTGATTTTTTCCGAAAAAATCCGATTTTTTGCCAACCCTGTCCAAAAGGTCAGGGAATTTGTAAATTATTCCAAATGGACTGGGAATTTGGAAATTATTCCAAATGGACTGGGAATTTGGAAATTATTCCAAATGGACTGGGAATTTGGAAATTATTCCAAATGGACTGGGAATTTGGAAATTATTCCAAATGGACTGGGAATTTGGAAATTATTCCAAAAGGACTGGGAATTTGGAAATTATTCCAAAGGGACTGGGAATTTGGAAATTATTCCAAAGGGACTGGGAATTTGGAAATTATTCCAAAAGGACTGGGAATTTGGAAATTATTCCAAAAGGACTGGGAATTTGGAAATTATTCCAAAGGGACTGGGAATTTGGAAATTATTCCAAAGGGACTGGGAATTTGGAAATTATTCCAAAGGGACTGGGAATTTGGAAATTATTCCAAAGGGACTGGGAATTTGGAAATTATTCCAAAAGGACTGGGAATTTGGAAATTATTCCAAAGGGACTGGGAATTTGGAAATTATTCCAAAAGGACTGGGAATTTGGAAATTATTCCAAAAGGACTGGGAATTTGGAAATTATTCCAAAAGGACTGGGAATTTGGAAATTATTCCAAAAGGACTGGGAATTTGGAAATTATTCCAAAAGGACTGGGAATTTGGAAATTATTCCAAAAGGACTGGGAATTTGGAAATTATTCCAAAAGGACTGGGAATTTGGAAATTATTCCAAAAGGACTGGGAATTTGGAAATTATTCCAAAAGGACTGGGAATTTGGAAATTATTATAAAAGGACTGGGAATTTGGAAATTATTCCAAAAGGACTGGGAATTTGGAAATTATTCTAAAAGGACTGGGAATTTGGAAATTATTCCAAAAGGACTGGGAATTTGGAAATTATTCCAAAAGGACTGGGAATTTGGAAATTATTCCAAAAGGACTGGGAATTTGGAAATTATTCCAAAAGGACTGGGAATTTGGAAATTATTCCAAAGGGACTGGGAATTTGGAAATTATTCCAAAGGGACTGGGAATTTGGAAATTATTCCAAAAGGACTGGGAATTTGGAAATTATTCCAAAGGGACTGGGAATTTGGAAATTATTCCAAAAGGACTGGGAATTTGGAAATTATTCCAAAAGGACTGGGAATTTGGAAATTATTCCAAAGGGACTGGGAATTTGGAAATTATTCCAAAGGGACTGGGAATTTGGAAATTATTCCAAAAGGACTGGGAATTTGGAAATTATTCCAAAAGGACTGGGAATTTGGAAATTATTCCAAAAGGACTGGGAATTTGGAAATTATTCCAAAAGGACTGGGAATTTGGAAATTATTCCAAAGGGTCAGGGAATTTGGAAATTATTATAAAAGGACTGGGAATTTGGAAATTATTATAAAAGGACTGGGAATTTGGAAATTATTCCAAAAGGACTGGGAATTTGGAAATTATTCTAAAAGGACTGGGAATTTGGAAATTATTCCAAAAGGACTGGGAATTTGGAAATTATTCCAAAAGGACTGGGAATTTGGAAATTATTCCAAAAGGACTGGGAATTTGGAAATTATTCCAAAAGGACTGGGAATTTGTAAATTATTCCAAAAGGACTGGGAATTTGGAAATTATTCCAAAAGGACTGGGAATTTGGAAATTATTCCAAAGGGACTGGGAATTTGGAAATTATTCCAAAGGGACTGGGAATTTGGAAATTATTCCAAAAGGACTGGGAATTTGGAAATTATTCCAAAGGGACTGGGAATTTGGAAATTATTCCAAAGGGACTGGGAATTTGGAAATTATTCCAAAGGGACTGGGAATTTGGAAATTATTCCAAAGGGACTGGGAATTTGGAAATTATTCCAAAGGGACTGGGAATTTGGAAATTATTCCAAAGGGACTGGGAATTTGGAAATTATTCCAAAGGGACTGGGAATTTGGAAATTATTCCAAAGGGACTGGGAATTTGGAAATTATTCCAAAAGGACTGGGAATTTGGAAATTATTCCAAAAGGACTGGGAATTTGGAAATTATTCCAAAGGGACTGGGAATTTGGAAATTATTCCAAAGGGACTGGGAATTTGGAAATTATTCCAAAGGGACTGGGAATTTGGAAATTATTCCAAAAGGACTGGGAATTTGGAAATTATTCCAAATGGACTGGGAATTTGGAAATTATTCCAAATGGACTGGGAATTTGGAAATTATTCCAAATGGACTGGGAATTTGGAAATTATTCCAAAAGGACTGGGAATTTGGAAATTATTCCAAAGGGACTGGGAATTTGGAAATTATTCCAAAGGGACTGGGAATTTGGAAATTATTCCAAAGGGACTGGGAATTTGGAAATTATTCCAAAGGGACTGGGAATTTGGAAATTATTCCAAAAGGACTGGGAATTTGGAAATTATTCCAAAAGGTCAGGGAAAAGTCATAGAATTTTAAAATGACCCTAAAAAAATCAAGCAAATAAATTTTTGAAAGAAAATATTTTTCAAGATTTTTATTTCAAACCATTCATTTATTTTACAAAAATAGTCAAGGAAAACTTGGAAATGTCAGGGAATTTAATTTCGGAAATTTTGGTATGCTAACACCCAAGGCAACACCCTAGGACCATGGTTGGCATTTTCTTTATGAAAATAAAATCAATCGATATTTTGATTTAAATCTGATTTAATTTAATTTAATTTATTGATTTTTATACAATTAATGAATTTAATGGCTCTTTCATTGTATAATTATTAACGGATATTTTACTTTTACGAGTTAGCTAATCTTGAATTGAATGAAATCTTAATTGAATTTAATTACTATTTAATATTTAAGTTTGCTCAGATTTTCTATGTATTTGAATTTTTTAAGAAACTATATTTGACATTTTTTATTTTTTAATTAAAATTCATTGTATGACTTAAATCAATGATTTAAAAATAATTGGTTGATTTAAATATTTATTTTAATCATGATTTAAATCAAATTGATTTAAATAAGTCAACTCTGCTTAGGACCAAATCATCTTGCGACTATCATAGCCATTATTTCATGTTTGGGTCTACCTAACGTTCTAGACTCGAACGCCATCTACATTCGTGAAAACGAAATAGATGCTTTACGGAATATTATCTAATTTTATCATTTACTATAGTGATCCATTTATGAAGGCTATGCAAATGAGGTGGAGCTAGTTGTAACATTTTTCGCCGCTTTATGTCGCTAGTGTCGCCAAATATTTAACATAACCTATATCTGTGTCGTAGATTCAACTAAATCCTAGTTTTATTGTTGAACAGGAATGTCACTGTGTGTGGAGGACATCCAGCCTGCCAGGTGATGATTGAGGAAGATGTACTGACACCGTTAGTCACTTTGTTGAAGCAGGTATTTATTAATTTTTTATTGGCTTTATATTTAGGTATGGTTTCGAATTAATTAATTATTTAATGCACGAAATCTTTAAGTTAAAACTTCCTCTATAATAGTGGATTAGATTAAAAATTTTAGTAACCAGGTTTGTTGATTTTTCATATTTTCGTCGTAAAAATCCATTAGATTTAAATCGAATTTTTTGTTGTTGCTTTTAATTGATTTTTAATTTCATTGATTTTTTAACATTTTGTTTCTTTCTTGACATAAATAATTTGAGCTCAGTGGTAATTTAAAATAAACCTTAAATTAATCTAAGTTAAATTTCATTACTAATTAAAAACTAAATTAACTTAAGTTTGTACCGAATTGACAAGAGTTATCTTTTGTCCATTTTAATAATATCACTTTAAATCGATTTTTTTTTAAATAAAATCACTTGATTTATATCAATGTTTTTAAATAAAAACAATTGATTTAAATCGATGTTTTTTTAATAATATCACTTGATTTAAATCGATGTTGGTTTTTAATAAAATCACTTGATTTAAATCGATGATTTTTAATAAAATCTTTTGATTTAAGTCGTTTGTTTTTTCATAAAATCACTTGATTTAAATCGTTTTGTTTTTTATAAAATCACTTGATTTAAATCGCCTTTTTTAATATAACCTTGATTTAAATCGATGTTTTCTTAATAAAATCATTGATTTAAATCGACTTTTTTTAATATAACCTTGATTTAAATCGATGTTTTCTTAATAAAATCATTGATTTAAATCGACTTTTTTTTTAATATAACCTTGATTTAAATCGACGTTTTCTTAGTAAAATCACTTGATTTAAACCGATGTTTGTTTTTAATAAAACCACTTGATTTAAATCAGAAAACCCTGTCAGTCTCATTGTTTCTATAACAAATAAGATTATATATGTTATTTATTAAATCAAATACGGCGGTAATGACAAACTTTCCATAATTTTCAAAATATTTTTTAAAAACATAGTAAAATCTTTATGACTTTATCTCAAAAACAACAAAGTTTTCTCCTCTCTTAAGACATCTCCCCTCATATAAAATCAAGTTAGTTCTTTATTATTTTGGCCTCCTTTGACGCGAGGATGACGCCAGGGATGCACGCGCGCGGGGGGGGGGGGTAATAACGCCAGAAAACCTTTTAAATATATTCTCCTTGTCAAAAATCGGTCGGGACCCATAATAAGTCCTTTCATTTCTCTCCAGTCATTCGCCGCCGAGAGCCCAGAGCGCCGACGAAGCCAGCTTGGCTCGTATTATCTCGCATAAATAACTTATAAACATATCTTCTTCTCCCACCGCGTTACTTCGCCTTTCCCGCCAAACTTTTCCGTGGGGCCATCTAGCTTCATATAGAAGCATTTTTGCTCGAACCGGTGGCGGGGTAGGGGGGGGGGGGGCGAAAGCAATAAGACGCGGAAGCTAAAGTTAAAAAGAACAAAAATAACTGTAGTTATCTGGCCACCTCTTTAATTCCAACTTAAATCCCTATAGTTACGATTGGAAAGCTTACTTGGTAATCTACGTTAACGCCGGGGGGTAGGGTGAAGTCCGCGTAGGACGGGGTTTTATTAAAGGGGCAGGTAAGGATGGCGGCGTGGAGGGTTGGACGGAGGTGGGGCAATAGCTCCCCCGCGCGCTGGGAGAAGGGGGCATAATTTTGAATGCACCGGTCTTTTCTTTTCCAATGTCATCTTGAGTTTTCCACGGAGAGATGCCGCGCTGCCTTCCGAAATGGGAAAGAAAAACTAAATGTTGGCGCTTGGTTAAGAATCTATATTACTTATAGGAGGCGGCGCTATAATCGCGTATATGGCGCCCCCTGGATAGTAGAGAGGCGGCTTGGAAGTAGAGCGAACCTCTTTGGCCCCGTCTATGGGGCTCTGGGGACACTCCCGCTCGTCGCTTTTACGAAAGAGAATATGCAAAGGGTCTCCGAAGGCGCCTCCCTATTTTACTCATTTCGATTTGCAGTGTTGCCCGATTACCACCTTACAACCGTCATTTGGCTGCTTTGGCCGCATTTTTTTTACGTTTATAATTTGGCGGAATTAAGCCGTTTAATTGCCCTGTTTATATTTTAGACATGCACCGATATATCGGCCTATTTGTCTAATATCCGTATGGGCCAATTTTTCTAATATCAATATCGGCCTATTTTTCTAATATCCGTATCGGCCAATATCGGCCTATTTTTCTAATATCCGTATCGGCCAATATCGGCCTATTTTTCTAATATCCGTATCGGCCAATATCGGCCTATTTTTCTAATATCAATATCGGCCTATTTTTCTAATATCCGTATCGGCCTATTTTTCTAATATCCGTATCGGCCTATTTTTCTAATATCCGTATCGGCCTATTTTTCTTATATCCGTATCGGCCAATATCGGCCTATTTTTTTAATATTCGTATCGGCCAATATCGGCCTATTTTTCTAATATCAATATCGGCCTATTTTTCTAATATCCGTATCGGCCTATTTTTCTAATATCCGTATCGGCCTATTTTTCTTATATCCGTATCGGCCAATATCGGCCTATTTTTCTAATATTCGTATCGGCCAATATCGGCCTATTTTTCTAATATCAATATCGGCCTATTTTTCTAATATCAATATCGGCCTATTTTTCTAATATCAATATCGGCCTATTTTTCTAATATCCGTATCGGCCTATTTTTCTAATATCCGTATCGGCCTATTTTTCTAATATCCGTATCGGCCTATTTTTCTAATATCCGTATCGGCCTATTTTTCTAATATCCATATCGGCCAATAACGAAGCCGATATTGGCCAATACCGGTATTAGAAAAATATATTCAAAAATCGGAAAATTCTCGATGAACTAACTAATGATAATATTTTATTTGATTGGCCGCGCCACGTACGCCAGACTTCAGAAGCTAGATCATGCCGGTTTTTAGACAGGGGGTTACGAGTGTAAACAAATAAAAAACAACGATATTCGATTTGTGATAGAAAATATGTATCACGTAAAATGAAAATAAACATATTCGTATATGCTCTTGAAATCCTTTTTTTCGTGAAAAATGTTAATAAAATGGTATGACCGTGTACTAAACCGTCTTTTACAATGATGTTATCATATACACTACTGTTATGATAGATAACTTTGTTAATATCGGACGATATATCGGCTGTACCCACTTCGGTGCATCCCTATTATATTTGGTATTGTCAGATTTCTACACCCGTTAATACAAGCCGTATGGGAATGGTCTTAGTAGGGCAAAACCCTGGTGGGTGGCTTATCTCTGAACACCTGTGTTGAGCGTGAGGAACACTTCTACAGGCGTTTCGACCTATTTTTTTTTATCTTAAGAAATAAGCAATTTTCGTTTTGATTCAAATATCCCAAACGATTAATTTATTTAAAATTTTAATTTAATATATTTACCTAATCATTATAAAATATAAAGAGTTAATGCATTTTTGTAAATACTCACTCACTCTTCTTCGTAAGTCAAAACATCTCCATTTTTAACTTGACAGGTTAATTTTTCCGGAAAAATGAAATGCGGAGAAAAATTAAAATTTGAAACATATTACGTTTTAATTCTAGACTAGTCTAGAGGTTTAGTTTTACTTTTGGATTCGACAAAATGAGGCGAAAATACCTCGAAATTTAAAATTGACGAACAATATTAAACTAATCATGGAATTAAAACCTTTATTTTTTGGGTAAAATACGGAAAATAGGCCTCGGAATATTTTTGGACTTACAACTCAATTTTTATAAAATGGTTTATTTGTCGCTAGTCTTTTGGCTATTTGATGTTATGTTTAGTCGCGGCGATAAATTTGTGAATCCGGCACCCCTGCTGGAGCTAAGGACGATCGTTGAAGCCCGGGGGAAGTCAGGGCGAAGTGGGGGTGGTGAATCTCTGGAATCTAAGCCCTTCTCGGTCGGCGTAGTTATACCTGGCATACAAGTACCGGCTCTCTCAACTTCTTCTATGACGTCTATAACCCTTTCGACTGTTCAGAAAACCGTCTTTTGCATCTCCCGCGGGATTTTAAAAGCAATGTACGTTAGAGGAATTGGCGCTCTCCTCTTTAATACAAGTCGTTCTCTCTCCCGTATAAATCTACCTCTCCTTCTCCCGGGTTTCTTTTTAGTCCCGTCTTCTCCGACACCCTCCCACCTCTCTCTTCCTACCGCTCATTTTCAAACTTTGCGGGACGTTGCGGGAAGAGAGACAACTAAAGGGGGGCCAATCGTAAAATAACACGAAATAAACCTGGTTAGGCCCGTTTTGTTTTAGCATTTCTATTGTTATAATTCTAGTGGTAATTAAACTTTATTGGGAATATTTTATTCTTAAGAAATAAAAATTTAAAACACGCTATTCCTAACAATTCTAATTCAAGCAAACTAATTAATAACTGGTAATTAAATTTTATTGATAATTTATTTTACTCTTAAGAAAATTAAAAATTAAACCACGCCATTCCTAATTCGAATTCAAGCAAACTAAATAATAATTGGTAATTAAACTATTGATAATGTATTTTATTCTTAAAAAATAAAAAACACGCCATCCCTAACAATTCCAATTCAAGCAAACTAAATAATAATTGGTAATTAAACTATTGAGAATGTATTTTATTCTTAAAAAATAAAAAACACGCCATCCCTAACAATTCCAATTCAAGCAAACTAAATAAGTCTTAATTAAATTTTATTGAGAATAATTTATTTTATTCTTAAGAAATAAAAATTAAAACCACGCCATTCCTAACAATTCCAATTCAAGCAAACTAAATAAGTCTTAATTAAATTTTATTGAGAATAATTTATTTTATTCTTAAGAAATAAAAATTAAAACCACGCCATTCCTAACAATTCCAATTCAAGCAAACTAAATAATAAGTGTTAATTACATTTTAGAGAATAACATCAATGTAATTAAAAATAATCATATAAAGCTCATATCACCGCTATTATATTATGAAATTAATAGAGCTGATTTAAAGAAGATATAGGTTAATTATATTGTTTTATAATTATAATTTTATCTTATAACTGTTTTGGCCGCCTTAGGTGTAAATCTCTTCGTTAAATATTATAATGTCCAATATATGTAATTTCAATTATAATTAATTTTTTATTTAACTATTAAAATGTAATTTTATATTAAAATGCATGCATAGGCTTTTCGAACCCAACTTGGACTGTATGGTATTTTCTGATTTTTTTAAATAAATCAAATCGATAATTAAATCAAATTTTTTTAATTTTTGAACAATTATTGGCTCTTTTCCATTCTAATCGATGGCTACTTTTTCTATCGCTTATAAAATTTTAAACGTAAATTAAATCGTAATTAAATTTACTTAGAGTATAACATACTAGTTGACCCGTATTTGCTTTGTATTGGAATAATTTTAGTATCTATTTATGATGTTAATTATCTAATGAACCTAAAATTAAATATTAGCAATTAATAATTTTTTAAAAGATAAACACGCATGGATTAAAATATTAAACTGGAAATTAACAAAAAAGTTTGATTTAATAGTTAAATGGATAGTTTTAAAAGTTTAATATAGAGTTGTTAATTTTCCAGAAAATGTTCTAAATTGCGGAAACTTTTCTGACTTACAACTATGGTTTAATATTTAAAAAAATACAGTTAAAACAACGGTTATATTTTTTAACCATATAAAAACTACAATTTATCCACAGATAATCTTACTGTTTTTTGACCGAAAATAGGCGAAATATTGGTTGAAGTAATTCCCTAAGGGAATCTAAAAAAAAATTATATTTTTAAATATTAGTTATTCGTCGGTCGTGGGTGTAATAATAGATGGCGCAGTTTAAAATTTGTGCTGGGTCCCCGTCATCTTTCTAATTCCGAGTTTCTCCGGTTATTCCCTTAAGACCGCGCGGAAGACATCTCGTCGACTGCGCGCGCCCTCTGGGGAGTACTTTTCATTTGCGTCTCTTGGTCCTCACCCCTCTCGCTTCCAACCCCCCCTCACGATTTGCACCTCGAGATACTAGGCAATCTTGTATTTATACCACCAGCGATAGTAGTATTACCCTATTTCCCCCCCCCCGTCTCTTCTTTTTCTTTCTAGGTATCCCCCCCCCCCACCTCCTCTCGCGTTGCCTTCCCCCCACCTCGCGCGCTGACTCCCCCCCCTTTTACGCCTTCACCTGAGGGATTTCATCCTAATAAATCTCCCGAATATGGTGGATAGGAACGAAAGGGGGATGAGTGGGGGGGGGGGGGGTTGCGCGCGAGCGAGAACCAAGTCTTAAGTTTTGTACTTTTAACGGTTATGGCCCCAGACTATATTCCATAAACATTGGCGCCGCCTAGTTTTCTAGAGATGCGGGGGGGGGGGTGAGTTTTTCATTCTGGAAACGACGCTAGCCCCTTAATCCCGGCTTCTTCTCGCGACTCGTTCTCTCCGCGCGCGAAATCCCCCAAGGAGCGACTCCGATAAAGGCGCCATCTAGGTCGTTTTGCATTTTTCAGCCTTGGGATGTTTTTGTAGCGTTCTCTATGGCTTTCTCGCTGGTTCTCTTATTTTGCTCTATTCGGAGCCGAGGGCTCCAAGGTGCTTTTCTCATATTCCCCGAAAATTCGACACCCCTTTTTCTAGCTTTTCTCTAACTGCATCCCCGTCGCCCGGATATAGACGCAAAAACTCGCTTTTCTTAACTCTTGCGCGAATGGATCGGGTCGCGTTTGCATTAGTCTCGTGTTTGTTTGCCCGTATTTCGTAAATTAATTAAACTGAGATTGTATTTATTTATACTCAGGCAATTTCGCGTTGTTTCCAATCCACCTCATGATTTTCTGTGTGAAAGATCCGGGGGGTCTGTCACTTCGAGGAATCTCGTACGGCCCTTGATTCCGTGATTTTGAATCTCGACAATGTCATCAGGAATCTCGAGAATCTAATCAGGAATCTTGAGAATCTCGAGAATGTCATCAGGAATCTTGAGAATCTCGATTTTTTTTAGGAATCTCGAGAATCTCATCAGGAATCTCGAGAATCTCATCAGGAATCTTGAGAATCTCATCAGGAATCTTGAGAATCTCATCAGGAATCTTGAGAATCTCGATTTTTTAGGAATCTCGAGATTGTTTTTAGGAATCTCGAGAATCTCGAGATTTTTTAGGAATCTCGAGAATCTTATCAGGAATCTTGAGAATCTCATCAGGAATCTTGAGAATCTCATCAGGAATCTTGAGAATCTCATCAGGAATCTTGAGAATCTCATCAGCAATCTTGAGAATCTCGATTTTTTAGGAATCTCGAGATTGTTTTTAGGAATCTCGAGAATCTCATCAGGAATCTTGAGAATCTCGAGATTTTTTAGGAATCTCGAGAATCTTATCGGGAATCTTGAGAATCTCGGGAATCTTGAAAATCTCGAGAATCTTATCGGGAATCTTGAGAATCTCGAGAATCTCGAGATTTTTTAGGAATCTCGAGAATCTACTCGGGGAATCTTGAGAATCTACTCAAGAATCTACTCGGGAATCTTGGGAATCGAATGAGAATCAAAGAATCAAATTAGAATCGGAATCGAATGAGAATCAAAGAATCAAATTAGAATCGCAATCGAATGAGAATCAAAGAATCAAATTAGAATCGGAATCGAACAAGAATCACGGAATCAAATTAGAATCGAATGAGAATCAAAGAATCAAATTAGAATCTGAATCGAATGAGAATCAAAGAATCAAATTAGAATCTGAATCGAATGAGAATCAAAGAATCAAATTAGAATCAGAATCGAATGAGAATCAAAGAATAAAATTAGAATCTGAATCGAATGAGAATCAAAGAATAAAATTAGAATCGGAATCGGATGAGTATCAAAGAATCAAGAGTGGAATCAGGGAATCTTGATTCCAGATTCCCTGATTCAGAATCTCGTACGCGATTCCTCGAAGTGACGGACCCATCGGAAAGATTCGGGTTGCCACAGATCAGGTCAAGGAATTTGAAAATACGCTTAAAATCTCAGGGAATTTGACAATTTGTAAATAGTCGGGAAATTTAATTTTATCTTAAATTTAATGAAGGTAATTTTACTATAGTTCGGTGATAATTTTTGTGATTATTGAGAGTTATAAAATACGATAATAAGTAAAATAGTCAATATTGAAAAGGGATGAAAAAGCTAAACCCTAAACAAATTTAAAGAAATTTAAAAACTTACAAATAGCTCGTACCAAAACAGGGTTTCCAGACGTCAGGGAAAAGTTAGGGATTATTAAAAATGGACCTAAAGAGTCGGGCAAAGGTAAGGGAATTAAAAATGACATTTTAAGGTAATTTTACTCTAGATCAATGACAAATTCTATGATTATCATTAATTTAAAAATTTCGATATTTTTTTCAACATTGCAATAACCATTTTACTGAAATATAAGTCAATTTAAATTTAATAATTTCTGATAAAAATAAAATATAAAAGTTTTGGCTTTAAATAGTCAGGGAAAACCGGGAATAGTCGGGGAATTTGAATCTGAAAATTTTGTGGCAACCCTGCAAAAGGTCTTCGAGTAAACTTTCGCTAAAAGTAAAATATCAAGTTAAAAATTATCTCCTGTTGACCTTTTTTAAAAAGGTGGGAAAAATCTTTGAATATGGTCTTGGAAACGCCGGAGAATTTTAATCTGAAAATATTGTGGCAGATTAATTTTCGCTACAAGTATGCCTGGCTGGGTTTGAGTGCCGTTGAAAACAAGGTTACAGTACTAACAATTAGTAAGTTAGCTTCCCAGGCTAACTAAGTCTTTAAAGGGAAATTTACATTTTTACCACTAGGAGGGTTGACGATTGGCTTTTTAGAGTGAAAAGGCTGCAGTAGCCCCTATTTCGACCGCCTATTGCAAAATTCGCACATGAGGTGGCGTTTCTCCGGGATTAGTGAAAGATTGTCCTTTCAATTTGTAAACCAGAGGAAAACTCATCTCATTACCCGGAGTATGCCGAGTTTACGTACTCTTGGTAATGTCTTGGGTAAAACAAAGTTCATTTTGAAACAGGGATTAATAACTATAACTAATTTCTTGACAATTAGGAATCTCCAATTATGGACGATTTGCGCGTGGAAGATAATCTAAAAACTCGCATTGTTGTACAATTTGGATTGGTTGATCAATTAAAATTTGCTTGTTCACTGATTACGCTAAGAGTAATATGCAAATTTCAAGTATTCTTTACCGGAATAAATTTGGGTTTGATGTTAACTTACGGCTCAAATTTAAAAAAACATTTGACTATGATAATAATTTAAAAGAATACACAGAATATAGTTATTTTAAGAAATTAAGGACAACAAAATTTTAAAATGTGCACAAGAAAAGTCGGTGACGGAACAATGTTTCCGAAACTAGGCGCGAAAAATAAACGTTTTTAATAATAAAGCTTTTCATGTGCATATTTTAAAATTTTGTTGTCCTTAATTTCTTAAAATAACAATTCGTTTTAAGTTCCGCAATTTTGCCACGGTACCTAGAAAACCTGGAATTCCTGAAAAAGTCAGGGAATTTAAAAATGGGTCTAAAAATCAGGGAAAAGTTATGGAATTTTAAAATGTTTCGAAAAAAATTTCTATGTCAAACCATTCATTTGTTCTACAAAATTAGTCAGGGAAAATTTGGCAATTTGGTCAGGGAAAACCTGGAAATGTCAAGGAATTTAATTCTGGAAATTTCCTACGAACCCTGTATAAAAGTCAGGGGATTTGTCAGGGAATTTAATTTTGGTTGCAAATAGTTCATAAAAATTAAAAATTGCTACATTATGGAATAAAATAAGACAGGAAAAGCTACGAAATAATAGGAAAACCTGGAAAAATAGTTACTAGGATATAGGTTAAACATTCCCAAATTTTGGCATAAAATAAGTCGGGGAATATAGTTAGGGAAAACCTAGAAAATATTGGTTAAAAATCCGTCTTATTTTGCAATACAATACGTCAAGGAAAATCTCCAGAAATGTCTAGGGAAAAGTGAAGGAATTTGAATCTGAGAAAACCAGGGTTGGAAAAAGCCGGCTTTTTTGAAAAAATCCAGACCAGTGGTTTTAATTGGCTATAACCGGCTAAAATATAAACAGTACCTTTTAATTATGTAAACAGAAATTGTCTGCAGTTATTGTCGTAAATAAGAAACTAAACAAATAAAGCGAAATAACTATATAAAATAACTGAATTCTTTTGATTTCCTCGGGAAATTCCCCCTGGTTTTTGTGTATGACAGAAGCGAGGCAGCGAACTTTGGAACTTTAAACCTTAAAAACTGGTAAAAGTAGACCGCTTTCTAACTATGAAACAAAAAATAAACTAAATTTCTAAATAAAAACTATTAATTTACTAAAATATTCATATTGTAATTTTTTTTTAAAAAAGCCACAAAAATCTGTATTTTTTCAAGTGGCTATAACCGTATTTAACCAGGTGGCTATAATCCTTTATGGCTGGATCTATGCCAACCCTGGCAGAAAACTGTGGCAACCCTGTTCCGTTTAAACACATTTGAACCCAAGCGAAATATGAAAATCCTCGAGATATATATAAGAACGGGACCCCGCGCACCTTGGAAAACACCCTTAACTGACAGCATATCCAGCTCTCTTCCCCTCTCATCCCGGTTTGATCCTACTCCGTTACTTCTACTTTTAAGAAGTTTTGCTCCAACGCGACGCCGCCTTTCCTGAACCCCCCGAGCTCATTAAAGACAACTCTCTGAGGTCATATTTTTGTCGTTATTTTTCATCATTATACAAAGCAGGGGTGCCAGACCCCACCCCCTACGCCGTATACCCTTTCTTCCGATGCGGAGGGAGGCTTCGCGTTTTTGGAGAATCCAACACGCTCTCCTTCCCATTTTTTGCCAGCTTTTTCTTATTTTCCAACGTTGGTGAATGCGTTTCTCTGGAGGATTTACTTACTTATTCTAACCCTAGGAATGTACGTCCTCCCTTTTTACTTTAATACCGAGGATGTTTTAACCCCCTCCTCGAATTTTTTCCCTCTTGGGGTCTTTTGGCATCTCCCGCGAAAGGGGAGAATCAGAGATTAGGGTTTTTAGGGGTTAGAAAGATGGTCTTTTCTACCCCCCTCCGTTGTCGTTCGGAAACCCGAATGAGGATTATTTGACATAAAAAAGTTTTACCTCTTTTAAACAAATGCCTAAAAATTAAAGTAGTCTATTGGGAACGGTGAAGGGGTGTTTATTTCTTTCTAGTTATATAGGGGTTTGTGTTTCCTATTCCACTATCTTTCTATCTGCCATTTTGTTACGGCTTTCAAAGTTTTTGGGGTTTTTTTTGGATTTACTTGATATTCTGTTTTACACCACTTACAATTGTTAGTAAGTTTCCGGGTTTAGTTTATCGACTGTGGTACAGTGGTGCTTGTGGAGGTTAGAACAATTTAGAACACTTCTACAGGCGGGGTTCTGGTTTAGAATTGGCCAGGGTTCGTACACGACCAGGAAAACCTGGAAAAGTCAGGGAATTTGAAAATGTTTCCAAAAGGTCAGGAAAAGGTCAGGGAATTCTAAAATGATTCCAAATGGTCAGACTAAAAAAGTAATTTTGTCTTATACGTGTAAATTTGGGAGGGGCTCAAAATTAGTTTTTTAGTCTTATACGCCTCTTGGTTCAGATTTGATCGTTCAATTAGCGATATTTGGTAAGAGCACGTTGAGACCAATCGAATGATACCAATATCAGGTCATATCAATTTTCAAGGTCACCGGAAGTAGGGTTCGACAAACGGGTAAACGTTATTTACCGTATAAAGTGTATTTAATTTTTCCAAATTAATTTACTCAACACCACAATGTAGTATCGTTAATTTATGAACTATTAACTTTTTTGGCTAAGTTATCAGTTAACGGCTACTTTTGACAACAGGGTAGATAAACTGTGTTCAAATACATTTTCATTAACCATGCATTAATGTTAATAATTTGAACTTTATCCTTGAAGATTAAATAAAAATGATAAATTGTTTTTTCATAATAATTTAATATTTTATGCTAAGCAAAATGTTATCAGATATAAACTACCAATTAACTTTTAAAGTAAAAAACCAACCGAGTATTTTTACAATCGTTAAAATGCAAAGATGTATAAGTAAGCAAATAATTTGTTATCGGTTTTTTTTGTTGGTTTGTAATATACAAATTTAGACTTCAAGAAATTGTCTTTTTACAACGTTAATGGTTTATACATCGAATAATTACAAAAGATTTAAACTAATGACCGTTAACCGAATTTATCGATTCCATAAGTCAGTTAGTAGAGATTGGTCAAAGGTTCCGCTACGTGCTAGCGCTAACATTTCTTGATCTAAAGACGAATATCATGGCAGAAGGTCCAGGTCCAGGAGGAGTTAACAGAAAAATCCGTAGTTTTGTGTGGGGGCATTTTAAAATTGAAGAAAGAATGGCTATTTGCAATTATTGGGAATTCCATTATTTAATTAAATAATTGAAGCAAAGATATAAGACCGATATTCCATATACACTTTTTCTTGAAATTCGTTGTCACGGCGAGCCTATCTTTCTACTATCGGCCCTTTACCGCCTCAAAACTCGAGGTCTGACGAGAGAAAGGGGAACCCCATTCAAATTCCCGGGGCCCATGCGGCCTGAGGGGCACGGATTTGTATATTTTACCAAGTTTTACCACTCTTATATACAGGGTGTTACGGATAAGAGTACCGAAACTTTCTATATGCATTCTATGGGTCTCTTTGAGTAAAAATGTCCAATAAACAGGGGTCCTAAAGTGCTTCGTTTCAGAGATTCCCAAAAAACTACCCCAAAAACCGGAAACAGCCTTAAATCTGGCAAACAATATTCTTCCTTGAACCAAATTGTTTTATTAAACTATCAATTGTTTTTTATCCGTGAGGCGAGAAACTTAAATAACAAGTGTCAAATGTTCATTAATGCCCTTTTAGAAGTAAAATGAGTTTGAAGACAAATAGAAGCCATTTTAATTTATTTATACGATTTTAATTATTAAATATAAAGATACAAATTTCTTGTATTTCTTTTATTCGATCTGACACCAGTCTTTTGGGAATCTACTGCTGGTTGAATCTTTGAGCTTCTAACCCATTTTTCTTGAGCCCGTTCGTCAGTGGCGGTGCTAGGGGGTAGGCCAGGTAGGCCACTGCCTACCTTAACATTTTGAGGGGCCCCAAATTGATCTAGAAAGGGTCTCAAAATTGTCCCAAGAGATAAAATTATTTATAAATAACAATGAAACAAATGTCGAAATTTTTTAGGTATCTCCTAGTAAATAAAACCAGTTCTGTTATATTTGGACCGAGGGGCTAACCATTCTTTGAAAGTCTGTACACCGGATTACACTTAGATTAGCACTTCCAAAGGCAGGGACTTCAAAGTTTACCCGTAATCCCATTAGTACAGTCAAAGGTACGGCTCTGTACACCGATTACGCGGAGTGATCAGCCCCTCGATTTGGACTCGTTTTACTGTTGTACATCACTACTTCATTTTATTGAAGCATTTCGTTGAGAAAAGGGGGTCCATTTATTTGGTTTGCCTACCCTCGCGAAAATTCCTGGCGCCGCCACTGCTTCGTGCAATAAGCGTTCCTGGACCAATGTGCCATATTAGCTATAATATTAGACAATTTTAAAACCATTCCTTTAGAATATTTATGACATCCAAACAAGCGATGTTACATTGTATAATTGAAATCTTGACAACGGGAAAATGAAAAGAGTTATCCTTCAGTTGCCAAAATGGCTCGAGATTACCTCGCTATACCTGCGACATCGGTTCCATCAGAAAAATTTAATTACACCAACCAGAGAAAAGCTACATGCAGAAACAATGTCGGCTATGATGACGCTTAATATATTAAAAACGAAAATAAAATTGAATTGAAATTATTTATTATCGTGCGACCTAAATATTAGTTACCGTTCTATCGGTTAACGGTTCACGTTTAGTTATAAAATAACAATTTTGTGCAAATTATACGACTGTCTATTCTTATCAAACCGTTAACCGATCACCTATTTCTTACAATTAATCAAAAACTCATTTAACAACAACAACAATGGCAATGTAAAATAATTGTACCAATATTGAAAAACAAATCGATAAGAAATGTTTTGTTAAGTAAATTCCTTGTTAACAAACGTAAACGTACTAACACATATTGATAAAGTTAAAAAAAAATTGGCGCGGTACCATTTATAATTGTTTTTTTTTTAAATATATTTCAAAGGATTATCTCCAAAACGTTATCTTTTCTATATCAAAAGAAAAAATAACCGAAGAAAATTAACTGTTTTTTTGTGGCTAATCATAGTTAACCGCTCATTTTTACGTTAATTTTAACGGTTTGCCGAACCCTAACCGGAAGTGACGTCACGTGGTTCGTATTTCCGGAAAGCCCCCACTTTTTCCCGTAAGACAAACAGTTCTTGGTTACAAATCACTAACCTAATTAAAAAATATATTGACCCATCGTGTACCTTATCACATGCTTATTTTGTCATGGGCTCTTGGACTATACGTTATGGCATATGTAACATAATTACTCATAAGTATGCCTCTGTATAACATTTCCATTGAAAAAAATTCAATGAGACTTTGTTTCACACGGAACATACATTAAGCGGACCCAAAAATGCAAAAACTCGATTATTCCTTGCGCTATTGAAAAGGTTACCATGGAAATGAAATCACGTGATCGCGAGGCACGAGCTAAACTTGACCCGGGCAAAGCCCGAAACGAGCGAGGAATTCTCACTAACTTCCGTTTCCCATCAGTAAAGTTGATGACGCGTATTTCGTCACGGAGTTGTAAGTGACGTAATTTACGTCATATCCCGTGAACAAGGTTTCATTAAAGAAAATGCTTTTATGGCATACTTATGAGTGATTATGTTACATATGGTTATGGTGATAAATAGCAGTGGAAAAAACGCTTGTGATATAAAATTTCAAAATAAGTACCTTCAGAAACGAAGAGAGTGTTTATAATAGTCAATTTTACGTTCCGAGTCGTTAATTTGATTCTTATTTCTAGTCCTCGTTATCGTTACCTGGAAGTGACACACAGCGCCCGTTCAGCTTGCGGGGTGTGTGTGAACTTCATGAGTCGATAATTGTTTTAGATGTCATAGGACCTCTAAATAACGAAAGTAATATAAATTAGTATTAATTAGTTTTCAATTATTATAAATATATTAAAGCATAAGTAACATAATATACAATCAAGGTTTAGTACAGCACCCTATTGTCTAAATATGCCCAAAGCGAAATATATTACTACCAAAAACGAATAATATACCACACAGTTCCGTTGCAAGTACAAGTCGGAATAAAAGGTTCGGTCAGAAAAGTGTCTTACTTATTCGTATTATGTTACTTATGCTAAAGCTACATTAAAAAAAGATGTGAATTTAAAATACATAATTTATTATTTTTCACAATTTAATTTTACTCCTATAGGCCTTAAATTCACTAACACTAGTAGCTCCAAGATTTTCCAGGAACAATTTATATGGCAATAAACTTAAAATGGGTGTATTCGTTGAAAATCTTTTAAAGATTCATACTTTCAGAGGCCTTTGGAGATTGCGCGGAACAAGTTATTTTTAAAACAATAATTAGAAATAGGAGCTTTCTACCAAGTTACTAATCTTTGGAAAGGTTTTTTTTTTCATTTTGCAAAGTGTTAAGATCGGTATCTGTGAAAAATGCTTTCTTTCAAATTGCCGCCGCTTATTACCAATTATCATTTACCTGTTTGAAATATTGGCCAGCGTCAGTTTCTGGGAGGTTAAGAATGATTAGGCCAATTAACTTTCCCCTCAACTCTGATTAACATTCTTTTCGGGGGAAAAAAACAGGTTTCTTAACACTTTTTTTGAAAAGTCTCTTATTCCGTGTTGAAAACGAATGTAAGAAAAGCATGGCATTTTTTTTGGTGTGACCCAGGGAATGTTATTGTACCCGTGATAAATATATAGTTTTTTTTGTTACCCTGACTATACAAAAGGAACCGTTTTTTATTGATGGTGTTAAGCTTAACTCCTTTCCACGTAATCTAATTAACTGGGACTGAGAATTCTGGTTTTGTTACTGGAAAATAATGCTGGTTGATATATAAGGTGGCTTTACACTAGTGACAGTACAAATTTTCTTTTCTCAAACTCTCACAGTCCGGAGAGAGATGGGTTAGAGACGGTAGTAGCTTTGTTGGGTGAAAACGGCGAATATTTTTAGGCGTTTAAAGTGACAGAAAGGGCGATTTTAAATTACTTTAAATTAAACGTAATTTATCTTTTTAAATGCCCAGGCTGAGGCTGTAGTTTTAAAAGTTATCAAAAGTTAGTACTGTGTATATAAATCAGGAAATGTTTTTAAAGTTATTAACAACTTTAATTATTAGGTGTTGGCTGAAGCTACGTCTAAGTATTTTTTTTAAAGTAAATATTAAGATTATTGATTATCATTTGCCTAAGCAGTTCTAGGAATTACTGTACGTGTATCTCGGATATTTCTACATTTTTGTTTTTTGTATGATTTATTAACCAGTTTTCAATGTAACTCTACCTCGGCTCTGTTAATTAGTGAATATTAATCAATTTATCCGGTCTATTTTTATTTTTCAGTACAACCATGACTGGAATCCTAAAGCTTCCGATGACGAGACAATTGATTCCTATACAGAAACGTTTATTGAGGCTGTTAATATTTTATGGAATCTATGGTAAATTATTTAAAAGAAAATATCGTCGTATATATATTTAGTTCTTTTTCATTCTTGTCATAGTGAAAGTAGTGAAATGGCTGTTAATATATTTAACCAAGAGAATCTGTTACCTGTATTATTGCGTTGTATGTCGCTGAAAACTTACAGTTTTGACGTTGTAACTGCCGTTGCTCACTGCCTTCATACTGTGACGGAAGATAACTCAGAAGTGCTGGACACTTTTAAAGCAAATCCGTCGCTGTTAGAACCTGTTTTACTAATATTTCAAACTGAAGATACTTCGTGCAAATCTCTCTTAACTAAAACTCTAGCCGCAGGTTAAACTTTAGAAAAAATTTTGATGGTAAATTTATAGATTCATTTATTTCAATTTATAATTCATACAGGAATCTGTTACAATTTGCACTCTGCCTGCTCAGTTAACTTCAACGAACTACTTGGTCTTCTTTCTGAAGTATTAGACTTTAATACAATGCCTGTATTAGAAAAGTTTATGACAACGACTGAGAAATTGAAGGTAATTGTATTACAATTAAGTGATTTTAAAAATGTTTTTCTACATGAAAGTACCACTGTAAATGTACTCAGGGTATTTTCATGGAATATTATAACTTTGAGATTGGTTAATTTTAATAGTTAAACAATTTCTAACGTTGTACAATTTAAATTTTAGAGTAAAAGTAAAAGGAATGTAGAAGTGGAAAAAGAAGAAATGGTAATGGTGCATTTGCGAGTTTTAGAAAAGGTGACGATAAAAGATTGACTATTATTTTATACGTTTCATTCTAGCTTTCCAAGAAAAATGTGGTCACAGAGTTAAAAGATGTCCTTCTCGCCAAACAAATTGCATTTGAAATTATTACAAATATAAGCTGTTCTGATGGTAAAGTTAAATAGTAACATGGTGGAAAATGTCTGGTTAGGTATTTTGGGGACAAAATTTGATAAAATTTATTTGGTTTGGTTATGGCAATTTCGTTGATATATATTGCTGGAGGTGGGAAAATAGAAAATGGTGCAGAGGGTTAATGGATGAGGTTAATACACCTGCAACAATTTTATCCTCCCATCATTCGCTGCCATGATATGTCAGATGAGTTGCTCCTAAAGAATCCAAAAACTGCTTTATGGGTAGTTCGGAAGAATAAATAGTGTGGGGTGTAATACTAAACTGATTAACTAAACTATTAAATCTGGGAAATTTATTTACTTAGTTATTTATAAACAATTTGAATTTCTACATTTTACACTCTTAGTCGTGGCATAAGTGGATAAAAACATAAGTATGACACTTCCTATTCACCCAATGCAAATTTTCTAATGATAGTCTGTTTTGCCAATGGTAACGTAAACCATTACGTAACTACTGACTGATAACTCTCCGCGAACTGCTCCTAGTATTTGGAGGATGCCCAGAAAATCTGCGATGGTCCGACAGCAGCCTTTTCAACGGAACAGCCAAGGCCTATTGAAAATTGAAAATCTTTCAAAAGTGTAAATAACGCTTACTTTTGGAAAATAATGATGAATTATTGAATCTGAAAATAAAAATGACAATCATAATCTTACTCCATTTCAGAAGTTAGTGTTTTTCGAATTTCGAACCTAAATGCCATCAAATTAACCAACTATTTTGCCAACGGAAAGAGTTGGAAGGGACAAGTTTCCTGTTCGGAAACTTCCTATTTCTCAATCACTCCACGACAGACTATCATTAACTGAATTTGTTCTGGCCATACTTATGTTTATTATCCACTTATGGTCATGGTGATATATGTTCAGTTTTGATGTGGCTTATGCATATTTGGCAGCAAAATCACTCTTATTAGAGACTGCAAAAATGCATGTTTAATTATTATACCCTATTAGGATACTTCTATTGATAGACATTTGTATATTTCTAATTTTGGTAACTTCAAACTAAAGTAGAATGATGCTGCAGGCTATTAAAAATGATTAGGTGGAAACGTCCTAAAGGTTACACCACTGCCAACTTCTTCCATAGACTGTTCAGTAAATGCCACAATCGTAATTTGTCCAAAACTACAACATGGCAATCGAATAATTTCCACCTGATATGTATTCCTTCGTTCTCTCTCTTTATGCAGACTTAAGATGGGGGCACATGTTTATTACCTTTTGGTTTGGTCGAGCGTTTTTAAAGGTTTTTAATTATTATTTTGTTATTTATTTTACAATTTCGTTTTTCTAGATTCTGGTGATAAATGGGAAGATCTTAGTAGCGAAGCTAGTGATGAATTAAGCGGAACTCCCATGGCTAGTGATGAAGAGTGTGATATAATGGAAAGCAATAAAGCCGATGTAATAATTTTTAGTAAATCCTTTAACTCAAATTCTATAACGTTGAGTGAGATGAATATTTTAGGAAAAGGGTAACAATTTTATATATTAAACTGCGAAAAGGATGTAGGTGACTGATCTTAAAATCATGTTACTCGGACAAATGATTCCAAAGTTTTTATGATATTATAAAATTTGTGAGTTTAAAAACACAATTTAAAAAAAATAATCTTTACTCTCGAAAGTTTTATAAAAAAACTTTGACAAAATCTAATCATCTTACTTTACCTTTTAGAAAACCTTGTTCATGTTGCAAAATTTATGTTTGAAAAGATAAAAGATATATTTTATTGTTCTAATATTTTGCATCTTAATATCTATTTCCAGCCAAGTCCTTTGGGTATTTCCTGTGATATTCACGAAGCGCTAGTCAGTCTCAATATCGTGAACAAAATTGGTCTTCATATGTTTATAACAGAAGATTGGGTGCAGAAACTAGAAAGCCATAGTTTAGGATTAAATATTTTAAAGCAAATTGGCAGAGTGCAATGTAGGGCTCTCCTGTGTTTGAACAATTTGGCCTCCAATTTAGATTTGGAGGACTTTGGGGGCTCGCAAAAACTATACAACGTTTGGATTCAAATTGCTCAAATGGTTTTTAAACAAGCAGGTTGGTAATTCAATTTGAAACGTCAGATTTTAATAAGTTGAGTAACACTTTTTCTATTTTATTAGCTACAAAGGACAAATCTAAAGAACTTTTAGAGGCGGGTACCACGGCTCTTAGAGCTATTTTGGAGAAATTAGCCCAAAATAGAGCTTGGCATCATTTTCAAAGCACCACACCTGATGATCTAGAAATGCTCTTTCAAATTGAGAAGGCTGCCTCGACTTCTCATCTCTCAGAGCCAAATATCCGAGCCAATATAGTCAGAGTTTGTTCCACAATGGCCTGCTTAATGGCAAACTCTAATTCTGGTCAAATTCCGCTGACTGAATTTCAGTCATTAATTAAGGTGATGTGAAAAGTGGAAATTGAGAAGAATTTTTACTAAAATATGTGTTTACAGAACATTGCACTTTTTCTCTTGGACGTAAGTTCAAAAGACTCTGAGCTTTGGGTCTCAGCAGAAGCTCTTGATGCGCTTTTCGATGTTTTTGCGGAAGATCACTTAGACCCGTTAGCCTGTGAAATTGATCTAACTCAAAAACTAAAACAAATGCTTCCTGCTCTTAAATCCAGAGTAAATATATGGGTTTTAGTCTAAGGCTGGGAGAATAAATGAATAATTTGGTTGAATATTTAGACTAATAACTATCCCCATATTCATTTCACACCTCTTTTTGTATTTGATCGAATATCGAATAACATTTCTATTATTCAGTCTTTATTAAATATTCAGAAAATATAGACCCTTATTCCCGTCTCCCCAATCGGCCTGTGCCACAGCATAACTGTCTATGGGGAGGGTGAAGCCAAAACCTTTTTTGGGTGGAAGAAATTTCTATGGTACAGCTCTCACTTGGCTATTGAAAGCTAAGACGGTGGTGCCCAGTAAAATTTAAATAAAATTATCTATAGGGCAATTCTGTATAACAGAACGTACGCCATTGATCAGTTGGCTTTCAGCAGATACTTTTTGTGTACAGATAGTTTGTTTTTAATTTACGCCAATGACGTCATTAAATAATTCAGTTCTACCATTTAGATATAAAAATTGTAAATATTTCGACTTAGACCTGTTATTCGACTAATATTTGGTCCTATTATTCGAAGAATATTCAGCCTATTATTCCACGAATATTGGATAAGGTAGAATTTGCATTAAGTCGAACTATTCGGTATTTGGTTAGAAAACTTATACGTCTCAGTATTCGCTTGGAACATTTTTGGGTTAACGATATTTGTCTTGATAGGCTATAAATTCTATTCGCCCAGCCTTATTTTTTACGTAACTTTAATATTTCTTCTACAATAATAACTCTTTCAATTGTAGGTGAATCAAAAGAAAAAGAGTTTGGGTATTCATTACCCAGTCGTAATGACAGCTAAAGAAAATCTTATACGTTTTATAAAATATAAGTCATCTCAACCCAATAGCCAAAGTAATAGCGTAACGCAACTGGAGAATCTATCTCGTTAGTTATTTCCTTTTTTTTTTCTAAAATGCATACTGTTTATTTTGGTATGCAAATTAATTTACGGGTGTCTTTGGGTTGATATGTGTTACAACGCGATACCCTGAATTATTGTTTTTAATATAAATTTTATAAATGAAATAAAAATGATCAAGTTTCAAATTTAAAACCACTGTTATAGTTTAATATTTATTTTATGAAATTGAAAAGACACCCAAATTTGAAAATAGTAATCTAATAAGTAACATGAATTGGAAATCACAAGTTACAAAACTAATTTATTAAATTCTAAAAAGCAAGAAAATAGGAAAAACCAGGGGTGAAACTGTTAATTTATCTTAAGGTGGGTAGCACTTAAGCCTCACAGCAAGTGGAGCCAGCAGGACTGTTGATTTTTTTATCTTCAATTTATTTGATTTAAATCTGGTTTTAATGGATTTTTAAGGTTTTATGACTGTTTTCTTGAAAAATTGATAATTTGAGTGCAGCGATAACTTAAACTATTTTAAATTAATGTTTATTAAATTGAATTATTAATAAATAATGAAATTTAATTGCACTTTCTATGAAAGAAAATTTCTAAAGAAACTACTTATAACTTCATAAATACATTGAAGTATAATATGTGATTTAAATCAATGATTTAAAAAAATTACTTTACTTAAATTGCGATTTAAATAACTGATTTAAACTCGATCCCAGCTTGTGGCACTGGGTGATAACTCGGAACAACTCTAATAATCAGCTAGGCTAATACCCAAGGCAAAGTATCTCCACCACTAGTTAAAGGGGTTTTCCCTCGAGTTCTTCAGTTTCCCCTTTCCAAAAAAACTTATAGAGGTGAACGGTAATAGTAAGTGTAGGGAGCTGTTGGCTCGCGTGGCACGAAGGGCTTGCTATTACTATTATTATAATTAAAACGAAGAGAGTGTCGCTTTCTGGGGGTCCTTTAGCTCATTGTTTTACAATACCACTCCTGAACTTTTGCTATATTTAAATATTAATTTTTATCTAGTGTGCGGCCAGAAGTATATTATTATTATTATTATTGAGTGGGGTGGTAAGCCAAGCACTTCGACCTAAGGTCCATTGTGCATCCCCAAACTGGGTCACTTAATTACGTCCTATTACCGACACAAAGCTTAAAATCTGCCTGGCCATGATGTTAGAGACATCATACGTCTCCAACCGGTGCATACCCAAATGCTCAAACCTCTGGGCTGCATAGTAATCGCAGCTACAGTTCTTCAGTTTCCCCTTTCCAAAAACACTTATAGAGGTGAACGGTAATAGTAAGTGTAGGGAGCTGTTGGCTCGCGTGGCACGAAGGGCTTGCTATTACTATTATTATAATTAAAACGAAGAGAGTGTCGCTTTCTGGGGGTCCTTTAGCTCATTGTTTTACAATACCACTCCTGAACTTTTGCTATATTTAAATATTAATTTTTATCTAGTGTGCGGCCAGAAGTATATTATTATTATTATTATTGAGTGGGGTGGTAAGCCAAGCACTTCGACCTAAGGTCCATTGTGCATCCCCAAACTGGGTCACTTAATTACGTCCTATTACCGACACAAAGCTTAAAATCTGCCCGGCCATGATGTTAGAGACATCATACGTCTCCAACCGGTGCATACCCAAATGCTCAAACCTCTGGGCTGCATAGTAATCGCAGCTACAGAGTACATGTGAGGCAGTTTCCTCCTCAGCTAGACAAGCTCTACAAACCGGGTCATCACTGACCCCAATAAGAGTTAAATGTCTGTTTAGATGGCAGTGGCCTGTAAGTAGGCCAATAACAATCCTAATACTAGCCCTAGAGAGCGAGAGTAATTCTCTGGCTCTCTCCCTAGAAGGGCCAAGAGTAAACTCTTTGGCCTGCCTTTGACCCTCAATCTCAGACCATTGTCTGAGTTGACGATCTGACATAAACTTGGATATCAAGCCGCGTACAAGTCCCCGGGAGATGGGGAGAGCAGGTTCCGGCCCAATGAACCCAGCCCTCGCATCTTCCTTGGCCAAGGCGTCGGCCCTTTCGTACCCAAGATGCACCTTATGCCCAGGCACCCAACAAAGTTGAACTTTATTGTGCAAACCAAGAGCACAGAGGAGATCTAAGCAGCTAAAAACCAGTTTAGAAAGAATACTATACTTTCTGAGAGCTCTAAGAGCGGCCTGGTTATCCGAATAAATCGGGATAACCTTCCCATGATACCCTTGATGTAGACAGTAAGCAACACAGGAGCAAATGGCAAAAATTTCCGCCTGGAATACTCTAGTGTGTATCCGTAGGCTTTCATAAAAGTCAAAATTATTAGTAAGGCACCAGTGCCATAGTGGGCCTTAGACCCATCAGTGAACCAGACGATCTCTCCTCTGGTACTGAGGGTCAAGTTATTCCACTCCGCACGGCTAGGGAAGTTGACCTCAAAAGGTTTACTAAAGTGAAGTTTAGTAACCATCATATCAGAACCCATTGTCAAAATCGACATCTGATTGGAAATATCCCAATAGAGCTTAGTGTGGCTGTGCTCCCAATTATTAGCCTTCCACCAGCCATTTTGGTTAAGCCTATAGGCACCTAAAAAGGCAGCTTCCTCAATAAAAAGATGGAGAGGAAGCATATTCAGGAGAATTTCCAGAGAAGCGCTTGGGGCTGTTCTCATGGCTCCTGTAATGCATACATCAGATTGTTGTATTTTTATACCCCGTGCACCGCCAAAGCATTTCAGGGGTTACTCATCATCTGTCCCGGTCGAGCCGTCGACCTGTATACAAAGATAAGAAATGCATACAGCGGAACAACCTTGTAGGGCGACGGAGTGTCGGCTGCCTCTAATAAAGTCTGAAAGCCAGTTTAGGGCCGAGCCCCCAGCTCCCGCAAACTGGCCCTAAATGGGTTAGAGTGTGCAATAACTGGTGGCTTTACCGAGGAGTCAGGGTCCGGCTCTTGTAACCCATAAGGGCGGTGGCGCACTGGGAGATGTTAGCTCTGATCAAATGGTCCTATCTCTACCTCCGACTTCGGTCAGGTAGGGGCTGGAAACTGGGTTTTGGCTCAGGCTAACGGAGAGGGTCCAGGCCATAGAAATCTCATAGGTAACTAGAATGCTGCCGTGTAACTGGCAAATGGGCCAAACGCCGTGGCAGACGCTAGCCAGATCTCAGGCAATCAGAGCTCAAAGAGTGGTTCTGCCAAGAATTTAATGTCACCAGAGAGAATGACGTCACCTATCTCCCGCTATAGTACCGGATCCAAGGAGGATTATTATCCTCCTTGGCGGAACCACTCTACGGCCTCTCATTGGCTGAAGGTTCAAGGCGAACTGGCGTCAAGCTCGGCCGTAGGCGGCAGCATTCTAGTTACCTATGAGATTTCTATGGTCCAGGCAACCTGGCCGCTTCGGTGGTTTAAGTAGCCTGATGTGGGGCGGTGCCCCTCCGTATGAGGGCACGGTGGTCCGGTTTCCCGGCCTTTTGGAATCCACCGGGATATTCTTTGCCAGATGTGCCGGGTTATGTGGACCGCTGTGTGCCCGTCGTTCCCCTTTAGGAGCTCTCTCCAAAGGGTATGACTCTTTACCTACGTAGGTAGGGAGTTGCTATAGCATCCACTCTCTATCTCGCAGCTGTGCGCGAAATGGAGGCTGGTCGTAATAAGTTTTTATCTATCAGGTGTGTTCGCAATGAGACATCAGCAAGCACTAACCCGTATCACATGGCAGGTATTGGCTATAAGCCGAAAGTTGGACGGATCAGTTTGTTTGCCGGCTTTAAAGATGGGAGTGATATTTGCACACTTCCTAATGGACGGGGCGACACCAGTCTCGAAGCTCTTGCTGATTATTAATGAAAGAGGAGAAACCATAGTGGGGTCAGCTGTTTCAATAAGTGGGTGTGTAGGCCATATCTGGACCCGGAACTTGATACTGATTTAAAGGAAGGAGTTGTTTGTGGACGGTAGCGTTAGTGGAGCTAAAGATAGTCAGCTTGGGATCAATATATACGGTGCGGTGGATGGGGATCTGCGTTTGTAGAGTTCCCGTACACAACTGTATTGGAGGACACTTCATTTAAGTGATCATTCAAGAATCAAGATCTTTGCCATAGAGCCAGGAACTGTAGTTAGATGACCGTCTGGGGCCCTTTTATATTTCCGACATAGTGAATTTGGATTTGCGGAGACTGTGGACGTGTTCGTAAAATACTTTGCGACTTTTAGCGATCTGACTGGTAAGGCTATATTCGAACTTACTTAAGAGCGCCATGCAGCAGACTTGTATTGGTGAGACTTTAGAAATCGGGGAGAGAAGCGCGTTGGACAAGGTGGACGGTTACTCCGTAAAGAACCGAAGAGTTCTATGCCGAGATTTAGGATTTCCAATATGCATGAGAGATATAATCGTTAAATGTTTCGAAATCACCACGGAAAAAGTCCCTACAGACCCGAGTCGCGCGTTTGCGTGTGTACTGAGATTGGAAGGCCAGAGAAAAACAAAGTTATGGTCCCTAGTGATGTGAGTTGTGTAACGTCGTAGACTAGATGGTCTAAATCCAAGATACTGGGTCTTTGTAAGAGGTAAGCCACGCGTGTTTAATCATAAACGTGCTGGATCAGGTTCTGATTATGTACCGAATCTAGGAAGGCTTTAGTGTTCCGATAGTTAAAACCATTGAATTGGGAATAATACAATTACGATTTCGGTTGCCATGGTTACGCGGGACCTGGGGGCCTATTCTTTAAATATTCGAAATACAATTTTCGATTGAAAACTACATTTCGAACTTCGAGATCTCGACGAATGGTATTCAGTAAAGATTTCGAATAAGCATAAATCAATGCAAACTGTCGAAGTCGATCTCGACATGGTATAGGGTATCGAGATCGAATTCCCATTCGATTTTTTACAGAATCCCCCCCCCCCCCGGTTCTGATAAGACTGTACGAAATTCATCTTTATAATTAGGCGGTAGCGCCATAAAAATAAATAATTATTTTTAAACAACTTCAGAGGTTTGTTTGTTACGAGTAATCATACATTTCAATTTCGCACCAGATTCACGAAAAAATTTGATTGGAATATAGTTGCCACCACTAGAGACAGATGCCGCCACGGTAGAACGATAAAGTCTCCTTATTGAATGAAATTGGTCCCGCGCCAGCCAGATTAAGTTGTACCTATATTTATTCCCAACTCAATGGTTAAAACCTCCCAATAATATTGGTTCCGCGTTAGTTTTGGTACAGAAGCGTAAAAACGTTTCCACTTCTGTAGCTAATTCGTTATGGTTTTCAAAAGTGGGAGAATGGTATTCGCGACCGAAACGAGTGTAGGAGGCGTAACGGCGTAAGCTTCTCCCAATAGTGTATGATAATAATAATTATAATAATAATCAGCTAGGCTAATATTCAAGAACTTTCACCTGTAAATAGAATGTCGTGCGCCGGGAGTAGTGGCGTACTCCTGTAATCCCAAGCGTCTGGGAGGCAGAGTTTGTGGATGGCCGTGTGAGGACGACCACTAATCCCCCAATGGGTGGTTGTCAGACTTCCTCCACGGGTGTCCCGTCCCTATCCCAAGTATCACCCTATTGGCGTGGCCGTAACACACATCTCACAGACTCCCAAATGATTAATCAGATGGACGAGCGGACTGAATTGTCCCACATGTCACAATCGTTCATAACGAGTTTAAAAAAAAAGAATGTCGTGTTTTTGCTAAGCCTTAAAATGTCAAAACCTGGTTAAAAGGAAACACTTTTTTTGCATACTGTACGAGTGAAAAGTTTTATTAAGTCAACAAGCACTAGTAACTTGCAGGTCCTGGCTCTCCTTAAAGATGTTTTATTGAAGCGTTTATTGTCTCGTTAAAAGCGCTGGTTGAAGGATGCTTATTATTCGGGAGCAGTAGCTCATTCGTCGAAGGCTAGTCCGTCCACTTGTTCCCCGCACCATTTCATATATTGTACCGCCTCGAAAGATGAAAAGATTTGTTTGTTTATTTATTTATTTAAGAGCCATATACAGGTTGCCAAACTATACTTAGCTTTTGTGCAACTCCACAGTGAGGTTAGTGACGATTATACAATGACATTTATACAGTTAACCAAATATATAATAGAATTTCAGAGTACAATGAGAGAACGAGATGGTATAAAAGAAAATATCGTCTGCTTAGAAAATGAAAATACAGCAGTTGGCAAACGTCTCGCGTTTGCCACTAGGTGGCCTCTGTTAACTGAAAAGACTTAATTCGTTCATTTACAAATTATAGTGTAAAGCATTTATTTTTAAACAAATGTAAAGCTGTCATTTAAGAAAAATAATACATGTTTAAATTATAAATTGTAAAAAATTTTTTTGCGTATTTATAAATAGCTGAGGATATCTTGGCAGAGGCGGGCAGAGTCAACCGTAAATTTCGCACTTTACTGACTTTACACACATTTTGCCACTGAGCTTTGGAGCCCCTTTAAATTGTACCTAAGGGTTTTTCAAGTAACCCTTGGTTGTTGGTCGGTACACCGGGGTTTAATGTAGAAGTTTACATGGTTGATCTTTGAGCCTCATGCTTTGTCAGCACTCCATGGGGTTTCGTGTTGAACCCTTATGAATTCTTAATTAAACTTGAAGGGTTTAACTGACAGCATATTTCAAGTATTCGAGAGGTATGTGTTATTCTTAGCATAAAGTTCTAACTTATGAGGAACCACAGTTAATGCCCGTATATTTATGTTGTTTACTTATTTTATGTGAACTTATTGTAGTTAGTTTGTTACTTAGAACGATAAATGGGTTATATTGTTTGAAACAAACGTTGTTTTGGGCGTTTATAATTTGAGCCCCGCCAACGGGGTGGTGCCTCATGGCCACTAACGGGGCACCCCGAGGTGGTCATACATCAGATTATTGTATTTCTATACCCCAATTCCATTAGGCACTACTGGGGTACCACAAATTATACAAATTACTTTGTATCTTATCGCTTATAATTTAATCACGCATCCCGCAATTTCTTTTTTAATTATTAAAAAGACAAAAACACAAACCAAGGCAATCCTGCAACACTTATAAAAACCTTTAAAAGGCAAAAGAATAAAAACAAATAAAACGGAAAAGTAGAGTTAACAAGTCCGCCCAGGCCGTAATATTAGTTCCACATCAGTGTATTCGAGTGGGCAAACCCATACACCCTTAGTAGACACAGGTAGGCAAACTAATGCAAAAACTGTTGAGGCTACGTGATTTCTTATCGTTTGATATATAAATTGCCATCCTAAGTTAAAGAGTGGGTGCCGCCCACCCTCAGGATACCCGGGTGGGCAAACCAATTTAAAAGCTGTTGAGGCAATGTGATTTCCTATCTTTTGATATATAATTTACCATCCTATGTTTAAGAGTGGCCACCGCCCACCCTCAGGATACGCGGGTGGGCAAACCAATACAAAAGCTGTTGAGGCAATGTGATTTCCTATCTTTTGATATATAATTTACCATCCTATGTTTAAGAGTGGCCACCGCCCACCCTCAGGATACGCGGGTGGGCAAACCAATACAAAAGCTGTTGAGGCAATGTGATTTCCTATCTTTTGATATATAATTTACCATCCTATGTTTAAGAGTGGCCACCGTCCACCCTCAGGATACGCGGGTGGGCAAACCAATACAAAAGCTGTTGAGGCCATGTGATTTCCTATCATTTGATAAATAATTTACCATCCTATGCATTAAGCCAACGTGCATGTTTTTTTTTGGAAGGCATCGTTCCTCCTTCCACATGCTTTCCACAAAGTGCTATAGTTACATTTCTCTTTTACTATCAACTGACGTAGTAATTTCTGTTGGGACTCTGATAGGTGGGCTTTCAACCGTTGACCAAATAATTTTTTTACTTCAACAACACAGTCGTCAACACTCTTGTTTTCCATAAATATTGCCTTCAGGTGAGACTTTTTAATCGGTTCGACTCTCTCAGAAATTCCCGAGCTGGCCATTTTCACGCTTGTATTTCATTTAAAACGTTTTAAGGCAATATATAATAAGTTATGGTAAAGCAAGGTACACGAAGGAACCATTTTGGTAAAAAAAACTAAACTATTTTTTTTTCAGCCAAAGCTAGCCAAAAACTTTGGCGGTTTTTGGGCTATTTTAGAAAAATTATTTTTAAATTTCAAACGAATTTTTCTTTAAAATGCGCGGAGATCAACGCGTGAAAGTAATTACAACGTAATGTTGGGTATTGTACTAGGAGACGTCGTTAAACTTTTGAAAAGGTACCTGCGGGTTTTTGAGAAAAACCTCTACCAACATGGACGAAAATGGGGTTTTTCACTTTTCTTACGGTGGCGGCAACAAATTGGGCAGTGGAAAAATTCTGAAAATTTTAAAAATGACTAGCCCGATGGCAAACTACAGATTGTCATAAGTGTTGTTGCGATATTCCGCCAGGGGGGCTAGTTTCACCGCCAGGGGTCGCAGAGAATAGAAATTTCTGTGGGTGAAATCTGATTTTACACTGATTCATAATATGCAAAAAGTTTTTTTAAATATTCTATGGGGAATTTTAGCCGTTTTTTGGGCGTTTGATTCTAGCAAAGCAGACTTTTGCAACACGCCCTAAGTTCGACTGCTTTGGATTTTTTGGTCTCACTCTTTCAAGTAGACGCTAGCGTAGACGATCCAATCTTTTACTTTTATTGTTCTACGAGACCAAATTATTTTTTTCGATCACTCACCCTTTAAGGGGGTTGGTCGGAGGGGGCGGAAATTAACGGCATCACGTGCGCGTCAAAGAGTTCTATCGAATGAGACCAAATCTCTGGACCAACTATACAAACTATACAAGTTCGCCAAGAAGGCGATAATATTATTTTGTGCCACATATAAACGACTTCGATAAGAAAGTGCCACACTTATTTATTACTTCTGACCATACATGGTTTCGATAAGGGGGTCGAAATTGGGGCGGGGGAGGCGAAGTTTGAGGTTAAATTGACCCTAAAACGCCGTAAATATACGTAAAATAACGCTGAAAAAGGAACGAGAATTGCGACAACTTAACTAGATAAAACCCCCCGCGTCGCTAAAAACGACTAGAAGTTCCGAATAAATTTGAATAGAGCGGCGTAGCTCGGTTGGTATAGTCGTCGGTTTTTGGAGATTACGTGGCCAGCGGCTATCTGGGTTCGAGTCCCGGCGCCGCCAATAAAATAATTTATATAATTTATTTTTTGCAGATCCATCTACCGTGTCGTTGGTGTCCACACCAAACAAACAAACAACACTTAACGACAATCCATCCATAGCAATAGTCCCACTTCGATATATATATATATATCTCGATGTGGAACTAAAAACGATAAAAATACCAACAATCAACCTCGACAAATGTCCCCGAAGTTGTTGGTTAGGTAACGCATGAGTCTTTCGAATACAATCATCTTTTCGATGAGGTTCATATCTCCAAGGTTGTCCCTAGGGACCAGATGGAGTGTTAACGGACAATTAACTAAATAGTGCTCAGAATTGTATGTATCTGACCCACAAACACAGGCAGGACTGAGCACATGTCCTAAACTATGCAGGTAACCAGTCAATTTACCGTGACCACTGAGAATCTGCGTTGAGAAGTGGTTAGGGTTGACCCCATTGTCGCTCACCCTAGGAATAAAATTCCTAGTTACAATGCATTTAGTGCTGTCGCTCCAACTACTCTACCAATACCTCTTGTTAATGCCCCTCAAAATATTTTTAATACTGCCCTTATCGGGTTTAATAGAGTGGATAACCTGATTCATTAATGCGCCCTTGGCCAGTGCATCTGCTCTCTCGTTACCTAAAATACCACTGTGTGCTTTAAACCAGTTAAGGGTGATTTTAGCGACATGATTAACAATAACTCATGTCTAGACGAAATGTCTTTGACAAAAGTTCCAATCCGTTAGAGTAAACGACAAATGCCGCAGCCGCGGCATCCTCCGATAGCGAACCATCGGGAGAAATCTCTAACCCTACATTAGTGGAGGATAATTTTTTAATTACGTAGATCAATGTGCTTGCTTCGATCAGGTGTCATTTGATTTTTACACATTGCTCCCTGAGTGTCTACCTTGATTGAGAACGGTTCGTTTACCAGATTCTTCATCCCCATTTAGGTTAATAGATTTCTTAACCGACACCTCTTCTTTCGCTCCAGCACACATTGCCCAATATTCCAGATGATTGCGCTATATTTTGACCTAAAAGGCGGGACATAAAAGTACCCCTCCCGTTGATTGTTTCGTTTGTAAATTTGACGATAACTTGAATTATAGCAATTTTAACAATACATTTTATAAGGGATATATAATTTAGGTTAAAGTCCACTAAATATTGTTTCGCTATTTTGAATTTTAGCTTCGTTTTCCATTAATAGATCTGTCTCCAGTAAAGTCGTTTTTTCGAAGAATCGGATAGATTCATTGCCATCTCTAATAACAAGGGCCTTTTCATAGTACATGTGGCAATGATAGAGCCAACTGTTGCTTTAAGGCTTCTACGCTTACTGAGAGCATTTGATTTGCTTCTTCCATTTCTCTACTCTAGGGCAATCATTAATGTGTTGTCGACGTAGACTCCTATGATAATTCCCTTCTCTAACTCGTAATAAAGGCAAGGATCTGCCTTGGATCGTTTAAGAACGGTGGATTTAAGAAAAATATCGAAACACATATTCCACTGCCGTCCCGATTGCTTCAATCCATAAATACTTCTTCTTAGGTGGCAAACCCAGCATCCTTACTTTCCTACTTCTTCAAACAGCTCAGGCTGCTCAACATAAATATCTTCAGTTAGAGTCCCATGTAGATACACTGCGGTGATGTCCAGTTGTCTAACAGTCCAACCCAGTACAGGCGAATAGGTGTCGTTATAATCCACACCGTGAACTTTATTATAGCCTCTCGCTACCACAGTGGTGTAAATAGCGCCCCCGCAGACCCCGTGGCGCGGGGGGGCCCCCGAGAACTAAGGGCCCCCAAACGTTTATGATTAAAATCATTGCTATTTAAAAGGGCCCCCGAGTGGTTTTTCGCGGGGGGCCCCGGAGTTCCTAGTTACGCTACTGCGCTACCATGCGCGCTTTGTACCGTTCCAGTTCTCCCTTTGTCGTGCACTTTCTTCTAAAAACTAGTGTCCCTGTCTCATTTTCTTTCAGGTTGTTCATTTTGTCTTTCATAGTTTTAGTTGCTTTCATTTCGTTTTAGGTTGAACGATTTGTTCCAGCTTTGCTTTTCTATTTGCAATTCGTTCCGAGCGTCTGAGTTGTACCACTGGTCATCACCGGAATCGTAATATCCGCTATTGATGTTCATTGCTTCTTTCCTGTTTCTTTTCCGGGTTTACTTTCTTCCCTTATGAGAATGTTTTCTTCTTCAATTTCGGAACATTTTTCGTACGTGGTGTTTGCGTTGTCGGAATCATCATCCAAAGCGTTTTCCTCTTCATTATTCAAAGCATTTTCCTACAATTAAGGGACGGTCTTCAGATGAGTATTGTTCTAATATGGCTTCTTCTTCGTGCTTTTCCGGCAAGTTGTCTGCATTTCTCAGAGGATAGACCTTCTTCAATTATTACATCTTTGCTCACGAATATTTTATCGGTACTTCGATATTTTATACCCCATTCCCGCCCTCTGGGTATCCGATAAACACCGTTTCTTCTCCTTTCGGATCAAGTTTCGAACCAGCTTACTCCAAATGGACTACACTCGACAGCCAAACGGTATCATGGGATGTATGTCGACTTTATCTCCAAGCCACAACATCGATTTCTAATGTAAAAACTAAGCGGTATTGAGGGCTTCAGCCCAAAAGTGTCTTGAAAGTCCTGACTCGATCAGCATGCACCTCGTAGAATCCATCAGGGTTTGGTTGACCCTTTCTGCTACTCCATTCTGTTGTGGTGTACCAGGAATGGTAAGCTGCTGTGTTATGCCTTGTTCGACCAAGTATTCGTCAAAGTTGTTGCTTAAATACTCTCCGTTGTCTGTCCTTTGCTTTTCGATTCTTAAACCCAAAGCGTTCTAGGTACGTCATCTAAATTCGTTGAATTTGTCAAGCACTTCACGTTTTTCTTCATAAAGAATACAGTTGTGTGGCGTGTAAAATCGTCGATGAATGTCCCCACTTAATTCGGGCCACCTTTGGACATTAGTGCAACTTTCCCAAGAACATCCGAGTGAATTAATTTTGACGATTGTTTAGCTCTTGCTGCTTGATTTTTATCAAATGGCTTGCGTCTAAATTTTCCAAGCATACACGTATCGTTGCTACTTCCTTCTTCTTGACAATATCATCTGCCTTTAATAAGTGTCCTAAGGCTTCTTTATTTAAGTGTCATAGCTTTCTATGCCATAAGTCTTTACTCGCTGATTTAGCTATCTTAGCAACATTATCGGATAAATCTTCTTGCACTTTGTACACTCGGCCATAACGGATAAAATGATTTCACCGTCTTCCTGAATGATTTTGGCTTTCCCTTCTTTAAATACAACGGAAAATCTCATTTCTTCGATACGACCGACAGATAAAAGATTACCGTCCAGATCAGTTACATCATGGGCCAAATAATGATGAATCCCGGGTATGACTCTGGTATCTTCACGCTTACTAAATCGTCCACTAAAAGATACAGGCGGCCATTTTAGTAGGGGGGCGGGAGGCGTATATAGAAAAGAAATAGGAGCAAAATCAAGCAGAAATTTTCGGTTTCTCGAATGCCATCTAGTGTTGACTAAGTCGGAATTCGGAAATTAGGTGGCGGTTGTAATTCGAAAATCCTGTCATGTTTGGCCCCCCATTTTTAGATTAATTTGAACGTTCTAGGAAAGTATATGTTTCATATTATATAATTATATATATTATACTAATTATGAACTTAGTATGTATAAAAATAAGTACTTACTTTAATAACCACACTCAATATGATAGCTGTGAATAAATATTCCAGGATACTGTAAAGCCCGCATTTGCATCCGCAAATGTAGGCTTTGTCCCTAACAGTCTTTCCCTTTACTCCAGAGAGTTATCTCGTTGTTTTGGGCCAACGCTGCTCGGGAAGGTAGGGATGACTCATCCTCGCTCGCGCCGTCCACCTTCGGAATTCTCCGAAAGTGGCGACCTCTGACCCGAAGGGTTAAGAGCGGGGTAAAGTTACCGGTGACGCTTACTATTGCACCACAGTGAGTCCGCAAGATTTCTTGGCGGGCTTACTTCTCCAGCCAATTAGGTTGGAGACCGGTAGCGTCATCCGAGGAGCCCGCTATATAAGGGACGTCGGGACAATGGATTAGCCCTCTTGGTTACGGACTCCGACCTAACCAGTCACATCTTGTATATTCTCTCTTCTAGAGAAAGTTTAGTTGTTTGCCATGCCTTGTAATATTTGGTAAATATATATATATTATTAATAATAAAGAGTATTCTATAGTTTAACTCTCGTACATGGTTTAGACATAAGCCAACAATTTCCAGGCATCACAAATGGCGCCCAACGTGGGGCCTGAGTTGTTGAATGTACGAGAGTTTATGTTATTTTAATTTTTAAGTGTAATTTTTGGGAATGGGTTAGTTAAATTTTTAGTGTTAGTGTATTTTTTATATTAGTGTATTGTGGGTACCTTTGTTTCCCAGTGGGTTTTCCGGAGGGGTTTTTGGGTTAGGCGGCTCTAGGGATTTTAGAGTCGCGGTTTAGGTCTTAAACATTAAAACCAGGTCCGGAATGGTTTTGGGAAATGAAGGGGGTACTGGTGCTGGAAACCCAGCCCAGGAGGATATGGCGCAAGTCATGGCTCGTGCTTTGCGCGAGGCCTTGGACGGTTATGCGACCAGCCGGGATGTGGGAGCACGCGCTGCCCAAATCCCGAGGGTTAAGGTAAATGTAGAAGCGCCGATCTACATGGGTCCGGCTGACGAGAAGTCTCCGTTGGAGTTCCTGGAGGCTCTTGACCGGTATCAGGCGGTTACGGGGTACAGCGAAGGGGATATCCTCTTGCAAGTACTACCGTCGTGCATGCGGGGACCCGCTGCACTTTGGTGGTCGTTCCAAGGCGTGTTTCCCTCCTTGAACGGTTTTCGTCAGGCATTTCGCCACGAATATTTAGCCACCGATTACGGCAGGCGTATCCAAATTGAGTTGGATACCCGAACTCAAGGTGCGGATGAACCCCTGACGCAGTATATTCACTGTATAGCTGAATACTACCGTCGTATTGGGGGAAACGCCACCGAGGCTGATAAGGTAGCTCGAGTGTTACGGCAATGTCACCCGACATACCGTCATCACTTAAGGGGAAAGGCATTCGCCACCCTGAAAGAGTTGTCGCAGGAGGCCAAGATTATTCAATCTGACCTTCTCGCGCAAGCCATTTATCGCCCCCCGCCCACCGCTTTAGAATCCCTAGAGCCAACTCTGGCTTACGGGGGAACTTTATTACAGGTTGGCCGAGCGCCCCCTGTTACTGGTGGCGAGGTGAGTTTAGCAGCCACCGGAGTGCCGGCTAATTCTAGCCAGGTATCTCTGGGTGCTATGGGAGTAGGCCTAGCTGCTCTGGATCCTTATTGGCATTATAGGATTCAGAGGCAGTCTGTTAATTGGTCGAGCGCGGCAATCGCCCCTCAACCAATGCAGCAAACTTTCCAGCAGAATCCTGTAGAAAGTCTTAGGCCGGTGCGCCAGAATTTAGTTTGTTATGGTTGTCGGAAACCCGGACATATCAAACGCCAATGTCCCGAGCAGGGAAACTGGCGAGGGAGGCCTTCCAATTAAATGGATGTACATCCAGGAAAGGGAGTGAGCCTCGGCAAAATTCTGACGTTTGGAAAGCCGGTAACGAGGGAGAGCTTCCGAATACTCAGAATTGCACTCCCTTGGTCAACCGGTGTGCTGACGGAACATTTGGCGGGAAAAATCCCCCATTGTTACGGTTCCGAGCTTTGGAACATTCGTTTCTAGGCTTGTTAGACTCTGGTTCCTCCGTCTCTCTCTTGGGTGATAATTTTATCCCCATTTTTGAGAAAAAAGGGAGGAAAATGAGCGAAAATAGCACTACAGTTAGATTTGGCCGTGGCACGTGTCGTGTCGCGGGCAGTATCAGGCTTTCCATAAAGTGGGCCGGCGGCATTCGCCGCCAGCGCTTTCTTGTAGTTCGAGGTCTGACCCCCCCTGTTATCTTGGGTAGAGATTTTATTGGGGCGGAAAAAATAGACCTAAGAATGAGCGAGGGAGGGTGGTCAATCGGCCCCCTACCTCAGCGCGTCGTTCCCTTCGAAGAGGAAGGCGAAAGGGTAAATTATTGTCAGGTAGACAATGAGAGTTTCGGCGCCGTGGGAGCCCCCGCAGCGTTGGAGACGTTAGTTTCAAAGTCTAAGTGCACGGATGGGGAGAGGGAACTTTTGTTAAAAACCATCTCGGATTTCCGAGAAGTTTTTACGAAACGGCCCGGCGAAACTTCTATCATTGAACACGCGATAGAGACGGGCGATGCCAAGCCGATTTTCGTTCACCCCCATCCAGCTAGTAAAAGAAAGCGAGAGGAGATTGACAAGGCGTTTGATGAGTTGTTGGATCTAGATTTGATAGAACCCAGTGTCTCGCCTTGGGCTGCGCCTATTGTACTAGCGAGCAAGCTGGATGGTACCAAACGGCTTTGCATTAACTTTAAGGGAATAAACGGGGTAACGGAGTCTGACTGTTACCCCATGGCTTCGATCCCAAATATTTTGGCGTATTTGGGAAGCGCGAAGTATTTCACCACGTTTGACCTCTCGAAGGGCTTTTATCAAGTCAGCGTTAGGAAGTGTGACAGGCCGAAGACCGCCTTCGTCTGTCATCGGGGGCTTTTTCAATTCAAAAAGATACCTTTTGGAATGAAAAACGCACCGAGCACGTTCATGCGTCTGGTGGATACCGTTTTAGCTCCTTACAAATGGAAATTTGTTTTGGGATTTTACGACGATTTCGTCGTATATTCCGAATCGTTTGACTATCATTTGATCCACATTCGAAAGGTCCTAGAGCGTATAGCCGAAGCGGGATTAACAGTTAACCCGGACAAGGTGCAACTTTGCGCTGACGAGGTGTCGCTTCTGGGCTATAAGGTCGGACCGGGGTACTGCAAGCCAAATCCGGATAAATTTAGGGCTATAGAGGATTTCCCTCAGCCCAAGAATGTAACGGAGTTGCAGCGATTCCTCGGAATGATCGGGTATTATCGGCAGTTCATCCCGAATATGGCGGGAACTGCCAGGCCGTTGTATGACTTGCTGAAAAACGATGCAAAATGGCATTGGGAGGATACCCATACCAATGTTATGCGGGAACTAAGTAGGCAGGTTAGAGACACGGCGGAGTTGGCGCTCCCGGATTTAAATGGGAGCTTTCTCATTAAATGCGATGCGAGTTTAAAGGGCTTAGGCGCTGTGTTAGAGCAGAAAGGCGGGAAAGGGATGACCCCTATAGCCTTTGTAAGCCGGGGACTCGTATCGGCGGAGCGCAACTACTCGACGACGGAATTGGAATGTCTTGCTGTGGTATACGCCCTCAAGAAATTCCGAATGTACGTCGAGGGTACGGACTTTGTGATCGAAACCGATCACCAAGCGTTGAAGTGGTTACGACACCTTAAGGAGCCGGTGGGCAGACTTGCCCGCTGGGCCTTGGAGCTACAGCCGTATAATTTCGAGGTGCGATACCGCCCAGGGAAATTGAACGTTGTAGCGGATGCTTTATCCAGGGCCCCTCTCGATTCCGAGAATGGTCAGGGAGAAGCGGCGGTGACGTTGGCGGTTTCAGAGGAGAACTCTTCTGACTCCGCGGAGGGAGAAAACTGTTCCAAGGAGTGGGGGCTTCCTTTCGACAGGAAAGCCATCATAAGTTCGCAAGTTACTGATCTAGGGTTAGCGAGGATTATCGCTGAGTTAGAGCGGGTTAGAAGCTCTGGAAGTCCGAATACGGCATTGGAAGCCGGGACAGTACTAGATCAGTATATAATGGACAAAGATGGCCTATTGTTTAGGTATTTCGCTCCTTGGGACGAGGAGGATGAAGACGGGCTTGAAAATGCTTGGAAAGTGGTGGTACCTAAGAGACTTAGAGTACCATTCATTAAGTATTTTCATGACGATGCGCTTGCCGGCCACCAGGGGGTTTACAAGACGTTTAAACGTTTGAAAATCAGAGTCACGTGGTCGGGGATGAAGCGGGACGTTATAAAGTATGTGAGGGGTTGCGGGGTGTGCCAGAAAAGTAAGCCATCCCAGCAGTTAACCCCCGGGTTACTTTCTAGCGTCCCCAGTGAAAGGCCTTTTGAATTGGTAACCGCTGATTTAATGGGTCCCTACACTCGAAGTGCCAAGGGAAATCAGTACCTACTCGTCATAGTAGATCATTTAATAATTTTGACTTTTATGAAAGCCTAAGGATACACACTAGTGTATTCCAGGCGGAAATTTTTGCCATTTGTTCCTGTGTTGCTTACTGTCTACATCAAGGGTATCATGGGAAGGTTATCCCGATTTATTCGGATAACCAGGCCGCTCTTAGAGCTCAGCCAGTATAGTATTCTTTCTAAACTGGTTTTTAGCTGCTTAGATCTCCTCTGTGCTCTTGGGTTGCACAATAAAGTTCAACTTTGTTGGGTACCTGGGCATAAGGGGCATCTTGGGAATGAAAGGGCCGACGCCTTGGCCAAGGAAGGTGCGAGGGCTGGGTTCATTGGTCCAGAACCTGCTCTCCCCATCTCCCGAGGACTTGTACGCGGCTTAATCTCCAAGTTTATGTCGGATCGTCAACTCAGACAATGGTCTGAAATTGAGGGTCAAAGGCAGGCCAAAGAGTTCACTCTTGGCCCTTCTAGGGAGAGAGCTAGAGAATTACTCTCGCTCTCTAGGTCCAGTATTAGGATTGTTACTGGCCTACTAACAGGTCACTGCCATCTTCTTAACAGACATTTAACGCTTATCGGGGTCAGTGATGACCCGATTTGCAGATCTTGTCTAGCTGAGGAGGAAACTGCCTCACATGTACTCTGTAGCTGCGATTACTATGCAGCCCAGAGGTTTGAGCATTTGGGTATGCATCGGTTGGAGACGTATGACGTCTCTAATATCACGGCCGGGCAGATTTTAAGCTTTATGTCGGCAATAGGACTTATTTAAGTCAACCAGTTTGGGGATGCACAATGGACCTTAGGTCGAAGTGTTTGGCTTGCCACCCCACTCAATAATAATAATAATAATAATAGTAGATCATTTTACAAAGTGGGCAGAACTCTACCCGCTTAAGAGAATGACTACTGAGAAAATATGGGAGGAAATGTATGAAGTTTTCTGTCGATATGGATTCCCACGACAGGTTATAACTGATAATGCATCCGTATTTTCTAGTAAAAAGTTCAAAAGGGCCTGTTCGGATTTCGGCATTCGCCCTAAGACGACGGCCCCTTATCACGCTCAGGCAAATCTGACTGAGCGGATGAATAGAACTATAAAGCCAATGATAATTTCTTATGTCGAACGACATAAGGACTGGGACGCCCGTCTCCCAGCATTAGGCTTTGCTTTGCGTTCAGGCGAGAGCAAAGCGACAGGGTATTCGCCCGCCGCTTTGAACTTAGGCCGAGAGCTTCGCGCACCCCTGGATTGGGAGTTGATACCAGGAAATACTTCCGGTAATCGAAGCGCAGGCACGTACGCCGAGAAACTGAAAATTAGGCTGCATGATGCAATCGACCATGCACGCTTGAATTTACAGGATTCGAAGCTCACGCAAAAACTGCACTACGACAAGCGTCATCGAGCTGTTTTCTACAAACGTGGAGACCTCGTATTGCGCAAAACTCATCTTCTTTCCGACGCTAGTCGTGGTATCACGGCTTCGTTGGGAGATAAGTTTGAGGGGCCGTTTGTAGTGCAGGAAAGGACCACTCCTTTAACATATCGGCTGGGGGACCCGAACTCCGGTGATTTCATCGGAGTAACGCACGTGTCCCAGCTGAAGACTTTCACCCCGCCGTGGCAAGGTGATGACCCTCCGTGTGACGAAACCGGTAGGGGGGCGGAAACACCGGACGAGAAGAAGGAAACCCTCTCTCGTCCCAAGAGGAAGAGACGGTGTAGAAGGGGTGAGAGCACTGTAGACCCCCCTAAGCATCGCTACAATCTGCGTTCAAAAGCAAATGCCTAGTAACACTTTTTGAGTGGGGGTCTAACTTTTTGGGTGGGGGTGTGTAAAGCCCGCATTTGCATCCGCAAATGTAGGCTTTGTCCCTAACAGTCTTTCCCTTTACTTCAGAGAGTTATCTCGTTGTTTTGGGCCAACGCTGCTCGGGAAGGTAGGGATGACTCATCCTCGCTCGCGCCGTCCACCTTCGGAATTCTCCGAAAGTGGCGACCTCTGACCCGAAGGGTTAAGAGCGGGGTAAAGTTACCGGTGACGCTTACTATTGCACCACAGTGAGTCCGCAAGATTTCTTGGCGGGCTTACTTCTCCAGCCAATTAGGTTGGAGAACGGTAGCGTCATCCGAGGGGCCCGCTATATAAGGGACGTCGGGACAATGGATTAGCCCTCTTGGTTACGGACTCCGACCTAACCAGTCACATCTTGTATATTCTCTCTTCTAGAGAAAGTTTAGTTGTTTGCCATGCCTTGTAATATTTGGTAAATATATTCTATAGTTTAACTCTCGTACATGGTTTAGACATAAGCCAACAATTTCCAGGCATCACAATACTTACTACGACGACGACGTGTATTATTTTCGAAAACTGTCCCTAAAAATTTGCACCCTCGATCGCGCGTTTTACGAATAGGAACAATAGTGGTCGGTTGTTAGTGCTGTTCATTATTTGTCTCATGGGTACATATAAGACGTTGTCTAACGGTAATAGTTAGTGTAGGGAGCTGTTGGCTCGCGTGGCTTGCAGGGCTTGCCACGACCCTCCTACGCATTGTAACCCGACCACCTGAATTAATGGCCTTAAAAGTCGCTTGATGACTTAGGCCTAAGGTGGTGCCTTGGGTATTAGCCTAGCTGATTATTATTATTAGTTTTTATTAATACTATACTGAACGTCGTTGAATCAAATAGTGAGTGAAATTTCATCTTCCCTTTACCTTTGACTTTAAAAACTTCCTTGTTAGCTAATTCAACTGGTGCTTCTACTTTAGTGAAATCAGTCATTCTGGTTTTTCAAGATGACGTATGGTCAGTGTCGCTGCTATCCAAAACCAAATGTCGTCGTTTCCGTTATCGTCCTTTTTCACGACTAAGCAAAATGCTTTGTGTACTTCCGTTTCGTCTTCACGTATTTGCGTTTTCTTTGCTGTACTCTGCTTTTGGCTTTCATAGCTTCTTATTTTCTGGGCATTCTCTCGCGACACGTTGAAATTGGAAACCCCAAAAGCATTTCACTAGGATATTTGACGGAATATAATTTTTCTTTGTATCAGAGCTTTTCTGAAAGTTCTTCAAATCGGGTTTAAAAGGTCTTCTTCTAACATAGCCTTTTCCTTTTCCCTTCCAGTACCTCGATTTCGCGTGATCAGAGCTCTATCTAATCCCAAATGGCCATTGGTGTTGTCTTTACAGTTCTTTTTCTCTTGTATCTTGACGTTTTTCTTTGACTAAGAGACGAGCGTTTTCCAGTTACGTAGTTATTGCATTAATTTCGTGCTCTAGATCGAGAATTATATGCTCGTAGCCAAAGATTAGCACTTGTTTTTCCTATCTATCTTTTTACCTCTCAAAATCATTAAGATGGCGCCACTATCACTATCCCGATTAATTTTTTTTAAACCCCATAACATTTAAATATCAATTTAAAATCAAAGATGAGTAACTTTTCTTTATCAATTTTCTTTCCTCTCAATATTTTCATATAGCGCCACAATCACTATTACGATCAATTTTTCTATCAATATCCCAAAAAGTGTAAATATCAAATGAAAATCAAAAATGAGTACTTTCTATCAAATAGATTTTTACCTTTAAAAAATTTTGAGGAAACACCACTATCAAATTCCTATCAATTTTTATCTAATGGTTAAGTCTATATATCAAATCAAAATCAAATGAGTACTTTCTACCAGATCAATTTTGTTCCTCTCAAAAATCTTTACAATTCCAATCAATTTTTCACATAAGTCACTTAAGTTTATATATCAAATCAAAATCAAATAGGCACTTTTTTCTCCGAATACCTTAAATAGAAATTTACAACGCTAATCCCTAATACACCGGAATAATGTGAACTACGGTTTTGGTTTTGGTTTTAGTTTTACTTTGCCCACGGCCAACTTCGATGACGCGCTTAAGTGCGAACAGCGCGTCATCAAAGTTGGCCGTGCTTTACCCATGCCGAAAATAATTCATTGCACGCGAAATCACGTGACTCTCGTCAAAAGACATGTTTTAGATGAAGCATGGACGAAGTGCCGTATAAAAAAAACAATGGTTTACCCCTCCCCCCTTTTACGTAAGCAGGAAAATGAAAAAGACTGTTAGCAATCAACTTTTTGACCGAGAGCCGAAGATTATATTAAATTCAAATCAATATTTTAACTTAGTTTTTCGACACTATCAAAAAATAAGTTTCACCTAACATACAAAAATCAATCTCGTTTCAATTTTTTTCGGTAGATGGCGACCTCTATCACTTTCAAATAAAATTTCACTTGACCTGTAAAAATGAATATCATTTCAATTTTTTTCAATAGATGTCGACGCGTGTCCTATCCCATTAAAATCAAATTTTCGTAACGATAAATATGCGGAATCACAAATCAATCAATTTTTTTACGGTATTCTGAAACATTTCAAAATCAATTTTTCTTTGTATAGAATTTTTTGTGTTAAAAATCATATCAAAATTGATAGAATTTTTAAGAAAATTTCTTAAATCGATCAAAAAAAGTATCAGATTCAAAAAAGATATGATAGTGCCCATCTTCGCAGCGTCCCGGATAAACAAAGCTTTGGTTCGTAGTTTAGTAAGCCTTGGCAAAATATGTCTTATTTGCTACTCCCTAAAATGCATAGGTGGCATAGTTGGCATAGTTCCGGCATAGGTCGATTTCCTACCGTAAACGTTGCTACTATAGAAAGTAAACCAAGGAGCGGAATCCCTATTTATAAGGCATTGTTGTTTTGTATCAGGTATAGCTCTTTTTGTCGTGATTCGTAGGGATAGAATACATTCCACGCCCGACTTTACCTGGTGCGTAAGGTTTGGTGCTGTCCTCTAGATTGCGTTATAGATGGTCCATAGCATTTTTTAGTATGGGGTTGGGGGGCGCCGCGCGCCCCCGGCGCTCGAGCGAAGTAAGTGCGCGTCGCCGTCAGGTGACATTACTCGGCGAAGACTTCGATCCCCCCTCGGTATCGCGCGCCAAGTCCGGCTAATCCAAACCGCCACGTTTCTCGTAGGACGATGTCGCGTCGGTCGATTTTAGGGAGCTATGCCAGAGAGCTGCAAAAAGAGCTATCTATATTATAAGGAGCGCTTGGTACGTTGGTCGCCTTCGTCGTCCGAGCTTTCAGGAATGTTTGCTTAGTCTGTCACGAAGCCAAAGGCGGGGCGGCCAGAAAGCGCCAGCGCGGGACCGAGAGAGAAGCTGCTGGCCTTCGCTTCGTTACTGAGGTGGTTCGACTATCTATTTTCTCCAAATCTGTCGCCCCTGAGAGTTGGGCCGTGTTTGTCCCAACACGCAAGACACCCGATATTCTCTCTCTTTCCACCGCGAATTTCGGAGGGGGGAAAGGGGTGAGTTTCGGGAACGGGGAGGGGCGAGGGGTTTCGGGGTCGTTCCGATTTGAAAGCAGCGTTGCCAGATAACCAAAATCCAATTATAGACCCAAGGACTAACAATTTTAGATTTCCAGTCCAAATTATAGGACATATTGTATTTGGCGGTAATTTCAATTTTGCATCGGATATCCCACTGATCCCTAATACAAAACAACAATGCCTTATAAATGGTGATTCTGCTCCTTGGTTTACTTGCTATAGTAGCAGTGTTTACGGTAGGAAATCGACCTATTCCGGAACTATGCCAACTATGCCACCTATGCTTTTTAGGGAGTATCGTTTTATTTACCTTCTTCGATGGTTTAACTTTGTTAACTCACACAAAATAACTTTTTCGTTATGATGTGTTCTTCTTCTATGGTTCATACAGACCTGGAAAACCTGGAAATATCAGGGAATTCGATTGTCGACAGAAATATCAGGGAAATAACAAGTAAATTCCAATTTTTTTGGGAAATTTATGAGGGTTCCGAAAATTTGCGCTAATGAATACCAAACAAGTTGGTCTTAGGAGGCAATAGCTTTTTACTCCAAAATTGGCGAAAATGTTTCTTTGTTGGAAATAACTACTTACAAGGAGACATCCCGAAGTGTAACCCACCAATTTTGTTCAAACTCGGGGGATTGGTAGACCTTCGTGTATCATGAAAAATCCCAAAGGGAATTTATTCAATGGGCAACCGTTTTGCCATGGCAACGAAAAATGTTTTTGACAACACAAAATATTAAATTTTCCCATTGAAAATAACATGGGATGTTGACCTCAAATTGATCAAAAGTTAATCAATTTTGATGTTTTTTTTTAATAATTTTTATCTATTTTTTAAATTTTTGGCATTTTCGAAATTTTTTAATTTGTTAAAATTTTTTACAGGGGGTCCTAGGAATCGGTCAGAATCCCATGTTATTTTCAATGGGAAAATTTCCATTTGTTGTTGTGAAAAATATTTTTTCGTTGCCATGGCAAAACGGTTGCCCATTGAATAAATTCCCTTTAGGATTTTTCAAGTTACACGAAGGTCTACCAATCCCCCGAGTTTGAACAAAATCGGTGGGTTACACTTCAGGATGTCTCCTTGTTAGTATTTCCATAAAAATATCACTTGACATTTTTGAATGAATTGAAAAAATAAGCGTAGACATAAAGTCATCTGTGTTTTTACTTATGTTTACTCTTAAAGAAGTTGCCATATAGTATTTAAAGATGTACCACTACGAAATAAAATCATTATTCAAAATTATAAATTGAAGTTAAGTATGCCTCGTTATAATTTGGAGCAGCGCACGCATATGCTTGAGCTATTTCTCGGTGTAGGCAATCGGAACGCCCGGCCCGTACAGTAAGCCAGTTATTTCGAAATCGTTTTCCCAACTGTAGCCCTAGTCACACAACTGTTCTCAGAGTCATAAGGGACTTAAACATTTCGGCAACATCAATCCGAGGTTCCGTGGACAAGGCCGAAACAACTTTGACTTGCGTACTTCGTTGCATATCCTCAATCGAGCGTCAGAGTTGTGCGCAATGACCTGGGTGTGGCAAAGAGCTACGTCTAGAGTGTTCTAAAAAGTCACCATTATCATACTTACCGAGCGACACTCCATCAAGCACTACACAATGGAGACATGCAGGCCTTCTGCAACTGGCTTAACATCATGGATGACGAAAACCGGGATTTTCCGCATCTTTTGCTAATGTCCGATGAGTGCAATTTCTCAAGGGATGGCCCATTTAACCACCAGAACAATAACATGTGGTGCAACGAGAATCCTTACTTTTAATGGCTTTAAAGGTCGCTGGATGACTTAGGCCTAAGGTAGTGCCTTGGGTATTAGCCTAGCTGATTATTATTACATCAGCAGCAGTTTTGCGTCAATGTGTGGGCTAATCTGGTAGGAGATAGATTTATTGGATAATTTTTTTACCGGCTAATCTTAATGGACAGAATAACTTGGCCTTTCTTCAAAACGACTTAGTGGACGCATTAGATGATCTTCCCCTGCACGATTTCAGGCGTCTTTGGTTTCAGCATGACGGAACGCCAGCTCACCAGCACCGTGATGTCATGGGGTACCTCAACAACGAATTCCCAAAGCGAGGGATGGGAAGGAATGGACCAGTTCGTTGGCCTCCTAGATCCCCGGACTTAACAGTCGGAATTTTTTCTTGTGAGGCTTCTTAAAGACCACGTATACTGTACGCCTTTGGCCACCGTTCAAGAGCTACGCGAGATAATTGTAGAAGCATGTCGTCTTGTCACTCAAAGACTTTTTCGAAATATTATATACAGGTCCCAGTTTTGTATCGCAGCGGACGGTGGTATAATTGAAGCACATTTGTAAACTAATTTTGTTTTTGGAAATTCCAAGTGTTAAATTCCAACTTACTACTCATCGAATACCACCTGAATATTTTGTACTTCTACAATACATAGTTTTTGCGAAAAACGCTTGTATCTATAACCCGGCCACCTGAATTTAAAGAATTTTATATCATTTTACCATGGATTTTAAAGGTTTTAGTATTTATAATGGCTTCAAAAGTCGCTTGATGACTTAGGCCTAAGGTGGTGCTGATTATTATTATTATTATTATTATTAATTTCAAACACCTTGTATTTTAAGAATGAGTATGCTTTAGCTTTTAATTTAACTGACATTTTTTATTTATAAAATAAAAATTTGCATAAAAACCGACTTTATCGTAAGTCGTGTTACCATATGGAGAAAGAGGAAAAATAACATGATGGCTTCGCAATCTATAGAAAACGCAATTTACTTATAAAAAATTGCATTTGTCGAATTATCAACAGAAACCCCTATCGTGTTTGTTTGGATCCGGAAATAGTAAACATTGAGAGGAGGAACCCCCAAGAGCACACTAACGGTTACATTTTCTTAAAGAGTGGCGTGTCTCGTTTGAAGCTTTCTGAATAATGTTTTCCATATTTCCAAAAACGTGAATAAATTCCCCCAATTTTATATCCACACCGAACTGGCCGATCAACAACGGTTCGACACTTTTGTATCTTTCTGTCCGAGATCTAGTTTTTTGAGGATGGAGTAGTTCAACAATAACCGCTTCTGTCCCACGATACTGTTTAAACCATACTATTTCAATAAGTAAGTGTTATTTAGTATTTTCTTGAATTCAATTCTTACTTTATTCTGGTAGTTTTTAACAGACCCATTTAAACCACATTCTGATGAAAACTCGTACGCCAATATTTTCAGTCTCGTCTTGATATTGTCAGCCTAATGAAAATGTATTTTTTTAATCCCGTTAAATAGATCCTATTGTTAAAAATATACGCTATAATTAGATGTCGCTTGGAGGTATTGAGTAGCCAGGGAAGGAAACGATGTTCCAGAAACTCCAAAGACGCCACGTTATATCTTTACCAAGAGTAGTAGAAAGCTCGAGCATTCGCCACACCACTAGGAGCGAGGTTGTGGAGATCCAAGAGGTATCGCCGAAGACGCAAAAGTGGAATGGCGGGCTCCTCTTCCATCAGAGGAATCGGTGTGGAATGCGGGGCCCCTAATAGAACTCTGAGGGCTACATTTTGTAATTTTTCGAGCCTAGCGAGCAGTGTAGCGGGTGCAACTTAAGAAGTCCAACCGAGAGTGGATTAGGTAAATGTAACCTAATGACCACACGCACCCCATCAAGAAGATTGATTATTTTCATCGAAGAAGAGACTACGTCCTTGATTTGCTGCTTCCAGGAGATATTAGTATCAATTGTGCCTCCTAAATAGCGATATGTCAAAACCCTAGTTAGGAACGTCTCGCCAGGTTTCAGCTTGTGGTCTCTCGGGATGTTCCCGACTTTGGTACACATCATATATTGGAATTTGAGCGGCTGGAAGTTAAGAACCCAAGTGAGTCCGTAGGCCGAAATATTATTCAATGCAATCTGAATAGACTCGTAAAGGCCCAAAAAATACCGACTACAAGACCAAGTGGCAATTTAATCTGCATGTTATCCTTGAGCAACTTACCTGGGGCACAGTTGAGGTATCCCATCCAGCATTACGCTGAATAGGGTAAGGCTGACTGAGCTTTCTTGGGGATGGCCACATCTGACCGGGAAAGATTCCAACAGTTCGCCGTTGACCCTTACTTGGTAAGTGCGATCGCAGCGATCCCTTAAGTAACCTTCCACCCACCGGAGGAGTTTGCCCTCCAAACCGACGAGTTGAAATGACATTCTTTAAATTTGGTCGTTTCTCTAAAATTTAAATGACATTCTTTAAATTTGATCGTTTCTCTAAAATTTAAATGACATTCTTTAAATTTGATCGTTTCTCTAAAATTTAAATGACATTCTTTAAATTTGGTCGTTTCTCTAAAATTTAAATGACATTCTTTAAATTTGGTCGTTTCTCTAAAATTGAAATGACATTCTTTAAATTTGGTCGTTTCTCTCAAATTTAAATGACATTCTTTAAATTTGATCGTTTCTCTAAAATTTAAATGACATTCTTTAAATTTGATCGTTTCTCTAAAATTTAAATATCATTCTTTAAATTTGGTTTCTCTAAAATTGAAATGTCATTCTTTAAATTTCATTGTTTCTCTAAAATTGAAATGTCATTCTTTAAATTTGGTCGTTTCTCTAAAATTGAAATGACATTCTTCAAATTTGATTGTTTCTCTAAAATTTAAATGTCATTGTTTAAATTTGATTGTTTCTCTTTAATGTTAATTGCAGTTCTTTAACTAAAATCCATGAAATTTTCTCTGAACTTTATTGTTTTTCATTTTATTTTACTGTTGCAAAAGACACAGGGTGACAATAAGTGTCTGAATTTTTTATTTCCCGCCAATAAACTCCAAATAATCCTTCCTATTGTCCACCCATTATCATCCCCCTCCCACCTGACCACCCCGACGCCAGAAAAATAAAGATAAAGTCGAGAAAAACAATCTGAAGATCGATTGCACCACCAAACTCAGCCACAGCAAGCTTGGAAACCAGGGAAAAGGATTATGAAGCCCAAAAAATCGTCTGTGCAATTCCTAAGGATTGATATCACCAGCAGCGAGTCAGAAACATGGTTACATTTTAACGTTACGCAAGATCACAACCTTAAGTAGCTAATACTCCCCAACCTACACGTCCCTCCGTTTGAAAAACGACAAAACTGTTCTGCAAATCCAAAAACAAGAGAAACTTGTAAATACAGAACTTAGAACGAGACATCGGCGAGACGAGCTTAGGGAAACTGGGGAAACCATAATAGTGAAACGCTAAAAATATTCGATGAAAGGCAAAAAGAGTCCTTTTTTAAGAAACCCTAAGTTCGCCATTCAGAAAACCCCGATCGTTATTTCCGCTTAAGTTACATAAAAGAATTTTACCATCATGCCGCTGTACGATCCTCTCTTAAAATTGAAATAAATAACGTGTTAGTGTTATGAAGAACCATCATCAAACTCAACCTGCCTCTAGGACTTTAATCCTGGTTCCATCCATAGAAATTGAAATGAAACTAGAAGCACGATTAGATTGTGGTGAGATGTACGAGATAGAAGGCAGTATTCTTTGTGGGAACACGCCATCTATTAAAAAAAAATTGAAGTTTTTTTTAATAAGGTTTCAATATTTTTAAAATAGATGGCGCACTTCTGCGTGGAGTAGTAGCGATTCCACTCTCATGGCAGCCTTCTAGCTTGCCCGTTTTCCTTGAGATTACTGGATAGCAGTTCATAGCACAGTGGTTCTAGTCTCATTTCTATTTCTATGGTTACATCCATTCTAATGTCACTTTAGCATCGGAGCACACAGAAAGAATCCTAAGTCTAAAGTCTTAATAATCCTTTCCTGGATCAAAACTAGCTGTAGCCAAAATAAACAAAATTCAAGTTTTGTTGTTAAAAAAATTTCCTATGCCATTCTTGATTGTAAAAAATACCCCCTTTTGTTAGAAACCCCCCAAACAAAGGTTGACGGTCTTCCATTATTACGCATAAACGTAATTCTTCATAAAACACATGCTCAATACTAGCTAGACTAGGTCGTCGCAAAAACCAAAAACGGCATTTTCAACAAAGACTTGAGCGGAGCGAGCTGCAAATCCAGTGGTTAATTAGGCTTAGATTAATGAAACCCAAGTAGAGAAAGAAAAGCGAGATAAATAATTTAGTTTACCAAAGATTACTGTTTATTTGGTAAAGATAAAACAAAATAAAAATCGAAAATATCTGTACACAGCTATTGCTTATCTTATTTGAAACTTGCCCTATGTGGTAATACCGCAAAGGATCTTAAGCCCTAAAAGTTCTGTTTTTTTTTGGCAGATAATCCACTCTTATTGTTAATTTTTAAAAGGCGCGCAATATTAAAACCCGGGTTCCGACGGACAGCAATCTTTTCTCTCAAGTCGCTTTCCGAAGCTCCCTTTTTCCTTTCCCCCAATGCGCGACGGACAGCCAAATTTCCTGGAAAGTTTCCACAGTGAGAGCTTCGCTCTAAAAGGAACAGAATATAAAGATCATTTATAAGATAAAAGTCATGTTAGTTAGAAATTTGAATAAACAATAGACTGTACAATATTGAGACTAAGCACTTTCGCAATGCTGTCGTAGCTTTCAGGGGCGAACTCGATTATAAATATTATTCTGATTTACAAAAAATAATTAAATTACATTAAATACCCACAGAATTTATATTTATGAAATATAATTATAATAATAATATTATAATAATTATTATTATTATTAATTAATTGATTAATTAATTTTAAGAAATAATCTTGCATAACCAAAATGTTTACAATCTAAAAACATACATTAAATTAATAAATAAAGAATTTAGTGATTATGAACTTAATTTAACTTAAATTAAATTATCGAAATAAATTCAAAGTTTTTATGCCGATTTGGAATTAGTTACAAGAATAACCTGTTAAGTATATGAGTAAGTTAATTCGCTTATTGTATTTTTTTAATTTAGAAATTAATTGAATTGAAGAAGTAACTGTTTAAAATCGGTAACGTAATTTATTTTAAATATAAATAACTGAAAAGTAATTAATTACTAATTAACTTCTGACGTTAGTATAAATATACGCGTTAAGTAAATGACTACATGTAATTTATAGTTAATTGAATATCAGTTAACTACCTAGTTTAATTAATTACTGATTGAATGAGCTTGATTGTAGCTTGGTATGCTGTGGAAACTAAGTACCCGTATAATTATAGTTAATTTTAATTAATGGATTAAATATTTCGTTATTAAAGTAATCATTACTAATGATATAAAACATAATCGTCAACTTTTGGAGTTATTCCACAAATAAATTAAACTGGCAAGTTTAAAAAACATTTAATTAATTTAATACCAATTTATTGTTTTAACTCTTAACACTCGTTATGAACTAAATAAGGTAAATGTACTTTTCTCATTACTTGGCCGATGAGCCTGCCCCGTAGTCACCTAGTTTCAATATGTGCTTCTATAAAATCATCATCAAAGCCAAATACAGAGTTCGTGCTACCTCGACCAGGGTTGGGCATAAGGATATTTTTTAAGTAGTCAGCCTGACTAGTGAGCCTCCTATCTTAATTTATTTTATTAGTCACTGACTAGTGGGGGTAAAAACGGGGGTATAAAAACAAGAAGGACAGCCAACATTTTGCTTTACCCGTCAGAATTAAAATAGGAGTTTAGTATCACTTGATATTAGTATTTAAAAAAAATGGGATTGATGAATTTATGATCCGCCATATTCGCCATTATTTTTGAATATTTAGGTACGTTTTTCACTAGTCAAATTGACAAGTGAGCCCCCAGATTTCGATTAATTTTAGTAGTCAAATGCCGTGACTAGTGCCTTATGTCCAACCCTGACCTCGACTAGACAGTACTGTTTTTCGTTATATTGCCAAAGCTGTCATCAAAGTTCTGGCAACAATGTTCGTAGGGGGATTGCTGAAAGTCAGTGTGAGAAATAAGGCACTATCACAGCCTCACACCAATCGCCAGTTTAAAAATTAGCTGGGCCAGTTTAAAAATTGAATGCCTGGGGTGTTAATTAATTCAAAGATTTTTCCCCTTCAAGATTTTAGTACATTAAAAAAATAATATATTAATCCCTAAAATTGTTTGGTCTTTGCTTCTATGCTGTGTGCTTGGCCTTGTGTCAATTGTGTGGGTGACTGGGTGTCGTGAGTCTGTCTACTCTACACTCTATTTGACCATAAATTATGAAAGCCTGATTTTGAAGGTTAAAAATGGTATGCGGCCAGTTTTTTAATTAAACTACCTTGGCTCTACTGGCCACAGGGTCAGTTTAAAAAAAATCCTTATTTCTCAGCCTGGCTGAAATTGTCTATTATTCCATATTCTAATCATATTAAATTAAAGATACTTATGGGGTTGCTCAGATAACCTTAGACACCAACCAACGTATATTAAAGTAAAATAAATAAGTAGTAAATTTTTAATGTTTTCAACTGACAAATCATACTTTAATGACGTAGTAATTAATTATTTGTCGAAATATTTTACGAGGAAAAATCATTGAATGAACTTTTTAGAAAATGTTTTGAAAAGCCGCGAGTTCAGTAATGAATAAGTAACCTACTAAAATCACCTGCTAAAATACACTTAGTTGGAAAACGTTAATTATGACTGAATTAATAAAGCTTCCTGGATTAAAGAAACTGTCGTCTGCTAAATGGGGGTTCAGCAACAAATCTAGAGATGGCGGTAGTTTAATTAAAATTTTGTCTGCAGGAATTTACAGTAGGTTAAATCTCGAGTATATTTTAACCAGCCTAGAGGTAAGTTTATTGTCGATTCCATCGGGTAAACCCTAAAAAGTTAAATAAAAACATTTACTGTCCATAGATTGCGCCACGTTTTCCGAACGATAAATGGTTTTATTCGAAACGTTCGCCTTTTCACCCATAGATGGAGTCACGTCCTCCATAAACCCCAAATACGTGAACCTCTTCGTAGAATCATTTAGGTATTCTTTCAATTAGAATATTATAAACATAAAATAGTTAATTTTAAGGATAGTTTGATAATCGAACTATCCTTAATAATAGTGAAACTCATTATATATTATAAATGAAGAGGTATAATTTCCGAAAATAATTGGTAGGATAATAATGCAATCGTGATATCACCATGGAAACGTAAATAGATATTCTTCGAGCCCCGATAGATTATTTTCGAAATGATTGCACTTGGCCCTTAAAAATAATAAAAGCTATTTTCATATTAAACATATCATGCGAAATATACGCGGTCGAAATCTTCAAGAATTCCACAGTTTTCGTCCAAGATATTTATGAGAATCCGTATGTTAATATTTACGTAGGTATTCTTTCGTTTCTGATTGAGACGCAAACTCGCAATGTTATGCCGGAAGCGCTTTGCGGTTAACTATTAAAGAAAATATTGTAGGTTGCGGCGTTACGTCATTGTGAACTTCACATCTTCTAGGTTTGCATTGCATATACCTGGGGCTTTATACGTAGTGGAATTTCATCCACCTACAACAAGTACACTTTCTAGGAGTTCCCTTTCAAATCTCTTAATAATTCTGGTTTTTCCTTTGTTATTCTTTAACAAATGGGAATTTTAATTAAGAATCAGTAGAATAATGAAGGTATTTAAAAGGGGGGAAGAAAATTTGACCCCTGTCTGGTCCTTTGGAATAATTTTAGCGTATTTTACTCCTATTGATCGGCAGATGGAACCACCTTCGTGAAAACATTTTTAAGGGGTAGCACTGGATAAAACTGCACCGTACAATTTAGTGGTTGGTAGCGCTGTTAAAAATTATTATCCACAAGATAACGAGATGGCGCTGTGTATTTTTCGTCTGCTCTCCCAATTTCCGAAATTTACTCTGATAGCCGTCAATTCGTAACCATAGAAATATAAATGAAACTAGAACCACGATCGGATTGGGGGGATATGTACCAGCTAGAAGGCCGCCATTAGAGTGGAATCGCGCATATCCGCGCCATCTAATGAAATAAATTGAAACTAAATATGATCACGTGGCATAAGGTAGTAAGCAACGTCGTCTGATTTGTTTATGTTCTTCGATCGGTTTTCGACATTGTAGAGTTGTAAAAAAGACAGATTTATTCTTTCAACGACCTTATTTAAGTTATTTAAACAACTATGAAAATCATTACGTTCACAAGAATCTACATTACAGTAAATTATAGTTTTATAAACGTTTTAAATTTACTGACCTTGAAATAATTGCTTTCCCTTTCATTTCCAGGTTTTTGTCTCTGGAGATTTTGTTCAGGCGAACTTTGGCATATAACAAAATTGGATTTCTAATTAAAATATTGCGATGATTGACCATCCCCAACTCAACGTCAAACATATAGTCTTGAAGTTCGCTGAAAATGAAAAACAGCTATAATACGAGATTAGTATAAAATAATTCCTATAATATTACATACTTATGAACTGAGCATTTTATTTCTTTACGAAATTGGTTAGTACAGAGCCAAAAAGAACGCAATTTTTTACCATTTTTAATTGTCCGCGGTTATGCTTATAGACGCGAAAAACGCAAACACAAAAGTACCGTCACTGCGCACGATGCGATGCGCAGTAGCTCGCCCCCCTAAAAATGTCCACCGTAACCATAGCAACAATGTTTAATGCGCTTGTCAGATGGCGCGGATAGCCTGATTCCACCCTAATGGCAGCGTTCTAGCTTGCCCGTTTCCTTTACGATTGGCGAAAGCGCAGTGGTTCTAGTCTAATTTCTATTTCTATGTTCGTAACTAAAATATATTAAAACCAAAACAGCTGAATGGCGTTTATCAGCTTGACGGGTAGAAGGCGCTAGCGTCGCTTTTTTTGAAATTTCTTTTCATACCTTCATGCACATATCTTTGGCGTAATACCCTGATTATTGTATCTACTTTATATATCCATTAATAAATAGAAATGAACTGAATTGAATTGAATATGCTAGCGCTACAGGTGGATTCCCTGTGAACTAGATCCTTCCATTTTTCTGATAGCGGTTTTTTCCGAAACAAAATCCAGAAATCATCTGCAAAGACTCAATACGACTTGTCTTTAACGTAAACAGCGCCAATCACCTCTAGCTTCTGTTAAACCTGGTGGAAGAAAGGTGTACCACTGGTGTTCGAGCCTCGCTCACTGCAATTGTAAATTAAATAAGCTTTTCTAAACGATATTTTATTAAATAAACTGATAAATTCTTCGATCTACTTACAAGGAGAGTACCCGAGGTGTTTTTTGCCGATTTGGTTCAAAGTCGGGCGTAATGTAGATCTATAAGATAATAAATTTCCCAAAAGGAGACTACCCATTCGATTTGCCATGGCAACCGAAAATGTTAAAACAGAAAATCTCCATTTAAAAACGCATGGGATTTACTGGGTTTTTCCTAAGAAACTTTTTAAAATTTGAAAATCACGAAATGATTCATTTGGACCACATTTAAGTAAATTTAATCAAGTTTGGGTTAAATTGTAACACTTTTTAGGTAAAATGTTTGAAAATCTTATTTTTGTTTTAAGTGGTCAAAATCATTTTCGGTTGCCATGGGAAATTTAATATCTCACATAGGTCTACATTACGCCCGACTTTGAATAAAATCGGCAATAAACACCTCGGGTACTCTCCTTGTTAGCAGCGTTGCCAGGTCAAAATCTGAAAATTATTGCACCCCTGATAGAAAATTATTGAATTCTTGGAAAAAATATGGCATTTCCTCTTATAGGCCGTATTCAAAGAACTTTCAGTTATTTAAAATTTTAATATTATTTTCTTTGTGAAACATGAGTTAAAATTAAGGCGGAAGGCGGTGGTTTTGTGTTTCGGGGAAAAAATAAGAGATGGCGCTATCGTGCTGGAGCTGAACTGTCAAACTGCCGCAAACTGAGTTTAGTAACTTTAATATTTTGTTTGTATTTGGTCTGAACATGAATTAAAATCATAATATTCGATTTATGTAAAATTTATAGAAAATATGGTACAACTTATAGAAATTATTGCATAATAGCGTACCATATGGTACACGGCTAAAATTATGGTACGACCAAGATTTCGACGTAAAATTATTGAAGTGTACCATAATTATGGTACGCCTGGCAACGCTGCTTGTTAGTTGAAATACATATTTAATTTTAAGGTCCTTAATGGACACTTATATCAAATAGATAAATCATATACTTCTGCTACCACGTAATTAGGACCATTCTACTTACTTTTGTAAATTAAGAATAGTAAACTAATTAGATCCAAATAGTACTAATACTTGCGCTGTAAAAAATAAACTATCCTAGATGTTTGGCATTCCAAATTTGATCGGCGAATATTTGACCCAATTCTACGAAACAAAAGGTAATTAGGCTTGTCACCTTTCTCGTGTACAAATGAGAATCTGGTTTTTCTTTATCAACTCCGCCCCGTATTAATTTCTGAACCTGAAAATGCAATTAACAGCCGATTTGGTGTCCGATTAAAAGTTCCTCAAAGGAAATTTTTCGCCGCTTGAGCGCTTTTCGCCGGATTTCTCTCACTTTAATGGCAATCGAACCAAATTCAGCCCCCCCCCCCCACCCGAATTCGAATCTCCACCCGAAAAGCTTGTCATCCCAACCTTCTTCAGATCTCAACGCCACGGAAGATCCGACTTTCATCTAGGTCTTTTGACGTTCCCCCAAAATCGGGAGCTTAACTCTCCCCGGAATTATCTCACCCATTCTGGAGAAATGTACGTCACTTTAGAAATTCAGTTCGGTAAAGCAATTACCAAAACCAGATGAATATAATATATATTTATTTCTTAAAATATGTATCTTTGCAGGCGCGAATGCCATGACAAATCTCGTAACTATACAGGGTGTTTCAAACATTTGAAGGAGTTGTAGGGATTTGTGTGTATTACGATCACCTACTGTGTAGCCGCCGCCGCCGCCGCCGCCGTATTCACGATTGCTCGCGGTACGTTAGTGGTACAAAGGCAATTGATATCTCAAACGGTAGGCACTATTATAGCCTCGACGGGATTTTCATAATTTTTGGGATCGGAGCCCGAGAAGTTGGGTAAATGCCCAATTTACTATTTTCGGTGGTTTCGCTTTGTGTGGTAGATATTTTATTTAAAATTAAGTCCGATAACGTTTTGGTTAGGTTAGGATTCAGCGGATCTACACCTTCAGTTATATCAGTAAATATTAAATTTAAGTATAGTTTCCAGGGTAATTTACGGGACCCCAATTTTCGCGGTTTTATATTTTCGCATAAAAGTTCCTTAATTTAAGTTAAAAGGAACCACCTATGGACTGCATTGTAAAGGATGATAAACTTAGCGAATAAGTAGATTAGTAGATTAGTCCATTAAGAAAAGGGATAATAAAGCTAAACCTTAACAAATTTAAAGAAATTTAAAAACTTACTAATAGCTCGTACCGATAGGTCTTCGAGCAAACAAAATGGCGCGAAACTCGGACCAAATAGATCTACGAGTGAAAAACTAAATTAAATAAAATCGGTACGAGTTATTAGTAAGTTTTTAAATTTCTTCAAATTTGTTTAAGGTTTAGCTTTATTATCCCTTTTCTTAATGGACTAATTTTATCATCCTTAATTTAAGTCCGATTTTCATTAGAGTTTTATTTTTGAATAGCTGTGGTATCCATATAACCTAGATTTGCAATTACGTTGCTTAATTTTAATTCTAAGTAAGGTTTTTTGGACAGCGTATACGGACCGCCGCAAATTCCGACATTGTAAATCGGCGTGCTTATAGAGGTCTACCCGCGAGTTTCCCTCTCACTTTTTTCAAGGCCGTTCACTCCGCGCTTTCAACGTATGGCCAGAAATAAAAATAAGTGTGACACTCAACGTTTGCGCAGAAGTAACCAATAAGAGTGACACTCAACGTTTGCGCAGAAGTAACCAATAAGAGTGACACTCAACGTGTGACCATAAGTAACAAATAAATGTGATACTCAACGTCTGACCAGAATTAACAAATAAGTGTGACCACAGAAGTAACAAATAAGTATGGCCGTGGATAAATATTGGTTATGTCACCGGCGTTGTAGGTTGCTGTGAATAGCTCAAACAAACTTAACACATTAGGAGGATTGTGTGCATTCTGACCGTCGTACATCTTGTTTACCTATCACACGAACCCAAACCTTAATGTTCGCGTTTCCATGCTGCTTGGTTTTGCGCTTGTTGCAACCTACTTCCAGGGGCTAGTAGGCCACACTTTGAAGCTCTCGGGCGCTCTTTTAACTCATCGTAGGAAAATGGGAAAAAACAGGCATACTTCTCAACTCACCCCCTACAGCTCCTTAAATTTTTTGCATACACTTTTGAAACACCCTGTATACTGAATTACAAGTGATGGGCATTTTTACAAAATCCATTCTCAGCTCACGAGTCACTCTCGTGTGGACCTGACGTAAATGTTTCTCGCGCTCTTCTCAAGAGTAGTTCAGATATGTTTCTCTCGCGTACGCACGTAGATCAAAGATGTTTACTGATAGTGACAAAACACGCGTATTAGTAGAACAGTCCATACTGAAAAAGGATAAAAAAGCTTTTGAAATTTTTAATGTTTTGAATTAGTTTATCTTTTTGGTGTAATAGTCGCAAGCCAGATTTCCCGTACGGTACTGATGTGACCCTAATCCTACAGTCTCCACTGGTTGGTTTGGTCTCCGGTCTCCAATCATACAGGACCAATTGGTAAGTTTGGTCTTCGGTTTCCAATCCTATAGTCTGAATTGGTAAGTTTGGTCTCTGGTCTCCAATACTACGGTCTCCACTGGTAGGATTGGTCTCTGTTCTCCAAAACTAAGGTCCTCTGGTATACTTGGTCTCCGTTCTCCAAAACTACAATCCTCTGGTAGGCTTGGTCTCCAATTTCCAAAACTAAGGTCCTCTGGTAGGCCTGGTCTCCAATCTCAGAAAATAAGGTCCTCTGGTAAGCTTGGTCTCCGATCTCCCAAACTAAGGTCATCTGGTAGGCTTGGTCTCCGTTCTCCCAAACTACAGCCCACTGTATAGGCTTGGTCTCCGATCTCCCAAACTAAGGTCCACTGGTTGCTTTGGCCTCCGGTCCCCAATCCTGCAGTCTCAATTGGTAGGTTTGGTCTCTGGTCTTCAATCCTACATTATCGAGAGATTGGTGGGGTCTCCGGTCCCCAATCCTACAGTCTCAATTAGTAGGTTTGGTCTCTGGTCTTCAATCCTACATTATCGACAGATTGGTGGGGTCTCCGGTCCCCAATCCGACAGTCTCAATTAGTAGATTTGGTCTCCTGTCTTCAATCCTACATTATCGACAGATTGGTGGGGTCTCCGGTCCCCAATCCTACAGTCTCAATTAGTAGGTTTGGTCTCCGGTCTTCAATCCTACATTATCGACAGATTGGTGGGGTCTCCGGTCCCCAATCCTTCAGTCTCAATTAGTAGGTTTGGTCTCCGGTCTTCAATCCTACATTATCGACAGTTTGGTGGGGTCTCTGGTCCCTAATCCTACAGTCTCAATTGATAGGTTTGGTCTCCGGTCTTCAATCCTACATTATCGACAGATTGGTGGGGTCTCCGGGCCCCAATCCTGCAGTCTCAATTGGTAGGTTTGGTCTCCAGTCTTCAATCCTACATTATCGACAGATTGGTGGGGTCTCCGGTCCCCAATCCTGCAGTCTCAATTAGTAGGTTTGGTCTCCGGTCTTCAATCCTACATTATCGACAGTTTGGTGGGATCTCCGGTCCCCAATCCTGCAGTCTCAATTGGTAGGTTTGGTCTCCAGTCTTCAATCCTACATTATCGCCAGATTGGTTGGGTCTCCGGTTCCTAATCCTACCGTCTCTAGCAGTAGGATCTTGACAATTTCTTCTTCCATTTTGACCTTAATTAAAATGACTATATCGACCTTCAAATGTCTCTTTCGTCCTTCAAAATGGCGATTTCGATCATGAAAATGTAGACTTCGACCTTCAAAATGGCGATCTTTAAAATTGAAAGTTTTGGCACCTTTGTTTTGGAAGGATTACAAAATTACCCCCAAAAGCTCATGGAACATTAAGCTAAAAATCCCCTCAACATATTAATTTTCCTTATGTTGAAATAAACATTCTTGTTTAAACTAAGAAGGTTTCGGAATGGCAAAAAAACGAACCCAATTTAGCTGCCTCACAAAAAAAGTGTTATCCGCATCTTAAAATCGAAGTTGTTTCCCCCTGGCTACAAAATAACGAAGTGGTTACGTAAATATACAGGGTCTTTTTTTTTGCTCGGAAAAGTGTTTTTTTTCAAAAACTATTTATAGTACCGATTTCAAATTTGGAAGGTCAATTCTCTATACCGGGGGACATCAGTTTGAGAAATTTGAGCGTTTTCGGTAATGTTTTTCACCAATTTTGAAAAATTATTTTTCGACCACTAGGTGCGAGATAAAAAATTTCTATTATAAAGTTGTAGGCCGTCATCGAAAACCCTTAAAAATTGTTCACTCGACGAAAAACAATTTATTTATCAGTGAAAATTCGAGCTTGAAAAATTTACAAGTTGGTGAAGCCAAATTACGATTGTTTGAAACGATAATTGAAACCGAATTACCTAATCCAGTTGAAACTTTGGTTAAAAAAACGACCGGATTTAAAAAACACGAGGCTATAGGTCAATCCTAAACATGCATTGGGTATTTAAAGGAAAAATTTGGGAGATTATTATCAGTGTTTGATAATATTTCGAACAATGCCTCGTTATTCAGTAGCTGAGCGTACCGAGATAGTTGCCATTTACTATGGAGAAGCAGCGGAAAACCTTAGAAGAGTGACTGAAATCTTCGCAGAAAGACATCCAAATGGAGCACCATCTGTAAATACAGTAAGACGAGCAATTCACGATTTCAATCAATTTGGTAACTTGCAACCTAGGTTTCGCGGATTGGGTCAACCGGATTTAGACTTCGAGAACAATGTACTCGCGTACTTTGTGGCATATCCTCGTCACAGTTGCGCTAACGCCGCTGCTGATTTGGGTTGTTCTGCAAATCGTGTGTGGAAAATTCTTCGTAAGAATCGCTATCACCCATACAGAGCTACGCTCCACCAAGGACTAATTGACGGAGACCATCAAAGACGTTATGAATTTAGCAACTGGTTACTAAATGCTGTCCAAGAAGATAGACAATTTTTGCGCCATATTTTGTTCTCCGACGAAGCGTCATTTTCTAGGGATGGGCCCTTTAATCATCAAAACAGCCATCTTTGGTCTGACATCAACCCACATTGGGGTTTTGAATATCATCACCAGGTTCAATTTGAACGGGTCAATGTTTGGGTTGGACTTGTTGGAAACCGTTTGATTGGTCCCTTTTTCCTGCCGACGAACCTCAACGGCCAAAGGTATTTACATTTTCTACAGAACGAACTGAGTGATGCAATCGACGACCTTCCATTGGCTGAAAGACGTCAGTTGTGGTTTCAGCAAGATGGCGCCCCTCCGCATTTTTCCCGGCAAGTAACTGAGCACCTCAACAACGAGTTTCCTGAAAGGTGGATAGGGAGAAATGGTCCAGTGCATTGGCCAGCAAGGTCACCTGACCTAACACCGCTGGATTATTTTATCTGGGGATTCGTTAAAGCAAAGGTATACGCCACGCCCATTGAAACTAGGGAGGAACTCATTAGACGAATAATCAGTGCTTGCCGAGACGTCACACCAGAAATGGTAGAGAAAGCGTTTGAGAACTTAATTGTCCGCGCACAAACCTGTGTTGCAGCCAATGGTGATATTATTGAAAATGTTTTGTACAAATTTATGTGAATAAAATATCTGCATTTAAAAACCAAACGTGTACCTTTTTTCAAGTGTGAAAACTCTACTACGTTTGTATTAGACTTGTTCCCTTTTCAATTATCGTTTCAAACAATCGTAATTTGGCTTCACCAACTTGTAAATTTTTCAAGCTCGAATTTTCACTGATAAATAAGTTGTTTTTCGTCGAGTGAACAATTTTTAAGGGTTTTCGATGACGGCCTACAACTTTATAATAGAAATTTTTTATCTCGCACCTAGTGGTCGAAAAATAATTTTTCAAAATTGGTGAAAAACATTATCGAAAACGCTCAAATTTCTCAAACTGATGTCCCCCGGTATAGAGAATTGACCTTCCAAATTTGAAATCGGTACTATAAATAGTTTTTGAAACAAAACACTTTTCCGAGCAAAAAAAAGACCCTGTATATGTTGAAATCACAAAAGGGAGCTCAAAGGTCTATTAATAGGTCTACAGGAACGTGAACTGTACAATATAGAACTGCGGCGACGTGTTCTAGCGAAGGCTTAACCTTTCTAACGGCTAATAGGCTTTTTCGGTAAAAGAAATATATTCCATTTTAAATGTTGATTTCTGTGATACATCGAAGGTAACCTACAAGTCGAGATGATTCGCCACCGAAACGATTCTAGATGGCGTAACGGTGCTAGGTTCTCCGAGGTAGTGCTTATGATCTAGCGTCTGCTACAGACAAATTAAAAAGTTATAAGAACTTTTTTCTTAAAGGGAATATAAGTCTTTTTTAACTGTTTTTTTTTAATTGCTTTTTATGTTAACAATTTAGGCGGGAAATCACTAACCAGCGCCAAAAATATATCTGAAGCCATAGGAGGAAGCGGGAAATGGTCGAAGTGTTGGTGTTCCACACCAAAAAACCTGAGGTTATATTCCCTTTAAATAAACTTATCAAAATATAAGCAAACGATGCAAAAATTATTTTAAAATGCAAGTATCATTATCAAATTTATGGATAACGATGAGGAAAAACTAATAGCGTCTGCTTTAGCCGCTACCTATCTAGGTTTCAATGGCGAACCAAAGGTGGCGTAGCGATAGTTTTTGAATATTCCAAAATAACTCGATATTTTATGAAACGCTTTTAAAGGGAATCTAACCTGCAAAGCAATCTTTATGGAAGACCATGAGTGTATTGATTTCAACGATGAATATCGAACTATATCATTATACATTCTACCATCTGGGAGTAAGATGGGCGGTGCCTTTCTGCGTTTTACGTAATCACTTGAGCCAATCAGGAGACAGGCATTTGTCGTTGACTCGATCCGTAAAATGTTTCCGGGATTGCGCGATTTAACTGGCGAAGAAAATGACTCGTGATTCTTAGAAAAATACCTGTACTCTAACGAAATTACTTGTTAATCATAAATAAAGAAATTTATTATTAATATACTTACCTATTTTCGTTCAATCAAAAAGATGTGTATTAAAATTTTAGAAACAAAATTTCGAGCTAAGCCTTGGCGCTGAAATCTAGTCAAGTTTCAAAACCTTGCCCTTCAATACAATTTTCGGTAGGTGGCACGTGACCAACGTCATAATAACTAAGCCCCTCCCATCCAAGCGACTGAGGCCAGACTACCTAATGTAGTTCAATATTCATGGTTAAAATGAATACATTCATGGGAAGACCCCTTCAATTTTTCAAATTACCCTGTACAGTGGCGCCAAACATTTTTAAAGCCAAAGTCAAGAGCGGCCAGAGTTGCAAACGTTGGTGTTCGACACCAAATACCTAAGGTTATATTCCCTTTAAATTGCAGGAACTGAATATCTCGTTGTTTGCGCCGATCTCAATTGTTTATTCCGATCGACCCACCTCCGTGGCGGATGAAGCAGAATATTAAAACTTCAGTGATTAAATTTTCACAGTATCGCCTACGGTAGACAACCTGCGCTTCCATAACTCCCTCCAAATTCTTCGCGTTGAAACGAGCGACAATCTTTTGATATACCACCTCGTTTTAAATTAAGGGCTCAAACATTTAAATCAATTCCTATTGATTAAACATTTATTACACCTTCAAACAGTATTTAAATTTAAAAACGAATCCCAATTTCAATACGATTTCATCCCTACGTAAACTATAACTTATTTCATATTAACTAACAAATTTATAAATTTTAAGCCGGTTCAACGAAATTTTGCCAAATTCTACGAGTAATGTAAAACAAATTATAAACTTTCCCAACAAAGTTTTGTCGTCGCTAGCGTTACAATTACGATTTAATAAGTTAATTACGTCGAAGACAAACATCCCTTAACCACACCAAGGACAGTAGATACAGGGACGAGAAAGCAGGAAAAATAAATTCGATTTTAAACGTCTTCATATTCACGGGGAGTTAGATGTAAACAAACCGCGGCCATTGTTAAGACGTGGTTCACCATGGACAGTATTATTGTCGTTAGTTTTTACCATTTTGATGTTAAATTAAAAATAAAACTACGAGCGTAAATAAAAAAATGCCCATTTGTTTTGAACACTTAAGCCTCGTCAAGAACCGCTAAAATTAGGTTACAACTAACTCTCCTTGCGTTTAGGTCGTTTTAGGTGATATATTACAACAGAGGCCGCCAATACACTTTCTCGTCCCTGTATCTACTGTCCTTGACCACACTGCAAACTAAAGATTAAGCTAGTGTTGTTAATTTTCCGGAAAAATAAAATTCGGGAAAATTTCCAGAACATTTTCCGCAAATCGAAAAAGTAAAAAATTGAAACATAAATTACTTTTTAAGGGTTTTTAATGTTTTTAACTTTTTATCGATATAAAATGTCTAATATCAGTAAACATACTACAAAACATTAATAGTGTTACATTGTTAATCCGTTTAAACTAGTCTAGAGGTTTAGTTTTACTTTTAGATTCGAAAAAATGAGGCGAAAATGCCGCTATATTTAAATTTGCAAACAATATTAGGTTAATCATGGAATTAAAACTTTTATTTTTTTCGGAAAAATACGGAAAATTTTCCGACTTACAACACTAGTAAAAGGACATGTAACTCATAAGTATGCCATAAAAGCAATGTCTTTAATGAAACCTTGTTCACGGGATATGACAATCTGTGTTGAGATCACGTGATTTCGTTTCCATGGCAACCTTTTCTATAGAGCAAAGTATGTTTCGTGTGAAACAAGGTCCTATTTAAATTTTTTTCTAGGCATACTTATCAAAGATTATGTTACATTTGGTAAGCTTTAAATAAGATTTCCCCATTGCTTATGACAGTACTTCTTAACAGGAAATCACGTAACTCCTTTTGAGGCTATTTCATTCTTGGAGAAACTACTGGTGGCGCATATGAATTCGTTATTTTCGCTTACGTGTGCCACACCTAGGTGGCGCTTATTTTTTTCACGTAATGTACGCTTCGATGAGTTTTTGATAGCATCGCGACAGAGCTGACTTGAATTGTAAATTTTATTTTATCCCTCTAGATCTTCTGTTAATTTTTTTTCCAATCTTCGCGTGGTTTATTTTATTATCATTTTTTTATTTTGAATTCAGTAAGAAACTCTACCAAGATAAAATACTTTTTTTTTGGGAAAAAAGTGTTCGAAATTATTCAAAGATCAACAGATTTGAACCCCTTATGGATTTCTTTTCCGATGGGTTTTTTTTATTCCAGAAATTACCCGCAAATACGCTATTGGGTTAACGTACAAATCCACTCTTCCATTTTGTATTGATATTCCGTGAAAAGACTTTCAGTGGAAGACGAGATTTAAATTTGGACCCTTTTTGTGTATTCGCATTTTTATATTCTTATTCAAAAACGATAAGAAAAAACGCCAAACTATAGCTTTTCCGATCCCTCCCTCAGTTCGCGGAGTTAAGCCTTGACCTTTTTCTTAACGTTACCGTGTTGGGTCAAGAATACTTAAACTACGAAAACTGATACCTTCTCCGCGCGATTGACAATTCTACGCGATAACAGCGTCGATGGGAACGATTTTTACATTCTTTTTTTTATTTCAGCCTCACTTTTGGGACTATTTTTCCTCCCAATGCTGACTTTGAAAGTTTGAATTTACTGTTAAGCGACTAGTCTCGAAACCGTTTTTTTTTCTTCGGAAAATGGAAGCTGTAGCAAGAAGGATTGAACCTCTTGAAGTTGATTTCACCTTCGATATCAGGGGGAGTATTGTAGACCGTAAAGGAAATTGACCTCTCTCTTTTGCAAGGTTTTTCTTTTCTTAAAAAATAAACCAGGTATAGATCGAGGTTGAGTCTGTATTCAATTCCATTTTTATGCATTTTTGTGGCCACATTTGAACGTTTTATGTATGCTATGGCTTGAAATAGAAAAATAAGTCATGCTTGAAATAAAATATGAACACTTTATACTTTTAACCTATTGGTATAATCATAAATAAATAATATTACATAATATGTAATATTATTTATTTTTAGTATAAGTGTTTGGGTCATGCCATTAGCTAACTCTGGGAGTTGTCGCTTGCATTAAAATTTTGAAAACGCATTTAGTAATAGCATCAATGTATTCATATCAGTCATATGGATTGTAGTTGACTTGACTTGGGTATGCATTGTAGTTGGCTTGATTTTAGTTTGGATTGTTGTGGGCTTGGCTTGAGTTTGTATTGTAGTTGGCTTGACTTGAGTATGGAGTGTATTTGACTTGACTGGGGTATGGAGTGTATTTGACTTGACTGGGGTATGGATTGTAGTTGAATTGACTTGGTTACAAATTGTATTTGGCTTGAATTTATTATGAAATGTATTTGACTTGACTTGGGTATGGATTGCATTTGGCTTGACTTGATTACGGATTGTATTTGACTTGACTTTATTATGGATTGTAATTGACTTGACTTGGGTTCGGATTGTAGCTGGCTTGACTTGGGTACGGATTGTAGTTGGCTCAACTTAAGTTAGGATTGTAGCTGGCTTGACGTGATTTTGGATTGTATTTGACTTGACATGGGTACGAATTGTAGTTGGTTTGACTTGAGTTTGAATTGTAGTTGACTTGACTTGGGTACGGAATGTAGTTGGCTTGACTGGAGTTTGGATTGTAGCCTCTTGACTTGAGTTTGGACTACTTTGGATTGTAGTTGACGACTTGGGCTAGCCAGGTAAATCTGGAAACCGACCAACCGGAAATATTTTATTCAGCGATCCACTTTTGGCCAAGTCGCAAGGGAGTAAAAATAGTGTTTTTTATTGAAGCGCCTTTTTGCACCTAGTTACTATAATAAATTAGTAGATCGTAAGAAATCGGTAATCAGAAAAAACAGTTTTTTTTTTAAATGTTGTACATATTTCTTAAGTATAACGTACAATATATGTTTCTATTAAATAAAATGATTAAAAGTAAAAAAAAAAAGAATATGTTGCTCTTACGTCACAGTCTCTTACTTTATATGTTTATCTAGCGGGCGAAGAATATTACGTCACTAAATAGAATATTACGTCACTAAATAGAATATTACGTCACTAAATAGTATATTACGTCACTAAATAGAATATTACGTCGCTAAATAGAATATTACGTCGCTAAATAGAATATTACGTCGCCAAATAGAATATTACGTCACTAAATAGAATATTACGTCACTAAATAGAATATTACGTCACTAAATATAATATTACGTCACTAAATAGAATATTACGTCACTAAATATAATATTACGTCACTAAATAGAATATTACGTCACTAAATAGAATATTACGTCACTAAATAGAATATTACGTCGCTAAATAGAATATTACGTCGCCAAATAGAATATTACGTCACTAAATAGAATATTACGTCACTAAATAGAATATTACGTCACTAAATATAATATTACGTCACTAAATAGAATATTACGTCACTAAATAGAGTAGTCACGTGTTTAATTCTTTTTCAGGAGGCGCGTGCGAAATTGAACAAGCCCGTCTATATTATTAATATTATTATAATTAATATTAAATATTAAGCAGCGTGTGCTTTAAAATATCACGCTTTTACAAGTATGTCCTGGCTCTCTGTAATACTACTTCTAGGAAATTATCTGAACAGGTTTTATTTAAAGGGAATATAACCTCGGGTATTTGGTGTGAAACACCAACGTTTGCAGCTCTGGCCTTTGCCTTTAAAGTTTTTTGGCGCCACTGTACAAGGATATTTGAAAAATTGAAAGGGTTCTCCATAAAGATTGTTTTGAAGGTTATATTCCCTTTAAGCGTCTAATAAAATATCGAGTTATTTTGGAAAATTCAAAACTATCGCTACGCCCCCTTTGGTTCACCATTGAAACTTAGATAGGCAGCGGCTAAAGCACACGCTATTAGTTTTTCCTCGTCATTATTCATAAATTTGACTTTATAAATAATGATACTTGCATTTTAATGTAATTTTTACGTCGTTTGCTTATATTTTGATAAGTTTATTTAAGAAGAAACGCTCTTATAACTTTTTAATTTGTCTGTAATAATATATTTCTTTTACCGAAAAATCCTATTAGTCGTTAGAAAAGTTAAGCCTTCGCTAGAATACGCGTAGGACTATAGCCGCAGTTTTATAAATATTATATTATTAATAATTAATTATAATATGGTACAGTTCACGTTCTTCTCTATTAATATATATTTACGAAACCACTTCGTTATTTTGTAGCCAGGGGCCAACAACCTCGATTTTAAGATGCAGATAAAACAAATTATTTTTTGTGGGGCAGCTAAATTAGGTTGGTTTTTTTGCCATTCCGTAGCTATTGGCGGTGGTTTCAACCCGATAAAAATCCTTAAAAATCTTTTTCTTCTTAGTTTAAACAAGAATATTTATTTCAACAAAAGGAAAATTACCATGTTGAGGGCATTTTTAGCTTAGCTCCGAATCCTACTAATAAAAGTCAATGAAATCAGCGTGTAACGCGACTTAAGTACACGTCGGTTAAGTTAATCAATAGAAATTTAACCATGATGAACCTCTATTAAAACCTAAAATAATACCTAAAGATATTTGATTATTTATAAAAATAATGTGTGTTTGTTAATTTGGATGCCCTTTATACGTTGTTACATTTTCTGTCCGAGTTACATCGAACTCTCTCTTGCACCGGTCAAGTTATAACAACTGTTTTATTTTTGGAATGGCCTTAGTTCATAAAGGTATAATTCTAGAAACTCCATATTATACAACCTAAGGCTATAATCAATATTATATCAAATCTAAAATATTTAAATCTTAAGCTTTTATAACCATAAAGATAATAACTATTTACATGCAAGTTTTAATGCTAAAAAATAAATTAAAATAATAAAATTCATTTAACCTGTTACCTTTTCTTCCACATAAATTAAAACCCCTAGCTGAAAGCCCGGTTTTTTTTCGTTTTAAACCGAAATTAAACCACAATTTATTAATATTATATCAAGGTATGACTATTCTTATAATTATTTGAGAACAGTTTAGAGCTAAAGAAAATAATGAGTAAACGATTCATTAATAAGTTTCTATTTTATCTGACAAAAATAATAAGAATACAATTCTAATTTGGTATAATCTCAAGAAATGTCCGAACTTACATTAGTTTTGTGTTTGACCGAAATCTTCCACCCTTCTTGTTGGACATGGTTATGTTTCCTTTTTAATTAATTGCCAGTACCGAATTCCCACTTTCACTCTCATTTCAAAGGCAGCTAGAAACCGGCGAGGAATGGGCAAAGTTTCGTGAACTAAGGGAATTAATTTCGACCATTTCGGCATTTTTTGAGACCGGGGATAAATGTTGTAAATCTCGGGCACACATCTGCTTGTTTTTTCGCCCGAATAGCGACATCTGTCGCCAAAATTATGTCTTTCGAGAGGAAAAAATAATTCCAATTTTATTCGGTTAGATAAACAAGTCCTTCTTAAATCGCGCAAAATTGTCCTCCCTAATTGCGCCTGTAATTACGAGGTTTCAACGCGGTAATTTCGCTTCTTCTGCTTGTCTCGAGTAAAGTAGAATTTGAGGAAGGAAACTGTTTAAGTTTTTACTCGCAATTTAAATTTTATGGCCGGGAAATTACACTAATTATATGGATGAAAAATTACACAACATTTTATGGATGAAAAATTACACTACATTTTATGGATGAGAACTTACATTACATTTGATGGTTGAGAAATGGAACTAAATTATCTGCGTGGAAAATGAAGTTATATTCATTGGAAATGAAAATACATTACCTGGATTGGAAGTGAAATGAAATGGAAAATGAAATGAAATGAAATGATATTATCTGGATGAGATATGAAACTAAATTATCTAAATGGGAAATGAAACTAAATTATCTGGACAGGAAATAAATTAAACTTAACTATAAGGAATGGAAATAAATGAAACTTAACTATAAGGAATGGAAATAAATGAAACTTAACTATAAGGAATGGAAATAAATGAAACTTAACTATAAGGAATGGAAATAAATGAAACTTAACTATAAGGAATGGAAATAAATTAAACTTAACTATAAGGAATGGAAATAAATTAAACTTAACTATAAGGAATGGAAATAAATGAAACTTAACTATAAGGAATGGAAATAAATTAAACTTAACTAAAAGGAATGTAAATAAATTAAACTTAACTATAAGGAATGGAAATAAATTAAACTTAACTATAAGGAATGGAAATAAATTAAACTTAACTATAAGGAATGGAAATAAATTAAACTTAACTATAAGGAATGGAAATAAATTAAACTTAACTATAAGGAATGGAAATAAATTAAACTTAACTATAAGGAATGGAAATAAATTAAACTTAACTATGAGGAATGGAAATAAATTAAACTTAACTATGAGGAATGGAAATAAATTAAACTTAACTATAAGGAATGGAAATAAACTAAACTTAACTATGAGGAATGGAAATAAATTAAACTTAACTATGATGAATGGAAATAAACTAAACTTAACTATGAGGAATGGAAATAAATTAAACTTAACTATAAGGAATGGAAATAAACTAAACCTAACTATTAGGAATGGAAATAAATTAAACTTAACTATAAGGAATGGAAATAAATTAAACTTAACTATAAGGAATGGAAATAAATTTAACTTAATTATAAGGAATGGAAATAAATTTAACTTAACTATAAGGAATGGAAATAAATTAAACTTAACTATGAGGAATGGAAATAAATTAAACTTAACTATGAGGAATGGAAATAAATTAAACTTAACTATGATGAATGGAAATAAACTAAACTTAACTATAAGGAATGGAAATAAATTAAACTTAACTATAAGGAATGGAAATAAATTAAACTTAACTATAAGGAATGGAAATAAACTAAACCTAACTATAAGGAATGGAAATAAATTAAACTTAACTATAAGGAATGGAAATAAATTTAACTTAATTATAAGGAATGGAAATAAATTTAACTTAACTATAAGGAATGGAAATAAATTAAACTTAACTATGAGGAATGGAAATAAATTAAACTTAACTATGAGGAATGGAAATAAATTAAACTTAACTATGATGAATGGAAATAAACTAAACTTAACTATAAGGAATGGAAATAAATTAAACTTAACTATAAGGAATGGAAATAAATTAAACTTAACTATAAGGAATGGAAATAAACTAAACCTAACTATAAGGAATGGAAATAAATTAAACTTAACTATAAGGAATGGAAATAAATTAAACTTAACTATGAGGAATGGAAATAAATTAAACTTAACTATGATGAATGGAAATAAACTAAACTTAACTATAAGGAATGGAAATAAATTAAACTTAACTATAAGGAATGGAAATAAACTAAACTTAACTATAAGGAATGGAAATAAATTTAACTTAATTATAAGGAATGGAAATAAATTAAACTTAACTATAAGGAATGGAAATAAATTAAACTTAACTATAAGGAATGGAAATAAATGAAACTTAACTATAAGGAATGGAAATAAATTAAACTTAACTATAAGGAATGGAAATAAATTAAACTTAACTATGAGGAATGGAAACGAATTAAAATTATCTGGATTGGAAATGAATTAAAATTATCTGTATTGGAAATGAATTAAAATTATCTGTATTGGAAATGAATTAAAATTATCTGGATTGGAAATGAATTAAAATTATCTGTATTGGAAATGAATTAAAATTATCTGGATTGGAAATGAATTAAAATTATCTGGATTGGAAATGAATTAAAATTATCTGGATTGGAAATGAATTAAAATTATCTGGATTGGAAATGAATTAAAATTATCTGGATTGGAAATGAATTAAAATTATCTGGATTGGAAATGAATTAAAATTATCTCGATTGGAAATGAATTAAAATTATCTCGATTGGAAATGAATTAAAATTATCTGGATTGGAAATGAATTAAAATTATCTGTATTGGAAATGAATTAAAATTATCTGGATTGGAAATGAATTAAAATTATCTGTATTGGAAATGAATTAAAATTATCTGGATTGGAAATGAATTAAAATTATCTGGATTGGAAATGAATTAAAATTATCTGGATTGGAAATGAATTAAAATTATCTGGATTGGAAATGAATTAAAATTATCTGGATTGGAAATGAATTAAAATTATCTGGATTGGAAATGAATTAAAATTATCTCGATTGGAAATGAATTAAAATTATCTGGATTGGAAATGAATGAAAATTATCTGGATTGGAATAGAATGAAAATTATCTCTATTGGAAATGAATTAAAATTATCTGGATTGGAAATGAATTAAAATTATCTGTATTGGAAATGAATTAAAATTATCTGGATTGGAAATGAATTAAGATTATCTGGATTGGAAATGAATGAAAATTATCTGGATTGGAAATGAATGAAAATTATCTGGATTGGAATAGAATGAAAATTATCTGGATTGGAAATGAATTAAAATTATCTGGATTGGAAATGAATTAAAATTATCTGGATTGGAAATGAATTAAAAGTATCAGGATTGGAAATGAATTAAAATTATCTGGATTGGAAATGAATTAAAATTATCTGGATTGGAAATGAATTAAAATTATCTGGATTGGAAATGAAGTAAAATTATCAGGATTAAAAATGAATTAAGATTATCTGGATTGGAAATGAATGAAAATTATCTCGATTGGAAATGAATTAAAATTATCTGGATTGGAAATGAATGAAAATTATCTGGATTGGAATAGAATGAAAATTATCTCTATTGGAAATGAATTAAAATTATCTGGATTGGAAATGAATTAAAATTATCTGTATTGGAAATGAATTAAAATTATCTGGATTGGAAATGAATTAAGATTATCTGGATTGGAAATGAATGAAAATTATCTGGATTGGAAATGAATGAAAATTATCTGGATTGGAAATGAATTAAAATTATCTGGATTGGAAATGAATTAAAATTATCTCGATTGGAAATGAATTAAAATTATCTGGATTGGAAATGAATGAAAATTATCTGGATTGGAATAGAATGAAAATTATCTCTATTGGAAATGAATTAAAATTATCTGGATTGGAAATGAATTAAAATTATCTGTATTGGAAATGAATTAAAATTATCTGGATTGGAAATGAATTAAGATTATCTGGATTGGAAATGAATGAAAATTATCTGGATTGGAAATGAATGAAAATTATCTGGATTGGAATAGAATGAAAATTATCTGGATTGGAAATGAATTAAAATTATCTGGATTGGAAATGAATTAAAATTATCTGGATTGGAAATGAATTAAAAGTATCAGGATTGGAAATGAATTAAAATTATCTGGATTGGAAATGAATTAAAATTATCTGGATTGGAAATGAATTAAAATTATCTGGATTGGAAATGAAGTAAAATTATCAGGATTAAAAATGAATTAAAATTATCTGGATTGGAAATGAATTAAAATTATCAGGATTAGAAATGAATTAAAATTATCTGGATTGGAAATGAATTAAAATTATCAGGATTGGAAATGAATTAAAATTATCTGGATTGGAAATTAATGAAAATTATCTGGATTGGAAATGAAACTTAATTACAAGGTTAGGAAATAATTTTTTTATGAGTGTGCAATTAAACAAATTTTTTTGTGTAATGAAACTTCATTTTATGAAAAATCTACATTGAAAGCTATTTTCATTTTGAAAATAGTCATTTCTTGAGTTACATCTAGTTATTTTTGCAAACTCAGCAATATAAACCTTGAGAAAGCAGACAATTAATTTCCGTCTAAGGCTCAAAAGTAATGCCGATCCGTCTCAAACCCTTCTTAACTTTTCGAATCAATTGCCCTTTAAGAGAAAAGTATTGGACAGGGTTATAAACTTAGAGCTTTTGGCGGGGCCCTTTTAAAATCACCAGAGAAGTAATTCTTTCCCCCCCCTGGTGGTTCGTGGCAAAGATGCCAGTGTCCGGCTTTCGATGACAAATATTTGAAAAGGGATTATCCATTAGAGCGTGGCAGAACTCGCGACTGCTCTTTTGAAATCCTCGGCTCGTTCCAGTCTCCCCTTCTCTACTTTCGAAATCGCCGATCTTTCCGAATGCTGTAAGACCCTCACGGCCGAAGGTTCTCCAAAGAAGCCTGACCAGTTATTGCGAAATTCTTCGTTTTCTTTGGTTCAACTCAAATAGAGATCTTGGCTCTTCCCCGAATAACGAGCATAATTGTTTCGTATTTAATAGACGCTTCAATAAATCATCCTCCTAGGAAATCGCCAAGAAGTAATATTTCCCACAGCCAGGACCTGCAAGTCACTGTTTATATAGTGCTTGTTAAAATAATGGAAAATTTTCACCTTTACGGCAGCTAGGAGCAACAAACACAGCACCCCACACAAGGAGAACGCACCCCGCTAAAAGTCGTGGATTTTCTCGCGTACATTTTTCATTGGTTAAACGCTTTAGCACCTGCTGCCGTCGGAAGGGGAAAATTCGGTAATTTTATTCCCCTTTCCATAAAACGTTCAGCGTAAAGGCTCGTCCAATGAAATTTGTACACAACACTGCATTAGCGTGTTTAAAGGCTAGCTGCGTTATCCTTGTGTTTGCTGCTCCTAGGTGGCAACTTCAAGCGTTCCCTTTTAACCAGGTAGCTTTTTTGACATATTAAGGCTTGGTAAAAACACGACGTTCTGTTTACAGGTGAAAAGTTTCCATTATTTCCACAATCACTAGACAAACAATATCTTACGAGTCCTGGATCTCGGAAATATTATTTCTTGGCGATTTCCTGGGAGTATGATTTAATTAAGCGCTTATTGGTAAATCGGAGTTGCCCCATCCTTTACCTTTTGTCATTTCTCGTTTGATTACGAAATTACGCGTTTATAAAAAGTGGAAAACATTACACGATTGTCAATCCGTATCTTTAACGTTAGTAGGTCAAAAATAGACGAAACCCCTGAAAATGTGTTTCACACGTCGCACACTGGGGTTTCTGGAAGAAGTAAACTACCACACGTTTCTGTTAGTTACCTGATAAATCAATTTACAATTTTTAAGGGGCAAAGACGACTTTAAAGGGGTAATATTTTTAAACACATACAGATATCTTTGCTCGTAGGTTAACATAGAAACTTCAACGAATGGGTTGGTCGCTATAGCGCGAGATAGGTTATATTGTAAAAATATAATTTTCCGCTAGGGGCGCTTAACACATACAGATATCTTTGCTCGTAGGTTAGCATAGAAACTTCAACGAATGGGTTGGTCGCTATAGCGCGAGATAGGTTATATTGTAAAAATATAATTTTCCGCTAGGGGCGCTTAACACATACAGATATCTTTGCTCGTAAGTTAACATAGAAACTTCAACGAATGGGTTGGTCGCTATAGCGTGAGATAGGTTATATTGTAAAAATATAATTTTCCGCTAGGGGCGCTTAACACATACAGATATCTTTGCTGGTAGGTTAACATAGAAACTTCAACGAATGGGTTGGTCGCTTTAGCGTGAGATAGGTTATATTGTAAAAATATAATTTTCCGCTAGGGGCGCTTAACACATACAGATATCTTTGCTGGTAGGTTAACATAGAAACTTCAACGAATGGGTTGGTCGCTATAGCGTGAGATAGGTTATATTGTAAAAATATAATTTTCCGCTAGGGGCGCTTAACACATACAGATATCTTTGCTGGTAGGCTAACATAGAAACTTCAACGAATGGGTTGGTCGCTATAGCTTATTAAAATAGAAACTCTGTACTAATAGCTAATTTCGAAAAAATGTATTTGTCGATGAACCACAATGACAAATAGGTTTAATTGAAACGCAGATCACTGATATCCTACTGGTAAAAAAATCACTCTTTTTAGAGCTCGGCGTTCGGATAGGAAATTTCCGTTCATTTCTTTTTATATCCGAAAATTATCCGAATAAAAACTTATTTGTTGCGTATTAAATCGTATAATAGTCGTGAATAAATAAACAGTTAATCGGATTTTTTATGATTAAAGAGATAGTGTCAGAATTTTCTACGTTTATGAAGTTTTTTCATCAATTATTGAAAAATATAGTAAAGAAAAATGAAGTTATAAAACATTTGGTATAAATATAAATATTCACGATTAATTTCAAATTTTAAAATAGAAAGATAGCGTAACTTTTTACCTCTCCGAGGGGACTTTGTACCCTAGGAGGGGTTATACAACCACCGGGTCTGTGGGTCTGTCTGTCATTTTCGAGGCAAAGGGTAATCGCTGCGTACGCAGTTTCTTAGAATTAGGGAAAAGGTTTTTCCAAAAAGACCCGTTTTTTGCTGTCATAGGGTGTAGTATAAATATTTTTCAATTTGCGTTAGTACCGGGCGGGATTCGAACCCGAGGCCTACTGCACGTCAGGTGAGCATTCTACCACAGAACCACGGATACATTGTACACGTCACTGAAAATTAGAAACCCTTCCGAGGAGAGGTATATTTTGGCTTGCCAAGTTGTTTTTATCACATACTGTCTACGTCATAGAATTTTTCGGGGATTACAGGAGGAAATTTGACTCCCATCGCTTTCTTTTGATCCGAGTTTCCCGCTTCCGCACGCTTTAAGACCCTCATTCGATGGAAACATAAGCCACTTTTGTTGTTATTATTACTGCCGGAAGGAACTGCGCGATACACTGCCCAGGTCTTCGGTGGCATCTTTCCGTAGAATATAAATATTGTTATAATGACTACGTATAAGAAATAATGATATAATTTATAAACAATACCTTGTTATTGATTTTTTCTTCAATTTCTACTTTGAAAATTATATTTTTACACGTAGCAGGCTCGTGAAGTCGTGATTCGAGAATCTCGAACCGCGTGGTCCGCGAGAATAAAGTCAAAAAACGCGCTTACAAATCCTCTACGCGATAGTAGAAAGAATACTACGGAAATTCCCCGCCGCTCGAGCGCGCCGAAATCGACCAAACTCATGCCGTCAACAATCTGTAAAGTTTTGACGCGGCTATTGAAATACCATTATTTTACATTAAAATATAAAACTAAAAACTAATTGGAAGTGCTAATATGTATATATAATCGGATTCAGGACTTAAAAATCTATCGTAACGTGTAAGCCAAAGAACAAATTTTTTAATTAAACTGAATTTAATTGAATTTTTTGCGGTTAGTTTTTCCGTTTCCCCGAGCTCTCCCTCTTTTTCCCTATTTCCCTTTTTTTAAAACAATTCCCTTTTTTAATTTTGAAAGTTTAAAATTCCCTACAAAAGGAGAAATTATCTACAAGTAGAAGCACTGGACTTCATACTCGACGTAGAGATATATGTGTCAGGCGTTATCGAAGGAAAACCAATTTTCCGGCAGAATTTCGTCATATTTTCCATAGAGTGCGCAGTGTTGGGCATTTTCGTCAAAGAGCCGGTGAGCTCACTCACCACTCGCACTCGCTAGCCTATTATCCGCTCACGCTCACGCTTTTTTTAGCGGTAAAATTGGCGCTCCTCTCTTGCCACTCTTTTTTGAGCGGTAAAATAAGCGCTCCTCTCTTGCCACTCTTTTTTGAGAGGTAAAATAAGCGCTCCTCTCTTTCCGCTCTTTTGTGAGTGGTAAAATAAGCGCTCCTCTCTTTCCGCTCTTTTTTGAGCGGTAAAATAAGCGCTCCTCTCTTTCCGCTCTTTTTGAGCTGTAAAATAAGCGCTCCTCTCTTTCCGCTCTTTTTGAGCTGTAAAATAAGCGCTCCTCTCTTTCTGCTCTTTTTGAGCTGTAATATAAGCGCTCCTCTCTTTCCGCTCTTTTTTGAGCGGTGAAATTGGCGCTCCTCTCATTTTCGCGTTCTTATTAAAAACATTTTGACGCTCAATTTCGCTCAATATAACAAAACCGCTCAAAATGAGAGGAACGGCTCCCATCACTGAGAGTACGAAACCGGCTTGGTATGTTTTTCGGTTTGGCGCGTTTCGGGCGTTCGTCTTGACAGCTTTATGGAGTAAATTTCTCGACGCAGAAAGCGTCCTAGTTCTTGTAATCGGTACCTTCTCGGGCTGGCGCTCTTTCTCCGAATTTCTGCGAGATCCGATGGGAAAACTTTCCTCGAACACGCTCGCAGTTGTTGCACGTCTCCAAGTTATACGCTCTTCTTTTATGACATTTTGACCCGCTTCGAAACGTCCATAGTTACATTTCCGTCTGTCCGGAATGGAACTTTCTCCGACGCAACACCCGGCCGTATCCTTCTCGATTGGATGCCCTTTCACTCCGATAGGGAATTCTCTGAACGACAATTTTCCCAGGTGGCTTAGTTCCCCGGGTCCCAATCCTTTCCTACACTTTTTATATTCAATCGTAATTCAATTGATTCGAAATTTTTCCGCCACTGTTTCATCTTTATATTGAGAAGAAATATCATCATTTTGATGGTCCAAAATTTACAGCGTGACTTAGCCCATCACCACTAGAGGTCGGCGGAACGAATAAATTAACCGGCAAAATTTCGATTAACCATAAAAAGTTGGGTTAATTTTTTTTATGAACATTTTATAAGAATAAACAACGATTTAACATGGAAAAATAATCTGTTTTTTCGTATATTTTTTGTATAATTTGCGGTTATGAATAAAAATAAATAATTGGATAATTTCTTATTCAAACGCCGACCTCTAATCACCACCAAAGACGTACTAAAATAGTATATATCATAAACTTGTTTGATTTGATTGGATTTTATTTTGCATCTATTGAATTTAATCAAAATCTGTAAGAGGTAGAGTATTACACTTTTCTGGATACATTGTAAATTTAGTTCTCAAATTTTGTAATTTTTGGAAAAACAAATTTCATTTTAATAATAATCTACACTCTTAAAAAATGGTTTTTAATGGTATATTAAGGGTCTAAAATATAATAAAAAACACTCTTTAGGGTTTTTTCTTGTCCCAAATTTATAACCTGAAAAGGTGTATAAACGGTGTTATATTACAACGTAAATCCTGTAGGGTGTAGCTCTCTTAAGGTCATAGTTTATTACCCTAAAGGGAGTAGTTTAACACTTTAAAGGGAGTATTGTAGAACCCGTAAGGCAGTATTTTAGTACCAGAGAGTGTGCATTATAGAGAGACATCTCTCTTTCAAAAAACCGTAATAATTTTTCTGACGGAAAAATGCCCATAGGATCCGGATAAGAGATAGCACGTTGAGGAGGACGCAAAAACCAGTTTGGATTTTGATATTTTGACAATTTATTTAATTTGTAATTTAATTGTTTAAATATGCCTGGATCGTTTTGTTCAGCCAAAAATTGTTCCGCAAATAAAAAACAAGTTTCTAAAGAATACGCGTTTTTATTATTGAGACCTATATTCACATTTTTCTTAAACATTTTTATTCCCATTTTGTGGCCGGAAAATGTAAAAATCGACTACTTAAACTATAAAACAACAGAATACGTACATGTTAATCGTAGAATTTACTCTATTGACTTCTAAAATGAATGTTTTATGAAACTTAAAACTAAATATAGCTTTAGTCCCATTTGACCGAAATCCCATTCGACCGAAGGCGGTTTTTGAGGTGTCCCATTCGACCGAATTCCGCCGAAACGTGCGGTTTTTATGTGTCCCATTCGGCCGAACGCTGCTATATAAATTGGCTTTTGCTATGTTTTCAATTTAGTTACTGAAGTCGTTTGCAATGGAGCGGATAGATAATAAAAGAGGGTATTTACACATCAATGCATTTATTTGAAAATAAAATGGAATGAGCATGAATTATATTTTTATATTCACCTAGTCAAGAAAAGTAACTGAACCAAAACTGAAATAGTAAACTTAACCAACTCTAACCTAACCTAACCTAACCTAAACATGGATCTTCGATAGTACATACCTTATAAATAAAATACCAATTGGGCTACATTTTAAAATTCTTTCGGTCGAATGGGATTTCGGTCGAATGGGAATAAACGTAAATATAGGCTAACAACATATTAAGCTGTGCCAACAATTTTATATGATAATGAAGGTTAAAAAATCAACACTTCCAGAAGCACTTAAAATTGCTTCTTAAAGGGGAACGGTCAAGTAGTATTAGCTAAATTAATATTACTTAATTATTCAACTTGAAATGTTTATCGCGCACGCGTTAAGTTCACAGAGAAGAGGTGTAATTAAATTATTTAATTGATTTATAATAAACTTCAGTTATGTTCGTGGTAGAATATAATAGTTACAACTTAAAGGGGAACAGTCAAGCTTTAACCAGTTAGATAGCCCTATAGCCCATTAATAACTAAAATTTATGGCGAAAACCGCATCAAAAAATATTGAGTGGTTAATTTTTAATAAAATAAAGAAATTTCGGGAAATCGACGAAAAGCGCACGTCCGCCGCGACACCTGGTGAGAAGTCGGTGAGACAGAAAAACAACGTAAAAGCGCGCGCTTAGCGCTGAAGACGCGAAAAATTTGTTTTGCACGCGCGGCGCGTTCCAGTTATAAGAGACCTAAGCCTAAATCGCGCGATTTTAAAAGTTAGGATAGTTCGCAAATCGCTCATACGGGGTTAGAGGCGCTGGCGGCAGCCCCTAAGATGGCGGCGAAAATTCAAACCCAAACACCTGGCGTTATTTTTCGTTTCAGCTTTTTGGGCCAAAGGTATTTTTTCAAGACAAAAAAAAGGTACGTGTTAGTATATTGAACGTCCTGTTAATCTTTTGATACGGAAATAAGAAAAAAAAGCGAAAGACTTCTTTTGGTAAAGTAATTGTACCAACCGATTCTTTCTTGAAATGTATAACAGAAATAAGTCAGGTTTTTGACACAAGTTTTAATTTGCTGATTTTGATCTCATACGTGACAAACGTTAAAGGGAAATGAAACGATTCATCAGCGGCTAATTGATAAGGACTCTGGTTTCATGATTCTGAAACTGTCTTTGAATTGAAAACATATTAATAAATTTTTTTATTGGATTTTGCATACAAAGTTCCCTCCAAAAACAAGATATAGACCACGATTCTGCATTAAATCACAGAAAATATTAGACAGAAAAATGTGTTAAAATACCAAAAACAATTGATCTAAAACATTTTTTAAATATTTATACATTTGATATTTATATTGCATAATTTATTTATTTTACCTTCTCTACATCTGGTCTCTAGGCCTTGGTCTTTAGGCTGTTCTCCATAAATTACTTGAATTAATGAAAATAAATTACATTCAATATTGATATATTAAAAACTAGTAAACTTTGCTGTACTTACTTTCAATGGAATTTTACATTTAATTAATTTATTTACAAAATAAGGTAAATTGGAACAATAGCCCCGCCACTCCCTTTGCTCCCCTTTCCCGACCCCCCTTAAAGTACTTTTTAAGGAGATTCCAATGGTGCAAAAATTATTTAGCACTACTTAAAAAGTTAATTAAAAATTGCCCAAAGACTATACATTGGCGGCTGACGGTGCCGCGCACTCACTTCGCTCGAGCGCTGGGGGGCCAGACCAGCGCCCCCCAGCCCCGTTCTTATAATCATCATGGGAGCATATATAAACCCCATTAAATATATCTCCTTAAGTATTAATTCCCGAAAAATAATGTTTCGCATTAAAAAACAAAAGGATTACAATAATGCAAAAAGTTTTAACCGCCATTTATTATTTAGAAAGATATGATAAATGTAACATTTTTACTTGCCATCAATTTTTACCACGGAAAATACGACATATTTCGAGATTTTTGTACGTGTAAACTAAAAGTAAAACTGGACCCTTAATCGAAGTATTGGTGGCTCACGGCGCCGCGCACTCACTTCGCTCGAGCTGTGCCTTCTATTACGCGACCTAGAGGACAGTACCTAGTATAGTCTCTTGTGGAAGTTGTGGTGCGAATTAAACCAGGGAGAGCGACTGAGAGATGAATCGATCCCACACGAAGGAATTTCTCCTCCTCCTGGAAGCATATATTAACCCCACATACGGACGTCGTTTCCAGTGATATCGTACCTAGTATCTAGCGAATTGCATTCGCCGTAAAAAATAAACACATTTTCGGTTTGGACAGTTTTTAAAAATTTAGTAATATCTTGCCGTTAAATGTAATTCTTCATCAGTCCTACCTTATCCAACACGTACAAAAATCTCGTATTTCCTGAGAAAATCTCAAAATACGTCGTATTTTACGAGGTAAAAATTGCAGGTAAGTAACAATTTTATCTTATCTTTATCATATCTTTCTAAATAATAAATTGCGGTTAAAACTTTTTGGATTACTGTAATCCTTGACAAATAATACCCCTTAAAAAAATAATCAAAAACCATCCTTGACAAATAATACACCTTAAAAAATAAAGAAAAAATCAAAAGTACCTATTGTTAAAAACAGCCTTAGAATCTTCCGAACTTGCATGGTTAGCGGGAAATGAATACGGTTTGTGATTTGTGAAATGTTTCTTTGATATTCTGTATAGTAGCCCACCGTCATTTTAATCCTTTAACAAAAACTTTGTTTCGGCCACCTTAGACCCCACGTCTACTACAGCAGCATATTTCGCGTATATTGTGGTCCTACTGGCACCATTACCGCTCCCAACAAATAAAGAAAGGCCGATTTCCGAAAGGGTAAAAATGGCGCGACGGCGAGCTCTCTTCGCCGCGGAGTGAATTCTACGCCCCGAACCGTTCGGTTCGTACATCTTTAAAATTACTATAACTTTAAAATTAATTATTTGTGGCTAATAATTTTTGCACCATTAGGTTCCCCTTAATAAGTACATTGGTGAGGTGCAACTAAAAAGTGGAAAACATGTGGCGGGGCTATTGTTCCAAATAGCTTACGGATCCTGAACTACTCTTCAATTACCGTATGGTCCAAAAACCGTGTACGAAATTTTAACATTACGCGAATAGAAAGTGAAAAATGTGATTTAAGGTGTTGAATAACAACCTTCATAAACCTGTTAAGGTGTTGTGTAAGATACAAGAAAAAACCCTACAAGGTTTGAAAATAAAGACTGTAGGTTGTGGTTAAACTAATACCCTACGAATCACCACAGCTGGTCATAGAGGAACTTGTCATGCCATCGTTCCAGTCATGAGATGTCGCGGAGTGGGGTGGCAAACCCCGTAATGCCAAACTGCCTATTCTCACCATTACCATAGTCCAAAATCTAAAAGAACCGTGTGATAAATGTTTTTTTTTAGCTGCTCTACTAAGCACTCTACACTTTTGTACTTTCAACGACCTGCGAAAATATTTTTCATAATTTGTTTATGTTTTAAAAACCACTTTAACTGATATCATACACTGAAAGTCTTAAAATTTACCTTTTATAGTTTTTTAAGAGCAAATCGTCGCCGTTAAAACAAAACCACGTAACTTGAGATACGTGGGTTTGTCAAAATTTACATATTTAGATTCTACACCCCAATTTACGTATATAACATTAAAAACATTAATAGGTTGCAATCGGATTTATTAATTTTAAATCGAGAAAAAATTTAAACGTATCTTTGATATTCACAACGCATTTCGCGCAAAAGCACGTATCTTGCTTATTTTCCGCTCCTATCTCACTTCATGACGCAAAACCACGTATCTCTAAAAATTCCCCTTTAGCAAAATATTTTTAAATTAAAATCCTCATAAAGAGTCAATATTGAAACGAAATTATTTAACTATAAAATCAACTCGCATGTAAAAACTTAACACGCGATTTCGCAAGTCCCTGCAAAATTAAAAAATCAATTTTTCTCACCGAAAAGATACGTGGTTTTGTTTTAACGGCGACGAAATGAGATTTCCAGTTAACCTACTCGTGGAAATCAATAACGCGCGACATAACCGAAAGAGTCGCAATCTTGAGCGGATTAAAAACCATTTTGGACACACGTACCTCTAAATACTGGCGTTGAGGTGCAAAAAGAAAAACATCAACAAAAATAGAAGGCTCGTAACGGGTGCGAAGTTATGATAGATGGGGGTTAATGCTGTTAGGGAGATGCTGAAAACCGATGCTCTCGGATATAACAGATCCGACCCTCATCTGACACTCTTCTAGAGGTTAATGCGAGGGTAAAGTTTAGCGTCGTTGCCGCGAGTGGACGAACAGTCACTTCCAAATTTTTTGGACATCGTCAATCACGGAGATCTTTTAGCAGTTCCGACAAGCGGTAGACCGATGAAAAACTAGTGCCATTCAGTCTTCGTTGGCCTTCATCTTACCACTTTCCACCGATATCCGAAACTCTTCTATACACTTTCTCAACTCTTCTTTCGTGTTTAGCAGTTAAGGGCAGTACTGTTGTCCGGACCCTTTTTGGTTGTTTCCCTTAGAGGTCACAATGTCTATCCAAGTTGGCCGTGATAGGACTATGGCACCTAGGAGCAACAAACAGAGCACCCCACACAAGGAGAACGCAACCCGTCAAAAGTCGTGCATTTTCTTGCGTACATTTTTCATTGGTTACTCTTCAGCGTAAAGGCTCGTCCAATGCAATTTGTACACAACACTTCGTTAGCGTGTTTAAAGGCTAGCTGCGTTCTCCTTGTGTTTGTTGCTCCTAGATGGGTGGGGCAAGGGGGGGGGGCATTGGACCCCCCTGAATTTTTATGAGCTGCAAATGTTTACGAATATGTCTAATTCCAACTCAGAATCGGATGCAGTACATGGAATATCTTTGTTCTGTCTATTATCCCGAAAATCACTAGCATTTATGCAATAACTATTTCAATTACAAATTCAAAAAAGATTACATTTAACGCGATTATGCCCTTTAAAGAAACAGTTTTCCGGAGTTAAAGTTCTATCCCCTTCTGAAAAATCGTGAAATTACGCCCCTGTCTAGAATACGGAGTTCTATATTATCTTTTCATTAGGGCAAAACTCCACAACAGCAAGTGTCGACACGAAAAATCTCCGTTAGGCCTAACTCAATTTTTGGCGTCGACTAACACAATTGCCGTGTTCTTGTCGCTTGGGCTTAAAGCTACTCCAGATATAATTTATGATTTCTGTAAGGATAATATTTTATGCATTTATCCTGCTTTGGTTACGTATAGGGAGAAAGATGTAAGAGCCAGATTTTAATTTTTAATCAATTATTTTATTACATTTTAAAACCTTTAAATAATTTATATGTATATGGCTCTCCAAAATCAAACGAATTATCGAAATAATTAATTAACATCGCCATTTCTAGATACGTTGCTTTTTGAAATGAACGTCGCAACGCCATCTGGCGAAGGCTTACATAAATTTAGCCAATGTCCGAGCCATGGTGGTCTATTAGCGTTCAACGGACAACTGATCAGGTTATTTTGGTCTTATTTGACAGTTAACTGAAGATAATCCGTAAGTCAGATCAGGTGAATCTTTTATATTACCCTAACCTAGAAATCTAATTCCAAATTGTAACCGATTTGAAATTATCTGTTCTGTTATAATGCATATGACTTGATTCAGTTAGCTGAACAGGTATCTGATTTGAGGAATCAAATCCAAATAAACAGTGATTAAAAATTCGATAGCAATTGAATCGGGAATATATGAAATAGATAACGGTGAGTCTTCAGAAATCTCAGATTCGGGTTTAAACTATCTAGCTTGCTGTTTGACAATATTTGACAATCGGATTTTCAGATTTTGGTGCTTTGAATTTAGTTTTTTAAGCTTAATTTTAGACTAATTTTCGCATAACTTCGAAGAGATTGTAGGCTTTTAAATAACCCTTTTCTATAAAACTCCGATATTTTTAATTTATTCATAGAGGCATTTTAGATCAACACGACGAAACTGATACTCCTTAGAAAAGATCCTCTCGCGTTTATACGTTATTATCACAGTAAACCACATTTTGAAACGTAGGTTGGTTGTGTTTATATCTTATACAATTTTAATCTACCTCGCGTAAGAGCTTGAGCGGTAATCCCCACGAGGCACTCGCTTACGCAACCAAATATAATACGGATCCTTTAGAATTGGGCGCCATAATAAGCTCTCTCCTCTCGGAGTTTCAACCAAATCTTTTATCCGTTTTAAAATAAAGAGGGAAGAAGGATTTTGGTTGAAAATTGAAAAATGAAGAAATAAACGTCAGAGAATGTATATATAGGTTTAGCGAAAAGGGGGTTGTGGTAGTGGCGGGTTAAATGTCACGCTCAGGCCCCCAGACGGAGCGACGAAAGTGTATCGTTCTCTTTCCCGCCATGTACGGGAGGAATGCGTATTATTGTAAGGATTTGACGGGGTCTCCCTCGATCTCGTGGCATCTGTCAGGCGGACTGTTTCGAGCCGACTTATTCCCACGCTCTAATATTCGCCGCTGGAGAAGGGCGTACTGGGGGCTTAAGTAGTCAAGAGCAGGGCACTCTCCTTACCAAAGAGAGAGAAGGTTTTAAAAGCCCGTCCACATAAATCTACCGCCCGTTCCGTCTACTTCGCCTCCTCAAAGAATGAAACATTTCCTTTTTATACGATTTAAACATTTTAGATTGGACGTTTTAAGCGCACAGCTTGTTTTTCTGTAAATCTGAATGTTTTCCGTATAAGCGTTCATAAAATTAAATGAACAATTAAAACTTACTTTTGTCGAATTTGGGAATTTTAAACGTTTGGTCTGGTTTAGAAAATGGTTTTGTATTATTTTGGGAGTATTGTGAGGTTCTAACGGTTTATCTGGATATTGGGCGTTTTTGGTGGGTTTTCTGGAATATTAAGCGGGCTTTGCCGATTTTTAGGAATATTTGGTGGGTTTAAAGGAATATTGGTTGGCTTTGGCGGGTTTTAGGGATATTGGGTGGTTTGGAGATTTGTTTTGGGATATTGGGCGGGTTTGGCGGGTATTTTGTAATTATGGTCGGGTTTGGCGGGTGTTTTGTAATATTGGGCGGGTTTGGCGGGTTTTTTGTAATATTGGGCGGGTTTGACGGGTGTTTTGTAATATTGGGTGGGTTTGGCGGGTGTTTTGTAATATTGGGCGGGTTTGGCGGGTGTTTTGTAATATTGGGCGGGTTTGGCGGGTGTTTTGAAATATTGGGTGGGTTTGGCGGGTATTTTGAAATATTGGGCGGGTTTGGCGGGTATTTTGTAACCTTGGGCGGGTTTTTCGGGTGTTTTGAAATATTGGGCGGGTTTGTCGGGTGTTTTGTAATATTGGGCGGGTTTGTCGGGTATTTTGTAATATTGGGCGGGTTTGGCGGGTGTTTTGTAATATTGGGCGGGTTTGGCGGGTGTTTTGTAATATTAGTCGGGTTTGGCGGGTGTTTTGTCATAATGGTCGGGTTTGGCGGGTGTTTTGTAATATTGGGCGGGTTTTGCGGGTATTTGGTAATTATGGTCGGGTTTGGCGGGTGTTTTGAAATATTGGGCGGGTTTGGCGGGTATTTTGAAATATTGGGCGGGTTTGGCGGGTATTTTGTAACCTTGGGCGGGTTTTGCGGGTGTTTTGAAATATTGGGCGGGTTTGTCGGGTGTTTTGTAATATTGGGCGGGTTTGTCGGGTGTTTTGTAATATTGGGCGGGTTTGGCAGGTGTTTTGTAATATTGGGCGGGTTTGGCGGGTGTTTTGTAATATTAGGCGGGTTTGGCGGGTGTTTTGTCATAATGGTCGGGTTTGGCGGGTGTTTGTAATATTGGGCGGGTTTTGCGGGTATTTGGTAATTATGGTCGGGTTTGGCGGGTGTTTTGAAATATTGGGCGGGTTTGGCGGGTATTTTGAAATATTGGGCGGGTTTGGCGGGTGTTTTGTAATATTAGTCGGGTTTGGCGGGTGTTTTGTCATAATGGTCGGGTTTGGCGGGTGTTTTGTAATATTGGGCGGTTTTTGCGGGTATTTGGTAATTATGGTCGGGTTTGGCGGGTGTTTTGAAATATTGGGCGGGTTTGGCGGGTATTTTGTAACCTTGGGCGGGTTTTGCGGGTGTTTTGAAATATTGGGCGGGTTTGTCGGGTGTTTTGTAATATTGGGTGGGTTTGGCGGGTATTTTGTAATTATGGTAGGGTTCGGCGCGTATTTTGTACTATTGGGTGGTGGATTTGGCAAATTTTTAAAAATAATCTGTGAATTACGCGGTTTTTTTTGGAATATTTTGAGGTTATTTTGGCGGTTTATTTGCTACTTTAGGCGAGTTTTCGGGATAATAAATGGTTTGGGGGGTTTCGGAATTTTGGCATTTCTTTAAATCATTGGGCGGGTTTTGTGTCTTTTTTAGAATATTGAGCTGGTTTTGAGGTTTTATAAATGATTTTTGGGCATATATCTCCATCTTCCGTCTTTAGATGGCGGGTGGGGCATCGATCAAAGTCAAGTGTATTCCCGGGCATGACTAGTTAAATAAATAGCGACTAGTTGATGGGGCAGGAATTGTTGCGATTATTATAGCCTTTTCAGACGAGGCTTATATAACCGTATTTTAGATTTCCGTTTAGTAAGCCGCAGTTAATTTTTTATACTAAAATATATATTAAAATTACACTTTGGTTTATTAAACCCGGTTTATAGATCTATAAAGGTTTTAAATTTTTAAAAAGGATATTGGATTTTTTAATCTGGTAGGCAAGGATCTTATGCCCACATAATTGTTTTCAATACTCTAAAATTCAAATTCTACACTCCCTGTGATAAATTTCGGTAGAATTTTAAACCACTTTATCTTTAAACTCCAAAATGTTTTAGTTAATTTTTTTGGAGCCCCTTTGTAAAATTTTAGTACCAATTTTAAAGCGAGTGGCGGTTCTATCAGGGCCACCTGTGTTATGAAAAGGCCCCTGTTATTAGAGATGGCCTTGAATCTATCCGATTCTTCAAAAACGCGATTTTAACCATAGATATAGGGAACGTATATAAAGGTCTAGATAAAATATTTCAAAGCGAGTGAATATGGAGGTGACAGCTAGCAGAAACGCGTAATTTCTGCAGGCTATCCTTATAAGGCGCTATCTATCGGTAAGAAAGCTCATGCTATTGTCGCGAGAGCCATTGTCTCCTGCTTTAAAATTATACTAAAAGTCACCAACAGATGGTGTCTAAAGACTACGGCCTGCGGAAAGGTACTTAGTACTAAAATGCTAAGAGAGCTCGCGCTCTTGGTCACGTGCCTTCCTCTGTGTCTGCTAAGTGTCAATTCCGTATTTTATGTTAGGCTTAGACGCCCCGAAATTTATCTAGACCTTTATATACATTTCTTGTATCTATGGTTCATCAGTTCAAAAAAAAAAAAAAAAAAAAAAAAACAGAAGTTGCTGGCAAAGTGATGGGTAATTTAGCAGAATGATTACACCAGAATAAAACATTTGTTGAAAAGAAATCGACTTTAAAAATAAGGCCAATTTTATTTATTAGAAGCGTTTTTGTTTGAAATTTGACGTACCCTCGTAAATGGTGAAATAAAACATATATTGGTGAGGTTTGACTAACCCTATGCATTAAGATATTAAAATGAAATAAAAACAACCACTTTTGCATAGTAAAAATATTTTTGTTAAAACATTTTATTTAAAAATGTTGGTCACGACTAGTTTCGCTGCCGTTCGGTAGCATCATCAGGTGTGAAGTGAGGTAGGCGAAACTCGGTTACAATTTCCACAATGTGGCTAAAAAATGATTTGGACCTTCGTCACGATTGAAGATTAAATTGGTTTTTTATGGTCTAAAATTTCTAGAGATTCTCTGAGGTTAAGTTTTACATTGTTCTCGATTTTACATATTATTTTACATTCGTCAAATAGTATAGAATGGCAAGGGTTATTTTTTATATGTTCAACTAAAGCAGAGGAATGGGTTTTATTATTTTTTTACATCATTTTTATGTTCGTTTAGTCGGAATTTAAAATTGCCCTTTGTTTGGCCAATATAAGCACCCTTACATGTACATGGAATTTTGTAAACACCGTAGCTTTCGGTGATAGGGATTTTGTCTTTTTTTTGGGGCTAGAGTATTACTAATTTTATTGCATGGTTTAAAAACAGGTTTAATTTTGCATTTACTTAGGCGTTAGTGTATTAGCACTTTCACCTCGCAGCAAGAGGGGCCGGGTTCGATCCCAGCTTGTGGCACTGGGTGAAAACTCGGAACAACTCCTTCCGCGTAGAGTTTGCAAGTTCCCTCCCCACTGGTTTAAGGGGTTTTCGATAAACACTTGTTGAGGTTAACGGTAATAGTTAGTGTAGGGAGCTGTTGGCTCGTACGCGTGGCATGCAGGGCTTGTCACCACCCTCCTACGCGTAGTAACCCTGCCACCTGAATTAATGGCTTCAAAAGTAGCTTGATGACTTAGGCCTAATTGTGGTGCCTTGGGTATTAGTCTAGCTGATTATTTTTTATTACTTTTTCGGGTATATTTTTTATGTAAGGAATAACTGTATATATTTTTTTATTTTTTCATATGGAATATTAGTGTTTTTATTTATTAAATGTCTGCTTTTAACTTTCGAAATAGTTAATTATGGTTTCGTTGTATCCTCTATCGTTTCCTATAGCTTTTATAAAATTTATTTCGTTATCTAGTGAGACTTGGTCTGATTAGGTCTTAAAAGCTCTATATATGTATGAGTGGAAAGCCGTTGTTTTTTGACATTGGGGATGATTGGAGTTAGCGTGTGGGGGTAGAGACCCTGAGAATGGTTTTCTATATACTGATGTGGAAATTTGATTATTATTTTTTGAGATTAGAACGTCCAAGAACGGAATTTTGTCGTTCGCTTCCAATTCATATGTGAATTGGATCGATTTGTCTAGATTATTAAGGTATTCTAAAAAAATTAGGAGGTTTTTAGAGGTGTACAAATACCATATTTTGGGGATCGAATCGAATATCAAATATTTTTTTCAAGGCACGTCAAATACCAAATCGAATATTTACAACGTCAAATAATTTGGTCGAATAATTTTAGAGCAAAATTTTAAGTCAGTTAACTGATCATATACCAAATAGTATTTCGAATACCAAATAATTCGACGTATTTGGTTTTGAAATAACCAAATAGTTTGCATATTTGTCAAAAAAAAGTATTTGAAATCACTGTTTATTTTACTTGCAATAGTAAAATACTAAACCAAATGTATAATATATATTTTATTTTATTTAATAAATTTAAACTATAAAACTATACTTTTTCAAATAAAGCTTTTACAATCAATATTTAAAATACACATTTTTAAAGTTTAACTACCCCAGCGTTCTCCTCTGATGGCCTTGAAATTCAACAAATTAGAAAAATACCCGTGGTTATTTGACCAGTTTGCAAACTATTTGAAAATACCAAATACTTTTTTCCTATCTTTTCGAATATTCGACTATTTGATCAAGAAAAACGAATATTCGCGAACTTTCCCAAGTGCTATTCGATTCGACGAATCGAATATTCGATTTGGTATTCGATCGAATTATTTGGTCTAACCAAATATTTTGCACACCCCTAGAGGGTTTTAATTCCATGTTTCCAGAGGGCTAAAATATCGTCTACGTATCTCCTCCAAAAATTGATGAGAAAAGGGAATTTCTTAAGGCTACGCTTTCTAGCTTATTGATATAAAGGTCACATAGTAGTAGGCAGAGAGAGGAACCCATCGCTAGGCCCTCTTTCTGGGTATAAAGTGGTCATTGATTTTAAAAAATGGGTTAATTACACGCAATTTTACTAAAGTTAAAATTCCATCAATTTCAATTGGGTTAAATTGATTGTCAGAGTCTTTCTTCGAGGACCATTAAGGCCCCTGGGATAGGTACCTTGGTGAAGAGGGACCCAATATCAAAGGAAACAAAGAGGTCATCATCTTCTATTTCCAATTCCTGTAGATTTGTTATCAGTTCTGTAGAGTTCTTCAGAACCGTCCCTTGAGTAGGGCGAGCGGGGCAGTGGCCCAGGGCGCCAAAGTTTTAGGGGAGCAAAATCAAAGATTTTCATTTAAATTGGATATTGAATAATTAAAAATTTCTACCTAAGGTTCTGGGGGCACCATTTGGGCTAGGTACGGCTCTGGAGTTCTTAATGGTGTATTGGTTATCTTTCGTGAGATGAGATAGTTTTTTGACAATGTATTTGCCGGTAAGTTGAGAGGAAGAGTTTATATTATCAACTATGGGGCGGAACTTGAGAACAGGTTTATGAATTTTAGGTAGGATATACATTCTTGGTGCAGAATAATGGACTGCGGGGTTAGTTTATTTATTTCTTCGGGGGTTAGGGTGATACAATTTTTTAGTGTGTCCTTCACTTTTTTATGGTAGGATCTTTTTTTATGGGTACATACATGTAGGTGTCTTTATCCGAAAGAATTTCCTTAAGTCCTTTTTCGTAATCCATTTTTTCCAAAACTACTATGCAACCGCCCTTATCCGCCCGGGTAATAATTAAGTAATCGTTTGATATTTAATTAGTTGATTTTTAATTGCTTTTATTATTTTATTTTAAAACATATATTGGTTTCTATTACTAGAGGTCGGGGATGGTTAACTTTTATTCAATAGATAAAGCTCTCAAAATTATTCGAAAAACGTTTTGATCAAGTAATTTATATTCCTGTATTATCCGATGAATTTTTTTATAAATTTGTAAAATTAATCACTTATCCAACTACAAAACGAATAGCTTGTGCTACTAGGGTAGTGACATCTATTGAAAAAAGAGCTACTTCACGTCGAGCCACCACTATTGGTATTAAGGGCGAAGTTTTAAGAATTTGACATCTATTTAATTTTATTTCTAATATTCATACTTTTAACTCTGGCATTTAAATGATTAAATATTATTTCATTTCTCTAAATATTGCAAGTGACGTTAGGAAATTTGCGCTCGCCATTGTACGACATAGTTTCGTGGCTGAAAGTGTAAGGCTTTTGGGCAGGGTAGTCCTGAAATAAATATAATTTTATGGGAGGATGAAAATTGTCGTGGACGTTTTCGCCCAACTTAAGCGTTTCCGATTATTGGCGTTAGTCTGCAATGACCTTCTCCAAAGGTCAAAGTCTCCTCTCCTGTCCTTAAATAGCTTTAATAATGGCCTTGAAACCATTCGAATATACTCTTGATATAGGAAATAGAATTTTCAGTAAAAGGGGCTGGGAGATTGTCGCTATATAAAGCATTTATCCCAGATATTTTATGGACGGAAATACTTGTTACAGATTGCAGATAATATACCATACTATTTTCCAAAAAAAGTATTATAGTTTTTCTGGGAACTGCGGCCAGTCATATCTTAAAAAAAATTAATAGAAAGTAGCCCAAGCGCTCCATAGATGTCGTTGCCGAGAGCGAGCTCTAGCTAACGCGCTCGGCCTTATTGCTTGATATTTTCAGAGATTACGTACACACCAACGAGGCAGGCTTCCTATTTTAATATCTGTTTCTTCTAAGCTTTCAGCCGAATTTGGTTTCGTAAATTAAAATAAATATCTTAATCAAACCAAAATAAATAAAAATATGAAATTTTTCTCACCTTTACTTAGGTTTTATTTCATTCAAAACGTGAGCACAGCCAGTGTTTGTGGCAACTAGGAGTAACAAACACAAGGGGAACGCAACTAGCCTTTTAACAGGCTAACGCAGTGTTGTGTACAAACTTCATTGGACGAACCTTTACGCTGAACGTTTTACGGGAAGATAATTTCCGAATTTTCCCCTTCCGACGGCAGCAGGCGCTGAAGTGCCTAACCAATGAAAACTGTACGCAACTTTTGATGAGTTGCGTTCCTCTTGTGTGGGGTGCTGTGTTTGTTGCTTTTAGGTGGCAGTGACGTGGCCAGAATTTTGGTCAAAAAATTCTAAAATTGTACATGCAACCGTACGTTTCGGCTTTTCCCCCCTTTTTAGTATGAAGAGGTGAAAATTGAACCAAATTTTAAATATGTAGATGTACCAAACTTGACAAATTTATGGGTTAAAAATTATACACGAATTAGTGTATTAAGTGAAAAAACTTGATCTCATTAATTGTGTTAATATTATATTTCTAATATTTCCATGTTTTTAACTATTTATTATAATTAATAATGTTAATAATAATTAAACATACTAATAAATAACCGTTAAAGCAGTGTTGCTGGGTTTTGGTTTATTGAAAATGGTGGAATCTATTCTTGTAAGAATTTACCGTAATTTTCTTCGCTGGTGCAACTGAGAAATCTCGTCAGGTGATAAAATTAAAATATTTTGCGGTGTTGCTACGACAGATGGCGACACCTTAAGAAGTAATTTTTTTAGTAATACGGGAAAGCATCCAAGTTGCGAATTTGGAGGAGAAACCTGCTATAATTCATATTGTGTTGAACTATTTCTTTCACAACGTTAATTAATTTCTGTATTGTCTTTTTCACCCATTATACTTTCATTCTGTAAACCGAATTTTCTGTTGTTTTATCTCCATTTCTTAAGACTTGGGTAAGACCTGCGGGTATGTTTGGTTCGAGTCTCAATTTCTTTTCGGAAAACATCTTGAATTTGTTATCAGACATAATCCCTCTTTCCTCCTTTTGCTCATATCTTATAAATGTCTTGAAATTGGTTCTTTTTCTAAAGAATGGGACCTCAAGAAGATTCATTCGAAGATCCATTTCTTTTTACTTGCAGCTCTAGGTTGATTTATTTTAAATTCCTTACCGGCTCTCTTAAACTCGATGGGTTTCGTTTCCTTTTGCTGTCCGTTGCATTCAGATCAAAACCTTTTGTGCGTTTGAGATGTTAATTTCTAACAGAACCCAAAAACCTTGTCGCTTTTGTTTGACTAAGGGAAACAATTCATTAGTTTTTTGGCGTCGTTTCCATAAGATTTTCTACACAGTCGCTATGGTTTCCAAATTTCTTATTAGATATCTAAGATTAAAGCAAGTGGCGATTACAAAGAAAACACTTGGATATTTGATAACTTACGCCTAAGGTGGTGCCTTGGGTATTAGCCTGGCTGATTATACTTTTCTGTATTACAGTAAAAGTAAACTACTTTGATTTTATTTCCCCGACGAAATTTCACAGTTTAACTGACTTAAAAAATAGTTAATGTACTACAATCTATGTTAATAAACATAAAAAGGTGCGTAAATTTTTATAGTAGGCCTTTCCATAAAATATTTCTACGTGCTTTCACTGTTTTTTTTACGTTATCCACCACCAATTTCGCTAAAACTAAACAAAAAGTTGGCTGTATGTTTTGCATTTCCCCCAAACATTTTACACGGAGCTCGGGTTAGGCTTTGTGACTTCGGAGTTCAAACTGATTTTAATTTATTTTCGGTACTAATTAAATGAATTATTATTGCAAGACCCACATTAAAAATATAGCGTTGCAAAGTGCAATTATAACTAAATTGGGGTGCAGTTAACTTTTAAAATTTAAGTAAATTTAATTCCCTGAATTTCAGAACATGAATGGTAAGAACACGATTCAATTTAAATGATTTTAATATAAATTGTTGGACTCATCTACCGACAACGACATCTATTGTACCACCAAAGTACTACGCTAGAGCCGCCACAAGCTTTAAATAATTCAATGAAAGCATCTGGTATGATATCTCATTAATTTTTCTACCTTCATCTTCTCCACACAGTGGATGACTAATCTTTACCCTTCACACCCTTATATCTAAGTCTTCCCATAAAATGTCGACTCAATACAGAATTGAACTTAAAATTCAAAATTATTTGGAAGGAATCCCTTGGTGTGTAAACTTCTTTTCAATTCTATCTCGCATTTTTCGTAACCCCTTCGAAAAATAAAAGCCATCTTTAGGTGGCGAATTTTACTAGTTATTTGTCATCGAAATGAAGCCAACAAAATTCAAAATAACCCTTCTTCCAAAAATCAAATGCAATATATTTAAAAAAAAAAGCTCATAAATATTAATTCCGAATCTGCAAAATATATTTTTCCGCGCATCTTTATACGAAGCTAAACAAAAACCACGTAAAACTTCAAAGAGGAAATCACGCCCAGCGACATTTCGACAATGGTGTTTAAATTTGGTTTATGCTAATGAACTAATTTGGGACATACTAGGAAAAACTCTCTTCCTTTGAACTAAATCTCTTCGGGGAATATTCTAAACTGTTTTTCCCAGATTTCTGTTTAAAATATATATATATTTTTTCCAAACTAAGAACATATTTTTTATTTTCGTTTACACATTGAAACTCTCAATTTAAATAGAGTTTTGGCGCTTCGAAAATTTCAAATTAACATAATACACTGCGCTGCATCTCTGTCCTTTATTAATTTTGAATAATCTCTTTTCTTGGCTTTCAGAAAATTCGATTTCTCGAATCTTTCGCGTTAGTTTTTTCTGGGGAGACTGTCACTACAATGCACTCTTTTCTTTTGGGAACTTAACAATATACTCGAGTATTATGTTTCAATAGAGTTTCTTAAGGGGGGAAAACATGGTTTCTTTAGCTACATTGATATTAATTTAAAAAAAACATTTGTTTTTAGTTACATCCGCAAAGGGCTGATATTGAATAAATTGCTTCTCAGAAAAAGTCTAGTTAATTATGGCACAAGTAGCCGAAGGCGAGGGGAACTTTTACCCTCTCTTTGAAGAAGTTTCAAACTTTTTTTGGTTCGTTCTTAGTAAAAAAACTAATAGTCACCTGTCTAGTTCCTTTCTTGCAAAATATTAAAAGGGAAGGTCGGTTGATATCCTATGCTTTTAATCTAGTAAGCTTATTAAACCTCTCCTAATTAGCACTAATTAAGTTTTCCCGGAATTAATTATCTAGAGTACACTAATGGTATTTAATTATCCGCGCTTAAATGCTTATCTGAGATAACCTGATTTATTACCAAATAGGTTTAAGTGAAAATCAAGGTTTCGCAACATTTCTCCGTAACGTTAACGATACTCGATACCCATTATGTGATTATAAGGTTCAATGGGCATGGTAGGCATGGTGTAATTAAATAATTAAATTTAATTTTCCTGGTGGGCACCTGTCCTTGAACATCAGCGTTTTGACCTATTAATTATTTTATTTAAAAATTATAATAATTATTATTTTAAATAAAATAGTTTAAACCTTTTCACTATGCAACAGTTTTCTTTCTTTTTTTAATGAAATTATTTTAATGCATAGGTGTTAGAACAACATAAAGAACATAAATATTAAGTATTATCAAAAGCCTATCTATATAATAAAAAGCTGTTGGTTGGGTGGTAGGTTCGTTCGTCAACCGATTTTGGAGATTTATTTCTCGGTAATTATCACATGGGAAAAAGGGGAGGAAGGGCCTTACTGCGGTGGTTCGACTAAAGGGTAAAGGGTGCTACGGAAATTCTCGCATGGGTAAAAGGGGAGGGTGCCTTATTGCGGTGGTTCGACTATGGGGAAAAGGGTGCCACGAAAATTATCCCATGGGAAAAAGGGGTTGGGGGTGTACTAGCTAGTTTGCTGGCAAACCGGAAACATAGGTATAGATCATCCTTGTTTTAAAACTTTAAACGCGAAAGGCGGGTAAGGCTTAAGGTTTTTCAAAGCATATTGAGAAAATTATTATTCAGAATCACAATTATTGTTTATTAGTATGTATATTTATGATAGCAAATAATAGTTTTCACATTTATTACCTTTATAATGTAGAAATTACCAAGTTCAATCAAAACGAGGCGGGTCTCCTTATCATTGGTTTTTCGTAAGTACTACCCATGTTTAGGAATTTCCTGCTGGGGCGCTTTTTGTGGAGCACTGGTGTACCGCTGATGGAACACTTCTACAGGAGTTTTGACCTATTAATGACCTACTAGTAACCAATATATTGCTATGTCAAAATAATTTATTTTTTACCGTAAAATTAGCAAAAGAGCTAAAACTTTTAAAACAAATTGAGACCACATATTCTGCGTCATTTATTAATTAACTTAGTTTGAAGATTATGAACTCTTAAACACTTTCGTCTAACCTTTGAACCTCTTCATTTTCTCCGGCAACTTACAGTAATCTAATTTGTGCAATAGGAAGCAGAGAGCAAACTTTATTTGCGACGACGACGCTGTATAATTCAATTTAGGGCACTCCCTTCGCGAGGTGTTAGATTTACAGCCTTGGCAAAACCATATTTTATTGGATTACCTCTTGAACAGTTTCCAACAACGCTTCTTCGCTCAATATCACTCTAGACATGAAGGATAAAACATCTTTACAAGTTAAATATGGGCTCGTAAGATTAAGAAAGTTAATTTTCTTAACTCAAATTAAATTTACAATAAAAATAATAGAAACAGTAGCCAATATTTCATGGATTCGAAAAAATTTATTGCATCAGTTTGACCAAAAGGAAATCCCACCCTACATAAATAAATATTATTTACTAAAATTATCAATTTAAGATGTATCTAAGGTTTAGTGACAGTTTTCGGAGTTTTGTAGTTAGTATGGGTAGTTAGATATAGTATAGTATATTTTTTAGTTTATGGTATAGTGCTCAAATGGGGAATAAGATATATTAATTTAGGTCCATGGTATAATTGTACATAGCCTTAGATAATAGGTCAATCACAGTTTTAAGAAGTGACTAAACGTTGCATCGCTTCGCAATTGCATTAGCTGCGAATTACTTGGCATTTTGACGAAAATTATAAACTATTGCTACTTCTAGTCATATGTGTCATGTATGAATCCAACCAAAGCATTGGCTATCCTGTTTCAATTTACACATTAATACCAGAAGTTTATAAAAATTCTTTGGAGATAAGTATCTAACACTCAAATATTACATTTATGCAAAAAACATATAAAATTCTTTATACGACAATGACTAAAGAATTAACTTGACCATAGTGGTTTGACCAATACGAAATTAATATTCATTGTGGCTCTGAAAAAACTAGATCTTCACGTCGTCTGCTAGTAGTATTAGCTAAATTAATCTTACTTAATTATTCAACTTGAAATGTTTATCGCGCACGCGTTAAGTTCACAGAGAAGAGGTGTAATTGTATTATTTAATTGGTTTCGAATAAACTTCAGTTATGTTCCTTGTAACGCTATATTTAGTTCCCGAATATTTATTTGCTTTTGGTACTATATTTTCGGTAAAATTCAATTTAGTTTTAGTTGGGAAGGTGGTCCTACGTGTGTGGCCAATTACTGAGCTCGCGCTGGTCGCTGGGTGCAGTAATTGGTCTTAGATTTACGATCACTTGCTTCAACGTCCTGGTCAAAAAGGGCCGTTTCTAGGAAGAGGTGACTCTGTAGGCCTAGGGGTCGCTCTACCTATTATACCCTGTCCTTATCTTTTACTTCGGAATTGGCGGTAGATGCTTTCATTTATCCCCTTCTTAAAATATATATCGATGAATTGTCAATCCCTTCTAAAAGCCCTCGTTCTATTTTTAGCCCTCGTTCTTTCTTAATTTATCGTAGTCATTCTTTCCCGTTTTTACATTGCTCCCAAGAAAATAAGGATTGCCAAGCCACTGTTAAAATATCGTCTAGTGTTCATTGTTGTTTAGTGTATTTTTTTATTGTCGGGTTTTTAAGGAGAAACTCCGCTCCTAGCTCCGCCCGGGTTTTTCCAGAAAACCCATCGTCACGAGAATTCCGCGCGAGGGGTCACCCCTGTTCGCCAATTGGGCAAAGGGAAGATCAGCCCCTTGGTTCCCATTCGGTCGCGGCGATGGTCAAGTGTTTTGATTGACATTGGTTCTAAACAAAACTGAGGTGTTGGGACCCAAACGGGGGAGAAGTCCGAGATAAGAGATCCGCATGATTTGATTGAACAAGTGCGTGGGAAAAATCCCTTCCACCTCAGTGTCGTCATCTCGGTCGCGATCCGAAAAATGCAGGACCAAGTCCGGGTCCCTTGCTCTTCGAGACAAGTAGGTTCGCGGCAAAACGCAACGGGAAAGTCGGCGCGGCGAGCCTGCGAAAAGTGTCGGCTCGCGTAAGGAAGCGCGGTGCGAGGCGTCCGTCTGGAGCTCGTGGTGACGGCATAAGAGAATCAAGCACAGAAGTTGGACCTTCGCTGACTATGAGTATCAATGTTTATTTGCAGGTGGGCTAGGAGTGCGGGAGTTGCATAAATATAGTTTTATATCTGTTATATATTGTAAATAGTTTGTTTTAGATGTTTAAAGTGTATTTTCTTTTCTGTAGTTGCTAGTGTGATGCAAAATGTTTAGTTAGGTGTTTTATTTAGTTTAGTTGTTTTATATATGTGTGATCTGTTGTATTCCGGGTTAGTAGATGTTTGTTTTCTAGGTAATGTTACATTTAATTTCAATTAAAGTTTGGCAATCCTTATTACCCTCGTTATTAATTTTAAAAGTAAGTGTAACCCCTAGACAGCGGCTATCGCTACCCCGAGTAACGAAAGGTATATATCTCGCCCGGGATTTAATTTATACAATTGTAGCAACTCAGGGTAAGTTGGCTTTGATTTCCCTGCAGACTAAGAAATAACGTTACATCCTGGTATAATATAATAGTTCCAACTTAAGTTTGTGAATACTGTATTACAAAAATTAATAAGCCACTGAAAAAACTATTAATTCATTTCTTTGATTCAATGACCTTAAATACCCAAAATTTCTCGTCAGTTCTGACACCCTGTAGAAAGGTCTTAAACGTCTCGACGAACAGATATTCGAATCGTGTTTGCAACGAGCGATAGTATCACTTCGAGAAGATGAAAAGCATGAAAAGGAACTTGACGTTTGCGAGGAACGCTCGTCCTTTCGTCGATACACCAAAGCACTCCCGCCAAAAATCCAATAGATCGTTTTAACACCCCCAGAAATGGCAAAACGCCACTTTCATCTCTTTTCAGACCGGACCTTCATCATAGATGTCGCCAGAGCTATACTCTGATAAAAGGACAAATTTCATGAATTTCGTTTTGGTTGTCATCAATGACAGAATGTACAAATATGAAATTAAAATTTTGAGTAAAATTATTAAATTAATATGAAATTAAACTTTAGAGTAAAATTATTATTAACTTAATATGAAATTAAATTTTAGAGTAAAATTATTAAATTAATATAAAATTAAACTTTAGAGTAAAATTATTATTAAATTAAGGTTAATGAAATGAATTAAATTAATATGAAATTAAACTTTAGAGTAAAATTATTATTAACTTAATATGAAATTAAATTTTAGAGTAAAATTATTAAATTAATATAAAATTAAACTTTAGAGTAATATTATTATTAAATTAAGGTTAATGAAATGAATTAAATTAATATGAAATTAAACTTTAGAGTAAAATTATTATTAAATTTATGTTAATGAAATGAATTAAATTAATATGAAATTAAACTCTAGAGTAAAATTATTATTAAATTAATGTTAATGAAATGAGTGAGATTAAATTAATATTCAATTAATGTTAATGAAATGAGTGAGATTAAATTAATATTCAATTAATGTTAATGAAATGAGTGAGATTAAATTAATATTCAATTAATGTTAATGAAATGAGTGAGATTAAATTAATATTCAATTAATGTTAATGAAATGAAATTAATATTAAATTAATGTTAATGAAATGAAATTAATATTAAATTAATGTTAATGAAATGAAATTAATATTAAATTAATGTTAATGAAATGAAATTAATATTAAATTAATGTTAATGAAATGAAATTAATATTAAATTAATGTTATTGAAACGAAATTAATATTAAATTAAATTAAATTTAATTAAATTAATACTAAATTATAGTTAACGAAATGAATTAAATTAAATTTAATTAAATTAAATTAATATTAAATTAATGTTAATGAAATGAATTAAATTAAATTATTAAAATTAAATTAAATTAAATGATTAAAATTAAATTAAATTAAATTATTAAAATTAAATTAAATTAATTTAATTTAATTTAATTTAATTTAATTTAATTTAATTTAATTTTATTAATATTAAATTAATGTTAATGGAATGAATTAAATTAAATTAATATTAAATTAATGTTAATGTAATGAATTAAATTAAATTAATATTAAATTAATGTTAATGGAATGAATTAAATTAAATTAATATTAAATTAATTGTAACGAAATCAATGAATTTAAATTAAATTAAATTAATATTAAATAAATGTGAATGAAATGAATTAAATTAAATTAATATTAAATTAATGTTAATGAAATGGATTAAATTAAATTAGTATTAAATTAATGGTAACGAAATAAATTAATTTAAATTAAATTAATATTAATGAAATGAAATGAATTAAATCAATAGGAATAAAACGAAATAAATTAATAGAAATAAAACGAAATAAATTAATAGAAATAAAACGAATTGAATTGAATTGAGTTGAGTTAAATAGAATTGAATTAAATAGAATATAATATAATTAAATAGAATAGAATTGAATTAAATCGAATAGAATTGAATTAAATAGAATAGAATTGAATTAAATAGAATATAATTGAATTAAATAGAATAGAATTGAATTAAATAGAATAGAATTGAATTAAATAGAATAGAATTGAATTAAATAGAATAGAATTGAATTAAATAGAATAGAATTGAATTAAATAGAATAGAATTGAATTTCATCGTATTAAATAGAATATAATTGAATTTCATCGTATTAAATAGAATTTAATTGAATTTAATTGAATGAAATGGAATTTAATGGAACTAAATTGAATTGAATTTAGTTGAATTAAATTAATGAAATAAAATAAACTCATATTAAATTAATAAAATAAAAATTTATATTTAATTAAATTAATCAAATAAAATAAATTCATACTAAACTAAATTAATAAAATAAAATAATACATATTAAATTAAATTAATAATATAAAATAAATGCATAGTAAATTAAATTAATAAAATAAAATAAATGCATAGTAAATTAAATAAAATAAATGCATAGTAAATTAAATAAAATAAATGCATAGTAAATTAAATAAAATAAATGCATAGTAAATTAAATAAAATAAATGCATAGTAAATTAAATAAAATAAATGCATAGTAAATTAAATAAAATAAATGCATAGTAAATTAAATAAAATAAATGCATAGTAAATTAAATTAATAAAATAAAATAAATTATTATTAAAATATTCGTGTTTTTCTCGAAAAATGTTGTTGCGAATGTAGATGACTAACTAAAGCGCCGGACTATATTTTGCATTTTGGTAACTTGTTTTTGTTGGTGGCGATACAGGGAATATATGATATACAGGCGATGAGGGCGGGGGTGGGCGAAGGGTCCTTATCTTTGCAAGTTGCGGGGCCTTGAGCCTTCACAACAGCGAAGAGTAAAAATAAATATATTTCTCCCACGCATAGATATTTCTCCCAACATTTCAAAAGCCAGGGCTACTTTCGATTCTAAAGAGCGAGCGAAGAGCCGTGTAATATCGCACTTTTCAAATGTACTTTTTTGACGAATCTTCCCGCGGTTGTTTGGCGTTCGACGCTACTGCGGAACGTTGTACCGAAATCGTACAAACTCGTAGAGTGTTTACAGTTTGTGGAATCGCGTTTCTCCGCTGTATTTATTTCCTTTGAGCTCCGTGTGGCTTTGATTTGATACGCTCAGTTGGGATAAAATTAACTTCCTAATTACACTTTTTGACGCTAGAGCGTGATTAATTCGCTTTTTCACGCATTTATATCTTTTCAATTTTGAAAATTTTTAATTATATCAGGTAGATTTTTTTTAATTCCTATTTGGTTTTATTTGGAGAAGCCATTGCAGAAACGGGTTTAAATTTTTATACATTTGAGTTGGTTTTCTAATGACGCACAGTAAATAGCGGATGGGCAATCATTTACTTTGAGTTATTATTCAATACTTGTTTACAGGGATGTTATCATAATATGTACTTCGCCGAGGTAATAAGGAATTCTTTATTTTTCAGGCTCTAATAAGGCAAAACTAAACTTGAAGTTACTTAGAAGTGAAGAGAAGCACATTGTGAAAAACTAAATGAAAAGAGACTTAAAACGGTTTTAAAATTCACAATTTATTTATTTAAAAATCCCACATTTCGGAGGAACTGTTCCTCCGAAACGTTGGATTTTTAAATAAATAAATTGCGAATTTTAAAACCGTTTTAAATCTCTTTTCATTTGAAAGTACTTACACAATTTACGTCCTACATTTTTAAGCCATTTCTATTGCTAAAATATATCTGATTTTAATTTAAAGTACAATAATTTGGTAGGCCTCAATTTCTTACCCAGAAACCTCTAAACGGACCCAATTTTAAGAAAAGAAACCTAAATTAAATCCATTCTATTGTCTGTTTGAGTCGTGTGCTCTGTATTTCATTTAAAAACATGTAAACTGTTGTAGAAGGTAGAATATGTGTTAAATTCAAGACTTTCCCCAATTATGTAATTTTAGGCATAGCCAATTATTTTGGGTCAATATTGCCAATAACTCAATATTCGCAACCGAAAACTATCGCTACGCCCCCTTTGGTTCGCCATTGTAACCTAAATAGGAAGCGGCTAAAGCAAACGCTATTAGTTTTTCCACATCGTTATTCGTAAATTTGACTTTATAAATAATGGTATTTGCTTTTTAATACAATTTTTTGCACCGTTTGCTTATATTTGGATAAGTTTATTTAAGAAAAAACGTTCTTATGACTTTTTAATTTGCCTGTAACAGACGCTAGGTCTTAGGCGCAACCTCGGAGAAGCTTGCGCCGTTACGCCACCTAGACTCGTTTCGGTCGCGAATACATTCAAAATCTTAAAAAAGCAATGACAATTTTGAGTAGTTTACTCGAAAATTGTGTGGTCTTTCACTAAATCATAACTTTAGAAAAATAATATTACAAATAGAGTTATCTAAATTCTTGTTTTGAGCATTCCTGAAAGTCAAATTTGTGATTTTTTAATACGACCTGTAGATTTTGCGATATTAATATTAAAACACAACTAAATGTTTTCAGCTTTCGCCCTCGTCCTTAACACAAAGAACTACGGTGAGGTTTTAAAAAAAGTCAGCATTCGTTTCTGATGAGGTAAAAAATGAACGTTAAATTACTTAGAATTACAGTACATGTAGTTCTTTATGTTTGTGGACTTAAAATTGATCTGTTTCTCAGTAATAATATGCAAACTATAGTGAGTTGCAGGCTAAGAAAGACAAAATATATAGTACAATCGGCACAAGGATACCTCAGATCGTTTCCGGTCATTCCACCGCGCGAAATTTGAATTTGGCCATTTTACGGTCAAATTCGAATTTTGCTCTTTTTGTCGTCTTTTAGCGCCATCTAGAGACCGAAATTGGAATTTTTATTTGTAAATTTTATTATTGTGGTGGTGAGCAAATTTAAAAGATAAGGCATTCCTATCATTCTTAAATTTAAAATAGTATTTATAATTATTTAATTTTGTTAATTTATTTCTACGACTTACCAGTTAAATCGGCAGTTTCTTTTAAAATAGTTACCACGCTTTCTTGGGGGTAACGTTGTCTTAATGAGCTATAGACGTTTAAAATTATGATTTTATCTTTACTTCTTAACAATAAACCTTTATCGTGCTTTTTATAGTAACCTCTTGGGCTATTTAAAATATTTGGAGCTTCAATTATCGAACCTTCTTTAGCTGCATTCAGTAATTAAACTCATGACAAAAAATGAAATTAAAAAATAGATTCCAATTTCGGTTCCTAGATGGCGCGAAAAAACGATGAAACTCACGAAATTTGAAATTGACCGTAAAGTGGTCAAATTTAAATTACGCGCGGTCGACTGGCCGGAAATGGTCTGAGGTATCCTTGCGCCGACTGTACTATATATTTTGTCTTTCTTAGTCTGCAACTGACTATAGACCTAAAATTAACGATTTTCCTAGGTAAATTAACAGTGATTTTTCCTTATGACCTTGAGTATAAGTATTTGTGAAATCTTTGTTAAACCAAAATATGAAGGGTCTGCTTATAAAATTTAAGTAGTTTTAGGAATCTTAGATATTGGTCTACCCGTTTTAAAAATAATCTCAACAATAAGACTGTATAGAACTCTTTATTTTACAAAACACTTCAAAACTGAAAAACCTATTTTTACTATATTAATATTATTATTTGAAAAGGCTCACTGGTTTCAAACATTTTTATTTTCTCGTTTACTTCGAAAAATCAATAAACCTTTTAAGTGTTTTCGGAGAAAGTTGGGTATTGTGGTTTCTGCCGCGGAAAACATATTTTTCCAAAAGAGTCTCTTCCAAAAATCCTCTTTGAGACTATATTTATTGTGGAAAGTTTCGCCTTTAAACCCGGGCGACAACAGCGAGTGTTTACCGAAGTAAACCGCAATACAGTTGAATCAACAACCCTAACTAAAAAAGGAGGCAATTTATAGAGGCTTTGTCCACTGGTGGCGCCATCTTTCATAATCGAGTTAATCGGTTTTGCCGTTAATCCTATTATGCCAGCCGCGACTAAAAAGCTTAAGTTGGATTCTTCACATTCCCCACCCTCCGTCTCTGCTGACACGGATGCCACAAATAAGCGCTAAGGTTTAGAAATATGAGGGGGGCGTTTATTGTCGCCTTTTGTTTTAAATAAATGAATAGCTCTCCCCCTGGTGGAGGGAGGGGAAAACCTTTCAAATTAGACTCCGAGTGTCAACAGTTTCCGGTTTCAAAGAGAGTCAAGATAAACAAACGCTAAGTTTTGTGTTCATAAGCTTTCGCGGGAATTTTTATTTGTTAAGAAGGTATCAAGGTAGTGCGGCGTTTTACCAGCTCAAGCCATTTGCGTAACATACGGAAATCGACCCATGGAAATGTTTGACGATTTTCGAATAAACCAGGCTAGCATCATATCACAATCGCTAGAATACGTGAAGAGAACCTCTAGAATACGCGAAGAGAACCTCTAAAATACGCGAAGAGAGCCTCTAGAATACGCAAAGAGAGCCCCTAGATTACGCGAAGAGAGTCCCTAGAATACGAAAGAGAACCCCTAGAATACGCGAAGAGAGCCTCTAGAATACCCGAAGAGAGCCCCTAGATTACGCGAAGAGAGCCCCTAGAATACGAAAGAGAACCCCTAGAATACGCGAAGAGAGCCTCTAGAATACCCGAAGAGATCCCCTAGATTACGCGAAGAGAGACCCTAGAATACGAAAGAGAACCCCTAGAATACGCGAAGAGAGCCTCTAGAATACCCGAAAAGATCCCCTAGATTACGCGAAGAGAGCCCCTAGAATACGAAAGAGAACCCCTAGAGTACACGAAGAGAGCCTCTAGAATACCCGAAGAGAGCCCCTAGATTACGCGAAGAGAGCCCCTAGAATACGAAAGAGAACCCCTAGAATACGTGAAGAGAGCCCCTAGAATACGAAAGAGAACCCCTAGAATACGCGAAGAGAGCCTCTAGAATACCCGAAGAGAGCCCCTAGATAACGCGAAGAGAGACCCTAGAATACGAAAGAGAACCCCTAGAGTACACGAAGAGAGCCTCTAGAATACCCGGAAAGAGCCCCTAGATTACGCGAAGAGAGCAACTAGATTACGCAAAGAGAGCCCCTAGAATACGAAAGAGAACCCCTAGAATACACGAAGAGAGCCTCTAGAATACCCGAAGAGAGCCTCTAGAATACCCGAAGAGAGCCCTAGATTACGCGAAGAGAGCCCCTAGAATACGAAAGAGAACCCCTAGAATACGCGAAGAGAGCCTCTAGAATACCCGAAGAGAGCCCTTAGAATACGAAAGAGAACCCCTAGAATACGCGAAGAGAGCCTCTAGAATACCCGAAGAGAGCCCCTAGATTACGCGAAGAGAGCCCCTAGATTACGCGAAGAGAGCCCCTAGAATACGAAAGAGAACCCCTAGAATACACGAAGAGAGCCTCTAGAATACCCGAAGAGAGCCTCTAGAATACCCGAAGAGAGCCCCTAGATTACGCGAAGAGAGCCCCTAGAATACGAAAGAGAACCCCTAGAATACGTGAAGAGAGCCTCTAGAATACCCGAAGAGAGCCCTAGATTACGCGAAGAGAGCCCCTAGAATACGAAAGAGAACCCCTAGAATACGCGAAGAGAGCCTCTAGAATACCCGAAGAGAGCCCTTAGAATACGAAAGAGAACCCCTAGAATACGTAATGAAAACCCGTAGAAAACGCGAAGAGAACCCCTAGAATACGCGAAGAGAACCCCTAGAAAACGCGAAGATAATCCCTAGAATACGCGAAGACAACCCCTAGAAAACGCGAAGAGAATCCCTAGAATACGCGAAGAGAACCCCTAGAAAACGCGAAGATAACCCCTAGAAAACGAGAAGAGAATCCCTAGAAAACGTGAAGAGAATCCCTAGAAAACGTGAAGAGAATCCCATGAAACGCGAAGATCATCCCTAGAATACGCGAAGAGAACCCCTAGAATACGCGAAATAATCCCTAGAATACGCGAATAGAACCCCTAGAAACGCGAAGATAATCCCTAGAATACGCGAAGACAACCCCTAGAAAATGCGAAGAGAATCCCTAGAATACGCGAAGATAATCCCTAGATTACGCGAAGACAACCCCTAGAAAACGTGAAGAGAATCCCTAGAATACGCGAAGAGAACCCCTAGAAAACGCGAAGAGAATCCCTAGAAAACGTGAAGAGAATCCCTAGAAACGCGAAGATAATCCCTAGAATACGCGAAGAGAACCCCTAGAAACGCAAAGATAATCCCTAGAATGCGCGAAGACAACCCCTAGAAAACGCGAAGAGAATTCCTAGAAAACGCGAAGAGAATCCCTAGAATACGCGAAGAGAACCCCTAGAAAACGCGAAGAGAATCCCTAGAAAACGTGAAGATAATCCCTAAAAACGGGAAAATAATCTCTAGAATACGCGAAGATAATCCCTAGAATACGCGAAGATAACTCCTAGAAAACGCGAAGATAATCCCTAGAATACGCGAAGACAACCCCTAGAAAACGTGAAGACAACCCCTAGAATACGCGAAGATAACCCCTAGAAACGCGAAGACAACCCCTAGAAAACGCGAAGAGAATCCCTAGAAAACGGGAAGAGAATCCCTAGAATACGCGAAGAGAACCCCTAGAAAACGCGAAGAGAACCCCTAGAAACGCAAAGATAATCCCTAGAATGCGCGAAGACAACCCCTAGAAAACGAGAAGAGAATCCCTAGAAAACGCGAAGAGAATCCCTAGAAAACGTGAAGAGAATCCCTTGAAACGCGAAGATAATCCCTAGAATACGCGAAGAGAACCCCTAGAATACGCGAAGATAATCCCTAGAATACGCGAAGAGAACCCCTAGAAACGCGAAGATAATCCCTAGAATACGCGAAGACAACCCCTAGAAAATGCGAAGAGAATCCCTAGAAAACGCGAAGAGAATCCCTAGAATACGCGAAGAGAACCCCTAGAAAACGCGAAGAGAATCCCTAGAAAACGTGAAGAGAATCCCTAAAAACGCGAAGATAATCCCTAGAATACGCAAAGAGAACCCCTTGAAAACGCGAAGATAACCCCTAGAAAACGCGAAGAGAATCCCTAGAAAACGCGAAGACAACCCTTAGAAACGCGAAGATAATCCCTAGAATACGCGAAGACAACCCCTAGAAAACGCGAAGAGAATCCCTAGAATACGCGAAGAGAACCCCTAGAAAACGCGAAGAGAATCCCTAGAAAACGTGAAGAGAATCCCTAGAAACGCGAAGATAATCCCTAGAATACGCGAAGACAACCCCTAGAATACGCGAAGATAATCCCTAGAATACGCGAAGAGAACCCCTAGAAACGCAAAGATAATCCCTAGAATGCGCGAAGACAACCCCTAGAAAACGCGAAGAGAATCCCTAGAAAACGCGAAGAGAATCCCTAGAATACGCGAAGAGAACCCCTAGAAAACGCGAAGAGAATCCCTAGAAAACGTGAAGATAATCCCTAAAAACGCGAAAATAATCTCTAGAATACGCGAAGAGAATCCCTAGAAAACGCGAAGAGAATCCCTAGAATACGCGAAGAGAACCCCTAGAAAACGCGAAGAGAATCCCTAGAAAACGTGAAGATAATCCCTAAAAACGCGAAAATAATCTCTAGAATACGCGAAGATAACCCCTAGAAAACGTGAAGACAATTCCTAGAAAACGAGAAGAGAACCCCTAGAATACGCGAAGAGAACCCCTAGAATACGCGAAGATAACCCCTAGAAAACGCGAAGAGAATCCCTAGAAAACGCGAAGACAACCCCTAGAAAACGCGAAGATAATCCCTAGAATACGCGAAGACAACCCCTAGAAAACGCGAAGAGAACCCCTAGAATACGCGAAGAGAACCCCTAGAATACGCGAAGATAACCCCTAGAAAACGCGAAGAGAATCCCTAGAAAACGCGAAGACAACCCCTAGAAAACGCGAAGATAATCCCTAGAATACGCGAAGACAACCCCTAGAAAACGCGAAGAGAACCCCTAGAAAACGCGAAGAGAATCCCTGAAGAGAACCCCTAGACTATGCGAAGATCCTTTCTTTAAACTGAGCATCAAACAATCAAAAATTAAAAATTAATACGTTATTATCTTTTCAGGAGCAGCTTAAATCGGTCAAGGAGTGAGTAATGGTTCATAATCATCTTTGTAGATTTACCATAAATCTATAAAATTTTATTTTGGAACAATATTGTAGACTTATGGTTTTACTAACAAGACGTGCGCAATTCCCGGTATCAAAGGCCGATCAATTATTAGATCCCTCTTATTTAAAATTATGTCAACGCCTAGCGAAAATTTATACACATTTATAAAAGTAACAAATAGTTGAATTTAATTAACTCGAGATATAACTCGAGTTCATTTTTTACTTTCGTATAAGCAAGTAATTAATAAAGTATCAGTTGGTGTTTTCCAATCTCGCGTCAGTATTTAACCACACCTACATTCTGTTTCCTATTTGAACTTCTTTAATTATATTCCACTTTCAATATAATTCTCGAAGCAATCTTCGGTGCGGAATTCCCAGTTGAATCGAATCCCCGGGAAAGATAAATTCTCGAAGTGAAAGAGGAGAAGTTGATTCTCTTTTAACAAGTTCTTGATTTAGAGCTTTGCCCCACTTCCGAAAGCCACCTTTATTACCAGCGAACAATAGGTCTCGCCATTGTCTTAAAGGGAACTTCTCTCATTCGTATTTATAATTCGGTTTACTTTGTCGCCTTTGTCGTGAAAAGGAGGTTGATAATTATACCCAATTGTTCCATTCCAAAAGAAATGTTTCCACTTTGAAGAGCATTTCAATCGATGTTCGATACGAGAAACCATTGTCTAATTTCATTCGCAACTCCTCAAGCAAACTTTATTAAAATTAGTTTGGCTGAAGAAAGAGTTATAAGATTGGACGTGAGTAATATTAAATATTTTTAGTTGGCATCTCATATTTCTGATTGCGGTTGCAATTTGATTTTCTAGACGAAATAATTTTGATTTTATGTAATTGCAAACTATAAAGTTGTTTGCTAATGAAGTCAAATTATTTCGCGAATGCAAGTCGTTTAGTGATTTATCTAATTTAACATTCCTTTCGCCGTTTTGCTATTGTGAAATAATCTAGCTGTTCAGCTAATATAAAAATAGTTTTGCTCCTTAATTAATGTAAAAGTAGCTTAGATTTTTAATTAATGTAAAAGTAGGTTAGCTCTTTAATTAATGTAAAAGTAGCTTAGATATTTAATTAATGTAAAAGTGGCTTAGCTCTTTAATTAATGTAAGAGTAGGTTAGCTCTTTAATTAATGTAAAAGTAGGTTAGATATTTAATTAATGTAAAAGTAGCTTAGCTCTTTAATTAATGTAAGAGTAGGTTAGCTCTTTAATTAATGTAAAAGTAGGTTAGATATTTAATTAATGTAAAAGTAGCTTAGCTCTTTAATTAATGTAAAAGTAGCTTAGATATTTAATTAATGTAAAAATATTTTAGCTCTTTAATTAATGTAAAAGTAGGTTAGTTCTTTAATTAATGTAAAAGTAGCTTAGATATTTAATTAATATAAAAGTAGGTTAGATATTTAATTAATATAAAAGTAGGTTAGCTCTTTAATTAATGTAAAAGTATGTTAGCTCTTTAATTAATGTAAAAGTAGCTTAGATATTTAATTAATATAAAAGTAGGTTAGCTCTTTAATTAATGTAAAAGTAGGTTAGCTCTTTAATTAATGTAAAAGTATTTTAGCTCTTTAATTAATGTAAAAGAAGCTTAGCTCCTTAATTAATGTTAAAGTAGGTTAGCCCTTTAATTAATGTAAAAGAAGTTTAGCTCTTTAATTTTCAAATCGTAAATGGATTCTTTGCTCGCAAGAGATAAATGATAAAGGTGTTACACGTTTTAAATCAGTACATACTAGGCTTAGTTACGGGTGTTGTTAGAAAAGCCCCGTGAAAGCCTAGTCGTTCACGATCGAACGCGTGGATCTCATTAAATACGCCATTACCGACCTCGTCTTAACTATATGTAAATAACAATAATACAATTGACCATTTCCTATTTCGTAACTTAGGAGCTTCTAATCGATTTAACCTGATAACCCTCCTCCAGACGCCTTTCTAATCATTTAGTGATTTCCAGCAACTCTGAGGATTATTTGGAAAGCTTCTAATTGGAATTATTACGCTAGTTCGCGGCGCAACTTCGTTTCGACATATTAATAAATTAATAGGAATTCAATTTACTCGCGGCCTTTCAAGATTGTTGAGTATTTCAAAATTGAAGGTACACAACCAAAATTTCATATAAATGTATGTGTATTATACATTAATTTCAAAAAGCTGACCAATGAATACGCTTATTTTCCGAGAAATAATACTTGGGCATTTGATATAATTTAGAAATAAATTTTATCGAAGCGGCCTTAAAGGGAAAATAACGTATCGAGGAATTCGGCAGAAATAATTTCTACCTAATAAAACCATACGGGTGGCTGAAACGAAAAATGATAGTAGATTAATTTGATTGGTCTATCTTAAAATGGAAAATATTTTGCGGTTCATTTATTTTGTTTGACCCATAAGTATCATCACGGCACAAACGTAACTGCTTGATGTAAAATATACAGATTTCCACGCCTAGCGATTGTTACTTATTCATAAATTTCATTATGGGGTGTCATAGTTTAAGAAACTTAAAGGCCTAGGTTTTCTTCTTCCTGTCCCCCTTTAAATTAGGCCAACATGTTCAGTGGTTGGCCTACCACCAGGGTATTTGTGCTCCGCTAACAAGGAGACGACCCGAGGTGATAATCACCGATTTTGTTCAAACTCGGGTATAGTGTACACCTCCATGTACCTTAAAAAACCTGCAAGGGAAAAGTTGCGACGAGCTTTCGTTTAGCCATGGCAACCGAAAACGTTTTTGACAACATGATTTCGGATTTTTCCATTGAAAATAACATGGGAATCTGAAGGATTTTAAGGACACTCGGAACAACTCTTTCTGCGTAGAGTTTGCAAGTTCTCTCCCCACTGGTTTAAGGGGTTTTCCCCGAGATCTTCGGTTTCCCTTTCCATAAAAACTTGTAGGTTAACGGTAATAGTTAGTGTAGGGAGCTGTTGGCTCGCGTGGCATGAAGGGCTTGCCACCACCCTCCTACGCATTGTAACCCGGCCACCTGAATTAAAGGCTTTAAGAGTCGCTCGATAACTTAGGCCTAAGGTGGTGCGTTATTATTATTATTTATTTATTATTTATTATTTATTATTATTAATTTAAAGGGGGACAGGCAGAAAAAAACCTAGGCCTTTAAATGTAATTCGCCTTGCACTAGTTATCTTTAAGATAAATATTATTTACTTTTGGAACTCTCTATTAACTGAATAGTAGAAATAGGAAAATTGAACCTTATTTTCAATTTTATCTTATATCTTTTTACGCCGAAAGCATCGCTTAAAATATTGATATACCAGTAAGTACTGATTCTCTCCCAGTCAAAATGTTGAAATTGGCGCCATCCAGAATAAATGATATCATTTAAAACTCTAAATATTTGTATCCCTTTAAGCAAATTGGGAATCTATTGTAGAAATTTAAAGAAATATCTCATTTCAATGTTTATTGAAGGTTAAACTAAACGAATTATTGCTTATTTTACCTCGTCTATTCCCTTTATGGCTCCACCTAGTATAAATTAAAGAATCAAAATCGAAACTTTTAGTGTCTTCCCTCTAAATAAATATTTTTACCTCTCCGAGGGGACAAAGTCCCCTAGGAGGGGTTATACAACGACCGTGTCTGTCTGTGGGTCTGTGGGTGGGTCTGTCTGTCTGTCAGGACTGCGAACGCAGTTTCTCAAAGGGTTGGCAAAACCACCGTGTGACGGTGAGCGTTAACGGATGCATTTGCGGTTTGGTTTGGACGGTGTTTTTTCGCTCACCGTCGTGACGGTTTGGTGTATTACGTTTTTGTAATGTTTATGCGTAGGTTGTGAGTGTTGAATTTGTTGTGTTTGTGTTCTGATGGTTGTGCATGTTGAGTCTGTTGTGTTTATATGGGCGTTTTCTCTCCAACTTCTTCTTAATGACTTTGGGACGGACCGAGTGCTGAGTGTAATGCTACCTCTCAACGTCCAATGGCAGGGTTTCCACCAGTTGTACACGGTATTCGTCTTAGTATCAATTTGCGATCGCATCGGGCGGGATTTGAACCCGAGACATCCTGATTGACAGGCGGACGTTCTACCACAGAACCACCGACACTTGTTACGCCTTATTGAAAATTAGACCTTCAGCTTTATCGGAAGCGTATTTAATAGAGTACGAAATTTTGGTTTAATTGAAATAGAATTGAGATTGAAATTATTGCATCGAAGAAATTCTAATTTAGCGTTTCTCTATTGATTAAAAACAAATGCGCCACCCAGGTTTCGAACCCAGACCATTCGGCTTGGCAGTCGAGCGCTCTACCACAGAACCACCGATAGCTGCTTAGATTCACTGAAATTAAGACAGGCATCGTAAGCATAATAGGTAATAAAGTCTTTTTTTATTAATGAATTTATGAAGGTCTAATCTGGTATTTTTTAAAGGTTAAATCTTGTTTTAGCGCAGTCAGCCGAGATTAGAGGGTTAAAGGGTAGACCCTGTGGGTGGTCCACTTTCTTAACGACCTATATATAGTTCTGTTAATTCAAAGGAGATAATTTAACGTTAATTGCTTTAAGAGGTGGCGGTTAGTCAAGTGGCTCTCTGTGCTCTGTTGATGGTAAGGTTTTTGCTTCTTGTAAATACATTTGGTGTGGATATTTGGATATCTACGATTTCTAACGCAGTCAATGATTTCTTGGGTGTGCGAGTCATTATATGATATTGGAAATTGGACGGCATTGGTCTTTTTCATGTGGTATGCGTCACAACGTCAACAGGAAGTGAACGAGTCGTCCACTACCAGATATCTACGGTATCTTCATCAAGGGCGAGTGTTGAAATAAAATGAGCGTTAAAGATGCGGTAAGTATTTCGTAAGCGAGTAATTCCAAAAAGCCTCTGTAGATATTTCTTTCATTAAAATTTGCTTCGTATTATAATTAACTGATAAACTTGTTCTGTAAAAGGTTTTAATTCAATTGTGCATTGTTATAGTACGTCTAACTTACTGTTGTAACTACTTAACTTATAATATTCTGAATAAATTAAAATTGGTCGTTTCGTCTCAATTATTTTAATTATAATTAAAATTTTATACCGGGCGGGATAGAAATGGGTTAATATTTTTAACAAATAACTCTAAATTGCGGAGATATATCTTTAAGGGTTATCTCGAGAAATTAATACCACTAGGGACAATTCTACCGAGGAGAGGTATATTTTGGCTTGCCAACTTGTCATGTATGCAATTTATAAATTGATCTATTGTAGAATATCAATTTCAGAAATGTTTTATTAAGCCTACTTAAGGTTATATTAAACTCAGATTAATTAAAAAAAATGTTCTTTGGCTTACACGTTATGATAGATTTTTAAGTCCTGAATATATATACATATTAGCACATCCAATTAGTTTTTAGTTTTATATTTTAATGTAAAATAATGGTAGAAATTATGTTTAATTCAGAGAAAACGGCATGGTATTAGAAGATAAAACTTATTTTATACAAGACGTTTCGAGCCGACTGAAGAAGAGCCTCGGCTCGAAACGTCTTGTATAAAATAAGTTTTATCTTCTAATACCATGCCGTTTTCTCTGAATTAAACATAATTTCTACTAATATTCACCATGGTAAATAATAAGTTTAATATATAAAATAATGGTATTTCAATAGCCGCGTCAAAACTTTACAGATTGTTGACGTCATGAGTTTGGTCGATTTCGGCGCGCTCGAGCGGCGGGGAATTTCCGTAGTATTCTTTCTACTATCGCGTAAAGGATTTGTAAGCGCGTTTTTTGACTTTCTTCTCGCGGACCACGTGGTTCGAGATTCTCGAATCACGACTTCACGAGCCGGCTACGTGTAAAAATATAATTTTCAAAGTAGAAATTGAAGAAAAAATCAATAACAAGGTATTGTTTATAAATTATATCATTATTTCTTATACGTAGTCATTATAACAATATTTATATTCTACGGAAAGATGCCACCGAAGACCTGGGCAGTGTATCGCGCAGTTCCTTCCGGCAGTAATAATAACAACAAAAGTGGCTTATGTTTCCATTACTTTCCATCGAATGAGGGTCTTAAAGCGTGCGAAAGCGGGAAACTCGGATCAAAAGAAAGCGATGGGAGTAAAATTTCCTCCTGTAATCCCCTAAAAATTCTATTTCCAGCTCGCTCTAGTAGCAGCCAATAAACATCAACCTATCTATGACGTAGACAGTATGTGATAAAAAAAGTTACGCTATCTTTCTATTTTAAAATTTGAATTTAATCGTGAATATTTCTATTTATACCAAATGTTTTATAACTTTATTTTTCTGTACTATATTTTTCAATAATTGAGGAAAAAACTTCATGTAAGTAGAAAATTCTGACACTATTTCTTTAAACTTATTCGTATTTAGGTTATTTCCTTCCATTGGCAAAATATCGATTTTATAACTCTCCTTAGCAACTTTAATGAATGTTCATAATTCTAAGCTGCAGTTTTCTCCAATGTCTCGCAATCCAAGGAGTTTGAAACTTGAAAGTACGTACGTGTGTTTGCGGGTATAAACTTTCCACGCAATTCCACCAAGTCCGAGCACTTCAAACTTTTCTCCAAAAGAATATCTAAAAATCATTTAAGCATCTTCGCCATCACCGCATCACTACGTACGAGTTCTTCGTTCGGTTTAATGAGTGGATAGCATTTAATAGCAGCCACCAGCGGAGATTGAAATTTTGCCTTCGAAAATGTACCCAAATTCAAACAGAGTCTGTCCTTACTTACATCTCATCCTCTGATTAAACGAAGCAAACTGTACCTCATTTTCCTACTTGACGGGGTTCTTCGTAGTCACCATTTTGGACTATACACTCCCCCTCGTCATTAAAAGATGAGAAATCCGAGTCGCAACTAGTTTAGATCGGAAGGTTTTATGGGCGCGCTGCGAGAAGGCGACGACGTCGACGCTTTCAAGAAAGTTTTCTTCGTTAGTGATTTGTTGTGTTGGCCGAATATTTGGAATTCTTTCCTCCAGAGAGAACTTGTTCATGTTTATTTTGGGTATTCCGGCCAAGTCTCTTGACACTGGACCGTTGTAATCCATCGCGCTTTCAAATCTTTTCCTGACAGGACCACATCTTCTCTGGAACTATAACCATCGGGGGTTTGTTGCGGTGCGTACGGTATTTGAGTAAGTTTATAATAATATCGCGTGAGTCTATAATCATACTGCTTGAGTATACAATTGTATTGCGTAAGTCTAGAATGGTATTTCGTAAGTCTATATTTGTATTTCGTAAATTTATAATATCATTTCATAAGTTGGTTATTGTTTTGCGTAAGTCTATAATTGGATTTCGTAAGTTCATAATTAGATTTCTTTAGTCTATAATGGTATTTCGTAAGTCTATAATGGTATTTCGTAAGTCTATAATTGTATTGCGTAAGTCTATAATTGTTTTGCGTAAGTCTATAATTGTATTGCGTAAGTCTATAATTGTATTGCGTAAAGCTTGTTTTCCACTAGCGCGCGTCATAATGTTATTTTCTTTACGCGCGTAGAAACCTTTGAACGTTACAAAGCTGAGAAACGCGTCGTTGCGCGCGATAGTGGAAAACAAGCATAAGTCTATTATTGTATTGCGTAAGTCTATAATTGTATTGCGTAAGTCTATAATTGTATTGCGTAAGTCTATAATTGTATTGCGTAAGTCTATAATTGTATTTCGTAAGTCTATAATTGTATTGCGTAAGTCTATAATTGTATTGCGTAAGTCTATAATTGTATTTCGTAAGTCTATAATTGTATTGCGTAAGTCTATAATTGTATTGCGTAAGTCTATAATTGTATTGCGTAAGTCTATAATTGTATTGCGTAAGTCTATAATTGTATTTCGTAAGTCTATAATTGTATTGTGTAAGTCTATAATTGTATTGCGTAAGTCTATAATTGTATTGCGTAAGTATATAATTGTATTGCGTAAGTCTATAATTGTATTGCGTAAGTCTATAATTGTATTGCGTAAGTCTATAATTGTATTTCGTAAGTCTATAATTGTATTTCGTAAGTCTATAATTGTATTGCGTAAGTCTATAATTGTATTTCGTAAGTCTATAATTGTATTGCGTAAGTCTATAATTGTATTTCGTAAGTCTATAATTGTATTGCGTAAGTCTACAATTGTATTGCGTAATGCTTGTTTTCCACTGACGCGCGCAACGACGCGTTTCTCAGCTTTGAAACGTTCAAACGTTTTTACGCGCGTAAAGAAAATAACATTATGACGCGCGCTAGTGGAAAACAAGCTTTAGTCTATAATTGTATTGCGTAAGTCTATAATTGTATTGCGCAAGTCTATAATGGTCTGTATTTCGTAAGTCTATAATCTTATTTCGTAAGTCTATAATCTTATTTCGTAAATCTATAATTATATTACGTGAGTTGATAATTATACAGCCTAAGTAGATAATTCTATTGCCTGAGTCGATAATTCTATTGTCTGAGTCGATAATTATAAGATATCGATTGGAAGTCCTACTCAAAAAGATAAGCGCCTCTAGCGACAAAATAACGCAACTTAAAAAGTAAATAACCAAGCGCCGGTTTTTCGCCTCATTAAGAAGACGAGGCAAAGAACCCGTATTAGGCCTGATGACGTGATTTGAAGTTCACAAAAAAGTAAATAACCACGCGCCAGTGTTTCGCCTCATTAAGAAGACGAGGCAAAGAACCCGTATTAGGCCTGATGACGTGTTTGAAGTTCACAAAAAAGTAAATAACCACGCGCCGGTGTTTCGCCTCATTAAGGCGACGAGGCAAAGAATCCGTATTAGGCCTGATGACGTGGTTTGAAGTTCACAAAAAAGTAAATAACCCCGCGCCGGTGTTTCGCCTCATTAAGAAGACGAGGCAAAGAACCCGTATTAGGCCTGATGACGTGATTTGAAGTTCACAAAAAAGTAAATAACCACGCGCCGGTGTTTCGCCTCATTAAGACGACGAGGCAAAGAACCCGTATTAGGCCTTATGACGTGGTTTGAAGTTCACAAAAAAGTAAATAACCACGCGCCGGTGTTTCGCCTCATTAAGACGACGAGGCAAAGAACCCGTATTAGGCCTGAATCCGTGGTTTGAAGTTCACAAAAAAGTAAATAACCACGCGCCAGTGTTTCGCCTCATTAAGAAGACGAGGCGAAGAACCCGTATTAGGCCTGATGACGTGATTTGAAGTTCACAAAAAAGTAAATAACCACGCACCGGTGTTTCGCCTCATTAAGACGACGAGGCAAAGAACCCGTATTAGGCCTGATGACGTGGTTTGAAGTTCACAAAAAAGTAAATAACCACGCGCCAGTGTTTCGCCTCATTAAGAAGACGAGGCGAAGAACCAGTATTAGGCCTGATGACGTGATTTGAAGTTCACAAAAAAGTAAATAACCACGCGCCGGTGTTTCGCCTCATTAAGACGACGAGGCAAAGAACCCGTATTAGGCCTTATGACGTGGTTTGAAGATCACAAAAAAGTAAATAACCACGCGCCGGTGTTTCGCCTCATTAAGACGGCGAGGCAAAGAATCCGTATTAGGCCTGATGACGTGGTTTGAAGTTCACAAAAAAGTAAATAACCACGCGCCGGTGTTTCGCCTCATTAAGACGACGAGGCAAAGAATCCGTATTAGGCCTGATGACGTGGTTTGAAGTTCACAAAAAAGTAAATAACCACGCGCCGGTGTTTCGCCTCATTAAGACGACGAGGCAAAGAACCCGTATTAGGCCTGATGACGTGGTTTGAAGTTCACAAAAAAGTAAATAACCACGCGCCAGTGTTTCGCCTCATTAAGAAGCCGAGGCGAAGAACCCGTATTAGGCCTGATGACGTGATTTGAAGTTCACAAAAAAGTAAATAACCACGCGCCGGTGTTTCGCCTCATTAAGACGACGAGGCAAAGAACCCGTATTAGGCCTTATGACGTGGTTTGAAGATCACAAAAAAGTAAATAACCACGCGCCGGTGTTTCGCCTCATTAAGACGACGAGGCAAAGAATCCGTATTAGGCCTGATGACGTGGTTTGAAGTTCACAAAAAAGTAAATAACCACGCGCCGGTGTTTCGCCTCATTAAGACGACGAGGCAAAGAACCCGTATTAGGCCTGATGACGTGATTTGAAGTTCACAAAAAAGTAAATAACCACGCGCCGGTGTTTCGCCTCATTAAGACGACGAGGCAAAGAACCCGTATTAGGCCTTATGATGTGGTTTGAAGTTCACAAAAAAGTAAATAACCACGCGCCGGTGTTTCGCCTCATTAAGACGACGAGGCAAGGAACCCGTATTAGGCCTGATGACGTGGTTTGAAGTTCACAAAAAAGTAAATAACCACGCGCCGGTGTTTCGCCTCATTAAGACGACGAGGCAAAGAACCCGTATTAGGCCTGATGACGTGATTTGAAGTTCACAAAAAAGTAAATAACCACGCGCCGGTGTTTCGCCTCATTAAGACGACGAGGCAAAGAACCCGTATTAGGCCTTATGACGTGGTTTGAAGTTCACAAAAAAGTAAATAACCACGCGCCGGTGTTTCGCCTCATTAAGATGACGAGGCAAAGAACCCGTATTAGGCCTGATGACGTGGTTTGAAGTTCACAAAAAAGTAAATAACCCCGCGCCGGTGTTTCGCCTCATTAAGAAGACGAGGCAAAGAACCCGTATTAGGCCTGATGACGTGATTTGAAGTTCACAAAAAGGTAAATAACCACGCGCCGGTGTTTCGCCTCATTAAGACGACGAGGCAAAGAACCCGTATTAGGCCTTATGACGTGGTTTGAAGTTCACAAAAAAGTAAATAACCACGCGCCAGTGTTTCGCCTCATTAAGAAGACGAGGCGAAGAACCCGTATTAGGCCTGATGACGTGATTTGAAGTTCACAAAAAAGTAAATAACCACGCGCTGGTGTTTCGCCTCATTAAGACGACAAGGCAAAGAACCCGTATTAGGCCTGATGACGTGGTTTGAAGTTCACAAAAAAGTAAATAACCACGCGCCAGTGTTTCGCCTCATTAAGAAGACGAGGCGAAGAACCCGTATTAGGCCTGATGACGTGATTTGAAGTTCACAAAAAAGTAAATAACCACGCGCCGGTGTTTCGCCTCATTAAGACGACGAGGCAAAGAACCCGTATTAGGCCTGATGACGTGGTTTGAAGTTCACAAAAAAGTAAATAACCACGCGCCAGTTTTTCGCCTCATTAAGAAGACGAGGCGAAGAACCCGTATTAGGCCTGATGACGTGATTTGAAGTTCACAAAAAAGTAAATAACCACGCGCCGGTGTTTCGCCTCATTAAGACGACAAGGCAAAGAACCCGTATTAGGCCTGATGACGTGGTTTGAAGTTCACAAAAAAGTAAATAACCACGCGCCAGTGTTTCGCCTCATTAAGAAGACGAGGCGAAGAACCCGTATTAGGCCTGATGACGTGATTTGAAGTTCACAAAAAAGTAAATAACCACGCGCCGGTGTTTCGCCTCATTAAGACGACGAGGCAAAGAACCCGTATTAGGCCTTATGACGTGGTTTGAAGATCACAAAAAAGTAAATAACCACGCGCCGGTGTTTCGCCTCATTAAGACGACGAGGCAAAGAATCCGTATTAGGCCTGATGACGTGGTTTGAAGTTCACAAAAAAGTAAATAACCACGCGCCGGTGTTTCGCCTCATTAAGACGACGAGGCAAAGAACCCGTATTAGGCCTGATGACGTGGTTTGAAGTTCACAAAAAAGTAAATAACCACGCGCCAGTGTTTCGCCTCATTAAGAAGACGAGGCGAAGAACCCGTATTAGGCCTGATGACGTGATTTGAAGTTCACAAAAAAGTAAATAACCACGCGCCGGTGTTTCGCCTCATTAAGACGACGAGGCAAAGAACCCGTATTAGGCCTTATGACGTGGTTTGAAGATCACAAAAAAGTAAATAACCACGCGCCGGTGTTTCGCCTCATTAAGACGACGAGGCAAAGAATCCGTATTAGGCCTGATGACGTGGTTTGAAGTTCACAAAAAAGTAAATAACCACGCGCCGGTGTTTCGCCTCATTAAGACGACGAGGCAAAGAACCCGTATTAGGCCTGATGACGTGGTTTGAAGTTCACAAAAAAGTAAATAACCACGCGCCAGTGTTTCGCCTCATTAAGAAGACGAGGCGAAGAACCCGTATTAGGCCTGATGACGTGATTTGAAGTTCACAAAAAAGTAAATAACCACACGCCGGTGTTTCGCCTCATTAAGACGACGAGGCAAAGAACCCGTATTAGGCCTTATGACGTGGTTTGAAGATCACAAAAAAGTAAATAACCACGCGCCGGTGTTTCGACTCATTAAGACGACGAGGCAAAGAACCCGTATTAGGCCTGATGACGTGATTTGAAGTTCACAAAAAAGTAAATAACCACGCGCCGGTGTTTCGCCTCATTAAGACGACGAGGCAAAGAACCCGTATTAGGCCTGATGACGTGGTTTGAAGTTCACAAAAAAGTAAATAACCACGCGCCAGTGTTTCGCCTCATTAAGAAGACGAGGCGAAGAACCCGTATTAGGCCTGATGACGTGATTTGAAGTTCACAAAAAAGTAAATAACCACGCGCCGGTGTTTCGCCTCATTAAGACGACGAGGCAAAGAACCCGTATTAGGCCTTATGACGTGGTTTGAAGATCACAAAAAAGTAAATAACCACGCGCCAGTGTTTCGCCTCATTAAGACGACGAGGCAAAGAATCCGTATTAGGCCTGATGACGTGGTTTGAAGTTCACAAAAAAGTAAATAACACGCGCCGGTGTTTCGCCTCATTAAGACGACGAGGCAAAGAACCCGTATTAGGCCTGATGACGTGGTTTGAAGTTCACAAAAAAGTAAATAACCACGCGCCAGTGTTTCGCCTCATTAAGAAGACGAGGCGAAGAACCCGTATTAGGCCTGATGACGTGATTTGAAGTTCACAAAAAAGTAAATAACCACGCGCCGGTGTTTCGCCTCATTAAGACGACGAGGCAAAGAACCCGTATTAGGCCTTATGACGTGGTTTGAAGATCACAAAAAAGTAAATAACCACGCGCCGGTGTTTCGCCTCATTAAGACGACGAGGCAAAGAATCCGTATTAGGCCTGATGACGTGGTTTGAAGTTCACAAAAAAGTAAATAACCACGCGCCGGTGTTTCGCCTCATTAAGACGACGAGGCAAAGAACCCGTATTACGCCTGATGACGTGGTTTGAAGTTCACAAAAAAGTAAATAACCACGCGCCGGTGTTTCGCCTCATTAAGAAGACGAGGCGAAGAACCCGTATTAGGCCTGATGACGTGGTTTGAAGTTCACAAAAAAGTAAATAACCACGCGCCAGTGTTTCGCCTCATTAAGAAGACGAGGCGAAGAACCCGTATTAGGCCTGATGACGTGATTTGAAGATCACAAAAAAGTTAATAACCACGCGCCGGTGTTTCGCCTCATTAAGACGACGAGGCAAAGAACCCGTATTAGGCCTGATGACGTGATTTGAAGTTCACAAAAAAGTTAATAACCACGCGCCGGTGTTTCGCCTCATTAAGACGACGAGGCAAAGAACCCGTATTAGGCCTGATGACGTGGTTTGAAGTTCACAAAAAAGTAAATAACCACGCGCCAGTGTTTCGCCTCATTAAGAAGACGAGGCGAAGAACTTGTATTAGGCCTGATGACGTGATTTGAAGTTCACAAAAAAGTAAATAACCACGCGCCGGTGTTTCGCCTCATTAAGACGACGAGGCGAAGAACCCGTATTAGGCCTGATGACGTGATTTGAAGTTCACAAAAAAGTAAATAACCACGCGCCGGTGTTTCGCCTCATTAAGACGACGAGGCAAAGAACCCGTATTAGGCCTGATGACGTGGTTTGAAGTTCACAAAAAAGTAAATAACCACGCGCCAGTGTTTCGCCTCATTAAGAAGACGAGGCGAAGAACCCGTATTAGGCCTGATGACGTGATTTGAAGTTCACAAAAAAGTAAATAACCACGCGCCGGTGTTTCGCCTCATTAAGACGACGAGGCGAAGAACCCGTATTAGGCCTGATGCCGTGATTTGAAGTTCACAAAAAAGTAAATAACCACGCGCCGGTGTTTCGCCTCATTAAGATGACGAGGCAAAGAACCCGTATTAGGCCTGATGACGTGGTTTGAAGTTCACAAAAAAGTAAATAACCACGCGCCGGTATTTCGCCTCATTAAGACGATGAGGCAAAGAACCCGTATTAGGCCTGATGACGTGGTTTGAAGTTCACAAAAAAGTAAATAACCAAGCGCCGGTGTTTCGCCTCATTAAGACGACGAGGCAAAGAACCCGTATTAGGCCTGATGACGTGGTTTGAAGTTCACAAAAAAGTAAATAACCACGCGCCGGTGTTTCGCCTCATTAAGACGATGAGGCAAAGAACCCGTATTAGGCCTTATGACGTGGTTTGAAGTTCACAAAAAAGTAAATAACCACGCGCCGGTGTTTCGCCTCATTAAGACGATGAGGCAAAGAACCCGTATTAGGCCTGATGACGTGGTTTGAAGTTCACAAAAAAGTAAATAACCACGCGCCGGTGTTTCGCCTCATTAAGACGACGAGGCAAAGAACCCGTATTAGGCCTGATGACGTGGTTTGAAGTTCACAAAAAAATAAATAACCACGCGCCGGTGTTTCGCCTCATTAAGACGATGAAGCAAAGAACCCGTATTAGGCCTTATGACGTGGTTTGAAGTTCACAAAAAAGTAAATAACCACGTGCCCGTGTTTCGCCTCATTAAGACGACGAGGCAAAGAACCCGTATTAGGCCTGATGACGTGGTTTGAAGTTCACAAAAAAGTAAATAACCACGCGCCGGTGTTTCGCCTCATTAAGACGATGAGGCAAAGAACCCGTATTAGGCCTGATGACGTGGTTTGAAGTTCACAAAAAAGTATATAACCACGCGCCGGTGTTTTGCCTCATTAAGACGATGAGGCAAAGAACCCGTATTAGGCCTGATGACGTGGTTTGAAGTTCACAAAAAAGTAAATAACCACGCGCCAGTGTTTCGCCTCATTAAGACGATGAGGTAAAGAACCCGTATTAGGCCTGATGACGTGGTTTGAAGTTCACAAAAAAGTAAATAACCACGTGCCCGTGTTTCGCCTCATTAAGACGATGAGGCAAAGAACCCGTATTAGGCCTGATGACGTGGTTTGAAGTTCACAAAAAAGTAAATAACCACGCGCCGGTGTTTCGCCTCATTAAGACGATGAGGCAAAGAACCCGTATTAGGCCTGATGACGTGGTTTGAAGTTCACAAAAAAGTAAATAACCACGCGCCGGTGTTTCGCCTCATTAAGACGATGAGGCAAAGAACCCGTATTAGGCCTGATGACGTGGTTTGAAGTTCACAAAAAAGTAAATAACCAAGCGCCGGTGTTTCGCCTCATTAAGACGACGAGGCAAAGAACCCGTATTAGGCCTGATGACGTGGTTTGAAGTTCACAAAAAAGTAAATAACCACGCGCCGGTGTTTCGCCTCATTAAGATGATGAGGCAAAGAACCCGTATTAGGCCTTATGACGTGGTTTGAAGTTCACAAAAAAGTAATTAACCACGCGCCGGTGTTTCGCCTCATTAAGACGACGAGGCAAAGAACCCGTATTAGGCCTGATGACGTGGTTTGAAGTTCACAAAAAAGTAAATAACCACGCGCCGGTGTTTCGCCTCATTAAGACGACGAGGCAAAGAACCCGTATTAGGCCTGATGACGTGGTTTGAAGTTCACAAAAAAGTAAATAACCAAGCGCCGGTGTTTCGCCTCATTAAGACGACGAGGCAAAGAACCCGTATTAGGCCTGATGACGTGGTTTGAAGTTCACAAAAAAGTAAATAACCACGCGCCGGTGTTTCGCCTCATTAAGACGATGAGGCAAAGAACCCGTATTAGGCCTTATGACGTGGTTTGAAGTTCACAAAAAAGTAAATAACCACGCGCCGGTGTTTCGCCTCATTAAGACGACGAGGCAAAGAACCCGTATTAGGCCTGATGACGTGGTTTGAAGTTCACAAAAAAGTAAATAACCACGCGCCAGTGTTTCGCCTCATTAAGAAGACGAGGCGAAGAACCCGTATTAGGCCTGATGACGTGGTTTGAAGTTCACAAAAAAGTAAATAACCACGCGCTGGTGTTTCGCCTCATTAAGACGATGAGGCAAAGAACCCGTATTAGGCCTTATGACGTGGTTTGAAGTTCACAAAAAAGTAAATAACCACGTGCCCGTGTTTCGCCTCATTAAGACGACGAGGCAAAGAACCCGTATTAGGCCTGATGACGTGGTTTGAAGCTCACAAAAAGTATGTGGTCATTCTAAAATGACTCTCAGTTAAAAATGAAACACGCCGAAGATTGGGGACTAACAGTAACATAATTTTGGGAACAGTAACATAATTATGGGAACAGTAACATAATTATGGGAAGATAACATTTGGTATTTTTGAAAGCTTGGCGTACTCTTCGCGTAATCTAAGCGTACGACGCGTACTATCATGTAATATATTTAATTCAATTCAATTTAATAGAAGTTCTCCTTATGTTTTACAATGATACATAGGTTATGGGCTAAGTCATTAATGGCTTTTAAGCCCTACAATTAACGTATTCTTGGTGTATTTAGCGTATTCTTGGTGTACTCTGTTTATCCCTGGTGCTATCTCCGTATTATTTGTGTACTCCGTATATTCTTTGTGACCCCCGCATATTCTTGGTGTAATCCATGTATTCTTGGTGTACGCCGTGTATTCTTTGTGACATCCGGATATTCTTGTTGTAATCCGTGTATTCTTGGTGTACTCCGTGTATCCTTGGTGTACTACGTGTATTCTTGATGTACTCCGTGTATTCTTGGTGTACTACGTGTATTCTTGATGTACCCCGTGTATTCTTGGTGTAATACGTGTAGTCTTGGTGTACTACGTGTATTCTTGGTGTACTCCTGTATTCTTGTTGTACTACGGGTAGTCTTGGTGTACTACTTGAATTCTTGGTGTACTACGTGTATTCTTGGTGTACTCCGTGTATCCTTGGTGTACTCCTGTATTCTTGTTGTACTACGGGTGGTCTTGGTGTACTACTTGAATTCTTTGTGTACTCCGTGTATCCTTGGTGTACTACGTGTATTCTTGGTGTACTCCGTGTATCCTTGGTGTACTACGTGTATTCTTGGTGTACTCCGTGTATACTTGGTGTACTCCACGTATTCGTGTGGTGTACCCTGATTACGTAATGTGTGTATGGATAAACCCTAAGCCCTTCGGTACGGATATGAACAATGTTTCCAGCCCTTTTAATTGTAAAAACAGGCACTTTCCGAGAAGCTGAGAGGTACGTAATTGTTGGTCTTAGAGACAACAATATTATCTTTACGATAGTTTTATTCAGTCTCTGTCGAAAGAGCCATGAACGCGTAGCGGATGTTGTTACAACATCTTTTCCAGGAAAGTGTACCGACAGCAAAATTTTCATAAACGGATTATGGTATATTAAGAAAGGAAGCCGACCTCCTCGGCCTCGGTGTGTATTTATAGCATTTTTGCGTAGGTTTATTCTTCATAAAGAAGACATGTTTTTATATGGGACCACATTCGCGGAACGCTAAAGGCTACTGACATCTCAAACAAATTATACTTTATTCTTTAGTTTTAGTGTTTACAAAATTTTTATTATATCACGTTAATTTATTTAATGAGAGTCTTTTTAGGCAATGACCATATAAGGCGTTATGTGGCTAAGGACTGAGAATTCTCATGGAGGTTTTAGTAGTCTTTGCCCGATGAAATTTTAAAAGCTTGTAGAAATAACATTCATTTTGACGATTGTAAACATCATCTTAACATCCCCAAACAACCTTACGACTACATGTACTTACTAGGCTGCTTAGGCATGGAAACAATAAACATTTACACCATTAAACGCGAAATTATCTTTGTGATGGCGGTTGATCAAACTTTCACATCTCACAGAATTAACTCCTTTTATCAATTTCCATGTATCAGGCTATAACAGTCGCAGTACCTCTTACATTTAGTTTACCAAAGGTTTTAGGCCCGTTGCAAAGAATGCAACATACATGCAACCAATATACTTATCAATTAGTCATTTTTAACTGTAAACGCTTGGATATACTGCGGTTAAAATAACTTAGTGCATTGTGTCGACCTTTCGACTTGTATGTATGTAAACAACTATTGTATTAAAAATTTTCACCCTCTGGCGTGTACACTCTTGTAGGTACGTTTGTACTGTTGATGTTCACAATAAACAAACCCTTTCATTTCATTTCTATTCTGATGATGGTGGTTCACCAGCAAACTAAACTTGCAGAAATTAGGTTAATGAAGAGAGTAGGTTGTTATGCTTATATCGTTTATTATGTTACTTATGTTTCTAGAAGACGCACCTAATTGATTCTCTTGATGGGAAGGCTTCGTTATTAAAAATAAATAATTTAGGGGTGATTAAGGTCGTACTTCAAATTGTCAGCTTGGAAAATTTATTCCCGTTCAAAACATTCGCTATACATTCCAAAATTTTAGGCTAGGTATTTTTAAAGAAATCATCAACATAATTTAGACTAAGCTGTCATTAATGATTCCCCAGTAGGTGGTGTAATCTTCGATATTAAAAATAGGTAATCTGAGGGTGAAGTTGACGGATTCTTCCTCGGCATCATTAATAACGAGCCTCTACGATCTTAAGAAAACAAAGCTTCGGCGAAGGATTGGCGGGGAACGAAAGTTTTCCTTTTCTGGATGGAAATTGTTGATGATTGATGGACGTAATTATAGATGGCGCAGCCTTCCGAGCGTAGCTACAACGTTAAGAACTGATGAAAATGATTAAAAACGAAAGTGGAGGACCCCGCAACGGCAGCCGCGCAATTGACCGTTGATCCTGGCATCGCAAACTGTACATGCACTCTATCGTTTGTCGCGATATGAGGTTATTCTAATGAGAGCGGGGACTCTCCTTTGGGGTTGCCAGTTCTCTTAATTGGAAGCACGACCGAGGCAAACAATTTTTGATGTCCGTTCTAATGATGCTGTCCTGGAGTACTTTAAAGTGGTTTGCGCTCCTACAAAGTTCCCAAGATATCCTTTTTCGGTTTTCTTTTGCTTTTTAACAGTCGCTTTTATAGTTTGCTCGCTCGAAAGGACTAATTTCTCGGGACGTTTTTCGGAGAAAAGAGACCGTCCTTTTCGGGGTATTTTAAGTTCGGGGTTTTAGCTAATTAGCGAAAGACTCTCAAATTGGAAAAGCGCTAATTGAGGAGAACGCGCCGAAAGACTCTAAACGTCCGAGTACATCGAACTCAAATGTATTTTTAAGTAGTTAATTGTTTGAAACGCATTATTGTTAATTTTAAGGAATACTCGAAACAAATCTAGGTGACACTGAGGTGTTGAAACCTTGTCGTCTCCCAAGGTGTCGTTTCTCGTTTGCTGTAGCCTCGAGCCACAATGTTTTCGACAGTTCGACAGCGAATAACGACACCTCAAATTTTTAAAAGGGATTTCTACTGATTTAAGTGCGGAACAAAATTAGGTACTTAAAATATATAAATTTTATCGACACCCCTTCGTATGTACTGTTAATCTTAATGTGATTTAATTAAGCATCTTTAACTATTAAAACATGAAGTGTAATGTTAGTCTTGAGTGGATAAACCTCTCCATTGCAAAAACTTAAAAGGAATATAATCTCTATAATTACGATCACCTCCTACGGACGGGTTCCAGCATTGCTTTTGACATTTTTGGCACTGCTTAGTGGTTTGTTGTGGAGGTAATCAATACAATGTTTTTGGAGGACTTTCGTAAAGTACTCGTTGAAGGCCGGAATCCATACCTCTATTTGGAATGCTTATCGCGGCAGATTTTCGTCTCAATGTGGCTGACGGTTTTTTTGACGTCACTATGTCAACTTAACAAACAACTACGTGAGAGGGGATTTTTATTTCTCGTAGGCGGGGCCAAAGCCGTCAGAGTGATCTTACCATACGCGATACGGCAGGATAAGCCTTCTAAGTACAGGTATGGATTCCTGTTGAAGGTTATACAGGGTGTCCACTAAAGAACGATCCATAGATAATAATTAAAATGCTATTTTTCCTTGGAATTCGATATTTTCAGACCTCATAGCACTCACAGGGGTCATTAGATGATACAAAACTCAATGACCTTGAACCATGTCTTCAAGGTCAATAAAAATTACCTTGAGAACCGTTGGGCTTAGAGACTCGGTTCCAATTAGAAATGTGTACGCCTTCGCATTTTATAACCGATTGGCTCTGAACCGATATAAATTGACCAATAGGAAGTTATGAAAATAAACACACACAAAAACAGAATTTCTGCAGCTAGAATATTCACTGGGTGAAAACTTGGAACTGTTCCTTCCGTTTTGAGTTTGTAAGTTTTGGGCCTAGTTTTTCAGCTTTTTAAGTCAATTTTCATTGCTTAAACGTAAAACCGTATTCCACTCCATCTTCAATACTAGGCTTGACGTCATGTCACGTGTGCCGTAAATAAACAATAGTGTCTATTACATATGGTCTATTACATTTTCAGCAACCATAAACCATAGCACATATAAAAGAGAAATAGCAACTCTAGATTTGACATGGCTTAAAAGTGTATCTTTAGGTTCTAAAGCTTTATTCATAAAATTACCGGAAGTTATTAGGACTTAATTACACCAAAACGATAAATCATCCAAGTTGTTATTCTTCTGTTATATGGATTATTGTTTATGCATATATATAGCAGACCACATTTACCCCGAGACTATTGGCGATTTTGCGCTTAAGCAAAGAAAATACATTAATACTGAGCTCTCAATACCATAAAAATAAAAACTTTGGAAACCAAAATGCTTTAACCGTGTTTCGAAACTATGAAATTGAGGCTTTAGTCTTTAGTAATATTTTCACGCTGGCAAATAGCGTAAGCAGATTTTGAGGTTTCTAACCCCCAATATATCGACCATGAAAATGGAGCCTAACGCGCCAAATTTTCAATTTTGAGGTTAGAATTGATTCCGACTATTGTAAAGGCGCCAAATTCAAATCTGCAATCGGGTTTTTTTTAGCTCCTTCCAAATCACGAGAAGTAGTCAATTGCAAAAAGCATTATTCGATACTCTACTGTCTAAGAGGATTATACTTAATTCAGTTATTTAAGCGGATAAACTTCAACATTAATTCAAATGCCATTAACCTGTATCCTTTGGTAATAGCATCGAGGCGATAAAGAGGTGTGAGTAATAGGTTTTATATGATAACGGTAGACCATTAATATTACTTAACCAATTGTGTGGGTTGTTGCTGCTAGGCCGATAGATAGCGTATAATTTAATTTGGCGCCCTATTAGAATGCGGGTGCTCTTACAAATTATACTTATGCACCCCGAGAGTCGAGATAGTTTGAAGTCGGATGAATATGAAATAGACTGAAGATACCGTCAGCAAGATGTAAAGCTAATGGCCGATAATTGAGGAGATAAGGGTCCATTAATAGACATCGCTAATGCGGGACGTTTCAATGCACCTCTAAGGTTGCTTCGGTCGGCAAAATTGAAAAGTGTTTGTTTTAGACTTTTCGGAAAGTCTGGAATGTTTGAGTAGTTAATGAATTAGCTTTAAGTTCGATTAACACCCTCCACTTCGTACAAAAAAAACTAAAACTTTATGAAATTCTTGGTTTAGTTAACAAAAAAAAAACAAGTATCGCTAAGAGTGGACGATACTGTTCGAAAAAAGAAAAAAGATAAACACGAAGTACATTTTTACCCCAAAAGGTATTTTTTCACGTTTTATACGATATACTAAATAGTTGATAGCTTTTATTGAATTAAAAAACCAAAATTAAAAATTACTAAAATATAAAGCCCAAATAAATTACGTAACAATATCAACCGCATTAGATTGCCCTTTTGAAATTTTAAGATCACGTGGTACAAACGACCTTGCAAGACCCCCTCGGAGTCTCTCGAGCTGATTGATACGCGGGGAGAAATAAAATGCACTGTGGAAGGCTATCGAAAACCTGTCCTCTTAATTTACTGTAAATGCTTTTACATAGCTTAGTTTAGAATAAAATTTTAAATACGTGCAAATATAAAGAAATCAGGACAATAACGAATTCAGTTACTTAAGAGTATGGAGCATTATGATTTGCCTCAAACACTTCGTAGCTAAATTAATTACACTCTGTTCAAAAAGTCTTCGACAAGTGAAATTTTTGCACTCTTTTTAATTGTGCTAGAAAACTACAATAGATAAATCGATGAAACCAATTGCAAATATTATTTATTTTCCAAAATCTTTCGTTATTGATCGGTTTCGTCCGCCAAAAATTAGTAGTTTGCCGGGAACCGTCAAAATTCATTTTGGACAACTTTTTAAATATTGGTTATATGGCACTGACTCACGCGTTTTTGAATTCGCAATGGTCGGTTCATATTTAGAAAGTGGAAAAATATTCCCTTTACAACCAACCGTTGAGAAGTTATCGCGTTTGCAAACTTTCGTCGAAATTAGGAAACACCTAAAATGCATAAAGCGATTATTAATAACGGAACTTCAACAGCGATCCAACAACATTGAAAATATATTTCATTAAAGGCCGGTTTAAAATTGTGGTAACAATTATTATAAACAATTTATAACGCAAATAGCATTAATTGGAAGACGCAACTTAGTGTGTGTAAAATTCTTCCTTACTGATTTGAATTTCTGATTATAAATAATTGTGAACTTCCGGACACTGATCGATTCAGGTTGAAATGGGCATTAATTTAATAACAGATACAAAAATGATTATTTTAAATGTACTTGTGTTTTATACCAGTACAAATTACAAATAATATTTTCTTAATTTGAAACCATATTTTTCTGATCCCATAGTTTTCCATCGAACCATTTATTTTCCTACGAAACGTATTTTGAACAAGCTGCTTCAAGTCAAATTAGACTTTTCAGATCAAAGAGCCAGTTAAGTGCCGAAATTAAATGTTTTATTTACCAAGCATTTGAATTACGACAAAAGGCATAGATAAAGGATAAAGATTTAAGATCTTAAAAAGAACGAATTTACAGAGCTCTTCAATGGAGCATGGATGACTGCGTTTTAAACACAGATAAAAAACACATTTTCTGCAAAGTTAGGTTGTTAGTAGGTAGTATGTTTTCTTTGCATCTATTTAAAGCCAGAAAAATGATATTTCATTCTTCAGTTTGGTATTTTTAAATCGCCATTATTATTAATAGGATATTCTGTTCCAACAACAGTACCCTGCGGAATTGTTCCAACTACAGAACCCTGCGGAATTCTTCCAATTAAATCACACTGCGGAACTGTTCCAACTACAAAACCCGGCGTAACTGTTCCAACTACAAAACCCGGCGTAACTGTTCCAACTACATAACCCGGCGTAACTGTTCCAACTACATAACCCTGTGGAACTGTTTCAACTACATAACCCTGCTGAACTGTTCCAACTTCAGAACACTGCTGAACTGTACCAACTACAGTACCCGTCGGAATTGTTCCAACTTCAGAACACTGCTGAATTGTTCCAACTACAGTACACTGCGGAACTGTGCCAACTTAAGAAACCTGCGGAACTGTTCCAACTACCGGCCCATTCTTCACTGAGTGGAAAATGTAATAAGTAAACTTATTAAAAACATAAGAAACCTGCAAAAGTACGTGACCCACGCGTATAGCATAGGGCGATGGATATTTCCGTCTAAGATAAGTATTATATACTTCTGATAATAGGGTTTTCGAAAAAGGAACTATAAACTTCAGATTTATATCTTACTTCGTTATCCATTACTAACTTTTGCTTTCAACACGATGCCAAGATCAATTCAAGGCTCCTAACTCGCCACAATTTTGAGCTGCCGAATTTCCAATATTTCACCGCGAAAACCACCAATCCATTTTTTTGGAGCTGAGATTTCTCCCGAAGGAGTTTCGTGAGCCAGAATCAAATTCGCCAAATAATGTAGAGTCTGGACCTATTTTATGAAACCTTTGGGGCAAATTTGAATATCGATTTTGTTCTGACTCTTTGGCGTATTCGCTCCAATAACAACAACAGTAGACAGATAAAAAAATCTTGAGATTTAGTTTATGCCAGTCAGATATTTGCCACCTTTTTTCGCCATGGCTGTTTCATTCTCACCGTTTTTTTGGGCTGTCTCGGTCCCAAATTACTCTTTGACAGTTCGCCGCGTCGACTCGGAAGTTTCCGTAGCTTTGTCGAAATGAACCCGACTCTATACAGGGTGGAAGCCTCAGCCGTGGTCCAGCCTCGGTACTTCTCCTAGTACACCAGAGTGCTGCGGGTCGAACACTTCTACAGACGCTGGTATTACCAAAATAGACCAATGGGATAATTTGAAGCGCATCTTTATCCAATCGCCAGAAAAAGCATTTGGAAGATGCGCTTCCAATTCTCCCATTGGTCTATTTTTTACCTACCAGCGCCTGTACAAGTGTTCCACCCGCAGTACTCTGGTGTACTAGGAGAAGTACCGAGGCTGGACCACGGCTGAGGCTTCCATCTGTATGTCTATAAACTCATAGTTTTCTCTAGTGTTGTTAATATTCCGAAAAAATAAAAAATTAAAACATAAATTAATTTTTAAGGGTTTTTAATGTTTTTAACTTTTAATCGATATAAAATGTCTAATATCAGTAAACATACTACAAAATAGTAATAATGTTACATTGTTAATCAATTTAAAATAGTCTAGAGATTTAGTTTTACTTTTAGATTCGAAAAAATGAGGTGAAAATACCGCTTTATTGAAATTTGCAAATAATATATTAGACTAATCATGGAATGAAAACTTTTTTTATTTTTTTTGGAAAAATACGGAAGATTTTCTGACTTACATCACTACCCAGCAAACCCAAGTTAGTCCCACGGATATCCACTAGATATCCAGTTTGGACATTTTGGATATCCGTATTATATCCAAAAACCTGCAGATTACGCCCAAGGGACGTACTAAAACCATCCAAATGTCCCAGGTTTCTACGTCCGTGAGACGTCCACCTACCCTGGTAAAAGACGTCCAGTGGATACCAAATGGATGAAATCTGTACATATTAAGGTATGCTTAAGGACGTCCAATGGATATGCCTGAGATGTCCACTGGACCTGGAAAAGGACGTCCAATGGATATCAAATGGATGAAAACTGTACCCAAATATGTACTTAAGGACGTCCAATGGATATGCCTGAGACGTTCACTGGACCTGGAAAAGGACGTCCAATGGATATCAAATGGATGAAAACTGTACCTAAATAAGTACTTAAGGACGTCCAATGGATATGCCTGAGACGTCCACTGGACCTGGAAAAGGACGTCCAATGGATATCAAATGGATGAAAACTGTACCCAAATATGTACTTAAGGACGTCTAATGGATATGCCTGAGACGTCCACTGGACCTGGAAAAGGACGCCCAATGGATATCAAATGGATGAAAACTGTATACCTAAATATGTAGGAAAAAACATGTGACGTGTTGCAATGTCACAGTGTCATGTCCCTATTGGGTAATGGGTTTTTACAGACAAATGCCCAAGCCCGACATAGTTAAAACCGGTCCAAACCCAAGCCCACCCAATATGCAACTTTAAAAACCCGCCCATTTCCGGCCCGAAAACATTTGTCCCCAACCAGCCTAATCCAGTTTAACCGGATGCTCGACTCACCTCTAATTACATGTATTGATCAGCCCCTCGTCTCTAACTAGCAATTCATGGGATATATTGAAATCTGAAGCGCCCCTCATAACGAGGTGCACATAGGCGCGCTCGTTCTTCGCCTAATAGCTAAAGAAGCCTCTGGGCATATCTGTTATAGAATATAATTGTTTAATACAAAAATTATAACACTAAATTCTAGAATTTAAAACCCCTTTAAGGCAAATATTGAAGCAATATTAATTGTGTAGATAAAAATAATATTTAAAGTATTAAATTGTTATTATAAGGGTTTTTGTGTTGATCTTCCTATATAATCGCATTATTTTAAGACAGGGATAGCCAACCCGCGGAAAAAACGCATCTGTCGTCTGTGGAACTTCGGGAGACTCGTTTGCGCGGATTTTCAAGTTATGATGATATTTCACGAGAAAAATATAACTGTCAAGTTCTTGAGGTATTTAAAAAGGTAATTTAAACCTTCAAAGTAAGAAAAAAGCCATTAAATAATCGACATTTTTCTACTCCCCCCCCCCTTGAAATTGTGAAGGAGCCCAAATTGTTTTGAAAGGGGTGCTAAAAACCTGTCGATGAATGGGGTGCCTAATTCAACATTCAATTTTGTACCCCCCTTAATCCAAAACGTTCCTACGTGCCTGATAATTACTTCAAAATATCTATTGAGCAGTTAGATATGGTTTCAAAGTTTTTTTTATAGGTTTCAATTATCTTTTTAAATATATCTCAAGCATTTGACAAATATTTTTCTCTGAAGTAGCAAAATAATAATTAATTTAAATTACATTATTTGGATTTACGTAATATGTCGTGAAGAACACCTTCTACCTTAGATCCACACTTAATAAATGTTTAATTATTAACAATGTGCTTTCAAATAATAGAAATTCCCGCAAAAAGAAATGATGTAGAACCACGAGGCACGATGTCACTTAACCCTTGACTCCTTCTAGCAGACAACGTATCGACTTTGTTACTATTACAAGAGGGCTGTACAAAGGGGATCATTTTCTTCTTTAATTTTCGGTAGAAGACGTAAGGGCTAGTAGCAATAATCTGTCCCAGCTGCTTGAATTATTGTAACATAATATTTTTAATAAATATTTATTTTAAAAGTCATCTAAACCAAAATTAAATTGGCGTTGCACATTAATTTAGAATTAATTATTAATTTGCATACGCGTGCAAATGTAAATCCTGACATTTCAAAACTTACATCTCCTGGACATCCTACATACGTCATTCACATATCGATGTAATCCGGCATTTTGGACATAAAAGGATGTTGTCCTAACGTCCATCAAATTCACCGATATTTAGATCTAAAATGGACATCCAGGAGATGTCCTAATTTGTTAGCGATATTTTGTATGTAATATGAATATAACTTTAAATGTATTATTTTTGTCACATCCCAACGACATTTTAAGGATATTCATTTGGGCTTGGACATATAATGGTGACTTTGAGACATTAACAGGACGTGAAGTATACGTTCTACGGTAGAATTTATCCTTTTAAACACTACATGCATTCAAATAAAAGAAATTGCCGCGAAAAGAAAATATATACGTCGAACCATACCTCATACATCTGAGCTCCTTCTAGCACGCGCGCGCGGTGTTAACTGCTAGTAATAAAAAGAATTAGGCAGACCAAATGTGATCGTTTTCTTCTTAATTTTCCGGAAGACGATCGACCTAAGCGCTACCAGTAATCGGGCTTAAATAATTTAAAAAGTAATCTAAACCAAAATTAAAGTTGTGGCGCACATTAATTTAAAGTGTTAATTAATAATTTGTAAATGTCAGTCCTGACATTTACAAATGTACAGCTCTTGGACATAGACGTCATTCACAGTTCCATGAAATCCGGCATTCTGGACATCTAGTGGATGTTTCGATATTTTAGATCTAAGAATGTACATCCAGGATATGTCCGAAATGTTTAGGAATATCTTTGATTTATAATGGACATCCGGGAGATGTCCCAAATGTTTAGTGATATTTTGAATCTAAAAATGTAAAATCCAGGATATGTCCCAAATGTTTAGCGATATTTGGGATCTGTAAAGGGCATCCAGGAAATGTCCCAAATGTTTAGCGATATTTTGGATCTATAATGGACATCCAGGAGATGTCCCAAATGTTTAGCGATATTTTAGATCTAAAAATGTACATCCATGGATGCCCATTATAGATCCAAAATATCGCTTACCAATTTCGACATCTCCTGGATGTCCAAATTGGTAAGCGATATTTTGGATGTACTTTAGATATTAATTCTAAAATATATTATTTTTGTCACGTCCCAACGACATTGTCTGGATATCCGTTTGGACTTGGACGTATAATGCACTTTGAGACATTCGTAGGACGTCCCAGGGACCACTTGTGTTTGCTGGGTAGTTTGCTCCAGTAATAACGACTCTTTTGGGGCCCGAAATTGTGGGATTAGGGGAATCTACTGAGAAAGGGAAACTTTGGATACTTGTTACTTTGGTTTCTGTTATTTAAAATGTGTACTTTTAGTAATATACAGAACATTAAGAATTCAGGAAACTAAGCCTTAAAGCAACTGTCGGCTCTATCATTGCCACCTGTATTATGAAAAGGCCCCTGTTATTAGAGATGGCCATGAATCTATCCGAATCTTCGAAAAAACTGACTTTCGTGGAGAGCGTGGAGCCATCTATTAATGGGAACGGAAGCTAAAATTCAAAATAGCGAAACAATAACGTAATCAGAGAGCCATTATAGAGTATTTTATTTAGACCACTTTTACTCTACTAAGTGAAATTTAAACTAAATTATATATCCCATATAAAATATATTGTAAACAATTACTATATTTGAAGTTATTGACAAATTTACAACGAAGCATACTTTTATGTCCCGCCTTTTGGGTCAAAATGTAGCTTCAGCATCTTGTTTTGATTTCGACGCTAGCGACATCTGTTGAAAAAAGAACTACTTCACCTAAAGCCGACACTTGCTTTAATTAAAATGCGTCAATTATGACACTTATGTGACGAATTAAGAGCCAACAATCGTCGCTAACTTTGTTGTTTTCGTTTTGAGATCGTAAACATGGTGAATACACAACACTAGAGGGAATTTCCCGCGACGCACGTTTTGCGACACGCACCATGGAGCAAGAGTCCGGCGCTCTCATCCCCTTAGTGCTGTGGAGCGCCATCTTCAGTCAAGTCGGAGTCAAAATCTACCTCATTGTTGGGAGGTCTTCAGTAAAGAACTAATTGGAGGTTATATTATCGTGTAAATAGGACTTTCGTAAATAATGAAACAACCAAATTAATATAGTTAATTCACTTTTTTTTATTTCCAGTTCAGATTTTTTCATAACGGTTATATACTTAATATTTAATCTTTATACTTAACGATTAAATTTTGAAACTATAACAACATTTTTTTTCTTTCGTTTATATTTTGTTTTTCTTAAATTTAATTTTTTATTCCGTAATTTTTAGAATGGCTAGAGATTCCATTTACCAACAAGACTTGAATAAGCCCCTTAGTGATCTATGCGCTCCAGTTTATAGGTTAACTATTTTTGTAATATTGATATTTTTATACAGAAACTATTTTGAGAATGTACAGTATATTTTGCATAAACCAGAAACGCGGTAGATCACATTCAAGTCTGATGGGTTAAAACAATGGCTCTCTAACCAATACCAATTTTGGTTTTCGTTTTGAATTTAAAACAAAACCTTAACATACTGTTTTGTTCGTTTTGAACCGATTCTTTGACATTTATATAAAGTTCACTCCACATAACAGTGGTTAATATTTTAAATTTACTATTTCGTTAATTAGTAAAACAACATTGAAGTTACAATTTAGTTTTGAGTCTCGCGATCCCCAGTCCGCGCGCGTTTAATTTATTAAAATAATCCGGTAATTAATAATTAATCGGCGCACTTAATTGACGAGCGTTCTTCGAGGCGTAGTTATCCGAAAAATAATTTATTAAATTCCTCTAAAGACACTTTGAAATATCCATCTTTCAGATTCCTTCTTGAAAAGTTCACGCGTGTCTTTGGAAATAAAAAATAACTAATATATTTAAAAACCTGTTTAAAGCACCACTATCAGCGATTATATCAGATCCGGTTTTCTTTGGTTTTTTTTAATATAAAATTGACAATTATATTTTTTCTGAAATATTTATCTTCGACAAAATCCGTATACGTGCCGATAAAGGGTTTATTTCTGATCGTCCACGAGTTGAACTGATTTTTTGAGCTCGCTGTTGGTTCGTTTCCACAAGCTGTTTCCATAATAAATAGTAGATATATATTTATGAGCTGAAGTTTATAACTTCGGAAGTAAACTTGGTTTGTTTATGAAGGAAGGTTTGGTTTTGCTAAAGCGATATGAATCGGGTATTATTTCATTTATACTTGTTGAGGTGAATTCAAAATTCGCTAGCATCAGAGGTAGCGTATCTGTCTTAGGTCCATCTACTTTGGAATATTTAAAGGGAATATAACCTCTGGTATCTGGTGTGGAACACCAACGTTTGCAGCTCTGGTCTCTCTGGCCTTTGGCTTTAGAGATATTTGGCGCCACTGTACAGAGAAATTTGAAAATTTGAAGAGGTTTTCCATAAATATTGCTTTGCAGGTTATATTCCCTTTAAAGAAGGAACTTGGGACACTTTCGCGTTATGGGGTTTTAATAGCTAAATTCTTCGTTAACCCAAGAATTGGACTTATCTCTAACTTAGTCATCAGAAAATGTACTGTTTATGTTCATTTAGAGGGAATAATTTACGATCTTATTTCAAACAGAAAACTGGATCCGTTACTAGGGGTTTCATTTCGCCTGTTCTCTGACTAAAAGTGTACTCTTTTTACCCTAAAACGTTTTATTCGCTTGTTCCGGGAATGGTAATTACTCCGCCCCACAAACTATTCGCTTGTTCCGGAGTATTAGGGCTACTCTTTTTACTTCTTCTGAAAAGGAGGTGTAAAGCTTGTTTTCCACCAGCGCGCGTCAAAAAGCGACACTCAGCTTTGAAACGTGCAAATGTTCTTACGCGCGACAAAAAATTAACATTATGACGCGGTCTTACGCGCGTTGGTGGAAACCAAGCTTAAGGGAGTAAATCGGATTTTGTCGTCTGCTAGCCAGAATTTATCTGCTAAAAAGGCCACATTCAGCCATTTTGGAAAAACGTTTTTACTCCGACTCCAACTATTCGCCACCACAGAATCGGAGTAAAATGAGGTGACAGCCTAACTCTTCTTACCCTACCCCGAAATCCCGGAACAAGCGAAAAGGAACCACCTATTAAGGCAGCTAGTGTATTTTGTGATCGGTTATTTGGTGATTGGTTATTTTTACGACTCCAGGCGGCGTTCCAAAAAGCAAAATGGTGTTGAACGTGACCTCGGACGGTAGCCATTTTGGAAAAACGTTTTTACTCCGACTGAAACTATTCGCCACTCAGAATCAGAGTAAAATGAGGTCATAACCTTACTCTTCTTACCCTTTTCCAAAATCCGAGAACAAGCGAAAAGAAATAACCTAGAATTGTTCAGCTAGGGTGTAATTTCTAGGGCAAAGAAGGTATTTTGTACTTAGCTAGATGCTATTTTTGAATTCACCTCAGCAAGTAAAACAAAATCGTACCGTGGATCATACGCACGTTGTGAGTGTTGTGGTGGGTTCAGTTGGCACCGCAATCCAGTTGGACAGAACTCTGGGCGTGAAGAGCTTCCGGAAAGTGTCCCTAAATTGTCTGCTCATTGAGCAATAAAGGATGAAGTTGATGGCGCTATTGATGAGCGCGAGAATGTCCATGACTTCGCCGAAGTTCATGTACACGTGATGGAAGAACATCTGGCCCAGGATACCCGACAGCAGCGCCACGATGCCTGACGGGAACTCCGTGATTAAGAACAACAGCAGGATGGCCAGCAACATCTTGGTCGTCCGGTCGCAGTTCCGGTCGCCCTCCACCCGATTCTTGAGACGCTGTTTCCGAGCGTTGGCCTCGTACAGGACCCGGATCAGGCCCAAGCTCAGCCCCGTCAAAGCGATGCACGGCACCAGCTTCTGGATCACGCTGAACACCCAGAAGTTCATCTTCTCCAGCAGTTTGTCGTTATACGTCGCGATGTCACTGAAGTTCACTTTGTAAATTTTATACTGTCAAAAAAGAACAACAACATGAGTGGCGTTCTCGATATTTTGTGTCGGTTAATCGATATTTTTGGCTCCCTTCTGTCGAGTTCAATTTAGTTTTCAATCACCGTTTGATGATTAATAGGTAATTATAGATATTAAAACATAGGACGCTATGTAGGCTTTTGGATGTTCATTCGTCATGTAATTTAAAGGGAGCATATTCTAAAAAGAAAAATTGTCCGCTAACCCAAGCTACCACCTAAGAGCAACAAACACAGCACCCCACACAAGGAGAACGTAACCCGTCAAAATTCGTGCATTTTCTTGCGTACAGTTTTCATTGGTTAGACGCTTTAGCGCCTGCTGCCGTCGGAATGGGGAAAATCGGAAATTGTCTTCCTCCCCGCCCGTAAAACGTTCAGCGTAAAGGCTCGTCCAATGAAATTTGTACACAGCACTGTGGTAGCGTGTTTAAAGGCTAGTTACGTTCTCCTTGTGTTTGTCGCTCCTAGCTACCACTGTTTTTGTTTTACTAGCGACAGTTAGCTATAGCTCCAATTAAACATGCTATCAGGGGCTAAAATAAGGATTTTTTAGAACTGCCCAAACCAAATATATACAAACCCCCAAAACATCATTTCAATGAGCTATATAAGCAGTTGAAACCTTGGAATTATTTTATTTTTTAACAACTTGTTAAATAAAACGACAATAGCTGCATACAGAAGGTAGTAAGGACAATTATTTTATTTAACTGATATGTACTGGAAAAACCCGTCGATCCCGACATCTCTCTTGAGCTAATCAGGTTTTTTAAATCTTTCATAAGACCTTTTCACACGAGCCAACTTTTCAAATCAAAATGCTGAGTCATTTCTCGCATACTTTTTTGGTGGATCAACTCATCGAACTTTTATTCACACGAACCAACTAGTTGACTCATCTAGTTGGGTCAAAAAGTTGGCTCGTGCGAAAAGGCCTTTACTTTTTGCGCTAAATTCACGATAAATAGCACTGCCCAAATCTGATTTTATAACTGCCCATAACTGTCAGAACTGCCCACTATTTTAAACCCAGCCTGCTGGTAGAAAAGTGAAATTCATAGAACCAGCATAATCAAAGAAGTTTATACTCCCTTTAATTTAAAAGTTTTTACGGGCGAATAATGAGGACGTATTAAGTGATATCTTACTACATATCCCTTGGTACGGTGGCTGGATTCTACCTCCTGGACGGTGAAGGTAATGTACACGGGGATGCAGAAGAGGGCGCAGTTGACGTAAGTGAGGATAATGGCTAGTTTGGCTCGCCACATGCTGCACCATTTCTTGGAGCTGGCCGGGAAGCTGACTGCCAGGAATCTCCAGATAGCCAACGTCACGGTCAGCCAAGTGGAGACTGAGTGGAAGACCACCGTCCAGTGAGCGTGGATCAGCGTGAAGACGGTCCAGCCGTAGCAGTAGCGGTACTCTTCGTTGTCGTCCGTCTCGGCCGTCATGTACGTGTGGATCGTGAAGGGGAAGTACGAGATCATCACCAGCATGTCGGCGACTGCCAGACCCGTCAAGATGGCGTTGGTCGGGGACAACATGTCCTTTCGAGTCAGCACGATGATGTTCAAGATGTTCGCGAAGATTCCGAAGATGCAGACGAAAATACTCAGCCAACCGTGCACCTGCGAACAAAAAGGTGGATAAAATGCAGCCAGACATCCTAGACGGATACGATTCGACGGTATATAGCAATTCATTCGAATCTGCGCTATAAAACCCATCCAACCCAGCTTTTCGCCTTTTGAGAATCCGAATGGCGATAAATAACTTCTCAATAGGTTTCCAATCAAAGCTTCATTCCCCACCAGCAACCATCTCCTTTTCCTTTTCATCTCAAACGAGAGAGAAAGAACGGGCGACCGATTTGGGAGCTCGAAGATTTTCAACTTTCTATACATATACCCTACACACTCCCTCCGCTAAGAACGGGGATCTTAAAATTGATTGTTCGGCCATGAAAACCGTCCGAGAAAAGCCGATTCTAAAGTGTCGCAATTTGACCTTTGACACGCCGCTACCAAAAACCTCCGACGACCGTTATTTATTATCTTAATTACAAAGACCCTTATTAGAGACTCGGTCACGCTCTTTGTTTGGCTTCTAAACAACGCGAGATTATTCCAACGTCTTAAAGGTCAGCCACGCGTTACCCGATAGTCGGCGTTGGCTCCGTCCCATTCGGTATTTACCTCGTTCTTCGATGTCAGATGGAGCTGCTTGTACCTGCCCACCCACCCCGCTCTGTTTAGGCTTAACGAGAGCGACCAAATAAAGAGAGGGCTCGTGTTAGATTAGAGATACCCCGGACAAACATCAACATGAAGCTTTTCGAATAAAGTGGACGTCTTAAGAAAAATGGTCCCCAATAATGAGAAAGTCGCCTGACATTGGATCGTCCAAGCTCCGACGAAATTAAAAAGCCAGAGGGCGTGTGTCCCACTTTATTGGCCATCGCACCCGACCACACGCGCTCTTTGGCCACAACTATTTGCCCGGCTATCTAAGCGGAACAGAGTTGCCAGCTACTAAGTGACGTGTTCCAACCCAAATGGAAATAAAACTAGCCCAAAAGGTATTGATAATTTTTTGTTTTATTCGCGACCGAAAACTATCGCGACGCCATCTTTTGGTTGTCGTCGAAAACTAGATTGTTAGCGTATTAGCAGACTTAATTAGAGTTTGGAAAGCAGTTGCATAAGGACGTTTAGTTAAACATATTATCATAATAAATTAAAAGTTAATATTTTCATTTCATTATAGTTTTACATTTTGTGTTTCCTCCATGCTAACACAGAGCAGATTTTGGAATTTTCTTTAATTTGACAATAGCAGACGCTAGATCATAGGCGCTACATCTGAAGAGCGTGGCGTGGCAGCGCCACCTACACTCATTTCGGTTGTGAATTGCCTAATATTAAAGGTATTTTTGGCCTTTTAAAAAATGAAAAATAGTCTTAAGGAAAGAATTGCTTGAGTATGGATTGGAGCCAGTCATCTGGTCATCGATCAACCGAAAATAATTTTGTCAGTGATCCCGTTTTGACTACATAAGGGGAAGCCAAAAGAGAGAGGTTTATCTTGGGCAAATCAATTTCTTGATCCGAATCACAAACAATAACCCCACCAGCGCTCCTACCGAGAAAAAGGTGAAACGTTTCGACTCAAATACAAAGCATGTACGTAAAAAATAATAGTCATTGATGAACTATAGATATTAGACCTAAGGTTGTTCTCTTAATATATTTAAATAGTTTTAGATCTTCATATTGCATCTCCCTCCAGCGCTCCTACCGACAAAAAGAATAAACGTTTCATTTGATTCATCAGAATCGTTTGATTCATCAGAATCGTTTGATTCATCAGAATCTTTTGATTCATCAGAATCGTTTGATTCATCAGAATCGTTTGATTCATCAGAATCGTTTGATTCATCAGAATCGTTTGATTCATCAGAATCGTTTGATTCATCAGAATCGTTTGATTCATCAGAATCGTTTGATTCATCAGAATCGTTTGATTCATCAGAATCGTTTGATTCATCAGAATCGTTTGATTCATCAGAATTGTTTGATTCATCAGAATCGTTTGATTCATCAGAATCGTTTGATTCATCAGAATCGTTTGGTTCATCAGAATCATTTGATTCATTATAACTGTAATTTTCAGATATATCAGACTCACTAGAACTACTACTATTTCATTCTGACTCAAATCTATATGGCTTTATTTGTTGCATCGCTAAAATTTCTTCATGTAAAATTAAATTACTCGAGGTTTAGGACTAAGAGGTTTAAATTGTCACTTAGGCAGTTTCCAACTTGTGACGTCGGCCTTAAAAATAACACGTGACAGTTAGCGTTTTCCTGTTTCGGAGTGATTCGCGTTGTCTGCTTAAAATCAACTTTCTAATGCGAATTAAAAATTAATTACGGTCACAAAATATAATTAAACTGTTTTTAAGATGTACAGGGTGTTTCAATAGGTTAAGCAAAAATTTGAAGGAGTTGTAGGGGGTGACTTGAGAAATATGCCTGTTTTTTCCCCATTTTCCTACGATGAGTGAAAAGAGCGTCAGAGAGCTTCAAAGTGTGGCCTACTAGTCCCTGGAAGTAGGCTGCAACAAGCGCAAAACCAAGCAGCGGGGAAATGCGAACACTAAGGTTTGGGTTCGTGTGATAGGTAAAAAAGGACTTTGTAAACAAATCGAGGTAACCAGCGTAAAAAGGTAAACCTAAACAGTTAAAAATTAGATAAAGAGTGAATTTTAATTTTGGTTTTTAAAATTAAAGCTTTTATAGTGCACTTAAATACGTTGTTTTTATCTAATTTTTAACTATACTAATGCACTAGTAAGTAGTATTTTTATAATTAAACCTAAACAGTATTTAAAGTCCCTGCTCCTTGGTTTTGCGCTTGTTGCAGCCTACTTCCTAGTAGTAGTAGACCACACTTTGAAGCTCTCTGGCGCACTTTTAACTCATCGTAGGAAAATGGGAAAAAAACAGGCATACTTCTCAACTCACCCCCTGCAACTCCTTCAAATTTTTGCTTAACCTGTGTTATACCATAAGCTTCACGAATAAATTGGTTTTTATTTTTTATTAAATGTAACCTTTAAAGGGGAGGATTACCTGCAGGTAACTGGCACGAAATCTCTCGAACTCTTCTCCGTAATAAGGGATGGACTCCTGTTGCGGTGCCTCGAATTTCCCCTCGCTGAAGATGGACGCGTTCATCGGCATCATCCCAATGGCGGAGAAGTTGGAGTCTTGCAGGTTGAGGATCATCCATTTTTCGATGTTTAATTCGTCGCCGAAATCGTCCGAGGTCACGTTCAACACCATTTTGCTTTTTGGAACGCCGCCTGGAGTCGTAAAAATAACCAATCACCAAATAACCGATCACAAAATACACTGGCTGCCTTAATAGGTGGTTCCTTTTCGCTTGTTCCGGGATTTCGGGGTACACAGTTAGAAAAAAGGGTTTCCATGGGTTTGCTTTGGGTTTAAAAAAGGTTTAGGAAAAAATTATAAACCCTTAAGGTTTGTTTTGGCAACTTGCATGGTTTGAAAAGGGTTTAAATGTTTAAAGGAAACACCTATAGGTCAATGGAAAACCCTTAGGATTCCAATTTAAGAACCTATAGAAAAAAAATAATAATTTATCCCTTTTTAAAACCCTTTTCAAACCCTGCACGTTTTAAACCATCTCACGCCATCTACGCCAAAATTTGATATCAAGCCGTATAATAATTTCATAAAACGTAAAGGAAGACGGACATTCCCCAAAATGGTTTCTCCAAACATCGTTGCAATCATACATCTTTCGGTGGTTCTGTGGTAAAACGCCCGCCGGTCGTGTTAGAGGGGTTGGGTTCGAAACGCGCCCGTTGCAACCGCCAAAATTTGTTATAAAGTCGTAAATGAATTAATTTTAATTTAATCTATAAATACGGGGGTATTGTTGCAAACCCTAGGAAGTTTTTAATGGGTTTCTAATGGTTCAATTTATAATCATAAAAGTGCTCATTTTTAAGCCTTGTGGGTTTGAAGATTTCCGTTAAAGGGTTTTGGAGGGTTTGAATTTGTGGAATTTTTTTTAAGAACCTTGGGGGTTTATCTTTTTTCTAACTGTGTAGGGTAAGAAGAGTTAGGCTATCACCTCATTTTACTCCGATTCTGTGGTGGCGAATAGTTGGAGTCTGAGTAAAAACGTTTTTCCAAAATGGCTGAATGTGGCCTTTTTAGCAGATAAATTCTGGCTAGCAGACGACAAAATCCGATTTACTCCCTTAAGCTTGGTTTCCACCAACGCGCGTAAGAGCGCGTCATAATGTTATTTTTTTGTCGCGCGTAAGAACATTTGCGCGTTTCAAAGCTGAGTGTCACTTTTTGACGCGCGCTGGTGGAAAACAAGCTTTACACCTCCTTTTCAGAAGAAGTAAAAAGAGTAGCCCTAATACTCCGGAACAAGCGAATAGTTTATGAGACGGAGTAATTCTCATCTTCGGAACAGGCGGATCAAACGTTTTATGGTAAAAAGAGTACACTTTTAGTCCGAGAACAGTCGAAAAGAAACCACCTTTTGTTTTTCCAGCGACACTTACGTTTAAATAAATTAACAGAATACGCGAGTGGCGTTTAAACGTAGAATCGAGATGTGAATATTTGAATGTATGATCTCAATCTCCTTCGCATCCCAAATACGTCAGGCCAGAAGTTAAACAAATTTTCACAGATGGTTTTCTGTCCCATTTCTGAAACGATAAAAACGTAACAAAATTAGATTTAGCGTGAATGAAAACCAGAAATTGTTACAATTACAAGTATAATTAATATAATAACCAATAATAATCAGCTAGGCTAATACCCAAGGCACCACCTTGTGTCCAAATCTACTAGCTACTTTTAATTCCATTAATTCCGGTGGCCGGGTTACCAAAAGTAGGAGGGTGGTGCAAACCTTTCATGACAGCTCCCTACACTTACTACACTCTTAAAACAAACGGTGTTTTAATGGTATATTAAGGGTGTAATATCTGTAAAAAAACACTCTTTAATGTTAATTTAAACGATCTAAAGGGATTTTTATTGTCCCAAATTAAAAACTTGAAAAGGTGTATAAAGGGTGTTATATTACCCCGTAAATTGAGTGATTTAACACCTCGTAAAGGTGTAGCTCCCTTAAGGCAGTAGTTTAGTACCCTAAAAGGAGTATTTTAACACTTTAAAGGTAGTATTGTAGCACCCTGAAGGGAGTCGTTTGGTACCCTAAAAGGAGTAGTCTTGTACCCTGAAGGGAATAGGTTTATACCACAAACTGTATAAAAAAGTAACCAAAACGGAGGACCTAAGCATCCCAAACAGTGTAAATAAACACCCTAGCAGGAAAACTGCTTTTTAATGTGTAGAATAACATCCTTTATAAACCTGTTAAGGTGTTAAATATGGGACAAGAAAATACACCTTTTGTTTTAAGAGTGTACTACCGTTAACCTGTATAAAATTTGATGGATCAAGATAATTTTAACCTCGCACCATAGATTCGAAATCATAGCCTTGCACGTAGTCAATAGCGTGTACCCACCTTGAAAAATTAGCTCAATAGTTACCATGGAAACCAACTTAAGATAGCGCCCTACAGCAACCGATGGAGACCGATATTTGGGGAGAAAAAATTTGGGGGACAAAAATTAAGTTTCTAAAATATTGTTAATTTGACATTTTAATATGGGCTGTAACGTTGAGCCGTGATGCTTTCACTGAAAAAGGACACTATTTTTTTACTTATGATGATATACTTAAGTAACCTTGAGCAGCCATAGGCCAAATTCTAAAAGTAAACGGTGGTTTAATAGAATTGTTCATTTTCTACGGTAATGTAAGCTCAGAAAGTATGAAATATACTCTCCAATTTTCCTTATGAATGAATAAAATAACCTTTATTAATCCACAAAATCTACGAAGTAGCACGCGTATTGGCCGCCCCTTTTTTGCAACGCCCCTTTCAAAGCCTCTCGTAATAATCCAATATGGAGGAACTCTCCGGGGAAGCTAACTTTGCCCCTTAATTCCATCAGCCAAGAAAGCCTAGGAAAAAATAAATTGGAAATAAAATAATATTCGCGATAATAAGAGAATAGGATAGCTTGATATGAAAAAATGAAATAAATTTTATTATAAAACGTCTGGTTTCCTGGCCCCCTCTCCCCTAAAATAGACTATTGCTAAGGCGTAGACATTTCCCCATCAGTTTTTATTCAAGATCCGTGTTAATTGAATTTCATGCCCTTTTTTTCTATACCTTTTTCCCAAAAGTAAAACGTAAATTTCTCCCCTAAAACTTTTTCCTTTTCCTGGACGTAGTTGATTTTCCCTTTTATGATATTTTATCGATTCCTTCCGTTGACTTTCTATTATTTTTAAACTTTTCTAAACTTTTGCTAGTCTTTTATACGAAACCGATAGATTAATTTTGCCAATAATAGCTTTTCACAGACTCCCTTCGGGGTTATTTTTTTATCTATATGAAGAAGACGAACCGTTTATTTTGATTAAGCGTTTTAAAAGTAAAATGTTTTGGGAATCCTGTGAAAAATGACTTTCATCAAATACGGTTTAAGGATATTGAAAGCCAACCAAACTGACAAGCCGAGTGAAATATTATTTAAGAAATAGGCCATTCTGTACTCAATTTTTAATTTATTTATTTTTGTTGGAAATAAAAGTTTAAAGAATATTTATCTTGTTGTCTCGGAAAATTTCAAGATTGAAGATTGTTTCGGTAATCAAAGGAATTGTCTTACAAGGACAGTACCCGAGGTGTTTATTGCCGATTTAGTTCAAAGTCGGCCGTAATGTGGACCTATATTAGATATGAAATTTCCCAAAAGGAGACGTTGCACTACCTATTCGATTTGCCATGGCAACCGAAAATGTTTTTGACCACTTACAACCAAAATAAGATTTTTCCCCTATTTTACCCAAAATTTGTTACAAATGTACCCTAAAAATGTTTCAATTTACCCAAACTTGATGAAATTTACCTAAATGTGGTCCAAATTACACATTTCGTGATTTTCAAAATTTTTCAAAATTTTCGTAGCTAGGACCCTGTGAAACCAAGAAAATCCCATGCTTTTTTAAATGGAGATTTTATTGTTTTAAGTGATCAAAAACATTTTCGGTTGCTATAGCAAAACGAATGGGTAGTGCAACGTCTCCTTTTGGGAAAGGACATCGCACTTCTTCTATGGGATTTGGCTTTCGACCGATTTTTTAAAATTGAAACATGTTGTTGGGCTTGATCAAAGGAGCAAAATTGTCCATTGCCATTTTTTCCTAGCTCCTATAGTTTGGCCAGTAGCAGCGGTCAAAAGTGGACGAAACTTAGTGTAGTCTATTTGTTAAAAGAAGTCTCGGCCCATCGGTTAGCGCTCTATGTTTGGGCTTCGCTAGTCTGGGCTCACTATCAATAGAGGTTTCTTGCCGAAATTCCGGGTGCTTCCCAAAACCGAGCGTCGTATTTGGTTTCGTTCTGTTCGTACGACTTTCTGATCGCACGATGAACGAACTCAGTAGATAAATAGTTAAGTATTGAGTCTTAACTGTCGTGTGACCGTGACTTTAACCGAGTATGTGCTGTATCGATAAATAAGTGTTTGATCTGTTGTTGAGTGACTGTTTCTTACCTATGAGCGATTGTTGAATGTGGGATTCAACGAAACGGTTAATCATATATATTCTGATTTCTTTAGTATTTATTTTATTTTATTATTGCTCATAAAATATTGAATAATAAATAATTCCACGTACGAAAATTCATCGAATAATAAGTTGCGAGAAAAGAAATAATGAAGTAGAGGTGTAAAAGTTTTGGCAAGAAAACTCTATTGATAGTGAGCCCGGACTAGCGACGCGCGAGCGTAGAGCGCTAACCGATGGGCCGTGACTCCTTTTAACAAATAGACTATACTAAGTTTTGTCCACTTTTGACCGCTGATACTGGGCAAACTATAAGAGCTAGGGAAAAATGGCAAGAGACAATTTTGCTCCTTTGATCAAGCTTAGCAACATGTTTCATTTTGAAAAATATCTGTCGAAAGCCAAATCCCATAGAAGAAGTGCGATGTCCTTTCATATCTCATATAGGTCTACATTACGCCCGACTTTGAACAAAATCGGCTATAAACACCTCGGGTACTCTCCTTGTTAGTTACAATCCTGGATCATGGATAATAAGTATAAAATAAAATAAATATACTCAGCTAGCTAGGCCAATACCCAATGCACCACCTTAGGCCCAAGTCATGGAACAACTTTTAATGCCTTTAAACAGGCGGCCGGGTTTAGTAAAAAAAATTTTACTTCTCAAGAGATGGGAAATTTTTCGAAATACCTGATCACATCGCATGTACCATGGCAAAACTTAGTAAAAGACATTTTTTTAAACTTGAGATATTTCATTTTCTTTACTTTGATTGAAAATTAGGATAAAATACACGAAATTACTCGGTAATAATAATAATCATCATCAGCTAGGTTAAGGGCCGGTGTAAGGGCAAGGCAAGCGAGGTGACTGCCCAGTGCCCCACGTTTCACGATGCTTCCCGGGGGCCCCGCTTTCAGTGTAAAACAATTTTTGGGCCCCTATTTCATATCTTGCTGCCTAGGGCCCAGCACCTGGTATAAGGCCGGGCCTGGCTAGGCTAATTCTATTGAACGCGGAATTGCAACTACATGTATAACTTTTGAGAAATAACGCAAAAAGCACACCGAAATTAAATTGGTATTTCACGGCTTTCACCAGAATCACCATGACAAAATTACTCCATGAACTAGATGAAGTTATAGCAATTAAGTATAATGCTTTTTCTAAGCGTTTGGTCTGCTCGTAATTAAGAATACAGGCTGCGTTAATTGCTCACGAGTTTTGGTCCCTGTTTTTGCCTTTTTCTAAGAAAATATGCCAAGCTTCTCTTAAACTCGAGATTGTAGTAGATGAAAGTAGTCTAACTTTCATAACGTCTGGGATCTTTACATTCCTTAGTTTTTACCTCTCCGAGGAGGGGTTATACAATCACCGTGTCTGTCTGTCTGTGTGTATGTCTGTGTGTCTGTCTGTGTGTCTGTCTGTGTGTCTGTGTGCTGCGATCGCGTTACCGGGCCAAAGTCCAAAACGCGTTACCGGGGCAAAGTCAAAAACCATGTTTGCAGTTTGGCAGAACCACTTCGTGACGGTGAGCGTTAATTGACGAATTTGCAGATGGGTTTGGTTGGTTGCGGTTGCTGTTTTCTTTAACGCTCACCCTCACGCCGGTTTCGACTAAGCTTTATTGGATTTTTGTTATTGTTATGTTTATGTGGGAATGTTGAGTTTGTTAAGTGTGCGTTTTGTATGTATGGGTGCTTTCTCTCCAGCTCCTTCTTATTGACTTTTGGGACGGACCGGGTGCTGAGGGTTACGATAAACGTCTCAACGTCTAAATGGCAGGGTTTCCACCAATTGCTTACGGTATTCGTCTTAGTATCAATTTGCGATCGCATCGGGCGGGATTCGAACCCGAGCCCTCCTGCATGACAGGCGAGTGTTCTACCACAGAACCACCGATACATGTTACGGTTCAAAGAAAATTATAAGCCCAGCTAAGCGGAAGAGTATATTAATAGTTTTTAAAGTCTAACGTTTTTACGTAGGAAAATTTAAAGGTCAAATCTGGTTTTAGCGCAGTCAGCAGATAAGATGGTTAAAGGGTAGAACCCGTTAGTTTTTTGTAATTTATTTCATTTTTTCAGTCGTATATTTTTATCTATTGTGTGTTTAGCGTATTAGTTTTCAAGTGTAATAGTTCATTTATGAAGAAAATATCGAGTTGTTTACATCGTGCTTTTACACTTATGTTGGTCTGGTTTTTAACTGGGTCGTCATTACTTCGTAATTTATTTTAAACGTTTTCTCGACTGATTAAGATGTTTAATGCAGTTCATCAATTGGGTTCGTTCGTTTTTATTTATAAAGAGCCCTAACTATTCCGTCTACGGTCATTTATTGATATACGAGCTGTCAAGGGGCTTTCTGTGCTTTGTGAATGGTAAGTTTTTCGCTTCTTGTTAATACATTTTTTATTGGTGTGAATATTTGGACATCTACGATTAAGAATGCAGTCATTGATTTCCTGGGTGTGCGAGTCATTATATGATATTGGAAATTGGACGGTATTGGTCTTTTTCATGCGGGATTCGAACCCGAGCCCTCCTGCATGACAGGCGAGTGTTCTACCACAGAACCACCGATACATGTTAAGGTTCAAAGAAAATTATAAGCCCAGCTAAGCGGAAGAGTATATTAATAGTTTTTAAAGTCTAACGTTTTTACGTAGGAAAATTTAAAGGTCAAATCTGGTTTTAGCGCAGTCAGCAGATAAGATGGTTAAAGGGTAGAACCCGTTAGTTTTTTGTAATTTATTTCATTTTTTCAGTCGTATATTTTTATCTATTGTGTGTTTAGCGTATTAGTTTTCAAGTGTAATAGTTCATTTATGAAGAAAATATCGAGTTGTTTACATCGTGCTTTTACACTTATGTTGGTCTGGTTTTTAACTGGGTCGTCATTACTTCGTAATTTATTTTAAACGTTTTCTCGACTGATTAAGATGTTTAATGCAGTTCATCAATTGGGTTCGTTCGTTTTTATTTATAAAGAGCCCTAACTATTCCGTCTACGGTCATTTATTGATATACGAGCTGTCAAGGGGCTTTCTGTGCTTTGTGAATGGTAAGTTTTTCGCTTCTTGTTAATACATTTTTTATTGGTGTGAATATTTGGACATCTACGATTAAGAATGCAGTCATTGATTTCCTGGGTGTGCGAGTCATTATATGATATTGGAAATTGGACGGTATTGGTCTTTTTCATGCGGCATGTGTCACAACGTCAACAGGAAGTCTACGAGTCGTCCACTACCAGATGTCGAATTTAGCTATTCTACGGTATCTTCATCAAGGGCGAGTGTTGAAATAAAATGAGCGTTAAAGATGCGGCAAGTATGTCGTAAGCGAGAAAAATACAAATACCCTCTGTAGATATTTATTTCATTAAAATTAGCTTCGTATTATATTTAACTGAGGAACTTATTCTGTAAATAGGGTTAAATTCAATTGTGCATTGTTTTAGTACGTCTAACTCACTGTTGTAACTACTTAATTTATATTATTCTGAATAAATTAAACTCGGTTGTTTCGTCTCAATTATTTTAATTAAAATTAAAATTTTATACCGGGTGTGATTGCACCGGAATTACGTTTTTAGTAAATAACTCTGAATTGCGGAGATATCTTCAAGGGTCGTCTCGAGAAATTAATACCACTAGGAACAATTCTTCCGAGGAGAGGTATATTTTGGCTTGCCAACCTGTTAAGAACCTGGGACTGTAGCTATGCAGTTATACCGACGCCACGTCCTAATTCAGGGTCCATCTTGATTTTATACCTAGAGTGCCATCTCTTGAACGGAACACGATACATTTTTTTTATAAAATAGTTATAATAATTAAAATAATAATAATTATTGTTTAAAAATGCGTTATATTTTATAATATTTGCGTATAGCGTATAAATTAAATTTATAAAATAATAATTTAATTTATATTTATGAATAATTTTGTAGTTTTTTATTTATAAAACGAATTAATATTATAAAACGAACCCAGTATATAAAAAATTATCGTCGCAGCATTTTCCAAAAGTTTATTTAGAATTAAGACAATTTTGCTTTTGTGAAAGCAGCTCACTAGGTGACCCAATCTAAGCCTTACAATTATTTTTATTTAAAAACTGTGTCGGTTTCAAGTTATCCCTTGCGGAACCGGTGGTAATTATAGCGAGCATTTCTTAATAACAATAGTCTATAAATTACTAGCTAAAACGACCAATAACAATCATTATATTCTTTGTAGCAGCTCAAAAGTTGTAAAGCACAAACTTCGATGGGTCTCAAGGATTACCCCCTCGTTATGAAAATGTTTGTTCATATTAGCCCCTCCCCCAATGAAAATACTAAAGGGTAATGCGCTTTTGGTTAGAGCATGTGTATCAGATTTGTAGCCCGGTGTACCGCAAACAGAGTGCACACCACCGGAGGTCCTCATCATAATGCCCTACGCCAGCGTCCGGACAGGTGACAGAACAGCCAAGGCTGCGAGAGAACCCTACCACTGACGGTCTCACCTTCGACACAAGCCGCTCAACACAGCAGCACGAATAAGAGCGGATGCTATAGCAACTCCAGCCGACACCCTACCTACGTAGGTAGAGAACCTTACCCTTCAGAAAGAGCTCCTAAAGGGGAACGATGGGCACACAGCGGCCCAAATAACCCGGCATAGCTGGCACCGGACACCCGGTGTGGCCCCAAAAGGCCGGGGAACAGGACCACTGCGCCTCATACGGAGACCCGCGTAAGTAAAATAAATAAAAATTACTTCCTTACGCAAAATGTTCATGTTTTTATTGAATTTTACTTTAACAGGCTAAATATACCGTTTACTAACTTTTTTAAACTATTTAAAAAAAATAGTATTTATACAATAAATTATCCATACCAAGAGTAATTTTCGCATTTTATATCGTTGGCAGTGTAATACAGATGATAGATTAATTTAATAAACTTTTGATTCAACTAAAGCCTAGTGTTTTTAATATCTACGAACATCGTGTACTTCCAAATCGACCTAAACATTCACCCCAAAATAGCATCAGCTTGCGAAACAACAGTAATCCTATAATTTGTTCTACGTCACGCAAAATCCATACACGCTTTGTTGGGTGTAAGTGGTAGCGATTGTTCAATCTAAGTAAGATTAGGCAATTTCGGGGTAGCCTAGAAGCGAGTGTCTTGAATTGGGGCCCTCTCCCACCCACCACGTTCCCTAATTTTTAACGTTCGTCCGCTAATAACGCGACTGAGTAGTAGGCGCTCCAGCTAACGTTCTTCCATCGCTCGCGTAATTATAAGGAACAAGAGCTTTAAAAGGCCACCGAAAGGGGGCGCCCTTTTAGCGGAATTAGAGTCTCATTCCTTCGCAGAGGGCGCGCGGCGCGCTTGGAAACAAAATTAGGTTTTTTTTCACCTTCATTACCTCGCTTAGCCAAACAAAAGTTCGTTCAAGCCTTCTCCTTATGAGTAATGCTTCTTCGTGGTATTCCCGTCGGAATTCTTATTATAATGCCAATGAAAAATACACCCGGCTCTTTCTGCGCGTATTCCGCTTGGCGTGAAAAGTAAACGCGAATATTATCCCACTCTTAATTCATTGGTGAGGGAATTGAATACTGGAACATATGTTTTACAAGCTGTTTGGGTTTAAGTAATGTGAATTATTCTATACGCTAATAGCAACCGTTCGTTGAAATGTGGAGGGGGGAAACGTTTGGGGTGGGCTGTAACGCGTATTTAAAGGGAATATAACCTCAGGCTTTTTGGTATGGAACACCAACACTTCGACCATTTCCCGCTTCCTCCTATGGCTTCAGATATTTTTAGCGCTGG